>NC_079878.1:23489000-24696833 GCF_029227915.1 Hydractinia symbiolongicarpus | reverse complement strand
TTATTCTTGTTGGTAGTGTAATATGTGGTATACAGAGATTTGAAAACAAATTATTAATGAAATCTGAACTTTGGTCGTCTTTACTGATGTTGAGTAAATTTATATTAAAATCACCGGATATAAAAACACTTTTGTCTTCATTCATAGTTTTGTTAATTATTGGTTGAAAATAGTTAGAGTTAAAATCATCAATTGACATTTCTGGATGTTTGTACACACAGCCTACAATTGTATTTTTTTACGAGGACTAATTATTTCAATAAATATAGATTCTAATTCTTTAGATTTGTATATATTCAGATCATCTCGAATCTTACAATTAAAGTGATTGCGTACATATAATAATGTCCCTCCTGCACTGGATTCAGTAGGAGTGTGGAATAGTTGATAGCCTTCTAGATTAATATCGTAGTTTGGATTCAAATTTTTCATAATTTTTGTTTCAGTAATAGCTAAAATGCTAAAATCAAAATTTAAGATATTTAATAAGGTCTCAAGATAGTGTTTATGTCTAGATAAAGAAGCTATATTCAGATGGAAAATAGAGAAGAAATTTTCAGATTTAAATTTTGACGAACAGAAGTCATTGATATCATAATATTGACAATTAATGGTTGGATTATCATCATCATTAGCTTTATTCACGTTGAATGACAAATTGTTAAATTCTTTTAGAAGAGCCTCGATATTTTCTGAAGGTTTCATATTAAGTTGAGAAGATGTGTTACATTTAAGATTTATGTTTTTTGAATTGAAAAAAAATTGATCATTATTTAGATTTTGAAAAGGTAGTGTTTTAGCTGTGCAATCAATACAAAACCATGGTGTTGTGGACTGTTTTAGTAAATTATAACTGGTATTATCTAAGTTGTTACATTTTATATAAATCCAGTGGTTACAAATATCGCATTGAATTGCTCGGTGGTTATTATTAACATTTTTTTGCAGATTTTACAGGGAAAATTGGTCATAGGTTGTTAATTTGTATAAAAGTAAGTAAGTGCTACAGGAAAATAAATAAATAAATATTAATAATCAAAAAAATAGAAATAAAAAATAAAGAATCAACAAAAAAAAAATAAATAAATATAAAAATTAAAAAAAAAATATATATATATAAATAAATAAATAAATCACACAAAACACCAAAGGGAAGCTACTTAGTAAATGTTATTCTCACGAGAATTAAACTGGTGGTTGAGTGGACACAAAACACACACAGGGGAGTAAATAAGTTGGATAGCTTTCAGATTATTAGCTAAAATAATGAATTGGATAATTCTAGAAGTATATACTATATATATAGATGCAAAGAAAGGGAGAAAAACAAAATCAACAAAAATGCAGTCTGAAAGTTTACTCAGCACAAGGTTTGTCATTATGGAAATTTAAAAATGACGGTTCACATGAATATACTAGACCAAAAGCGCGCCGTTAAATTCATAATGGTAGAGACAGTAAAAAAGTATCATAAATAAACAGATAATAAGTTAGGTTAATACAAATTCAGTTATAGAAATCAAAATCAGGAAACATTCCTACTAATTCATATACATTGTTTATTTTCGTCGGGCGATCATTTTCATTAATTTTCATTGAAATAGATCCTTTCCAGGACCAGCATGCATGTATTTTAGCTTTTGTATACAGTTGACGACACATTCCAAATAACATGAAGTCATATTGGCACAGGTTATCAGAAATAAAAATATCAGAACTATTCAGTTTAGGAGAAATTGACGTAAGATCAGTATCCTTTAACTTTTTTTTACGTTCCAGAGCAGTCTCGCAGAACTTCCGGTTTACAAATCGAATTATTGTTCGCTTTGGTTTGTTATGTTTGCGCTCGTTTTTTGTCAATGGAAGTCGATGACAAGCTTCAACATCGTTTACGTTAATAGAAAGATCTAACCTGTTTAGAATATTTATTGAGGTTTCTTCTAGGCATTCATTGTCGATTTCAGACGGAATACCAAAGATTTCAGTATTATTACGGCGTGAATATCTGTCTTGTTGAGCCATCAAACTTCGCATGTTGTCCTCCAATTCATCCATCTGTTCGTAGTTTTGGGTTTCAATTTCCTCGATATGTTTTTTGAGTCGTTTGTTTTCATAGAGAAGGCGATTGATGACATTATTTTTCAGCTCTTCTATGCTGTCTCGTATGGACTTGAGATCGTCCAACTGCTCAATTTCTTTATTATTGAATAACAAGTTTACCAAAGATTCTTTATTCATTTTGTTTATATCAGTTTTACTTTTACCAACAAAGTCTCTAAGTTGGATGTGAGACATACTCCCCTTTTCGTGCCTGCGGCTACAGCTTCATTTGGAGCGCGGTTGAAACGTGACCGCACTCAACGGCCCTTCAATGCTAGCTGATATCATCATATCTCCCAAATGTTCTTTCATCTTCATTATGTTGCTTTCCATCCAAGGAAAAGATACAACTATCCTCACCACAGACTGCGCAAGTCATGGTGGTTACAACTCGACTGTTTAAATACCTGTGACTGGAAGATGTCTTCAGTTTGATTTCTTTGCTGTTAAGTGAGGTGCAATTATTTTCCGTTGTTTAAACTTTCCTGTATGAAAATGAAGAAGATATTTACCATGCCAGAGCTGTACAGTTGCACTTGCAAGGCAGTTGGACAAAATGGTGCTCTTATGTGAAAAATGATTTATCTTGGAGAAAAATTCTTTCACTGCCACTATGTCTAACCTACGACACCCTTCCCTCTCCAACCAATCTTGTGAGATGGGGAATTGAGAAAGACAAAAGTTGCATTCTGTGCAAGAAACCATTCTCAAATGTCTCTCACATATTGGGTGCCTGTAGGACCTCCCTTACGCAAGGTAGATACACATACCGTCATAACTCGGTTTTAATAGTTTTGGTTAAGGCATTAAAGGAGTTTTTGGTATCATATGAAACTCTTAAGGTTTCCAAGTGCAACAAAATTAATTTCATTCCGGCCGGTCAATCAACATCTAAGAAGAGGCATACAAAGTGTCCAGGCCTTCTTCACCTTGCTTCCCATTGGAAAATACTGTCAGATTTAGATTCCGTTTTAGTTGTTCCACCATGCATTGCAATAACACAACTACGCCCAGACGTGTTATCAATATTCAGTTCTTTCAAAACTGTAATTATGGTAGAACTGACTTGCTCATGTGAAGAGAACATGGAATATTGGCACAAACAAAAGCTTAACAAATATTCTTCACTTTCTTATGCTATGAAAAACAATGGATGGATCGTGCATTTCTTTGCCATTGAGGTGGGTGCAAGGGGTTTCTGTTCAGAATCAGTAAGGACCTGTTTTCGTCGCCTTGGTTTCCCTAACAAGCCTTTACGTTCCCTATTAAAAACCCTAACTTTTACCTCCATGAGTGCTTCTTCTTACATCTAGATGTCTCGAAATTCTACCACTTGGGTTGAGCCTGAAAAGGCCCCAATCATTCCTGAAGTTTCTTCTGTTACAAATATGGAATGAAAGAAATCAAAAACCCCTGAGAAATCTTCCGCAAGTCACACAAAATTTTGTATAATCAAAAAACCCGAAAAACTTGCTACAAGGTCTTCCAAAACAACAGTCGCATTGCCATCTAACCCTGATTTTAGGAATAGTGGTCTAAAAAACTTAGGAAACACATGTTATGCAAACTCAATCTTACAATGTTTTTATAACATTCCGAAAGTTAAAGAAGCCATTTCTGTCAGCAAAACAACCTCAAAGTTAAGCGAAGCATTTGTAGGTGTTCTTCAAAGTTTGGCTGTTTCTAGAAGTCCAGTTGATCCCTCCCATTTTTTGCTTGCTATGAAACATCATATATCAGCTGCGAAGGAAAGTGCATTTAATATCTTTGCTCAGCACGACGTCCCCAAGGTTCTTGAATATCTCCTACCTCGTCTGTCATTAGACTTTTCATTTCTTGGAAGTCTATTTAGTATTGGCATCAAGACATCAACCACTTGCAATTTATGTCATATTACCAGCTCCTCAGACGTTATAGCACCATGCATCCAACTTTCTCTGCACCCTACGTTACAATCTTCCTTAGATAATTTCTTTGAAAGCGAGGAGTTGTCAGACACCAATGCCTACTTCTGCCATGTTTACAACGCTCATCAAACTGCTCTAGTTGAAAAAGAGGTAGCGTCGTGCGGTTCCCATCTCATTTTACAGCTAAAACATTTTGCTAGTGCCAAGGGCCTTGTGTCAAAAATTGCCTCTTACCCTGGTACCATTTCCATACTTTTTACTGTAGATAAAGAAGTGGAATTTCGTAAAAATTTTCAATTAAAGGGCTATTATCAACCATTGTGGCAACTTAAATAATGGTCACTACACAACCATAGCCTTCGACCAAATGGTTCACAGGTGGATACATTGCAACGATAGAGCAGTATTTTCTGTGATGACCACCTTATTTACAGTCACGAGTCATATGTTTTCTTTTTAGAAGAGCTGAAGTAAGAATATTTTTACCAGAATGAATCAGCAAGGGGGGCTTGACTACACTCAGTCTTGTCTTTGGAGAGTGACGACTCCATTTATTACCCCAGTCAGAAATAAAACAAAATCAAATAAAAATTAAGTTAGCAAGGGGGTTTGATCATACTAGGTCTTGTCTTTGGAGAGTGACGACTCCACTTATTACCCCAGTTAAATAAAATAATATTAGCAGGGGGGGTTTGATCCCACATGATCTTGTCTTTGGAGAGTAACGACTCCACTTATTACATGAGTTAAAAACAAAGAATAGCACAGTTGAACAGAAAGTGGTCAAAGTTTACTTTAGGAAGATAGGGATGTTTATTTTCTGCTGATGACCATCCGCGGACCTCTTCAAGGTGACCCAGCTAGACATCATCCAGGGTACTTAGGTTCAGAAATATGGGTCAAAACCTTCCTGCCCTTGGTTAAAGTTCTGTTCATCTTTTCAAATGTGTTGTGTCCTTTTTATTTTTTTATACATTTTTTAATTAATTCCTTGTAAAAAGGGAGAATTGTGCTTTTAGAGGCATTTTTCTAGAGGAGTACAACCTCTAGCTTATTTCCAAAGACCTAACAGGTTGAGTTCATCATTGCGGTGGCTTGCCACCTCTTTGTAAGCTATTTTCTTATACTATCTGCAGATATCATGTAGTGGTTTTTGTCGATACCCCATTTAGGAGCAGGAACAGGAGACAGCAACTCCCTGTTTGTGCGATTTCAGCATGTAGAATCTTCGCATTTGCGATACTGTAGCATATTAAATCCATCGGTAAAATGACGTTCAGGAAAATTTTTGGAGTGCCTTACAGAATTCCTCATCGCTTGCGTCCGATTGAAATATCTTGACCTGCTTCCCTTTCAACTTTAACATCTGGGATTCGTCCTCTAAGATGTGCTTCGTGCTTGATAATGAAGACTGGAATGAGTCTTCAAATCCTTGTTGCTCACAAGCTTTTGTGCGCAAAGCCTTCATCGACCCATCACTTGATAACTGGTTCCAAGGCCCTGCATAATCTCTTTCTAGTGCAAGTCCCTGCAAGCCAATGTTGAGTAGGGACATTAAGATTTTGGGTGATGTTAAAAGTTCCTTGATCTCCTGGAATGCTTGGTCATGGACCGATTTCCATAGTCATAAATTTTAAGTTGACAACAGGTTTCTGAGTGCTTCGGCTATCAGTGCCAATCTGTCCGTGTATTTCGACATTTGTTGGGCTATACCCATAAATCTGCGTAGTTGGATAGTTGGGGATTGCATCAATTTTGGATGTTGATGGTTCCACTCCGCTTGGAGATATTTTATGTCCTAAAAATTCAAATTCATTTGTTTTGAACTTGCACTTTGCTGGGTTAGGTGTCACTCCCTTTTGGCGGAATGTGTTTAATAGTTGGTGCATTCAATCATCATGGTTTTCCTCATCTTTACCATGAACAAGAAAATTATCTGTGCTTTTTCCCACACCAGGTAACCCGTCCACTATCTGGTCCATACGCTTGTTTATTATTTCCTGCATAATGCTAAGTCCAAATGGGCCTCTGGTGCAACAGAATCATCCTATGGGTGTGATGAACGTGGTTAATAGTTGTGATTCTTCATCTAACCTGAGTTGCCAAAATCCAGAGTTAATGTCCAGTTTGCTAATTATCTTACAGTCTCCTCCAATGCGTGCCAGTGTTTCATCTACTGACTCCAGTTGATACAGTTCACTATCAATACAGCTGTTGAGTTTGGTCAAGTCATACATGGACGGATGTCCTTATTGTTGGGCTTATCTCGAGATTCTTTGTTTTGGATTCATCCTGGTAGGGATCCACAGCATACCGCTCAATTGATACCAACTGTTTCAAAGAAATCATCCAAGTCACAAGCAACTTCGACCACTAGCTTTAAGGACACGAATCCCCAGGGCGTAACAAAGAGCTCCACTACCTTGCCTGTACAAGAATCACTAGGCAGAAACAGCGGCTTGCTAAATTTGGGCAACACATGTTACATCAATTCCATCTTGCAATGTTTTTATGTGTTACCCGCAGTCGCCACAGCCATCTCTGCAAATGATTCCAATAAGGCGGTAAAAGGTAAAAGTTTTGTAAGTATTCTACGCAAACTATCCTCCTCCAAGGTTCCAGTGAACACTTCTTCATTTCTAAATGCATTAAAAGGCCATGTTTCTAATGCAAGGGTTGCTGCTTTTAATCCGTTCTCTCAGCAGGATGCCCTAGAGATTCTTGAGTATCTCATACCAGAGTTGTCCTTAGCCTTTCTTTTCTTTGGTAGATTATTCAAAACTCGTGTGAAAATCTGCACTACTTGCAGCGCTTGCAATAATATTAGCACCTCTGAGCAAGTAAGTCCATTTCTTCAACTGCCCTTGACATCGACTGTACAATCTTTAATAGATAACTTTTTGGAGAGCGAAGAATTGTCAGGTGTTAACTCTTACTTTTGTCACTACTGCAATAGTTACCAAACTGCAACAGTTAAAAAAGAGGTCGCAGAGTGCAGTCCAATTTTGGTTCTGCAATTAAAGTCTAAGGTTTGTTCTCCTGTCACATCTTACCCGGGCACCGTTTCTACTTTAGAAAGTGAAGTCTCTTGTCGCAAGCACTACAACTTAAGGGCTGTAATTAACAATGGCCATTACACTACTGTTGCTTATAACCCAGTGCAGGGTAAGTGGTTTCATTGCAACGACAGAGCAGTGGTCCCTTGCAAACAAAGCTTGCTTAATGGTGTACAACCTTACATCCTTTTAGGTAAATTGCAGTCAGCACCACAACTTCCGGCTTATGTCAGCAAGGGGGTTTGACTGTTCTTTTTTTTTTTTTAATCTTGTCTTTGGAGAGTGAAGACTCCACTTATTACCCCAGCAAAATAAAAGCGAAAATCAAAACAAAAAAAAAATACACCAGAAGGGGTTTTGACTGTACCAGGTCCTATCTTTGGAGAGTGACGACTCCACTTATTACTCCAGTCAAAAAGAAAAAACAAAAAACAAAATAAAAATTATGTCAGCAAGGGGGTTTGACTGCACTGGTCTTATCTTTGGAGAGTGACGACTCCACTTCTTACCCCAGTCACACAAGATTGTACAGAGTAGGACAGATAAAAAGTTATGGATGAAAGAAATGTCTAGTTCCTGCTGAAGACTGTTCGCAGACCTCTTTGGAGGTGACTCAGCTAGACATTTTGGGTACCTGGGTTCAGGAATATGAGTCGAAACCCTTGTACCCTTTACAGAAGTCCTGTCCTACTCTCTCTGTCTGTTCGTTTGTTCAATTTTTGTGCCAATTACCTCCTTGGTAAAAGGAAGAATTGTGTTCCTTTATATGAGCATATTCTTTAGAGGAGCAAAACCTCTAGAATTTAAATTTTAAGACTTAACTGGTCGAGTTTATCATTGTGCGTGCACTTTGTAATTTTCATTCTTACTGCCACTATTGAGTGACACCAATCTGTAGGCTGGTCCACTTTTTTTATATCTCCTAATGATTCCATCCGTATAAGTTCTGCTTTGACTTTTTTAAAAAGTGGTGTAGGAATGTGTCGCGGAGTAGTAACCCGGTACGGTGTTGCATCTTTTTTCAACTTGATATGGATGGGGTCGCCTTCGACATCTCCCAATCCTGTGAAAACTTCTGGGTATTCTGTCAGGAAAACATTGTTCTTGTTATCCTTATCCTCTTTTTCTGTCTTTATGTGTCCACAAGACACCGTCTTTGTTGCATGCAGTGTTGCAACTTTTAATCGATTAATGGCTGGTTTACCTAACAATGCACGGGTTAGGTTGTCACACACATATACAATTTCTTTGCTCTCTTCTTCCCCCCATCTAAAGTTCAGGTATGTGTTTCAGAGGTTGATTTGCTGGACCTTTTAGTTTCTTTCTACTTGTTTTAAACGAGTTTTTGTTTAAGTTTAACTTTTGTAGATCCTTACTTTATATCACGATTACACCCGCTCCAGTATCAATTTTAAAGTTAATGCCTTCCCCCTTGGGAGTCGGCATTGCTATTTCCCATGACAATGGTTCATCATGGCTGTTTACAGCGCCTAGGAAAAGCGACCCTAGACCTTTCGTTGCTTTTCTTCTTCCTCCAGATTGTCAATCTGGCCACGACACACTTCACTTCCTTTGAAATGATGTCGCATTTGACACGATATGCATGTTTTCACCAGGCTGGACAGTTTTTCTGTAGGTAGTTTGGCTGGTGCTCGGTAGAATTTCCTTCCTCCGCTCCAACTTCTCTTTCCTTGCATAATGGCATCTGCATTAATGTCTGTTCTCCTCTCTTCCTTTAGCTTGCCTGCTACTTGTTGTGCTTTTTCTTTGGAGCGACATATGTCCTTTGCCTTCTTCAGCTTCAGATTTTGGCTTAGCTAGGAGTTTTCTTCTAAGTGAGTCATCAGATACCCCTCAACAGTCTGGTCCTGCACAAGGCCATCGTGACAGGTAGCGCAAAAATTACTGTTTTTGCTTAGTATTTTACCATCTCTTAAAAAGTCATCAAAAGGTCACTTCGTTCCTGTTTCCTTATACGTAGGAGATGTCTTTCCAATGTCTCGTTTATAATTCCTTTCGCAATTTTTTCCAATGCATCCAACTTTTTCTGCACCCTACGTTACAATATTCCTTATATAATTTCTTTGAAAGCGAGGAGTCGTCAGGCACTAATGCCTACTTCTGCCATGTTTGCAACGCTCATCAAACTGCTCTAGTTAAAAAAGAGGTAGTGTCGTGCGGTTCCCATCTCATTTTACAGCTAAAACGTTTTGCCAGTGCCAAGGGCCTTGTGTCACAAATTGCCTCATACCGTGGTACCATTTCCATACTTTTTACCGTAGATGAAGAAGTGAAATTTTCAATTAAAGGCTATTATCAACCATTGTGGCAACTGAAATAATGGTCACTACACAACCATAGCCTTCGACCAAATGGTTCACAGGTGGATACATTGCAACGATAGAGCAGTAATTTTCTGTGATAACCGCCTTATTACCAGTCACGAGTCATATGTTTTCTTTTTAGAAGAGCTGAGGTAAAAATATTTTCACCAGAATGAGTCAGCAATCGGGCTTGACTACACTCAGTCTTGTCTTTGGAGAGTGACGACTCAACTTATTACCCCAGTCAAAAATAAAAACAAAATCAAATAAAATTTCAGTTAGCAAGGGGGGGGGGGGTTGATCATACTAGATCTTGTCTTTAGAGAGTAACGACTCCACTTATTACCTGAGTTAAAAACAAGGAATAGCACAGTTAAACAGAAAGCGGTTAAAGTTTACTTTAGAAAGATAGGGATGTCTAGTTTCTGCTGATGACCGCCCGCGGACCTCTTCGACGTGATCCAGCTAGACATCCAGGGTACTTAGGTTCAGAAATATAGCTCGTAACCTACCTGCCCTTGATTAAAGTTTTGTTCATCTTTTCTAATGTGTTATTCTTTTTATTTTTAATTAATTCTTTGAAAAAAGGGAGAATTGTGCTTTTAGAGGCATTTTCCCTAGACGAGTACAACCTCTAGCCTATTTCCAAACACCTAACAGGTTGAGTTCATCATTGCGGTGGCTAGTCACCTCTGTAAATTATTTTCTTTCCTTATGTATGATTGATGTGATGCGCAACGGCCGACGTCTATAATGTCAAAGTTTTCCAACTAAAATAATGTAAGTAGTATACGTTGCACATACAAAAGCACCATCAGTAAACAGGCACAAGTAGGGTGGTAATATATCATGTTCTTTTAGTAATGGAACAATTTAACCACATAAATTTGTACTGCATAAAAGGACTCCTTGCAGAATCTGGAATGTCGCAGATAGGGTGATGTTTGCCACGTGATAATCGTGATCTGAAGCAGGCAGTACAATATCTTTTTTTGTTAACGCTCTTCTGTTGTGACTAGTGGTAGCTTTTGGACACCCAGGCTCACCCACTGGAATTTTAGCTTTATCATCAATGAAGAACATGCTAAATGCTCTTTATTTGCGACAACCCATTCTCTCAAATTCCTAAAATATTTCAGCACTTTCCTCATCATCTAGAGGAACTGCGTGTAAAAAGAATGGAAAAAAAATGCACAAAGAGATTTTTTCCAGGTTTTTCCAAAAAACACGAAAATGCTACTTTTACAGCAACTGGTCTAAATATAAATAAGGATTTCCTATTTTTTTGGGCAAGCCCAGATGGAACTTTAAGTTGCAAGTGTCACGGAAAAAGCTGCCTAGAAATTAAGAGTCCATTCAAATACAAGGATGGCCTTGAAGGATGGTCAAGCGATAAAAACTTTCCTGTTTCACCTGATGGACTTATTTATAAATAAAAAAAACATGCAAATTACTATCAAATGCAGTTGCAGATGCTTGTCACTGCCACAAAGAATTTTTACTTTTTTATATAGAGTAAACCATCTCAAAAAATCAGAATCCAAACAACTAACTGTTACTACAAGTAGGTTTTAATGAAGATTTTTGCAAATTTATACATGAAAATTTTGAGAAATTGTTCATCAGAGTAATTTTACAAAACAGATCCAAATAATGAAGAAACGGAAATTTTTTTTGCATTTGTATTTTGCATTTGTCGCAGACCATCGTTTCCACCCACGATTGCATGTGATGGAAAAAATTGCAAGATAGAATGGTTTCACTATTCATGTGTGAAAGTTGTTAAAGCTCCAAAACATAAAGGGTATTGTTCAGAATGTAAATATAAAAACTAATGAACATAATGTTGCAAAACGTATATAATGTATATATAATACTATAACTAATATTATTTATTAGGAACAGCACTTCTGTTTAGATTGACAAGACCATAAATACAGACCATGACATTGTTTGTTAAATCTACTTGATTTATCGGTATAATATTCTCATACGACCAATTACACGTTCAACATGAATTCGTACATTACCAATTTCACGTAACTCATCGATTTCTTTTCCAGTCATCTGAGACTTTCCTCTGGTGAAATTTGGAATTTTCAAAATGGCACCTTTATTTGCAATTTCTTTTGCAACTGTAAACCCTCTATCAGCAAGTATGCAGTCACCATATTCCAATTTATCTAAAAATCCTGATTTTATTGTTATTTCCTAATCTGAAACTTTTCCACCCCAGCCTTGGGATAAAAAAAGTTATAGCTTCAGCAGGTGATATTCCAACTAAGTACTTTATGGTGTTTGTATTCTTGTAATTTGACCAAGTCTAAGCTGTAGCATTCAGATTAAACGACATTTTAATAAATATCTCTGTGCAGTCAATTATGCAATTGCAATTTTTGAATTTTCTAAAAACAGTTGGTATATTTTCTTGCACAACCTCTCTCTCTGGTCATATAATTAAAGGCTCCAACACTTTAGCACAACCAATTGACGCTAAATAGTGCTAATATTGCAAATCTTTAAACCGACACGGTATGCTATATTGGTATGTAGGAGACCAAGTCGTAATTTAACCAGAACTAGAAACAATTGCTCCTCAGGAACAAGTTTTGGTGATAGCGTAATATTTTTATTTTTTATGAGCGACAAAATCCATTGAAATAATTCCTTGGATGACAAACCAGTATAAAAGTTTAAAAGATTTGGATCATCCTTAACATCAAAGTATGAGAACATTTTTTTAGTTTTTTTTTAATTTGTTGATACCTTTTGAATTTAATTCTGCAGTAATCTGTGTCACTTTATTTTAATTTGCAAAATTAAACAATCTCTGGTATCTGGCTCTGTTTGGGTTGTCTCATCAACTACCTGATTGTTTAAAAAATCAAAATGTTCACTATCTCAATTAGCACATTTTGAGGGTCCTTGCTCATCTTCAGTTGTTGTGCTGCTCTCCCTTCTTCTTTTGAACTGTTCATATCGCCCCATTAGCTGTTCTGACTTTTCTTCTGTTTTTTGTATACAAAAACAGATGGTACATAATTAGGATTGCTTTTGTCATTTGACTTGTCACCTATATATATATACAAAGAAAATTATTAAAACAATGTCAGCTAAACAAAATTTAGCCTGACATTAAAGTTAAAGTTAGTAGCTGGGTAATCCTTTCCATTGCTTCTCCACAAATTTTGATTGCAATCTATGGCCCAGACAGCATTAGTTACACTGTTGATTAAATGCTGGACATTATTAAAGCTCGCTTTTCGAAATGATTAACCATGCAATAAGCCAGCAACGTCATTCCAAAGCTCTTTCTTTTTGTTCTTAGAAACTTTCTACAAGTTTTTGCTTATAGGCGCTATTCATCAAGACACCAAATGCATTACTCTCGTTTCTGACTTGTTTTATAGTCACGTTTTTTTTCTACAACAAAGTGGATTGCCCCACCATTAACCACTTGGATTGGCATTCGTACTGGCGCTAATACAGGTTCTTTATTGTTTGTGTCTTTAATAAATAATTTAATTAGCTTGTACTGGTTTTCAACTTAAAGCTCCTTTTCAGTCACTACCCACCAGTCTTTAACGTACCGCTTAACGAGCACTCAACGAAGGTTCTGGCAAGGGAGTTGTTCTAAACAAAATCTTTTAATATACACATTTTTTATAAGAAACCAAACCTTTAGACATAAGAAAACTTAGGATCATATAAAGATGGTTTCTGGCTAAAATAGGAAATCCGGGCTCAACCAAATGCTTAGGTTTCTTATAAAAATTCATCTTTGACCAATTTTGTTTTTTCAATCATTATTTTAAACCATGAAACACAAAAACAAAAATAGTTGTTCTTTTCTTATATGTCTTTTGACCGCACATCTTTTAAAATAGAATCTTTTTTTGAGGCATGGTCAATTTCAAGAAACCAACTTCGGTACAAACCTGGTTTCCGTATGATCATCATCAAATAATTATTCATTTTACGCTGTATAAACAAAGTGCGAAACCACTTTGCTCAATAACGTGCAAAAATGCCAATGCAAAAGGTAAATGGTGGATTTTGTTGGGTGTCGAAGATTGTTCGTGGATTGTTTGCTTTATTTTTTTACAAATTTACCGACTCCCCGACTCGACTTTCGCCTTTTCAAAGTGAGTCGGCCAGGTGACGCTAACCAATTTTATTTTTGAGGGTGGCTTAATAAATGTATGGAATATAGTTCCAGCTAAATAAGTAGGATATATACAGTAGATTGACTAAAAATTAGAATACATACTTACAAAATAGTTGTTACAGCTGAGGATACAAAGAAAAATATCCATTGGCTTACGAGTCATAGGCGAAGGGTGGCAAGATGGACGTAGCTTATATAGAATGAAATATGAGGGGTTGTTCTAAACCCTACAACAATCCCCAACAATCCCGAACCACCAATGATAAAAATGCAATGAGGTACAGTTGCAAAATTGAAATTTTAGATGTCCTCGATCAGGGAATAAGCAAAAATGTGCATTTTAAAGCGGCTCGATCGGGTGACAAATTGAGTGCTCTTATTTAGTTTGAAGCAGGTTAAAATTAACATTTTCGGAAGTTTGACGTATATACTAAAAAGGGTAACACCCTAGAACAAGCTAGACCAACCTGGAACGATCTAGAACAGCCTAGAACAACCTGAGAAAAAGCTAGAACAATCTAAAAACAATCTCTGTATCGATTCTGTAAATAAATACGGGTTTCTAACAAGAATATTTTCGCCATGTTTCCCGCTCGCCAAGGCATGGGGGACTCCTTTAGTCTAGTACAATAACAGCAGTAACAGCATTCCTGGTATTTTTACCCCTAAAGTCAAATATCAGCATTTAGCTAGAACAATAGCTATTCAGAAATATGGGTCGAAACCTACCTGCCCATGGTTGAAGTTCTGTTCATCTCTTAAAATGTGTTTTGTCGTGTTTTTTTTTTTTTTTGTAATTAATTCCTTGAAAAAGGGAGAATTATGCTTTTAGAAGCATTTTCTCTAGAGGAGTAAACCTCTAGCTTGTTTCTAAAGACCTAACAGGTTAAGTTCATCATTGCGGTGGCTAGCCACCTCTTTGTAAATTATTTTCTCTTTTTTATCTTATTGAATTTTACCATTTTATGTGAACGCCTTGCGATGACACAGTTCGCTGCATCAAGGAAATCGACTTTCTGTCGCGCCACATTCGGAATGTTTGAAATGAATGGAAAGAAGGAAAAATATGTTTTTTTCTTCATTCAAATCAGTTTTTAGAACACAGAGCGTTTACGCTATTCTGCACAGAATTCCCATTTCATTTGCTGCCGGTTCCCCGGTAGTTCTCTTCGTTTACTGTCAGCTCTCTGATTGTTCTGTGAAACTGGTGGGGTATATCTGGTTTTGTCTTTCAAATTCAAAAACGCCTGTCGTTTAAAAATAACAACAATAAATGGAAACAAGGTAACCCATTTTGCAGCAAGATGTCGGAAACACACATTCGATAGCCATTTCATTATTAAGCATCCAAGAAGATTTTTTAAAACAATTTTAGTTAAATAACGACTTCTAATGATGAACATTTAAAGCCATTTCAAAGTTTTTTTTTAATTTATATCGCTTCTTTTATTAAAGTTTCATTTTCTTTCTGTCTTACTCTTTGGAGTCAAATGGAGTATCATCGCTAGCCTGCATCATGAGGAGATAGGGATCAACCCACGGAGGATCAGTTAGCTGAGATCCTAAGCGGAGGCCTACAACTGGGATGGCATCGAGTTTCCCACGAGTATCAAGGACATCTCCAAGTTTGAGAAGAACAACCCTGACATCGCGGTGAATGTCCTGTACGTGACGGGGAAGACAATCAACATCCTACGTCGATCGACACAATGGACGCAACAAGCAGGCTAATCTGCTCCTCCTTACGGATGACAAAAAGTTCCACTATACAGCCATCAAAAGTCTCTCGAGGCTCTTGGTAAGTGAGACCTTGAAGAACACGTCAAAAATGCACTTCTGTCTGAACTGTTTGCAAGCTTTCCCCACAATTGAATCGCGAGACAAGCACTATGGCCACTGCAAAGACAACGAGGCGGTCAAGATTCCAATGCCATACGCTGAAATCTTTAACAGCGTTTAAAGTGTCAGTCGAATCAGATGACATGCTTTTTGATGGTTTTTTTCACTACTTTTTTTTCTCTGGAATGAGATAAATGCAGGAGAGTGAAAGACAATAAGTTTTGCCGGAAGATTTGTTGTCATTTAATTGCGCATGCTCAAGGTTTATTTAAACATGCGCATTGGCTTTTTTTTACTACCAACTGTTTACACGATGAATTATGAAGCGAAGTGAAAATCAGGCCGAAGTGAAACTCACCTTGACAGTTTCAATTTTAATTTTAAGGTTGTGTGGGAAAAGTAAAAAATGTAGCAAAAATATGCGTCATCCTGGTAAAAGTAAAAACGCAAGAAAGTTCATTCAAATTTGGCATAAATCTCATGTATGTAAGTGGTAAAAATTATGTTTTAAAAGCTATTATTTGTAATTTGAAAGAAGAGGATTTGGAAGAAAAAAAACACAATATCAGCAAAAAGGATATGAACGCAAAAGACTGAGAATGCGGCAACAAACAAAGAATATATTAGATTATATACATGGTATCAGGGATTTTTCAGAGACACTAGATCCCCCTTTACTTCCATACGTTTAATAATTACATTCCCTTTTCTTAAATAAATTCATCAATTTTAAGTTAATATTTGATAATTTTTTGCAAATAGGGTCCCAAGAAATATACGTATTTTTAGGATTTATTTTGTAAATCTGATTTTATTAAGGAACAAAAATACCAAGTTTATAATCCTCTCTGCAAATTTTACCATGAAAAGTTAAGCTGGCTAGTTAATAGCTAAATGTAAACAAAATACCAAGCTAAATTATATAAAGCTAGTTGTCATCAATACGTCTACATTAGGTTTTTGCTTACCAACTAGCTAAATAACACTTGTTTTCTTTATGTCAATAGCCTACTTTATTATGCCGCTATCTTCTTTTCTAGTGTTCAAAGCGACATCATGAATTTATCAGTGATATTTCAATAGATCTAAAACTAGCTTTATAACAAAGTTTTGTTGTTTACAAAACCAATGCTCAATGCGCCATTTTAATCTTGACCTGAAAAAGTGCTGACTAAGGAAAAATTCGTAATAATTAAGCAAAAATATGAAAGTCAATCATATCACAAAACCCGATCAACGATACCAGGGTATTTTTCAACGTCATCTCCCATTTCAAGAAGGCAAAAAACACTGGGGATGAGGGTGCATACAGATTATTTAATAAAACGTAACTACAGATTTTCAATTACTTCCGTTATACATAGATATTTTAGTAATGGTACGAAAGTTTTATCAATAACAGTCATATTTTACTTTTTATGGGCCCTGTATTTTAACCTACAAAAGTATGGACTCGATTGTTCTAAACATTGCGTTGCATTTTTCTACCAATCCTAGCTTTGTTGTTTTTATAAAAAAATGAAATATTTTAAGAATTATCTTAGCTGATGGCAACCTACCGTTTCATTTGTAGGTGCAACACAAATCAAAAGTATGGCATTTCTAGTTTCAATGATGGACAGAAGAAATGAATCTCGTGACACATTCTTATCGTGTCCCTTTGGATAAGACCAACGTGCAGTGACTTGTTATCTCTGCCACTGACGCCTAAAAATAATTGAAAACAATATTTTTGTATACAGTTATTATATTGGAGCCACTTCTTTTATTTTTAGTAATTTTTCATTTACAGTCTGCCACATAAACACTGAGCCACGAGATCTTTTATTCGTTTACCACGTGGGGAAAATGAAGAATGCAATTTATCGGTCTTTTCATGATGACAACATGATCACATTTCATGATGACAACATGATTTTCATGATCACAACGCTGGATACGATTTTCGATTAGTAGTTGTGTTTGAATAGCTTTAGAATTTGTGTCGGCAACATTAATCTCGCCAGCATCACACACGGGTAAATGAGGCTAGTAGCGAACTCTGTAACCAAACAACGGATCTGTTGTTGGGGCACATCATGGGGTACCAACATCCTATTTACATTACTATTTGCATATGCCCTTGCATCATGACCACTACAAGGCCAACGAGTTTACACGTTGATGAATAAGCCTCGTCGCAAATTGCCTGAAAGTTCAATGAGTACTTCATCTTACAGCTAAAGAAGTTGCGTGGATTCTCCTAACAACTTCGATCGACAATTTAAAATGTAAAATCAAGTCGAAATGTGTATCCTCACAGAGCAAAAGGAAAGGATTAATTCAATTAACATAAAATACGGTATTTACATTTTTGACATGACTTTCATTAAAAGATTTTTTTGTGAAAAATGGTGTAAAAAATTTAATTTCAGAGTACTGCAACTTTAAAGTTGTAATACAGAAGTAACATTACCCGCTACTAACGTAAGTGAAGTCAATGTCAACACCTGCCATATATTGAAGAAGAACTACTTTGTTCATTACTAACATACTGCCAAGCAGCGAGCGGGATTCGATCCGCGGTCCCCAGAACTGGGAGCCGCAGACGAACCCACTACACTACGTGCGGCAATATGTTAGTGATGAACTCAGATAGTCAACACCTGCCATATCCTACAATCACAGAAGAGGATTACAGGTGACAAAAACAGAAATCAATTTTTTGTGTTGAAATAAAAAAAATTTGCAGGTAGAAAATTTCAAGTGGTTCCGAACTTGCTCGCAACAGCACCTTGTTAAATTAAAAATGAGCTATTAGCATACAAAACTGATACTATATTTCTTTGTTATCCATCTTTTGAACAATCTGGGGAAAAAGATACGTTCCTTTTTATAAGCATATATACTTACAAGCATACTTAACCGCAGTTCTTTTCTTAGAACAATAGGTTAAACAACAGCATTTTGTTTTAAAACAAATTCTGAAACATTTTCTTTTTTTCTAATTTTCATCTCTTTCATTTTTACTGAAGACCAAAACAAACAAAGCAGTTGGTTTTTCGGAAAGATATGGTAATGATAAATTGTAAATTATAAATATGCCTTTTTTCAATTATTGTACTGCAGGGGTATGTAACTTCCCGATTTTTTTGAAAAAAACACAAAATTGCAAAATTTAATATACCCTCAATCAAGCAATGAAGCATTGTCGTACCTGTGCCATTGTTGGTCTGTTGCTTACAACTGCCTCCCATGCAGATTATATTAATCCTGTTGTGCACTGTAACTCTTTTGCTGAATACAGATTTTTCAAATTATTAAATGGTGATCTTTTGCCACTTTTTAGTGCTTTGATCATCAAAATATCCTTGTTATCTTGAGTTGCCCATGAATGAGTTGAGATTGCCCATGAATTAACATCAGTTTGGGATGATGCATTTTGGACGTTTTGTAGACAAGTTTTTGGTGAAGTGTAAACTAAGGTCATATCAACAAAATTGCGGTTTAAATTTGTGGTTGTGGAGAATATTGTATTTTTTGATCCCTTGCATGTCATCAAAATCTGCAACCTTGATAACAAAATCTGTCACAGTTCCGCACAACAAAAGATTTGACGGCTTAAAATCGCGATGGGTAATATTCAAGTCATGCCAGGCCTTCAGACCATGACTTGCCTGAGTTTTGTAAACCTTTTTCTTTAATCTCTCATTAAGAATAGTTACTATTTCAGACACATTGTATACCTCTTCTCCATCCAACATTATATGGCAGTATTCAAACATCAAAGCTGCTAGTGTGCAACTAAATGAATAAAAGCATACAATGTTATTATGAGATATGTTGCTCAACTTCTCCATAACTTTTTTCAAGTTCCCCCCTGGAAACATGTTGCTTGAAAACTTTAGCAGCAGTATATCTACCATTCAGCATGAGTTTAAATATGTTGGCAGAAGCTCCTTCACCAATTTTTTCCGACAAATCTTTTGGTAGTATTATTTCTAGCTTTTCTGTTGTATGAGGTATATTTCTAATTTTCCAATTCTTTTCCCATACCATTATGAAGTTTCTCTATCTACTATCAAAAAACTAGAGCAAAGATTTTCTGTCTTCATTAGGAAATGGTTAGAACTACATCATTCAATTTCCAACATTTCCTTATATTCCTCGACATCGCCTTGTCCTCTTCCCCTGAAAAGTCTTGCATCTGTTTTCAAATCTGCCAAAATCAGTGGACATCTGTTACTAAGAGATTCTGTCGACCCTTGTGTGTCTAAGTGCGTACCAGTTTTGAAAGCTGGAAATTGGAAAGTTAGTTCTTTTGGCGGATAGTCAGCTCAATTTCAAAAGGATTTTAGGTTTGCATCAGACTGGTCGAGCTGGCTAGGGCTCTTAGACCACAAAAATATACCACCAAAAGGCACTTATGCTTACCGAAAGCTTGTTTCCAATATCATTGAAGAAAATGAAGAAGATATTTACCATGCCAGAGCTGTACAGTTGCAATTGCAAGGCAATTGGACGAAATGGTGCTCTTATGTGAAAAATGATTTATCTTGGAGAACAATTCTTTCACTGCCACAATGTCTAACTTCCTTTTGTATAGGGGCAACCTACGACACCCTTCCCTCTCCAACCAATCTTGTGAGATGGGGAATTGAGAAAGACAAAAGTTGCATTCTGTGCAAGAAACCATCCTCAAATGTCTCTCACATATTGGGTGCCTGTAGGACCTCCCTTGCGCAGGGTAGATACACATACCGTCATGACTCGGTTTTAATAGTTTTGGTTGAGGCATTAAAAGAGTTTTTGGTATCATATGAACCTCTTAAGCTTTCCAAGTGCAACAAAATTAATTTCGTTCCGGCCGCTCAATCACCATCTAAGAAGAGGCATACAAAGTGTCCAGGCCTTCTTCACCTTGCTTCCGATTGGAAAATACTGTCAGATTTAGATTCCGTTTTAGTTGTTCCACCATACATTGCAATAACACAACTACGCCCAGACGTGTTATTAATATCCAGTTCTTCCAAAACTGTAATTATGTTAGAACTGACTTGTCCATGTGAAGAGAACACGGAATATTGGCACAAATGAAAGCTTAACAAATATTCTTCACTTTGTTATGCTATGAAAAACAATGGATGGATCGTGCATTTCTTTGCCATTGAGGTAGGTGCAAGGGGTTTCTGTTCAGAATCAGTAACGACCTGTTTTCGTCGCCTTGGTTTCCCTAACAAGCCTTTACGTTCCCTATTAAAATCCCTAACTTTTACCTCCATGAGTGCTTCTTTTTACATCTGGATGTCTCGAAATTCTACCACTTGGGTTGAGCCTGAAAAGGCCCCAATCATTCCTGAAGTTTCTTCTGTTACAAATATGGAATGTAAGAAATCAAAAACCCCTGAGAAATCTTCCTCAAAATCAAAAAACCCGAAAAACTTGCTACAAGGTCTTCCAAAACAACAGTCGCATTGCATCTAACCCTGATTTTAGGAATAGCGGTCTAAAAAACTTAGGAAACACATGTTATGCAAACTCCATCTTACAATGTTTTTATAACATTCCAAAAGTTAAAGAAGCCATTTCTGTCAGCAAAACAACCTCAAAGTTAGGCGAAGCATTTGTAGGTGTTCTTCAAAGTTTGGCTGTTTCTAGAAGTCCAGTTGATCCCTCCCATTTTTTGCGTGCTATGAAACATCATATCTCAGCTGCGAAGGGAAGTGCATTTAATATCTTTGCTCAGCACGACGTCCCCGAGGTTCTTGAGTATCTCCTACCTACTCTGTCATTAGACTTTCCATTTCTTGGAAGTCTTTTTAGTATTGGCATCAAGACATCAACCACTTGCAATTCATGTCATATTACCAGCTCCTCAGAAGTTATAGCACCATGCATCCAACTTTCTCTGCACCCTACGTTACAATCTTCCTTATATAATTTCTTCGAAAGCGAGGAGTTGTCAGACACCAATGCCTACTTCTGCCATGTTTGCAACGCTCATCAAACTGCTCTAGTTGAAAAAGAAGTAGTGTCGTGCGGTTCCCATCTCATTTTACAGCTAAAACGTTTTGCCAGTGCCAACGGCCTTGTGTCAAA
Source organism: Hydractinia symbiolongicarpus (assembly GCF_029227915.1). Taxonomy (NCBI): domain Eukaryota; kingdom Metazoa; phylum Cnidaria; class Hydrozoa; order Anthoathecata; family Hydractiniidae; genus Hydractinia; species Hydractinia symbiolongicarpus. The sequence continues at coordinate 24,675,361 of NC_079878.1, read as the reverse complement.
AATTGCCTCTCGTATTACTGCTTACTCTGGTACCCTTTCCATACCTTTAACCGTAGATGGAGAAGTGAAATTTCGTAAAAATTTTCAATTAAGGGCTATTATCAACCATTGCGGCAACTTAAATAATGGTCACTACACAACCATAGCCTTCGACCAAATGGTACACAGGTGGATATATTGCAACGATAGAGCAGTAATTTTCTGTGATGACCGCCTTATTAACAGTCATTAACAGTCACGAGTCATATGTTTTCGTTTTACAAGAGCTGAGATAAGAATATTTTAACCGGAATGAGTCAGCAAGGGGGCTTGACTACACTCAGTCTTGTCTTTGGAGAGTGACGACTCCACTTATTACACCAGTCAAAAATAAAACAAAATCAAATAAAAATTAAGTTAGCAAGGGGGTTTGATCATACTAGGTCTTGTCTTTGGAGAGTGACGACTCCACTTATTACCCCAGTCAAAAAAAATAAATAAATAAAAAAACAAATAAATAAATAAAAATATTAGCAGGGGGGGTTGATCACACATGATCTTGTCTTTGGAGAGTAACGACTTCACTTATTACCTGAGTTAAAAACAAAGAATAGCACAGTTGAACAGAAAGTGGTCAAAGTTAATTTTAGGAAGATAGGGATGTCTAGTTTCTGCTGATGACCGTCCGCGGACCTCTTCGAGGTGACCCAGCTAGACATCCAGGGAACTTAGGTTCAAAAATATGGGTCGAAACCTACCTGCCCTTGGGTAAAGTTCTGTTCATCTTTTCAAATGTGTTGTGTCCTTTTTATTTTAATTCCTTGTAAAAAAGGAGAATTGTGCTTTTAGAGACATTTTCTCTAGAGGAGTACAACCTCTAGCTTGTTTCCAAAGACCTAACAGGTTGAGTTCATCATTGCGGTGGCTTGCCACCTCTTTGTAAATTATTTTCTTCTCGTAGTGTAGACATAGCTAGCTATATATCTGTCAGTCAGGGTGTGTTGGGGCGGGCGCAATCAATCAAGATACGCTTACTTCGACACACGTTGAGGATTTTTTGCTAAACAAGATAGAAAAAATATAGTATCCAAACAAACTAAAATGGACATAAAAAATCGTTTAAATCCTACTGCGATCCTCCGACCCTCTAGTGTGCCTCACTAGTGGGTGCAAAGGATGAAGAAACAGACGCAGGGACACAAACTAGAAAAAAAATAAATAATCAAATAAAATATAATTTACTAGCTTGTTCGCGATTAGAGACTAAACATTCACCCGCGTACACTTCCACTAAGTAAAACAAGAGTTCCACTGCAATCTACTAAATCCACATACAGATAATTAGTCTGCAATATGTTAGTTTAGCCGAAACATATTTAATAGAGATTTTTTTACCTAAGTTTCCACACTTATTATTTGATATTAATCTCCCCGTAGTCATCTATAATAATTCCATGGCATGTCATGCCACAAAATAAGCTAATTTTCAATAAAAAGTAGAACTTCACTACGCAAGATTAAAAGAAACCCTTGATGTATTGACAAATAGAAAGAAACATACTTAATTTGAAAGAACAACTTATTAGTATTTATTTCTTAGATTTAACTTTTAAAGCGATGAGAAAAAAAGTCTTGCATCGTGGGCAATTTATTGTTAGTGAATGGGCTACTTCGCTCGTTTATACTTGGTCATTCTCAAAAAATTTGCCCAAACATGATTAAGTTAACACTGTGTAATTTAATGCAAAACCTGTGTTAAGTGAAATGTTAATTTCTTTTAAGGTAGATGGTTTGCAGGTTGATTTCCTTAAAATTTTTAATATATATAACTTTTACTCGAAACACAAAGCTAGAGGTTGACAACAAAGATTAAAACGTTTTACTTATAATTGTATCATGTATCAATTCTGATAGAAAATACCAAATTTGATAGAATAGGTGCAATTAAATTGTGCAATTCAACTGTGATTGATTGCATGCCATGTATCTTTAGTTTCGTCCCTGTCAATGATTTCTCATTTTCATGTGTCATAGCCATTGACCAGCAGGGCTTAAGAACATAGTACAGAATCGTTTACTTTAACAGTTGAGTGCTTGGCAAATGCACAGCAGATAAAAACAAAAAGTATGTACGACATGTAAAAAGTGACAACAATATCATGTTTTTATACAACATGTTGAATTATTTGATGAAAAAACATTTTATAGCTTGCAAAAATAACACATGAAAATTCTATTCAACTTCGTGTCTAGGTTCGACTTCTATGTGAGAAAATAACTTTCCTTCATTAGCGCAGTCCATAATGTTGATACAATTGCTACAAATTTCATATAATTGAGATTCCAAAATACGTTAACAACTGTAGTAATTTACTTCGTTGCTATCACAAGACGTTTTCCAAGAACGGTAATGCGAGTGATACCCAGATGAGATTGGAAAAGGATATAGCAATAGAAATTTCTGACGAAACTAGATGGCATAATTTGATGCCATTTCTCATTACCATCTTGAGCATTCGAGCGATTACTACAATGCTGAATGCTTTAATTGTTTTCCTTGCATTGACACAATTCCATATCCAACCCGATATACATCGTATATTTGAACATCCTCTGAGTAGTCATTGTTTTTTACTTCTACTCTTTTTATGAGGCATCCTGTGTCGCAAGGTTTCACAAAATTTTCCCATAGCAAAACATTTTACAATCTGATTGGCACTCTCATGATTTTTCTTCAATACATCTACAATTCCGTAGCTACATTGCTTGTGCACCAATCAATCTGATTTCCAGTTTTTTCATCCGCCCGCTTTCATTCGCAAAATGTTCTTCAATTCTTGGTGAAATAAACTTTAGATCACATTCAGCTTTTTTATCTTCTTCAACATGCTTTTCAAAATTTTTCAAAACTTCAATAAACATGCTAAACCACCCTCCGCAAATTGATTCATTGTAAGGCAAATAACACATGCCGCAAATTATTGATTTCGAGATGCAGCGGCTCCGGCCTGTTTCGATCTCCGAAATGATCAAATCGTGGATATCCCAACTGATGGGAACCATTATTTGCCATGAAAATAGCTTGTGATGAATCGTAGCAGCATTTCATTAACATTTAAAGACTTTCGAAATGTATCAATGGCACTGATTTTTTCTTTCCTCTGATCCATATTTGGAACTTCTCTGATCCATATTTGGAACTTGCCAAATAGAATTCGCCAATAGTTCCGTAAATCTTTTGCATTTCACTTTTATAAACATTGGCATATGGATATGAAGCAGATGACGGTAAAACACTAGCTGCCCAGATGAAGCGGGTAATGAAATTCACGACTTCAAATTTTACTTCCGTAATGCCATAGTGTAAGTGTGCCAATTTTCATGGATTGTTCCTGTGATTCTGATGCTCCATCAGCAGAAAAATCAACAATGAAAGGTTTAAAATTGGCGTTAAACTACATTTGCTGGTTTGACTTATATTGAGAGTCTACTGTAAGACATTCTCTTTATTGAATAATTTCAAAATATTTTAACTACGTCAAGGTTAGTGGTCGATGTGGTTACGTCGTGCGTTTTATAGGTGATTGCCTTTCTTTCTCGGTACTGTCAATAAACTCCCTGAAGTTAAATGTCAATGAAATAAATATATAAAATTTAAAAAAGCTTAAGGTACGATGGCTCTGAGGGGTCACACTTCTGTAAAGTATTTTTTTACTTCTGTTAACTTGTATTTCACTTCTGCAATTTTTTTTCACTTCTGCAATTTTTTTTTTAATTTTCTAACTCACTTTTAGCGTTATTAATCAGTTGTCTAGTATCTCCTAATTCACTACACCGTCATGGAAAGCGTGAAGGATGCTATTAAGGTTTATTTCAATCAAGTACTGACATACCTGGAGATACTAGAATTCCTTCGTATACATCATAACTATAAAACTAGTTTATCGACATTAAAAAGAAGGTTTCGTCTTTATGGTATGAGAAAAAGGCCCTTGGCAAGTATTAGAAATCAACACACAGATGTGATGCAGGCTGTGAAGGAGCAACTGGATGGTAGTGGAGCTGAGCTGGGCTATCGTCGCATTCATAGGTGTTTAACGTCAAAAGGCATAATCTGCAGACGAGGTGATGTTAGGCTAGCAATAAGGTATTTTGATCCAGATGGAGTAAATAGGAGAAAGAGACGGCGCCTTCGTCGAAGAGCATACCGAGCTCGAGGCCCAAATTAGTTCTGGCACATTGATGGCCACGATAAGCTTAAGCCGTATGGTTTTAGCATTCATGGATGTATTGACGGCTTTTCACGCAAAATAATTTGGCTTAAAGTAGGGACCACTAATAAACTGCCTGAAGTTATCGCTGGATACTATTTAGATGCCGTTTTAAATTTGAAAGGACTTCCTTTGACAATTAAAGCAGATGATGGAACTGAACATGCACTCATCGAGCCCGTTCACGTTTACTTGGGAATCTTTCAGTATAACAACATCGCCACAGAACCAGAGAATTGAGTCATTTTGGGCCATGTTACAACGGGATCGTATTGGGTGGTGGCGGCATTTTTTCTGGGATTTAGCTGACTAAGACACGCTTTTTACTTCCAATCCAGTTATATTGGACTGTTTTCGATATTGTTTTATGCCATTGATTCAAAGTGATTTAAATTCAATTTTTGAGGAATGGAACTGACATTTCATCTCAAAAAGCAATAATGGTGGACCAAGTGGTCGTTCCGATTCTATGTTTTTCCTTCCTCATTTGTTTGACGCAGAGGATTGTTTACAAAACGTGCATCCCCAGGATGTTAATGAATTCCAATCGGTCACTGAAAATGAGCATTGTGATTTCTCGTATGAGTTTCATGAATTTGCAGAGCATTTTATGAATCGAGATGGTATCGCTCAACCACAAAATCCAGAGGAGGCACTACAATTGTATTTTTATCTTATTGAAAAGATTGATGAATTCTCATAGTACACAAAATATGAACATTTGTTGTTTTCTTATTGCTTTTTTTCCATAAAAAGTTTATACAATAAGTAATTTTTACATCTCTAGTAAACCAAAATAAATGTGAGTCATATATATACAACAAACACTGCAATCGTAAAAACAAATAGATCTTAACAAAATAAGAAATCCTTTTTTTACAACATAACTATACTCTCGTACCCATTTTTTTACTGATATTAGGATATAACAAATGTAAACCGTAGTAAAGCTTTGCGAGTAATATATAAAGAAAAAAGGATGTCTACAGACCACAAAAGAAGTTAAAAATAAAACAACAGCATGTAAATAAACTGATTGGTATTTCCCTAATTACAAAAAAATGTCACCATGGTCAGGTAAATTGCAGTCAGCACCACAACTTCCGGCTTACGTCAGCAAGGGGGTTTGACTATTCTTATTTTTTAATTTTTTTTTTAATTTTTTTAATTTTTTTTGTAGTCTTGTCTTTGGAGAGTGACAAGGCAACAAGAGATTCCGGTGTTGATAGGTGTGTTAGTAGAGGGGCGTAATTAGTTCTCCAGCATGTTGCCATTATATGAGGTTTTTGGTATAGTTCTTGTCTTGCAAACTCAATCAACACTTCCTTAACATTACTAGAAGTTTCGTGAGAAAATGCGAGGCTTTTTAAGAGATTTATTGTCGACCTAAGCAAATATTTACGTATACGTATCAGTATTACCTCCTCTATTTTCTCTGTTTTTTGTATGCTTTGCTACCGAAAACCCAGGATTTAAACTCTCTCTTCATAAAAATGCATTAATGTCTATCTCCTTAATATTAGGAATCTCGAATACAAGTTTTGGTATAGAATTGCAAAGTTGGATTATATTCTCAACCTATTAACAGGTAAATTTTCACTATTATTATTTGTTCTCTATAATTTTAAAATGATACACAAAAACATCATTTTTAGAGACAATTTGTTAAGTTAATTTTTGTTATGATATTTACCTTAAGCATTTTATGGACATGATTTCCAACGAAGGATTTTCCATGATATGCTTGCCTTTCCATGTTTAACTGCTGTAATGTTTCGTCTAACTTTAGGACTAGTGGGCCATCGTTTTTGCCAAAACTTCGTTTTTGCTTCAATTCAGATATACATGTTGTTTAAAAATATAAACATGATGAAGTTTTCAAAGTTTAAATTAACTGGTCTCAATTTGAGTTATTTAAACTTCCTTTTCTGTAAGTCTGTTCGTAAAGTTATCCAGTCTTGGTTTATAAACGGATTTTACGTATGTTTCGTTATCTGGATCTTTCAAGATGGCATCATGAATTGCATCATGTATAAGGCTGATCTTGTTTTCACAATCGAGACATTGATATTCCAATTCTCTTATTTTTAGTTGATCAGAAACATACGGGTCAAAATCACTTTTCGATGGCCAAGAATCCAGCAATTCTAATAACTATAAGATGACAGTCATCTTCCAGCATTCTGAAAAATTTCAGATATGTCCCTAGTGAAATGTGCAACACTGGAACTGCAACCATAAGGTAGGAAGAAATTTTACAACATTTGTCACTTACGATGATTTGCATAAAAATAGGCATTATTACAAAGATTCCTTAGATATAATCGATTATGTAAGCACATTTTCACCTGGTCCATTGGCACATTTAAGATCACATCATCAATAACATTATTGAAGTTTTTAGCATTCTTTATGTTTCCTCCTGCCTCGCGAAACCCTTTCAAATCATTAGCTATGGATTCTAATGTGCGTTTAGACACACAACCGCGGCTGGCAATTATTATAATTAAATCAACAAATGGAGAATTTTTGGGTTATTTCTTTACTTACTTCCATGATGCATTTTGAAGGTGATCTATTTGCGCACTAAAACGACATAAACCAATCTTCATGTTAACTCCATAGTCTTTCGCTTCAAAAATGCTGAAAACAACAGTGTTGTTTTTACTATTAGGCCGATCGGTGTTAGAAACTTGATACGACATTTTAAAGGATGAGCCACCATGGTCACCGCCAATTTTCACATGGATTTCATTTTTGAATTCTTTTCTGTTGACTGCAAAGAAATATTTTAAAAAGTAAATTTTTACAAAATTTTGCATGGATTATTTGGGATTTATGAGACGCCGTGTCAATGTCAAATGTTTTAACCCTGTAACAGAAAACTTTACATTTTAATAGCTTATTAAAATCATAAAATAAAATGCCTTGGAATACCCTGGGAATTTAATCTTTTAACAGGGTGTAAACTTCCCATAAAGTATGTACAATTAAAAAAGTCTTGATATACCTTGCCATTGTTTTCATTTTTTCCCAGGGAATACACATATCGACTTTAAGTGCAACCAATTATTGCGTTCTTCTCCTTAGGTGTCTGGTGCTGATTGGTCCAATCTTCACAGCTTTAGGCGTGGATGTTAATATCAAGGACTAGAGAAGAATATCCTGACTTTACTTTATTTTTTTTAAGAAAAAACATACCTCAAAATTTTATGCTGTGGAATAAAAAATTTTCGACCATAAAAAATAATTTGATCCAATTATAAGAACACGTGTATACGTTTTTATAAGAAATAACTTTTTGGCTTCCCTTTTTAATTCGTTTTCTCATAAAAACTTTTAGCGAATAAGAAAGATTAAGAAACATTTCAGGCTCAACCAAATGCTTAGGTTTCCTTAAAAAAAAACGTGTACTCCAATTTTCAAATCATGTTAGAACAATATTTGTAACGAAAAATAATAAAATTACCCTGGATTCAGCAGTTTTGAACTCAATACTTTGATTTGGGAGGTTTGATTGTGCCATTTTGTGTTTTATGATAGTAAGGCCAGTGTCTTCTAACTCCCTTGAAATCTCTTCCCTTTCGTTGAGTGGAAACGTTTGGTTTAGTTCTAATTTACCGTAACATTGTCTTTCGATGTCACTTTTCTCCTTTCTGTTTTTGATGGGGAATAACCTGCCACATTCCTTTTCACAGCTTAGCTGTAAGCAGCTATTCCACTTTAACTGGGCGGAGGCAGCGGGGACAAGTTGTGTCGGACACTTTTTTGCCCTCATAACGTCTTACCACGCAAATTAAGCAGAAACTGTGCAGGCACGGTAATAACACTGGCCTGTGTAAGATTTTATTGCACAGTTTACATACACAAAGATTTGGAGTATCTGCTAATAAATTTAAAATAACCGCCCTGGTCCAAATAACGTTGTTGCTTGAAGGCCTCCCAGATTTTTTTTCCTGGCTGGTCGATGTGTCGCTGTGCGGTTCCCAAACAACATTTCCATGGAAGTGAGTGGGGCCTCTATCTCGTATATTTTTCAGTGTTGAGTGACATTTTTGGCATATTTTATCCGGGTGTAACGCTGGATTGTCCTGTGTCATCAATAAAATGGGAACTCTTTATGCTTTCACTAAGACCTGCTACTTTGTATGTGTATTTAGTCAGTATTGAACCACAAATTCGGCATAGTTTTGACAAACTGGTAGCATGTATGTCAGCCATTTTTGATAACAGAAATGCTAAAAGGTTCCTCTTTATTACTTAAGTTCTGATTTTGGTGGGAAAACTCTTGAATTTTCACCCCAACCGTAAAAAAACCAGCGTTTAAAATGTTTTTTGAAAGTTTAAAAATTCCCGCAAAATCGCTCTGTTTGTTGAAGCAACTTAACTGGGCGGCCAAGACATACGTCCTGGACACACGTTCTAAGCTTTTTATTAAGTCACACTAGCTTTTAAGTTATTGCAGTCTGTGCATAAACTACTCTTATCGCTTGGGAAGAAAGATCACGGATTTTGTTTACAATTTTTGACGCATGCGCAGTCTGAATGTACGCTTTCGTAGTTGCATTGAATGACTGTGTCATCAGCACCAACTAAATAGCTATCTGCAACGTCTTTCCAAAACATTGAATATACATCTCTTGATACACCTGATCCTACACCATTTTCTGAGAGCCCATGCGAATAACAGTGTAAGTGATTTTCTCATTCACCTTGATCTAGTAAATAATATAAATTTTACTTAATATCATTGGAAGTATACAAAACTTTTGGTGACAAGAACATTTGCCGGTTTGGACCAAAATCTGTCACTTCAATTCCTGTCATAATTTAAATTTTTAATCATCTGTCAATTTTTTTTCCACCAAAATTTCTTTGTTTACAGACAATATAATACACAATACAAACAGCAAAATTACCTCATCTTGGAAAGCTTTAATCAAGTATTTTCTTATATTGTGCCTGTTAACTTTTACTTCTTTTTCTGCAGTTAAACATTCAGGTACATCTGTGGTAAATAGATTTAATCTGATCTGCCTTAATTCGGCAACTGATGGCAACTCAGGAATAGGATTTCCTTCAAATGAACTACTTGGCATTTCATTGTCAAAACAATCGTTTAGTTCTGTAGCTGTTGTCAAGTTCAGTTCTAATGCAGTCTTTTCCTTGTCCTTTTCAAGTACTCTTGATTTCGTTACCAGATGAAGCATTCATTTCCAGTGTAGGTACAGTGGCAGGTATGGCACAATTTTCGTTTGGGTGTACTTTCAACATTCATTGATATTCATTAAATTCATTAAAATTGTTGAAAACTGCAGGAAAATTGTCCTCACTTAAATCTACATATGTTGTTGACCTTGACAAAGAATGTTTTAGAAATAACAAGGCCTTTTCTCTTAAGGTATTCCCACATGTCTTCATCTTCACCAGTATTTTGACCTGTGATTGCTACAAGATCAATTGCGCATCCAACAACGTTTTCTGAAAAATTGTTACAGTTGTTATCATCAAAGTAAAAGTTTTCCTCCTCCATCTTTTAGCCTCACCACTTTGAACTCGTTAATTAGGTTATCATATCTCTCATACTTAAGTTTAACTTTTTGTACTTTTTGGAGGGTCGACTAGAATATTGTGAACTTCCACTTTCAGATGACTTTGCTCGAATTTTGGTGTTTTCTTTTCTTTCATTATTTGTATTTTCTGAATCCATAAATGATTTGATGTCTGTTCTAATGGTATTCTTAAAAATATTGTCCATTGATTTACACAAAGCTTTTCGTAAGTAATACTGCTAATATAAAGCCACTATTTAATAAAATTTTTTGCTGAAACTCTCAAAGGACTGTGAATAATGAGATCAGTAGAATAGAAAATAAAATACATTAACGTCGCAATAAGAAATTATATTTTTACGTCACGCCGTTATGGAAAAGTAATAATCTTTTAGATTCAAGAACAGGCCTTAATGACTTTATATAGAATGCCTCCAAAATTTTCACAAAAAGAGTGTCCATCATTCGCGACAACATGATTAGCTGATTCGGACTTTGAAGACATTTTGTTATGTTCAGACCATCGTGTTTGCGCATTTCGTACTGTTTCACCGATGTAGTTCACACCGCATGTACCTTCGTAGATAACGCATGCTAAGTGCTGTATTTTGTCTTTCAACGTAAAGAGAGACTGGATTTTCTTAGTGCTCCAGAGCAGAAAATGAAATTCTCATTTGTCCAACGATTTAAGTTATTAATAAAACTTTTCACGTCTTCTTCATTTCGTTGGCAGTAAGGTAAGGTGAAATAATTCTTTTTTCTTTCTTCAAATAACCATTTCGATTAAAAACTCTTCCTTTCCTTTGTTGAAATCTCTTATCACACTATAGACAAAATCATGAGGATACCCAGCTTTCTTATACTTAAATTTAATGTATTCAATTACTTCTTGAAAATAATCAGAAATTTTATAGGGTCTGTGTAAGTCACCTAGAATCGAATTACGTTTGTAGTTTTTCAGTACAGCTGATTTCCAATGTATAGGTAGTTTGTTTTCTTTGATATGAACTTTCGTTTTGAAACCGTTGCCAAAGTGAATAATTTCAGTGTCCAAGAAACGAGGGGGGTCTATCTCCATTGTCAGCTTTATGTTTGGTGATAATTATTAAGAGACTTAAAGAGAGTATCGGGTACATCTTTTTTACGTTTCGCACAAGTGTCGTCTACATAGCGTTTGTAGAGAGCTGGTTTTACAAGATCAACACAATCCTTTTCCATCTTATTCATGTATGCATTAGAAAATACAACAGATATAGGGCCACCCATAGGACAACCATCAATTTGTTCAATTAAACGGTTGTTGACAGAAAAAATGCAGTCCGATGAGAGCTTTCGAGGCAGTTTACGAAAAATGCTTTCTTTGCACAACGGTAGTAAAACTTTATTTTTATAAATCTCTTGGCATATGTAGCTGATAGTATCCTCAATAGGTATGCTCGTAAACAACGATTCAACGTCATATGACACCAATTCCTCATCTTCTTCAAGGGTAATACTCTTGATAACATGTGGAAATTTCATATAATCTTCTATAACGTAATCATTTTTTAGTTAATGGTTGCAGATATTTTGATATAACTTTAGACGCATTAATGTCGCTGTACCAGTTTGATCAATTATTGGTCTCAGTTTCAGTTATCTAATTTGATCTCTTGAACACTTTGGAACTTGTGAGTTTTAGCAGTGGCAAAAATGTTCTTTTTTATATAATAATTCTACTATGGCGAAGAAAACCATCCCATTAGGTCCACACAAATAGCTAGCTAGCGTCTATATAACCTTTAACCTACCAAAAAATAACAAGCAACAAAAGATATTATCAAAAAAAACCAAAACCTTGAGGACTAAAGTAAAATTTATTTTAATAACTACAATTTCTTCGGGCTGGGGCCTAGCTCACATATTGCACCAAAATATTTGCATTTTACGACCTGTTTATATCCACCATATTTAAAAGTAAAATTGCAGAAGTATATATTTTCAAAAAAAAGTGCAGAAGTAAAAAAAGTTATGACAGAAGTGTGACCTTCTCAGAGCCATCCGTAGGATAGTATACCTCATGAAAAATCCTCGTCTGTTACCAAATCCATTAAAAGTCCATCTTCAGCCATCTCTGACATGCCAAAACCCACGGAACACCATAACCTTAGCCAGGAACTTAAACAAAAGGTGAGCATCGTTCACGCTGGTTTGATAAACAAGGGGAACACATGCTACGCAAACTCCATTTTGCAAGCATTAACGGTTCTTCCAAGACTTTGGTCTCAATTACCATCAGAGTCCTCTTTGTCATCTCCTCTAGTAAAGTCTATAGTCCTAAATATGTCACTACTGAATCGTTCTCGTTCACCAATTGATCCTTCCAATTTCTTACGAGCACTGCAAAACAGAATGCATGCTCTTAACAATAACGCGTTTTATCACAATCACCAACAAGATGTGCCCGAGATCCTTCAAGTTGTTTTTGACGAAATTATTGGATCTTCCCCTTTGGTTGACAATCTACTGTCTGTAACTGTGACCACAACAACGTCATGCAACTCCTGTTGTTTCTCCACTTCCAGGGAGCAAAAGGATTCAATTTTAATTTTACCAACGTGTAAGTCAATAGCAGACTCTTTTAACAAATTTTTACAACCTCAAGAACTTCTAGGTGACAACAAGTGGTTCTGCCCCCAGTGTTCATCGCATCAAGAGGCCACAATTGAAACTCAGATTTCTAATTGCGGCGACTTCCTTGTTGTACAATTGTTAAGATACACATCAGTAAATGGGTCTTCTTTTAAAGACAACAAGTTAGTCAATTGCTTGCCTAAAAAACATCATGTCTTAAAGGTAGCATCTCACCCAACTGACGATGTGTCTTTCAACAACAAGTATAACTTGGTTGCTACCATTAACCACTCAGGTACATTAAAAGCAGGTCATTACTGGGCCTTCATTAAGGACCAACAAAACACCTGGTTCAAATGCAACGATCGCTGTATTTCTCAAGTAGACACATTCCACTTGAATAATTCTTCGTCATACATACTTTTCTTTTCCAGAAGTTAGCTTATTTGTATGTCACACAACAAATGGGGGAGGGAATCCATGACCCTAGCGGTTTTATTTACCCCAGCTGATTTATGTTGGTCAGTGCACCGTGAAACCGGAGTTTGCTCACTCCTCTCTTTGTATAGAGACAATGTAAGAAGCACAGCAAGGGGGCTTGATATCATATCTTGTCTTTGGGTTTAACGATCCCACTTATTACCCCAATCCAGTAGGGAGGCAGAGTTTGCTCACTTTGCTTTCAGGATTGACAATCCTGCTGCCCTTAGTCATTTTAGAAGAAGCTTTGCAAGGGGGTTACATTTTCTTATCTGGTCTTCGTGGTGTTACGCCCACGCATATTACCCCAGTTATGACAGGCTGGTACTGTCATTAGGCAGGTCCACAGCAACAATTATCTGTGTAAGGCTGAGTGTTGGAGCTCCATAACACATGTGGAAAGCTACAGCCAGGGTCACAAGTCCTGGCGCGCAGATAGTTGTTTGCTTCTTAAACACATTCTCTAAAGAATAATTTTAAATTTATCCGTTTAAGGATATTCACGTTATGATAAGTTTTATTTATCTCATTTGTACCTATTCAATTCATTTTGAATTGCTTTAATATTTATTTTTTAGTGTTGTGTTCTGTCGCTGTTGTATTTTTCTGCCTTTTACGGTCAATGTTTTTAGGAAATCCTTGCAAAAAGGGGGATTTTGCTTTTTTGAAAAATCTCTAGAGGGTTGCAACCTCTAACTATAGTAGAACCAGCTGTCATTAGACAAGAAATATCATTACAGCTAGCTGTTTTGTCACCTCATCATCAATTAATTGCAAATACTCACAAGATAACTGGTTTGAGCAAAGACACAACGATTACAAACTTACATTTATAGAAGAGAATTTGTCAGGGAGGGTTATTTTGGAAAGTTTTTTTGGTAACCTGAACTGCTTTGCTCCTGATGTTTATCTACACTGGGCGACTTTTTTTTTTTTGCTGTCATTCTCTCATTACACAGCTGAGCTTAAAATAAACATTTTGTGGGAATTTATTTTAACACTTCACATAAAAATGGTACCATTGGCTGAACTTAGTATGTTAGGTCAGAGAATAACATTTAGTTATCAACGAATATACATGGTGTCAGAAGTGGGGTTTCGACTCCTGGATATTTTTCTATCAATTGGTGAGATTGCACGCAAGCAAGCACTCTCTTATCAACAAAAACATCGTAAGTGGAAACTGAACACATTAGAAACAGACATTCAACACATTCCACGCTCGTTAACACGTTCAACAACAAAAACATAACAAACATTCTGTATCTTCTACACGAAGTCTCTTCACGTCACATCGAACGCACCTTGAACATTTACATTAATTATTGAAACGTTGTATATTGTATAAAACACACAAACTCACTTCAGCATACTTTTCATATCTCTTTTGCTCATAATTGTTGCAAAGGGGTTACAAAACATTCTAAATCGTTTTCATCCGATCTTCATCCGTGGTCACACCGCCATTTTGTTTTGACCATGTCACAAGATAACGGCATACCGCCCACCGCCCCGTTACCCGTCGCTCCGTCCCCTAGTCAAGCCGAGATGATAATTCAAATACAGCAGCAACACCTCGAGATGCAAAAAACAATGACCACACTGTTCGCCCAACTCCCGTCACTGCTACCCGCCGCCAACCCATCTGTCGGAGGAAGATCACGTGCAAAGCTTACGAGACCCATTATCGACGCCGATTCCACCGATAACCGTTGGATCATCTTCAAGGACGAATGGAGCCGCTATAAAGAGATGGCCGGCTTGTCGAGTGAGCAGGACATCAGAAACGAACTCAGAGCTGCATGCTCTCAAAAGGTAAACGAGATGTTGTTTAATTTTATCGGTCCTGACACTCTGCTTACTGCGTCTAAGAATGACTTGCTTGGATTCATCAAGTCAGTATCCGTAAAAGCCGTACACCCCGAAGTTTATCGCCACTTTTAACACTTTTACAAATTAAAACAAAGTGATGGTGAAACAGTTACGTCATTTATTTCCCGTTTGAAAGCCCAAGCTATGCTTTGTAGATTGAGTTGCTCTGGAACCTGTGGAGACAACGGATGCACCCCTTCATACGCTGACGAAATGATTCGATCCCAGCTGATTGCCAGTCTCCGAAATTCGTCCCATCAATCGAAAGTACTTTCTGAAATGGAAATATTAACAACATTGAGCCAGCTTACAACCCGTCTTTTGACATTGGAATCAACTGAACGCGCTTCATCCGAATTTCAATCACCACACCAGTCGACATCTGACGTATCCGCCTTGAAATCAAAGCCATCATCCCGTCCACCCACCACCAACAACAACAACAAAACTTGCATCGGTTGTGGAAAGCCCTTACACCCAAAAAAGGGTCGTTCAACTTGCCCTGCCTAAGACTTGTAGAAACTGTAATAAGTTGAACCACTTCGCTAACGTCTGCCGTAGCCCCAAGACCTCGGCGATTGAAGTCCCACCCGATGAATCTGCCGAATTCCTATTGTCAGCAGTAGATACCGCATCCCCATTGTGACTAGATGGACTCCCACATGGTGATCTAGTCGATAATCGTTTTATCCCAAGCACACCAGAAAAATCACCTACGTTAGATATTGAAGTTAAAATAAACAAGAAAGCTTATATGAACCTACGGCCTAATGAACACTGGCCTGAAATCCCACAACTAGTCAACGAGAAAGCTGTTGCCGACACCGGTGCACAGATATGCACTACCGGACCACATATACTCAAGAACATTACGCAAGCCAAGCGATGGCTTCTACCTACAAAAAAGCGCCTGAGGGGAGTGGGTAATAACAAACTTACAATTATCGGAACCCTTCTTGTCGATATTATCACAGCCAACGGCGAAACTACGGAACTGTTATACATATGTGAGGGGGTTAGCACCACCTACCTCTCACAAACCGCCCTGAAACGCTTAGACATTTTACGCGATTCGTTTCCCAACGATCCTTCCGTTAACGCCGCTATAACTAAACCCAGCACACCAGACACCTCTATCGCACCGTGTGGTTGTAAGATTAGAACAGAATGCCCACCATTACCTGACAAGCTACCATTTCCGCCAACAAATGACCACCGAATGGATATTGAGAAATGGATTAAAGACTATTACGCCAGTAGCGCGTTTAATGTATGTAAACACCAGAAACTCCAAGTAATGACTGGTGAACCTCTTCGCATATCGTTCCTACCAGACCATCCACCCAAGGCCGTACACACCCCAATCCCGATTCCACATCATTGGAAATACACCGTGAAATCCCAACTCGATTCCGACGTGGCGCCTGGGATCATTGAACCCATTCCTCCTGGTCACCCAACGACATGGTGTTCTCGTATGGTCGTTGTCCCCAAAAAGGACGGAACACCCAGGCGAACCGTCGACCTTCAGGAGCTGAATGAAGCTACTCGTCGAGAGACGCACCACACCCAAACGCCGTTCAATATTGTCAGCGCCATACCCCCAAGAGTCAAGAAAACCGTCCTAGACGCTTGGAACAGATATCACAGTGTCGCCTTGTCCGAAGAAGCCCGTGATGCAACAACGTTCATCACCGAGTGGGGACGCTATAGATACCTTCGCGCACCTCAAGGTTTCCATGCTTCCGGAGACGGATACACCAAGCGCTTTGATGATATCACCAAAGACTTTCCTAGAGTAGCTCGATGTATTGACGATTCCATCCTTTGGGATAATGACATTACCAAATCGTTTTGGCATTGCGTTAGATACATCAACCTGTGTGCAACAAACGGTATCATCTTTAATCCAGAAAAATTTCACTTTGCTGGGGACGTTGTAGAGTTTGCCGGTTTTGATATAACTGAGGATGGTTACCGACCACCAGCTCGAATATTACAAGCCATCCAGGAATTCCCAACACCGAAAAACATTAAAGATATACCATCCTGGTTCGGCTTAATCAACCAAACTACATAAGCCTTTGCCCAAGCCCCAGTAATGGCACCCTTTCGAGAATTATTAGAGAAGGGTAAGAAATTTTATTGGGACGATACCCTAGAAACTGTATTTCAACGATCGAAGGTAGCAATCATTGACGCTATCAAAGACGGGGTTAAATCTTTTCAGCTCAACCGCCAGACCTGGTTATCGACAGATTGGTCGAAAACCGGTATAGGTTTCACCCTGTTTCAAAAACATTGCCATTGCCCAAATAAGGAAGACGTCTTCTGCGGCCCCGATCATTGGAAAACAATTTACGCTGGTTCCCGATTCACGAGAGACTCGGAAAGCCGATACGCCCCTATCGAAGGTGAAGCATTAGCCCTTATGTTCGGACTTCACAGCTGCAGAATGTTCGTCCTCGGCTGCCCTTCATTAATCGTAACAGTCGACCATAAACCTCTCGCTCCTATTTTCAACAGTCGCGCTCTAGAGAAAATCGAAAATCCTAGAGTATTTAAGTTCCATGAAAAAACGCTTATGTACAATTTCAAAGTTATCCCAACGTCACGAATGAAACCCTTTGCATCTGTTGACCTCGACAATCATATCGCCTGCATTAAAAAGGAAATTACCCTCGCACAACCCACTGACACTATTCGTCTTGAAATTATCCGTAAACACGCACAAACGGACAAAAATTATTACCATCTATGCCAGCTTATCGAAGAGGGATTCCCAACGAATAAAGAAACAGTTCCACCAAACCTACGCGAGTTCTGGTCTCTACGTGAACGCCTATATACCAGTAATGATTTAATCTTCTCTAAGGGGATACCACTCGTACCGAAATCTCTTTGACAACGTCTTCTCGATGAGCTCCACGTCGGTCACCAAGGAGTTTCCTCGATGAAAAGCAACGCTAGACAACGTTTCTTCTGGCCAGGTATGAACTCGGACATTCAAAACAAACGTCTCAACTGCCGAAGATGCAACGAGATCGCCCCATCACAATCGAAAAAACCAGCCGAACAGCCACCTCAACCGTCCTACCCGTTTCAGCTAGCCGTTACGGACATCTTTCATATGGCAGGGCAAAGATACCTGATTTACGCTGACCGCTTCTCTGGTTGGACCGAAGCCGCCTGTCTACGAGCCTCATCGAATGCAGCAACCGTCAAAAACATTCTGCGTCGATACTTCAGCACCTTCGGTATCCCAGAAGAAATTGCATCCGATGGAGGTCCGCCATACGAATCAAACGAGTTCACAGATTATCGTCACCATACCTACCGGAAAGTAACGGAAGAGCCGAGGTAGCTGTAAAAACCATGAAACGCATCCTCACATCGAACGTCAGTCCAACTGGTTCTCTCGATACCGAAGCAGTAACCAAAGCACTCCTACTTCACCGGAACACGCCTGCACCAGACATGGGAATTTCTCCAGCCGAGTTACTGTTTGGAAGAAACCTCCCTGACCATCTACCACAACCAATCACTTTCAGAAGGGAGTGGTCCGACCTTGCTGACGCACGTGAAATGACACACGACCGTCGATTTGAACTGTCAAACAAGGGGGATCGACACTCGCTACAACCCCTACAGGTCGGTGATTCGGTCGCGATCCAAAACCAACACGGCAACCATCCCCACAAATGGGACAAGACTGGTTGCATTGCTGAAGCATTACCTCACAAACTATACAGGGTTATTGTGGATGGAAGCCGGAGGTTAACATTAAGAAACCGCCGGTTCCTTCGAAAAATTCCACAAGAATGCACCAAAGATGTTGTTATTCCCGATTTAGTACCGGAAATGAGAAAGTTGAATGTCAAAGAAACTGAAAATGGTGAACACACGATTGTTCCCCCACATATACAAGAACAGCAAGAAGAAATAATGAAAACAAACGACACAAATAACGATGAAAGCAATGAACATTCAACTGAGCAGGGATCAACTCCTCCACCTGCTCCCTTACCAAGACGCTCAACACGAGAGAGACGGTTACCGTCTCGATACAACGATTTTATTATGAAATAGGAATGAAGGATTTATATATTTTCCTTCACCTGTTTCTTTTATTTTTCCTAGGGTAAAAAACAAAACAAAAAACAGTAGGAAGGGACGTGTATATGTATCCCGTTTATATTTATCCGATAGTTAACCCGATTTGTATTTTATCTTAGTATGTTAGGTAAGAGAATAACATTCAGTTATCAACGAATATACAATACGGTAGAGGGTAAATCATGGTGACCACTCAAAAAAACTTTCAAATTCCAGGACATTCCAGGACATTTTACCTTTTTTTCCAGGACATTTTAAATTAAAATCCAGGACATTTCAGGACAAAATTGAAAAAAAAAAAAATTCCAGAACATTCCAGGACAACAAATAAAGTAAAGTCATGTATTTCTTTGAGCTTAAAACTAAAAGCTGTAACAATATAAGAATTCAATCTAAATAAAAATTAACCCCAATAACAAAATAGAAACATAAGACTACAAAATACTTTTCCAATCAAACAATGAAATCCTTTCGAAGTATTAATGCTTGCTCCATCTGAACCAACTCGTCAAATTGTTCCTTCTTGGTGTTGGCTAACATTCGTAAATCGTTTGATCGTCCAAGGATTTGAAAGTCAGCATTTGTGTGTGCTTTCAATGCCAATTCATCAGCATCTTTAACGAGAGTGTTTATACTGGTTTGGAGGAATTGTTTTTTCCTTTGCACTTCTTCAATTTCAGTTGAAATAACCTTTCGTTTCAATGCTTTTCCAGAATCCACTTTTAACTTCTTCTTTTCATTATTAATTTCAACATAACGCGATCTTGCACACTTGACAGACTTAACTAATTCCCTTGTAATTGGAATGTTGTGTGCTCGCACTTCTTTTGCAATCTTGTGATCGTGCAGAATTCTTAATGATTTCAGCGAACATTCTGACTGGTTCTCTTTAATGAATTCTTTATTTGCTTTGAAGCCTCGTTCAATAGCAGATTGTCCGTGACTCAAGCAGAATACGAGCTTAAAAATACTCCATAAAGACTCAAAACCTTTTGTTTTTAGAAACTGGGCAAAGAATGTATCTAGCCTTTGATCAAACTTTTCAAATGAGAGAAACTTTTCCTGGTGTTTAGGTACAACATCATCAATGAGCTTTGAGAACTGTTCTTTAGCATCATCAGCAACTTTAGGGGTGACTTGCCCTAAAGAAGTTAGCTTTTCTAACATCTTGGAAAATCTTAACTTTGAAACTTCTCTTTCATCCCTAATGGCCAGCCTGTTGGGATTGATTGAACTGCAGCATCGAATGATCATGTGTTTCAGGGGGCATTTCTCTACCATGTGACTGGTCACACTGGATAAGAACAGAACAGTTTCTTGATGAAAGTTTCGAAGGGAACTTCCTTTAAAATCACCGCTTCTCCGAAATTGTGAGATGTGGAGTTGTGCACCCATACCAACATCAATCGTTTCAGAGGGCTTATGTATGTTCTTATCCGAGACATCGATCTTTAAAAGTTTCATTGTTGTATCAGCCTTTTTGATGGTATCTGAAGGTATCAATCAAAAAATCAAAAATGGTAAGGAAAGATCGGTGTTAAATAAATAATCAATTCTCAAGCAAAATAAGAAAAGTGTAATATATAAAGGATAAACAAACGGCATTTACCAGTCCAGTACAGTAACTTTTACACAAGTCAATGTAGTCATAAGTAGATGCAGATGTTGTTGTAGACGTACTGTAGATCTCTCTCGCTCTATCCTTTAAATAAATAGTATTAGTGAGTCGTCTTTCATAGTATCTGTCATTTATAGCTTCTGTTGTTGTATATTGTACCAGATCTTCGTGAACTTACCTGTTAGAATAAACATTTTCATAATTGAAGTAAGAAGATCCGTAAGGACATCACATAGGAACGGAACCATTGGTTGATCCGTTTGAAAGCCTCTCAGAAATTTGTTAAGCTTTGAAGCGATGAACTCTACCAACTTGAGTTTTGTAGGCATCAAGATATCTTTAACTGCGTTTTCAAGAACTGCAAATGATTTCCCCTGTGGCTGTCTGGACTTTATAAGACCATCTAGATGTTTCATGAACTTCACAAATTCAGGCCATATGGTGTCTGCTTGATTTGCACAGTTTTCATTCTCACACCACCTGTGACCACAATAAGGCAGTGGATAAATATTTGTTTCTGTCAACTTTTCGTACAGATCCCTTCTGGCAGGTGATTCATCTAACAACTTTGCCATAGCTTTCAGCACCTTTCCCACCAAAATATCCATTTGTCCCTTTTGTAGTTTTTTGTTTAAACTTTCATCAAAGGATAACGAATATGTAGGTGATTTCTTGACTTCTTCCATCAAGACTTCTAAGAAATATGGAGCAAGACCATGGTTAATGTGATAGCCACATTTGGTTCTTCCGCAAGAAAATTTTTCTGCTATTTGGCTGTCAGGAAACATCACATGAAATAGTTCACTGAGTCCATCACAAGAGCGTTGGGAAAAGTTAGCCTGGACCACCTTCATAGCCCAGCGGATTTCTGCAAATAATATAGAGTACGTTAGCTTGGAAGAATCTGTTACATTTTGGTTACCGGTAACAAAAGGGAGAACAGAAGAATTAACAGGTTCTCTTTCAGTGTGTTTTTTACTTTTTTTATGACTTTTGATAGCTGCTTCGCCCATATTTGTGACGCAAATATCTTTCGAGCAGTATTTACATCTTCCAAAGCCTTCATTTTTTTTGGAAAGCCAGCTCTTGTAATTCAGGGTTCCCACAGAAATTTTCTAAAACTTTTCCCTGAGCTTTCAAGAAAAGCATATAAAATTCCCTGGACATGACCCTTGAAAAGTATATTATTTTCCCTGGGTCACATAAAAAAACATATTGTTTTCCCTGGGTCTCCAAGGTAATAAACATTAAGCATACTAAGTTCAATTCCTGGTTCCCCAAGTAAAAAACAGCAGGCATTAGATATTACTAAATAGCGTCTAAAAAACTAGGGTCATTAAATAGAAACATAAATATTAGACAGTGGGAGAAATTGAAACTGAAATTGAAACATTTGGGTGTATATTATCCAGCATTTGAATACAGGTGTGTATGTAAACTTCAGCAAAAGAAGATTTATGTACTTCTGAACACTGCTAACTGCCAGAAACTGTTATTCCATTTAGCTTGATATTAGTCTGGAGTTAACTACTGCAGAACAGTTTCAAGCCCGGTTAAAAACGTATCTTGAGAAGTTTGACTTCAGTCCAAAATAAAACAAAACGAAATGGGTTACAGTCAAACAAAAACTAAAGATCTATCCAGAAGACAAAATCAGTCCAACACAAAAACAAACAAAATAGAAACAGCCAGTTGTTTAGTCGTTTTTATTTACAAACTTTCCTCCTCTTCTCCTCTAAAACCAAGAGTGCTTCATCTAAGCTTTTTACTTGAGTTTTCAACTCAACACTTCTTCTTTTCAATGCATTTGCCTTGGTTACAAGTGACACAACGTTATCTTTATTTTTTTCAGCTTTCTCTACTGATGAAACGAATTCTTTGTCTAATGCTTCACATGTCTTCTGCAAATCATCACGTTTAGCTTTTGTGTCTCTTATTTCATCATTTAATATGCGCTTTTGATTCTCATCTCTTTCATTGCGTTTTTTCTGTCTCTGTAGTTCTAAACTGTCTTCATACTTTTGTCTTGCAGAAGCTACAGATCGAAGCAGCTTGTTAGTTACCTGAATACTATCAGGTTTTAAACCATTAGCAATCATATGATCACTCACAACCTTTTTAGCTACGATAGATTCTTCTTTCATGTTTTGTCTGAGGACAGAGTTGTTAATACTAAAACTTCTTTCAACTGACGCTTGACCGTGACTTAATGTTAAGACTAATTTGATAAGAAAAGAAAGTTCCTTGAAACTTTTTACGCCAACATCACCAAAATAAAATTCATCTAAGTCTTCTTGAAACCTATCAAAACTCTGAAATTTATCAATGTGAAGTTTCAAATTGTGATCGGAAAACTCATTAAATTCTTCAGTGATTTTGTCACATTGAAAAGATGTTAAAACTCTAAGCTTCACCAGATATGTTAACATGCTTCTCAGTTTGGTTTGCAAAACAGAGGAGCTTTCAGTAACCATTACCTTGGGATCAAATATAGTGGAATTTTTAACAACATTTTTTGACAACGGACTCTTGTCGAATAACTTCTCAACAATAGATCTAACAAATATAACAGCATCAGTAAAGAACTTAGCCACCTGTGCATTAGTTATTAGATCTTTTCTTTTAAATTCGTTTATTTCAAATCTAGTAGCAAAGCCCAAATTATAATTCTTTGGTTTCATAAGCACTGAATTATCATTCAAATTGACAGCTTTTAAATCACTTATTGATTCACATTTTGTTAACACATCAGGCTTAACAATTGAGGATTGTGCAAGGGCGCGAAGCGCCCGCAGTGCAATCCCGATTTTAAAAATAAAATCGAAGCCAACGATCTAATACTGGATAAACGCCCTTTCACGCCTTGAGTAAGAAAGTCATTATGAATACATACTGCAGGACCTTAGATTTTATTTTATATCAGAGTTGACTTGATACTACAAACATAAAATCGCATATGAGCCAATTCAGAAACTTGATTTTGGCATGGGAATGCAAAAGAACATAATGAAAGAAAGTTTGTTTATATTTTCACAAATAAAGTATACAGATTATGTACTGCCGCGACCACGATTTCCACGGTATGCACCACGAAAAGAACCTCTGCCTGAAATATAAATAAAAGTAAATAAATAAATGACGAGGTGGCTGTGAAGCCTGGGTGGGTGGGCAGTATTAGATCGTTGGCTTCGATTTTATTTACAAAATCGGGATTGCACTGCGGGCGCTTCGCGCCCTTGCACAATCCTCAATTTCATTGCATAAAATCTCCGCCCGATCTAATACTGGATAAACGCCCTTTCAGGCCTTGAGGCTGAAAGTCATTATTCAGGACCTCTGTTCAAAGCGTCAAGACAGCAGACTCGAATATTTCAGGTTCAACTAGGATCTCCTTTCTATAGGTTCTTTCAAAAGTTGTAGAAGTAGACCAGTGACCTTTTTTTAATATTTCGGTCATAGGTACGCCCTGTACTACTGCCTTGGAGGAGGAAGCAGATCTAGTGGAATGCCCCTTGAACGTGCTGGTATCTATGCCAGATAGAGTGAGGACTTCTAAAATCCACCTTGAAATTGTACAAGGTTTAACCGCTTTATGAGGTTTCACAAAGCTCAAAAGGAGTTGAAAATTTTCACCTCTCCAGGGAGAGCTCCTCTCTAGATAAACATCAATGTGATTGCAAACACATAAATTAAGATCCTCTTTGAAATGCATAAACTTCAAGGGAGGACGAGGCTTACGTTGCTTGGCTGTTTTAGCAGGCTTGCCAAAATGAAATGAATAACCAGAATGGTGTTTAACTAAATATCTGACGTCCAATTAGGCCACTTCATGAGCCCTAGCAGCGGAAGTCAAAGCTAATAGCATTGTCAATTTCAGTTAACATTTTGTCAGAAATGTTCTGCAGACTAATTGATGACAAAAATGTCACTACTCTTTCCACATCCCAAATGAAAGTATATTTAGGTTGAGGAAACCGCTGATTGTGAACACCTGCCAAAAGAGAAGATACCAAAGGATGTTTACCCACAGCAACCCCATCTATGGGCTCATGGTAAGCAGAAATAGCTGCTCTATACCCAGCAATTGTGCTATGTTCTAATCCCTCGTGAAAAGAGTCAGATAAAAATTCGATTACAAAATTTATAGCACATCGAACGGGATCAACTTGTTGTCTACGACACCAGCTACTCCACTTATTCCAGGCCGACTGGTAATGGGAGATTGTTCCAGACCTTCTGGATGCTGTGATAAGATTGGAAGCTTTCTGCGAAATTCCAATTGTTTCGAGACTTCCCCTGAAACTGTCCAAGCCACTAACTGAAGAGTTCGATTTTGAAGAAGCGGGTGGTTTTGTCCCTGTGGGTTTGACAATAAATCCTTTTTCAGAGGTAAAAGTATCGGCTTTTGTACAGATAAGTGGAGTAACTGAGGATACCAGGTTTGTGTTTGCCAGGCTGGAGCAATAACAATTAATGTCGCACAGTCGTACTGGACCTTCCATAACACTTTTCCTATTAGGCAAAATGGAGGGAAGGCGTAACCTCGGATATGTTTCCAACATGCCTGAAATGCATCCTGTCCCTTGCTGTATGGGTCTATTTTCCAGGCATAATAAAGGGGCACTTGATGAGTCAATCTTGAAGCAAACAGGTCTATGCACGGAGTTCCCCTTGCTTTGCACAGCGCCAGAAACACATTCCGATTCAACATCCATTCGCTTGAGTCTCTCACATTCCGTGACATTAAATCTGCTTCCACATTGAGCTTTCCTGGGAGGTACTCCACAGTAATCGTGATCTGGTGGTCTAGAAGATACCTCCAGATCTCCCGAGTCACTTTGTTCAATGGTTCGCTTCGAGTGCCACCCATCTTCTTGAGATAGGTTAGTGCCACAATGTTGTCCATCTGAATGTGAATGGACAGAGCTTCTGGGTGTAACCGATGAAATGAAAGTATTGCTAGTTTTGCCGCTTTCAATTCTAGAACATTTATATGCAGGTTTTTCTCCGAAGCGGACCATTGACCTCCTGTTTTCTTGCCATTGCAGTAAGCCCCCCACCCCTGAAGGGATGCATTCGATGATATTACTAGTTGAGGTGGACATGACATCAGACACCGCCCATTTGACAACTGTAGGTTCTGGCACCACCAATTGAGCTCCCCTTTCACGTCCTGTGTCAGTGTTATCAAAGAGTCGTAACTTCCCTTGGCAGACAGCTCTAAAATTTGTTGTCTTTGCATAGCTCTGTATTGCAGGGGTGCTGGAAGTACCGCCACTGCTGATGAAGAAAAAAGACCTATCACCTTCATCAGATCCCTTACTGAGACCTTTGATGCAGACAATAGACCTTTGCACTGGGACAATATTTTTTCCATCTTCTCCCGAGGTAAACCCGGTTTCAAATTGTCGGAATCCACCTCTACTCCCAGAAATTGAATTAAATGTGTTGGTTGTAACACGGATTTTTTCAGATTTATTGAGAATCCTAGATGTTGAAGAATGAAAATCAAAGTGTCGCGTGCCATCTCTGCCTTTTGGGCTGTCTCGGCCAGGATTAAACAATCGTCTAGATAAATGATGAGGCGGACATTTAGTCGTCTCAACATTGCTATTGGAACCTTCATCAATTTTGAAAAAATTCTTGGAGCAGGTCCTAGACCGAAACAGAGGCACACAAACTGGTAAATCTTTTGTCTCCATTGAAACCTTACATATTTCTGAGAGCGTTGGTGAAGAGGAACTGAAAAATAAGCATCTTTCAGGTCTATTTTGCACATGTAGTCCCCTTTCTTCAAGAGCTCCTTCAACAGACCCAAGGTTTCCATCTTGAAATGCTCGTATGGAATGTTCTGATTCAATTTTTTTAGATTTATGACTTGGGAACCAGAAATATCGAGCTTAGAAACTGGTTCCGACCTGGGGAAGCAACCCTCTTTATGGCCCCTTTGGCTAACATTTCCTGAACCTCTTTTTCTACTAGAGTCTCCTCCTCTGCTGTTAACTTGGGAGGACGAGGAGGATGAGTTTGTTGAGGAACTGACAGAAAAGGCACTTGGTACCCTTGGACCCATTGAAGAATCTCTGGATCCTGAGTCAGAACCTCGCAATTCTGAATATAAAAGCTTAGCCTCCCTGCCTGAGATAAATTCGGTTGCAGTACTTGTGGAAACAAGTCTCTTACTAAAGGATGAACCTTTGTCAAGGAAAGAGGCTCCTCGACCTTTGAACACACAACAGGTACTGAAATTAAAGGAAGTAGTTTTACCTCTGTTTTGGTTGCTTCCTTTCCACAGGTTGTTCCCCCTGCCTCGCCCTTGAAACAGGGGGCCTTTCCGAAAGGGCCGATTGCCTGAGAAACCTGATGATGATGAAGCTCCTCTGGAGGAAGAAGTTGATGTCCGTGGTGATATCAATCCGGTGAAAATGCCTTCAGATTTTTTTAAGGCTTTGCTATCTTTGATCATTTTTGATTCAAAAGCGTCACCGAACAAACAATCATTGTCTGCCGCATCTAATTCTTTAGATTGGTTTTTCAAGATATCCTTCACTTTAGTAGTTGAATCAATCAAAGTCGATAACACATTCTCCCTTCTGTGGTAAGCCATAGAATTGTGGGTTTGAGCCAATAGAAGAATCGTTTGTTCAAATAAGTTCGACACTTCTTTCAGAGCCTCGTCTTTGGGATTCTGCTCTTTTTCTGAATCCATCATGGCCCAAATTTTGGACAGCGGTCCAAAAACCAAATGCAATTTGTCGTGGACATTTTTGAATGCTTTTTCCATCTTTAATGTGGAATACTTAGAATTGTCCTGTAATAGTATCTTTATGTAGGAATCCAATTCTGGTACCTTCCGTATATTTGAAGGCACTGGGTTTTGAGCAAGAACTTTTTCCTTCACATCCTTGTCTGGTATGTGGGATTTCATGTATTTGTGGACGTAGTCGCACAAAGCAGCTGGTAACTCCCATGAATCATGGGAATCATCGTCGAGCTCGAACCGTGCTCTTTTAGCAGAGGGTTCCTCGACATGCTCTTCATGTCTCTGGGTATCACCGGGCGGAACCTCGGGATCCACAGTGTTGTCGTGATCAATTCTATGATACAAACGTTTAAACATCATCAAAATCGGAAATTATGACGATATGCATTCCTCTTATAGCCGAGGATAACAAAATAGTACTATCTCTTACCAAACACGGAATGAATGAAGAGATATTTGTGGATTTAAAATTCAAAATATGAAAGAAACTTACGAAGCGTCCATCTTAATTAGCGTGAATTGGCGAAAGAGGTCCTGAATAATGACTTTCAGCCTCAAGGCCTGAAAGGGCGTTTATCCAGTATTAGATCGGGCGGAGATTTTATGCAATGAAATCAATCTCATTAAATTCTTTAAAAGCTTGGTCAAGTCTTGATACATATAAGGAACCATTGGTTTGTCCGTTTGGTTCATTACCAAAAATGGTTGCAAAATTTCAGCTAGGAAACTGAAAAACTTCAATTTCGCAGGTGTGAGCAGGTCTTTAGCAGCATCTTTTACATAACCATAGCTCTTAGAAGCGGGTCGTTTTGATTTCGGAAGACCTTCCCAAAACTTTACGATTTTCACAATATTTTCCCAAATTTCAATGAGACGCTCTGCTACAACTTTGTCTTCCACCCACCTGAAAATGATAACATATAACCTACATTACTACTAAACTTTTCAACATATAGACATATTACAGTACAATTTACATATTTCTCAATAAATTAGCTTTTTTCTAATACCACATACTGCAATTTAAATTCAGGTGACCATTATAATTTATTATTAATGCACATGAATTAAAAATGACACACTTTGTCTTTCTACCACCAAGAGAGTAGCTTACTATACCGTGTAGCACAAAAATTTAGCGGATAAACATTAGATGATGTCACACTTTCATAATCATCTCTTCTGGCTGGTGTGTCGTGCAATATTTGGTAAGAACCATGGAGTATTTTCTTAATGTTCCATTCAGTAGAAACTGCAGCATTTTTGAAAGCACCATGAATAGTGTGAAGACCACAGCTACCTATGTCAATGAGTTGATGTTGTTCATTGTCAAGACGGTCTTTCTAGACTTTTTCCAAAAATTTGAAGTTAACGCTAGGTCCATCCATGGATACTTGAAACATTTTGTTTGGATCTAATTTCCCAAGCGTCTTCGTGAAATGGCTGAACAAATCTTGGTGAGCACTATGTCCAAGAAAGCTTGAGTCTAAGTAACGGATTTTAACTTTGTCATCAACAGGGTCAAAAAATCTTACTAGTACATCCATTTCACAGTTCTGAGTTACAGTATTCAAACTTTCGTCAAAAGAGACAACATAACATTCAACTTTTTTCAATGAATCATACAAGATGTCTCTAAAGTATGGGGCAATTCCAAAGTTGATGATATAATGGACTTTGGTAGGCCCAAGTTCAAATGACTGAGCAATTTTGCTGTCTGGGAACATGCATCTAAATGTTTGACCAAGGTTAGTACAAGAATTGTTAGAAAAGCCGTTAACAACTACTTTTAAGGCCCAAATTATTTCAGATTTCTGCTTTTGACTGTCTTTTAATAGCAACTCAAGTGAAGTTTCTTCTGTGGCTTTAGTCTTATGAACTGACTGAATTTGACTAGATGTAGAACCACTAGATGTAGAGGTAGAATCACTAGATGTACTTGGCTCTTCAATACTAATAGGCTGTTCGCTTCTATTACTAATAGTTTTTGCTTTAAAGAACATTTGCCTTCGGTCTACATGCATTTTATGAGTTTTACCACTTGTATGACTAACTAAGGCTTGACGACCCATATTTGACAACTTGATCGTCTTATGACAAACTTTACATCGAGCCTCTGTGTTATCTTTGGTTTTTACAATCCACTCCTTAAAGTCTGGATCATCCAGCCAATCCTTTGAGAAATAGGTTTGATCTTTCATATTTTATTTTAATACACTAGAAAACAACAGAACTAAAAACTTACAAAAAATAAGAACAGAACACCATAGATTACAACAAACTGCATTACACAAGTACCAATCACTAAACTTTTATCACTTTTTAAAATCACATGCAAGCTACAGAATAAAAAACTACATTAACAATTTGTTTATATTATAAAGAGTGTCGCCAGAAGAAAAGAGATGCTGTATCTATATAAACAAAATTAAAAGTTGCATAAATCTGTTTGGTTGAACACTATGGCTACCATTAATCATGCTGAAAAGCTAACAATGAAATAATAGTAACACAACTTCAGTTCAACTTGCTACCAAAATTTTTTTTCCCTGAGTCTCTTGCAAATGCCATATATTTTCCCTGGGTCAAAATTTTTTCCAGGTGCGTTTCCAGGTTTTCCCTGAGTTTTTCAAAAAGTGGTATATTTTCCAGGTTTTCCAGGTTTTCCAGGGTCTGTGGGAACCCTGTATTCGGATCTTTTAGCCAGTCGTCTAGAAATTTTGATTTCCTTGGCATTATTATATCATTAGTAATCTCTTTTAGTCTAGTTCTAAACAGAAATAAAAAGTAAACTATAAGAAACTTAATTCTTAGGTAAGGTCAAGTGAAATATAACATAGATATACCATGGTAGATAAATACTAAACCAATAATAAAACTAGAAATCAAGCAAGAAAGCCTAAAAAAAGAATTTGATGATCCTTAAAAATTAAATATGCAGCCTTCAAACTAAATTCCAGGACATTCCAGGACAATCTCTAAAAAAGAAGGAAAGTCCAGGACATTCCAAGACAAAAACTAAATTCCAGGACATTCCAGGACAGTGGTCACCATGTAAATGTTTGATCGTATTTTTCCCGGCGTGCGGGGGATTCATCTAATAGCTTCCAAATTGATTATAAAGTCTTTTAAAGTCTTGCCTATCTCTTATTGGATAGTATGGATAGTATGAAGACAACATGTACTAATGTTAACAAGAGGAATTCTGTTAATGTCTTTGGAGATGTACTAAGACGTATTTGCCAAGCCGATCCTGTGGCATCAAATTTTTAAATGGGTAGATCCAAGTAAAGGCAACTGGTCAACCATTCCCAGACTTCGAGCAAATGATTCAGGATGGAATTATGAAGTCTCCGTTTATGTCGGCCCTATTCGATGAGTATTTGAGGTACTGAAACGAGGGCGAAAACAGAGTCACTGTACGTTAAAGTTTCTTGGCCATACTGGTCGTGATGATCTGGATCCTAGATTGGACGAATTGCAGGAGACCAAAATGATTTAAATCTCCATGAATGGACAAAACACGAATTTAAATTACTCCGTGAAATACAAGAACGTGAAAGAAATAAACTGTCATCTCTCATGGACATTGGATCCAACAGTCTGCAAATTTATTATGAGCTTTTATGGGCATAAAATACACCCTGCTATCCTGCAATTTTATACAACATTTTATGCAAAGAAAAAAAGCTTTTTTATTACACCTTTAGAAAAACGTTAAAGAAGTTTATGCAGGGTGCTTCGTTAAATAAAAAAATAATTACATTAGGAAATGTGCCAGGTGTGGTGGAGATTTCACACACACATGTGTGTGTGTGTCATGACAACAGAGTTAAGATTATTGAGAGAAGAGAAGGCAGCACAAGGGAAACGCAAGTAAACGAATGTTCACTACCACATAGACAGAAAGTGTTTGGGCAGAGGATTTGACACACAGAAAATATCAAATCCGATGAACGTCTTTATCTCAAAAGAACAGCTGGATAAATTTAAACAAAATGGAGTCGATTTAAGGAAATAAATGAATTTTTAACATCAAGTTTTTTTATATAGATTGTATTTATGACTGGCACAGACGGACCAAATAAAGGAACACGATCTCAATGTATGGCTCAGTGCTGTAACAACCAAAACTTCATTTAAGTGCAAAAAATGTAAAGTGAACAGTGGGACCTTGCTCTAGGACAGGATGGCATTGGTTCCATCAAAAAGCATGCAGATGGCAAGAAGCCCGAAAATAATATGGCATTGCATAATAAAACCTTGAACTTCTTCCAACCATCAACTACTAAATCAATTTTAATGAAGATATATTATCTTCCTTCTTACTCTCCGAAGATTCACACCCTGATCAAACATTTTAGGTAAACCATTAATTTTTTCATTATCTATTTTTCAGGAATGTGCGACGAGGCACACATTGCTTGGGCGATGTGTTGTGTCAAGAAAGGTTTTAGTAATAATTCTGTTAATGACTTTGGAGATGTACTAAGACGTATTTGCCAAGCCGATCCTGTGGCATCAAATTTTTAAATGGGTAGATCCAAGTAAAGTCAACTGGTCAACCATTCCCAGACTTCGAGCAAATGATTCAGGATGAAATTATGAAGTCTCCGTTTATGTCGGCCCTATTCGATGAGTCTTTGAGGTACTGAAACGAGGGCGAAAACAGAGTCACTCTACGTTAAAGTTTCTTGGCCATACTGGTCGTGATGATCTGGATCCTAGATTGGATGAATTGCAGGAGACCAAAATGATTTAAATCTCCATGAATGGACAAAACACGAATTTAAATTACTCCGTGAAATACAAGAACGTGCAAGAAATAAACTGCCATCTCTCATGGACATTGGATCCAACAGTCTGCAAATTTATTATGGGGTTTTATGGGCATAAAATACACCCTACTATCCTGCAATTTTATACAACATTTTATGCAAAGAAAAAAAGCTTTTTTGTTACACCTTTAGAAAAACGTTAAAGAAGTTGATGCAGGGTGCTTCGTTATATAAAAAAATAACTACATTAGGAAATGTGCCAGGTGTGGTGGAGATTTCACACACACATGTGTGTGTGTGTCATGACAACAGAGTTAAGATTATTGAGAGAAGAGAAGGCAGCACAAGGGAAACGCAAGTAAACGAATGTTCACTACCACATAGACAGAAAGTGTTTGGGCAGAGGATTTGACACACAGAAAATATCAAATCCGATGAACGTCTTTATCTCAAAAGAACAGCTGGATAAATTTAAACAAAATGGAGTCGATTTACGGAAATAAATGAATTTTTAACATCAAGTTTTTTTATATAGATTGTATTTATGACTGGCACAGACGGACCAAATAAAGGAACACGATCTCAATGTATGGCTCAGTGCTGTAACAACCAAAACTTCATTTAAGTGCAAAAAATGTAAAGTGAACAGTGGGGCCTTGCTCTAGGACAGGATGGCATTGGTTCCATCAAAAAAGCATGCAGATGGCAAGAAGCCCGAAAATAATATGGCATTGCATAATAAAACCTTGAACTTCTTCCAACCATCAACTACTAAATCAATTTTAATGAAGATATATTATCTTCCTTCTTACTCTCCGAAGATTCACACCCTGATCAAACATTTTAGGTAAACCATTAATTTTTTCATTATCTATTTTTCAGGAATGTGCGACGAGGCACACATTGCTTGGGCGATGTGTTGTGTCAAGAAAGGTTTTAGTAATAATTCTGTTAATGACTTTGGAGATGTACTAAGACGTATTTGCCAAGCCGATCCTGTGGCATCAAATTTTTAAATGGGTAGATCCAAGTAAAGTCAACTGGTCAACCATTCCCAGACTTCGAGCAAATGATTCAGGATGAAATTATGAAGTCTCCGTTTATGTCGGCCCTATTCGATGAGTCTTTGAGGTACTGAAACGAGGGCGAAAACAGAGTCACTGTACGTTAAAGTTTCTTGGCCATACTGGTCCTGATGATCTGGATCCTAGATTGGATGAATTGCAGGAGACCAAAATGATTTAAATCTCCATGAATGGACAAAACACGAATTTAAATTACTCCGTGAAATACAAGAACGTGCAAGAAATAAACTGTCATCTCTCATGGACATTGGATCCAACAGTCTGCAAATTTATTATGGGGTTTTATGGGCATAAAATACACCCTACTATCCTGCAATTTTATACAACATTTTATGCAAAGAAAAAAAAGCTTTTTTGTTACACCTTTAGAAAAACGTTAAAGAAGTTGATGCAGGGTGCTTCGTTATATAAAAAAATAACTACATTAGGAAATGTGCCGGGTGTGGTGGAGATTTCACACACACATGTGTGTGTGTGTCATGACAACAGAGTTAAGATTATTGAGAGAAGAGAAGGCAGCACAAGGGAAACGCAAGTAAACGAATGTTCACTACCACATAGACAGAAAGTGTTTGGGCAGAGGATTTGACACACAGAAAATATCAAATCCGATGAACGTCTTTATCTCAAAAGAACAGCTGGATAAATTTAAACAAAATGGAGTCGATTTACGGAAATAAATGAATTTTTAACATCAAGTTTTTTTATATAGATTGTATTTATGACTGGCACAGACGGACCAAATAAAGGAACACGATCTCAATGTATGGCTCAGTGCTGTAACAACCAAAACTTCATTTAAGTGCAAAAAATGTAAAGTGAACAGTGGGACCTTGCTCTCGGACAGGATGGCATTGGTTCCATCAAAAAGCATGCAGATGGCAAGAAGCCCGAAAATAATATGGCATTGCATAATAAAACCTTGAACTTCTTCCAACCATCAACTACTAAATCAATTTTAATGAAGATATATTATCTTCCTTCTTACTCTCCGAAGATTCACACCCTGATCAAACATTTTAGTCAGGAATGTGCGACGAGGCACACATTGCTTGGGCGATGTGTTGTGTCAAGAAAGGTTTTAGTAATAATTATGTTAATGACTTTGGAGATGTACTAAGACGTATTTGCCAAGCCGATCCTGTGGCATCAAATTTTTAAATGGGTAGATCCAAGTAAAGGCAACTGGTCAACCATTCCCAGACTTCGAGCAAATGATTCAGGATGGAATTATGAAGTCTCCGTTTATGTCGGCCCTATTCGATGAGTCTTTGAGGTACTGAAACGAGGGCGAAAACAGAGTCACTGTACGTTAAAGTTTCTTGGCCATACTTGTCGTGATCATCTGGATCCTAGATTGGACGAATTGCAGGAGACCAAAATGATTTAAATCTCCATGAATGGACAAAACACGAATTTAAATTACTCCGTGAAATACAAGAACGTGCAAGAAATAAACTGTCATCTCTCATGGACATTGGATCCAACAGTCTGCAAATTTATTATGGGGTTTTATGGGCATAAAATACACCCTACTATCCTGCAATTTTATACAACATTTTATGCAAAGAAAAAAAGCTTTTTTGTTACACCTTTAGAAAAACGTTAAAGAAGTTGATGCAGGGTGCTTCGTTATATAAAAAAATAACTACATTAGGAAATGTGCCAGGTGTGGTGGAGATTTCACACACACATGTGTGTGTGTGTCATGACAACAGAGTTAAGATTATTGAGAGAAGAGAAGGCAGCACAAGGGAAACGCAAGTAAACGAATGTTCACTACCACATAGACAGAAAGTGTTTGGGCAGAGGATTTGACACACAGAAAATATCAAATCCGATGAACGTCTTTATCTCAAAAGAACAGCTGGATAAATTTAAACAAAATGGAGTCGATTTACGGAAATAAATGAATTTTTAACATCAAGTTTTTTTATATAGATTGTATTTATGACTGGCACAGACGGACCAAATAAAGGAACACGATCTCAATGTATGGCTCAGTGCTGTAACAACCAAAACTTCATTTAAGTGCAAAAAATGTAAAGTGAACAGTGGGGCCTTGCTCTAGGACAGGATGGCATTGGTTCCATCAAAAAAGCATGCAGATGGCAAGAAGCCCGAAAATAATATGGCATTGCATAATAAAACCTTGAACTTCTTCCAACCATCAACTACTAAATCAATTTTAATGAAGATATATTATCTTCCTTCTTACTCTCCGAAGATTCACACCCTGATCAAACATTTTAGGTAAACCATTAATTTTTTCATTATCTATTTTTCAGGAATGTGCGACGAGGCACACATTGCTTGGGCGATGTGTTGTGTCAAGAAAGGTTTTAGTAATAATTCTGTTAATGACTTTGGAGATGTACTAAGACGTATTTGCCAAGCCGATCCTGTGGCATCAAATTTTTAAATGGGTAGATCCAAGTAAAGTCAACTGGTCAACCATTCCCAGACTTCGAGCAAATGATTCAGGATGAAATTATGAAGTCTCCGTTTATGTCGGCCCTATTCGATGAGTCTTTGAGGTACTGAAACGAGGGCGAAAACAGAGTCACTGTACGTTAAAGTTTCTTGGCCATACTGGTCCTGATGATCTGGATCCTAGATTGGATGAATTGCAGGAGACCAAAATGATTTAAATCTCCATGAATGGACAAAACACGAATTTAAATTACTCCGTGAAATACAAGAACGTGCAAGAAATAAACTGTCATCTCTCATGGACATTGGATCCAACAGTCTGCAAATTTATTATGGGGTTTTATGGGCATAAAATACACCCTACTATCCTGCAATTTTATACAACATTTTATGCAAAGAAAAAAAGCTTTTTTGTTACACCTTTAGAAAAACGTTAAAGAAGTTGATGCAGGGTGCTTCGTTATATAAAAAAATAACTACATTAGGAAATGTGCCGGGTGTGGTGGAGATTTCACACACACATGTGTGTGTGTGTCATGACAACAGAGTTAAGATTATTGAGAGAAGAGAAGGCAGCACAAGGGAAACGCAAGTAAACGAATGTTCACTACCACATAGACAGAAAGTGTTTGGGCAGAGGATTTGACACACAGAAAATATCAAATCCGATGAACGTCTTTATCTCAAAAGAACAGCTGGATAAATTTAAACAAAATGGAGTCGATTTACGGAAATAAATGAATTTTTAACATCAAGTTTTTTTATATAGATTGTATTTATGACTGGCACAGACGGACCAAATAAAGGAACACGATCTCAATGTATGGCTCAGTGCTGTAACAACCAAAACTTCATTTAAGTGCAAAAAATGTAAAGTGAACAGTGGGACCTTGCTCTCGGACAGGATGGCATTGGTTCCATCAAAAAGCATGCAGATGGCAAGAAGCCCGAAAATAATATGGCATTGCATAATAAAACCTTGAACTTCTTCCAACCATCAACTACTAAATCAATTTTAATGAAGATATATTATCTTCCTTCTTACTCTCCGAAGATTCACACCCTGATCAAACATTTTAGTCAGGAATGTGCGACGAGGCACACATTGCTTGGGCGATGTGTTGTGTCAAGAAAGGTTTTAGTAATAATTATGTTAATGACTTTGGAGATGTACTAAGACGTATTTGCCAAGCCGATCCTGTGGCATCAAATTTTTAAATGGGTAGATCCAAGTAAAGGCAACTGGTCAACCATTCCCAGACTTCGAGCAAATGATTCAGGATGGAATTATGAAGTCTCCGTTTATGTCGGCCCTATTCGATGAGTCTTTGAGGTACTGAAACGAGGGCGAAAACAGAGTCACTGTACGTTAAAGTTTCTTGGCCATACTTGTCGTGATCATCTGGATCCTAGATTGGACGAATTGCAGGAGACCAAAATGATTTAAATCTCCATGAATGGACAAAACACGAATTTAAATTACTCCGTGAAATACAAGAACGTGCAAGAAATAAACTGTCATCTCTCATGGACATTGGATCCAACAGTCTGCAAATTTATTATGGGGTTTTATGGGCATAAAATACACCCTACTATCCTGCAATTTTATACAACATTTTATGCAAAGAAAAAAAGCTTTTTTGTTACACCTTTAGAAAAACGTTAAAGAAGTTGATGCAGGGTGCTTCGTTATATAAAAAAATAACTACATTAGGAAATGTGCCAGGTGTGGTGGAGATTTCACACACACATGTGTGTGTGTGTCATGACAACAGAGTTAAGATTATTGAGAGAAGAGAAGGCAGCACAAGGGAAACGCAAGTAAACGAATGTTCACTACCACATAGACAGAAAGTGTTTGGGCAGAGGATTTGACACACAGAAAATATCAAATCCGATGAACGTCTTTATCTCAAAAGAACAGCTGGATAAATTTAAACAAAATGGAGTCGATTTACGGAAATAAATGAATTTTTAACATCAAGTTTTTTTATATAGATTGTATTTATGACTGGCACAGACGGACCAAATAAAGGAACACGATCTCAATGTATGGCTCAGTGCTGTAACAACCAAAACTTCATTTAAGTGCAAAAAATGTAAAGTGAACAGTGGGGCCTTGCTCTAGGACAGGATGGCATTGGTTCCATCAAAAAGCATGCAGATGGCAAGAAGCCCGAAAATAATATGGCATTGCATAATAAAACCTTGAACTTCTTCCAACCATCAACTACTAAATCAATTTTAATGAAGATATATTATCTTCCTTCTTACTCTCCGAAGATTCACACCCTGATCAAACATTTTAGGTAAACCATTAATTTTTTCATTATCTATTTTTCAGGAATGTGCGACGAGGCACACATTGCTTGGGCGATGTGTTGTGTCAAGAAAGGTTTTAGTAATAATTCTGTTAATGACTTTGGAGATGTACTAAGACGTATTTGCCAAGCCGATCCTGTGGCATCAAATTTTTAAATGGGTAGATCCAAGTAAAGTCAACTGGTCAACCATTCCCAGACTTCGAGCAAATGATTCAGGATGAAATTATGAAGTCTCCGTTTATGTCGGCCCTATTCGATGAGTCTTTGAGGTACTGAAACGAGGGCGAAAACAGAGTCACTGTACGTTAAAGTTTCTTGGCCATACTGGTCGTGATGATCTGGATCCTAGATTGGATGAATTGCAGGAGACCAAAATGATTTAAATCTCCATGAATGGACACAACACGAATTTAAATTACTCCGTGAAATACAAGAACGTGCAAGAAATAAACTGTCATCTCTCATGGACATTGGATCCAACAGTCTGCAAATTTATTATGGGGTTTTATGGGCATAAAATACACCCTACTATCCTGCAATTTTATACAACATTTTATGCAAAGAAAAAAAGCTTTTTTGTTACACCTTTAGAAAAACGTTAAAGAAGTTGATGCAGGGTGCTTCGTTATATAAAAAAATAACTACATTAGGAAATGTGCCGGGTGTGGTGGAGATTTCACACACACATGTGTGTGTGTGTCATGACAACAGAGTTAAGATTATTGAGAGAAGAGAAGGCAGCACAAGGGAAACGCAAGTAAACGAATGTTCACTACCACATAGACAGAAAGTGTTTGGGCAGAGGATTTGACACACAGAAAATATCAAATCCGATGAACGTCTTTATCTCAAAAGAACAGCTGGATAAATTTAAACAAAATGGAGTCGATTTACGGAAATAAATGAATTTTTAACATCAAGTTTTTTTATATAGATTGTATTTATGACTGGCACAGACGGACCAAATAAAGGAACACGATCTCAATGTATGGCTCAGTGCTGTAACAACCAAAACTTCATTTAAGTGCAAAAAATGTAAAGTGAACAGTGGGACCTTGCTCTCGGACAGGATGGCATTGGTTCCATCAAAAAGCATGCAGATGGCAAGAAGCCCGAAAATAATATGGCATTGCATAATAAAACCTTGAACTTCTTCCAACCATCAACTACTAAATCAATTTTAATGAAGATATATTATCTTCCTTCTTACTCTCCGAAGATTCACACCCTGATCAAACATTTTAGGTAAACCATTAATTTTTTCATTATCTATTTTTCAGGAATGTGCGACGAGGCACACATTGCTTGGGCGATGTGTTGTGTCAAGAAAGGTTTTAGTAATAATTCTGTTAATGACTTTGGAGATGTACTAAGACGTATTTGCCAAGCCGATCCTGTGGCATCAAATTTTTAAATGGGTAGATCCAAGTAAAGTCAACTGGTCAACCATTCCCAGACTTCGAGCAAATGATTCAGGATGGAATTATGAAGTCTCCGTTTATGTCGGCCCTATTCGATGAGTCTTTGAGGTACTGAAACGAGGGCGAAAACAGAGTCACTGTACGTTAAAGTTTCTTGGCCATACTGGTCGTGATGATCTGGATCCTAGATTGGATGAATTGCAGGAGACCAAAATGATTTAAATCTCCATGAATGGACAAAACACGAATTTAAATTACTCCGTGAAATACAAGAACGTGAAAGAAATAAACTGTCATCTCTCATGGACATTGGATCCAACAGTCTGCAAATTTATTATGGGGTTTTATGGGCATAAAATACACCCTACTATCCTGCAATTTTATACAACATTTTATGCAAAGAAAAAAAGCTTTTTTGTTACACCTTTAGAAAAACGTTAAAGAAGTTGATGCAGGGTGCTTCGTTATATAAAAAAATAACTACATTAGGAAATGTGCCAGGTGTGGTGGAGATTTCACACACACATGTGTGTGTGTGTCATGACAACAGAGTTAAGATTATTGAGAGAAGAGAAGGCAGCACAAGGGAAACGCAAGTAAACGAATGTTCACTACCACATAGACAGAAAGTGTTTGGGGAGAGGATTTGACACACAGAAAATATCAAATCCGATGAACGTCTTTATCTCAAAAGAACAGCTGGATAAATTTAAACAAAATGGAGTCGATTTACGGAAATAAATGAATTTTTAACATCAAGTTTTTTTATATAGATTGTATTTATGACTGGCACAGACGGACCAAATAAAGGAACACGATCTCAATGTATGGCTCAGTGCTGTAACAACCAAAACTTCATTTAAGTGCAAAAAATGTAAAGTGAACAGTGGGGCCTTGCTCTAGGACAGGATGGCATTGGTTCCATCAAAAAAGCATGCAGATGGCAAGAAGCCCGAAAATAATATGGCATTGCATAATAAAACCTTGAACTTCTTCCAACCATCAACTACTAAATCAATTTTAATGAAGATATATTATCTTCCTTCTTACTCTCCGAAGATTCACACCCTGATCAAACATTTTAGGTAAACCATTAATTTTTTCATTATCTATTTTTCAGGAATGTGCGACGAGGCACACATTGCTTGGGCGATGTGTTGTGTCAAGAAAGGTTTTAGTAATAATTCTGTTAATGACTTTGGAGATGTACTAAGACGTATTTGCCAAGCCGATCCTGTGGCATCAAATTTTTAAATGGGTAGATCCAAGTAAAGTCAACTGGTCAACCATTCCCAGACTTCGAGCAAATGATTCAGGATGAAATTATGAAGTCTCCGTTTATGTCGGCCCTATTCGATGAGTCTTTGAGGTACTGAAACGAGGGCGAAAACAGAGTCACTGTACGTTAAAGTTTCTTGGCCATACTGGTCCTGATGATCTGGATCCTAGATTGGATGAATTGCAGGAGACCAAAATGATTTAAATCTCCATGAATGGACAAAACACGAATTTAAATTACTCCGTGAAATACAAGAACGTGCAAGAAATAAACTGTCATCTCTCATGGACATTGGATCCAACAGTCTGCAAATTTATTATGGGGTTTTATGGGCATAAAATACACCCTACTATCCTGCAATTTTATACAACATTTTATGCAAAGAAAAAAAGCTTTTTTGTTACACCTTTAGAAAAACGTTAAAGAAGTTGATGCAGGGTGCTTCGTTATATAAAAAAATAACTACATTAGGAAATGTGCCGGGTGTGGTGGAGATTTCACACACACATGTGTGTGTGTGTCATGACAACAGAGTTAAGATTATTGAGAGAAGAGAAGGCAGCACAAGGGAAACGCAAGTAAACGAATGTTCACTACCACATAGACAGAAAGTGTTTGGGCAGAGGATTTGACACACAGAAAATATCAAATCCGATGAACGTCTTTATCTCAAAAGAACAGCTGGATAAATTTAAACAAAATGGAGTCGATTTACGGAAATAAATGAATTTTTAACATCAAGTTTTTTTATATAGATTGTATTTATGACTGGCACAGACGGACCAAATAAAGGAACACGATCTCAATGTATGGCTCAGTGCTGTAACAACCAAAACTTCATTTAAGTGCAAAAAATGTAAAGTGAACAGTGGGGCCTTGCTCTAGGACAGGATGGCATTGGTTCCATCAAAAAAGCATGCAGATGGCAAGAAGCCCGAAAATAATATGGCATTGCATAATAAAACCTTGAACTTCTTCCAACCATCAACTACTAAATCAATTTTAATGAAGATATATTATCTTCCTTCTTACTCTCCGAAGATTCACACCCTGATCAAACATTTTAGGTAAACCATTAATTTTTTCATTATCTATTTTTCAGGAATGTGCGACGAGGCACACATTGCTTGGGCGATGTGTTGTGTCAAGAAAGGTTTTAGTAATAATTCTGTTAATGACTTTGGAGATGTACTAAGACGTATTTGCCAAGCCGATCCTGTGGCATCAAATTTTTAAATGGGTAGATCCAAGTAAAGTCAACTGGTCAACCATTCCCAGACTTCGAGCAAATGATTCAGGATGAAATTATGAAGTCTCCGTTTATGTCGGCCCTATTCGATGAGTCTTTGAGGTACTGAAACGAGGGCGAAAACAGAGTCACTGTACGTTAAAGTTTCTTGGCCATACTGGTCCTGATGATCTGGATCCTAGATTGGATGAATTGCAGGAGACCAAAATGATTTAAATCTCCATGAATGGACAAAACACGAATTTAAATTACTCCGTGAAATACAAGAACGTGCAAGAAATAAACTGTCATCTCTCATGGACATTGGATCCAACAGTCTGCAAATTTATTATGGGGTTTTATGGGCATAAAATACACCCTACTATCCTGCAATTTTATACAACATTTTATGCAAAGAAAAAAAGCTTTTTTGTTACACCTTTAGAAAAACGTTAAAGAAGTTGATGCAGGGTGCTTCGTTATATAAAAAAATAACTACATTAGGAAATGTGCCGGGTGTGGTGGAGATTTCACACACACATGTGTGTTTGTGTCATGACAACAGAGTTAAGATTATTGAGAGAAGAGAAGGCAGCACAAGGGAAACGCAAGTAAACGAATGTTCACTACCACATAGACAGAAAGTGTTTGGGCAGAGGATTTGACACACAGAAAATATCAAATCCGATGAACGTCTTTATCTCAAAAGAACAGCTGGATAAATTTAAACAAAATGGAGTCGATTTACGGAAATAAATGAATTTTTAACATCAAGTTTTTTTATATAGATTGTATTTATGACTGGCACAGACGGACCAAATAAAGGAACACGATCTCAATGTATGGCTCAGTGCTGTAACAACCAAAACTTCATTTAAGTGCAAAAAATGTAAAGTGAACAGTGGGACCTTGCTCTCGGACAGGATGGCATTGGTTCCATCAAAAAGCATGCAGATGGCAAGAAGCCCGAAAATAATATGGCATTGCATAATAAAACCTTGAACTTCTTCCAACCATCAACTACTAAA
Organism: Hydractinia symbiolongicarpus; assembly: GCF_029227915.1. Taxonomy (NCBI): domain Eukaryota; kingdom Metazoa; phylum Cnidaria; class Hydrozoa; order Anthoathecata; family Hydractiniidae; genus Hydractinia; species Hydractinia symbiolongicarpus. The sequence continues at coordinate 24,632,521 of NC_079878.1, read as the reverse complement.
TCAATTTTAATGAAGATATATTATCTTCCTTCTTACTCTCCGAAGATTCACACCCTGATCAAACATTTTAGTCAGGAATGTGCGACGAGGCACACATTGCTTGGGCGATGTGTTGTGTCAAGAAAGGTTTTAGTAATAATTATGTTAATGACTTTGGAGATGTACTAAGACGTATTTGCCAAGCCGATCCTGTGGCATCAAATTTTTAAATGGGTAGATCCAAGTAAAGGCAACTGGTCAACCATTCCCAGACTTCGAGCAAATGATTCAGGATGGAATTATGAAGTCTCCGTTTATGTCGGCCCTATTCGATGAGTCTTTGAGGTACTGAAACGAGGGCGAAAACAGAGTCACTGTACGTTAAAGTTTCTTGGCCATACTTGTCGTGATCATCTGGATCCTAGATTGGACGAATTGCAGGAGACCAAAATGATTTAAATCTCCATGAATGGACAAAACACGAATTTAAATTACTCCGTGAAATACAAGAACGTGCAAGAAATAAACTGTCATCTCTCATGGACATTGGATCCAACAGTCTGCAAATTTATTATGGGGTTTTATGGGCATAAAATACACCCTACTATCCTGCAATTTTATACAACATTTTATGCAAAGAAAAAAAGCTTTTTTGTTACACCTTTAGAAAAACGTTAAAGAAGTTGATGCAGGGTGCTTCGTTATATAAAAAAATAACTACATTAGGAAATGTGCCAGGTGTGGTGGAGATTTCACACACACATGTGTGTGTGTGTCATGACAACAGAGTTAAGATTATTGAGAGAAGAGAAGGCAGCACAAGGGAAACGCAAGTAAACGAATGTTCACTACCACATAGACAGAAAGTGTTTGGGCAGAGGATTTGACACACAGAAAATATCAAATCCGATGAACGTCTTTATCTCAAAAGAACAGCTGGATAAATTTAAACAAAATGGAGTCGATTTACGGAAATAAATGAATTTTTAACATCAAGTTTTTTTATATAGATTGTATTTATGACTGGCACAGACGGACCAAATAAAGGAACACGATCTCAATGTATGGCTCAGTGCTGTAACAACCAAAACTTCATTTAAGTGCAAAAAATGTAAAGTGAACAGTGGGGCCTTGCTCTAGGACAGGATGGCATTGGTTCCATCAAAAAGCATGCAGATGGCAAGAAGCCCGAAAATAATATGGCATTGCATAATAAAACCTTGAACTTCTTCCAACCATCAACTACTAAATCAATTTTAATGAAGATATATTATCTTCCTTCTTACTCTCCGAAGATTCACACCCTGATCAAACATTTTAGGTAAACCATTAATTTTTTCATTATCTATTTTTCAGGAATGTGCGACGAGGCACACATTGCTTGGGCGATGTGTTGTGTCAAGAAAGGTTTTAGTAATAATTCTGTTAATGACTTTGGAGATGTACTAAGACGTATTTGCCAAGCCGATCCTGTGGCATCAAATTTTTAAATGGGTAGATCCAAGTAAAGTCAACTGGTCAACCATTCCCAGACTTCGAGCAAATGATTCAGGATGAAATTATGAAGTCTCCGTTTATGTCGGCCCTATTCGATGAGTCTTTGAGGTACTGAAACGAGGGCGAAAACAGAGTCACTGTACGTTAAAGTTTCTTGGCCATACTGGTCGTGATGATCTGGATCCTAGATTGGATGAATTGCAGGAGACCAAAATGATTTAAATCTCCATGAATGGACAAAACACGAATTTAAATTACTCCGTGAAATACAAGAACGTGCAAGAAATAAACTGTCATCTCTCATGGACATTGGATCCAACAGTCTGCAAATTTATTATGGGGTTTTATGGGCATAAAATACACCCTACTATCCTGCAATTTTATACAACATTTTATGCAAAGAAAAAAAGCTTTTTTGTTACACCTTTAGAAAAACGTTAAAGAAGTTGATGCAGGGTGCTTCGTTATATAAAAAAATAACTACATTAGGAAATGTGCCGGGTGTGGTGGAGATTTCACACACACATGTGTGTGTGTGTCATGACAACAGAGTTAAGATTATTGAGAGAAGAGAAGGCAGCACAAGGGAAACGCAAGTAAACGAATGTTCACTACCACATAGACAGAAAGTGTTTGGGCAGAGGATTTGACACACAGAAAATATCAAATCCGATGAACGTCTTTATCTCAAAAGAACAGCTGGATAAATTTAAACAAAATGGAGTCGATTTACGGAAATAAATGAATTTTTAACATCAAGTTTTTTTATATAGATTGTATTTATGACTGGCACAGACGGACCAAATAAAGGAACACGATCTCAATGTATGGCTCAGTGCTGTAACAACCAAAACTTCATTTAAGTGCAAAAAATGTAAAGTGAACAGTGGGACCTTGCTCTCGGACAGGATGGCATTGGTTCCATCAAAAAGCATGCAGATGGCAAGAAGCCCGAAAATAATATGGCATTGCATAATAAAACCTTGAACTTCTTCCAACCATCAACTACTAAATCAATTTTAATGAAGATATATTATCTTCCTTCTTACTCTCCGAAGATTCACACCCTGATCAAACATTTTAGGTAAACCATTAATTTTTTCATTATCTATTTTTCAGGAATGTGCGACGAGGCACACATTGCTTGGGCGATGTGTTGTGTCAAGAAAGGTTTTAGTAATAATTCTGTTAATGACTTTGGAGATGTACTAAGACGTATTTGCCAAGCCGATCCTGTGGCATCAAATTTTTAAATGGGTAGATCCAAGTAAAGTCAACTGGTCAACCATTCCCAGACTTCGAGCAAATGATTCAGGATGGAATTATGAAGTCTCCGTTTATGTCGGCCCTATTCGATGAGTCTTTGAGGTACTGAAACGAGGGCGAAAACAGAGTCACTGTACGTTAAAGTTTCTTGGCCATACTGGTCCTGATGATCTGGATCCTAGATTGGATGAATTGCAGGAGACCAAAATGATTTAAATCTCCATGAATGGACAAAACACGAATTTAAATTACTCCGTGAAATACAAGAACGTGCAAGAAATAAACTGTCATCTCTCATGGACATTGGATCCAACAGTCTGCAAATTTATTATGGGGTTTTATGGGCATAAAATACACCCTACTATCCTGCAATTTTATACAACATTTTATGCAAAGAAAAAAAGCTTTTTTGTTACACCTTTAGAAAAACGTTAAAGAAGTTGATGCAGGGTGCTTCGTTATATAAAAAAATAACTACATTAGGAAATGTGCCGGGTGTGGTGGAGATTTCACACACACATGTGTGTGTGTGTCATGACAACAGAGTTAAGATTATTGAGAGAAGAGAAGGCAGCACAAGGGAAACGCAAGTAAACGAATGTTCACTACCACATAGACAGAAAGTGTTTGGGCAGAGGATTTGACACACAGAAAATATCAAATCCGATGAACGTCTTTATCTCAAAAGAACAGCTGGATAAATTTAAACAAAATGGAGTCGATTTACGGAAATAAATGAATTTTTAACATCAAGTTTTTTTATATAGATTGTATTTATGACTGGCACAGACGGACCAAATAAAGGAACACGATCTCAATGTATGGCTCAGTGCTGTAACAACCAAAACTTCATTTAAGTGCAAAAAATGTAAAGTGAACAGTGGGACCTTGCTCTCGGACAGGATGGCATTGGTTCCATCAAAAAGCATGCAGATGGCAAGAAGCCCGAAAATAATATGGCATTGCATAATAAAACCTTGAACTTCTTCCAACCATCAACTACTAAATCAATTTTAATGAAGATATATTATCTTCCTTCTTACTCTCCGAAGATTCACACCCTGATCAAACATTTTAGTCAGGAATGTGCGACGAGGCACACATTGCTTGGGCGATGTGTTGTGTCAAGAAAGGTTTTAGTAATAATTATGTTAATGACTTTGGAGATGTACTAAGACGTATTTGCCAAGCCGATCCTGTGGCATCAAATTTTTAAATGGGTAGATCCAAGTAAAGGCAACTGGTCAACCATTCCCAGACTTCGAGCAAATGATTCAGGATGGAATTATGAAGTCTCCGTTTATGTCGGCCCTATTCGATGAGTCTTTGAGGTACTGAAACGAGGGCGAAAACAGAGTCACTGTACGTTAAAGTTTCTTGGCCATACTTGTCGTGATCATCTGGATCCTAGATTGGACGAATTGCAGGAGACCAAAATGATTTAAATCTCCATGAATGGACAAAACACGAATTTAAATTACTCCGTGAAATACAAGAACGTGCAAGAAATAAACTGTCATCTCTCATGGACATTGGATCCAACAGTCTGCAAATTTATTATGGGGTTTTATGGGCATAAAATACACCCTACTATCCTGCAATTTTATACAACATTTTATGCAAAGAAAAAAAGCTTTTTTGTTACACCTTTAGAAAAACGTTAAAGAAGTTGATGCAGGGTGCTTCGTTATATAAAAAAATAACTACATTAGGAAATGTGCCAGGTGTGGTGGAGATTTCACACACACATGTGTGTGTGTGTCATGACAACAGAGTTAAGATTATTGAGAGAAGAGAAGGCAGCACAAGGGAAACGCAAGTAAACGAATGTTCACTACCACATAGACAGAAAGTGTTTGGGCAGAGGATTTGACACACAGAAAATATCAAATCCGATGAACGTCTTTATCTCAAAAGAACAGCTGGATAAATTTAAACAAAATGGAGTCGATTTACGGAAATAAATGAATTTTTAACATCAAGTTTTTTTATATAGATTGTATTTATGACTGGCACAGACGGACCAAATAAAGGAACACGATCTCAATGTATGGCTCAGTGCTGTAACAACCAAAACTTCATTTAAGTGCAAAAAATGTAAAGTGAACAGTGGGGCCTTGCTCTAGGACAGGATGGCATTGGTTCCATCAAAAAGCATGCAGATGGCAAGAAGCCCGAAAATAATATGGCATTGCATAATAAAACCTTGAACTTTTTCCAACCATCAACTACTAAATCAATTTTAATGAAGATATATTATCTTCCTTCTTACTCTCCGAAGATTCACACCCTGATCAAACATTTTAGGTAAACCATTAATTTTTTCATTATCTATTTTTCAGGAATGTGCGACGAGGCACACATTGCTTGGGCGATGTGTTGTGTCAAGAAAGGTTTTAGTAATAATTCTGTTAATGACTTTGGAGATGTACTAAGACGTATTTGCCAAGCCGATCCTGTGGCATCAAATTTTTAAATGGGTAGATCCAAGTAAAGTCAACTGGTCAACCATTCCCAGACTTCGAGCAAATGATTCAGGATGAAATTATGAAGTCTCCGTTTATGTCGGCCCTATTCGATGAGTCTTTGAGGTACTGAAACGAGGGCGAAAACAGAGTCACTGTACGTTAAAGTTTCTTGGCCATACTGGTCGTGATGATCTGGATCCTAGATTGGATGAATTGCAGGAGACCAAAATGATTTAAATCTCCATGAATGGACAAAACACGAATTTAAATTACTCCGTGAAATACAAGAACGTGCAAGAAATAAACTGTCATCTCTCATGGACATTGGATCCAACAGTCTGCAAATTTATTATGGGGTTTTATGGGCATAAAATACACCCTACTATCCTGCAATTTTATACAACATTTTATGCAAAGAAAAAAAGCTTTTTTGTTACACCTTTAGAAAAACGTTAAAGAAGTTGATGCAGGGTGCTTCGTTATATAAAAAAATAACTACATTAGGAAATGTGCCGGGTGTGGTGGAGATTTCACACACACATGTGTGTGTGTGTCATGACAACAGAGTTAAGATTATTGAGAGAAGAGAAGGCAGCACAAGGGAAACGCAAGTAAACGAATGTTCACTACCACATAGACAGAAAGTGTTTGGGCAGAGGATTTGACACACAGAAAATATCAAATCCGATGAACGTCTTTATCTCAAAAGAACAGCTGGATAAATTTAAACAAAATGGAGTCGATTTACGGAAATAAATGAATTTTTAACATCAAGTTTTTTTATATAGATTGTATTTATGACTGGCACAGACGGACCAAATAAAGGAACACGATCTCAATGTATGGCTCAGTGCTGTAACAACCAAAACTTCATTTAAGTGCAAAAAATGTAAAGTGAACAGTGGGACCTTGCTCTCGGACAGGATGGCATTGGTTCCATCAAAAAGCATGCAGATGGCAAGAAGCCCGAAAATAATATGGCATTGCATAATAAAACCTTGAACTTCTTCCAACCATCAACTACTAAATCAATTTTAATGAAGATATATTATCTTCCTTCTTACTCTCCGAAGATTCACACCCTGATCAAACATTTTAGGTAAACCATTAATTTTTTCATTATCTATTTTTCAGGAATGTGCGACGAGGCACACATTGCTTGGGCGATGTGTTGTGTCAAGAAAGGTTTTAGTAATAATTCTGTTAATGACTTTGGAGATGTACTAAGACGTATTTGCCAAGCCGATCCTGTGGCATCAAATTTTTAAATGGGTAGATCCAAGTAAAGTCAACTGGTCAACCATTCCCAGACTTCGAGCAAATGATTCAGGATGAAATTATGAAGTCTCCGTTTATGTCGACCCTATTCGATGAGTCTTTGAGGTACTGAAACGAGGGCGAAAACAGAGTCACTGTACGTTAAAGTTTCTTGGCCATACTGGTCGTGATGATCTGGATCCTAGATTGGATGAATTGCAGGAGACCAAAATGATTTAAATCTCCATGAATGGACAAAACACGAATTTAAATTACTCCGTGAAATACAAGAACGTGCAAGAAATAAACTGTCATCTCTCATGGACATTGGATCCAACAGTCTGCAAATTTATTATGGGGTTTTATGGGCATAAAATACACCCTACTATCCTGCAATTTTATACAACATTTTATGCAAAGAAAAAAAGCTTTTTTGTTACACCTTTAGAGAAACGTTAAAGAAGTTGATGCAGGGTGCTTCGTTATATAAAAAAATAACTACATTAGGAAATGTGCCGGGTGTGGTGGAGATTTCACACACACATGTGTGTGTGTGTCATGGACAACAGAGTTAAGATTATTGAGAGAAGAGAAGGCAGCACAAGGGAAACGCAAGTAAACGAATGTTCACTACCACATAGACAGAAAGTGTTTGGGCAGAGGATTTGACACACAGAAAATATCAAATCCGATGAACGTCTTTATCTCAAAAGAACAGCTGGATAAATTTAAACAAAATGGAGTCGATTTACGGAAATAAATGAATTTTTAACATCAAGTTTTTTTATATAGATTGTATTTATGACTGGCACAGACGGACCAAATAAAGGAACACGATCTCAATGTATGGCTCAGTGCTGTAACAACCAAAACTTCATTTAAGTGCAAAAAATGTAAAGTGAACAGTGGGACCTTGCTCTAGGACAGGATGGCATTGGTTCCATCAAAAAGCATGCAGATGGCAAGAAGCCCGAAAATAATATGGCATTGCATAATAAAACCTTGAACTTCTTCCAACCATCAACTACTAAATCAATTTTAATGAAGATATATTATCTTCCTTCTTACTCTCCGAAGATTCACACCCTGATCAAACATTTTAGGTAAACCATTAATTTTTTCATTATCTATTTTTCAGGAATGTGCGACGAGGCACACATTGCTTGGGCGATGTGTTGTGTCAAGAAAGGTTTTAGTAATAATTCTGTTAATGACTTTGGAGATGTACTAAGACGTATTTGCCAAGCCGATCCTGTGGCATCAAATTTTTAAATGGGTAGATCCAAGTAAAGTCAACTGGTCAACCATTCCCAGACTTCGAGCAAATGATTCAGGATGAAATTATGAAGTCTCCGTTTATGTCGACCCTATTCGATGAGTCTTTGAGGTACTGAAACGAGGGCGAAAACAGAGTCACTGTACGTTAAAGTTTCTTGGCCATACTGGTCGTGATGATCTGGATCCTAGATTGGATGAATTGCAGGAGACCAAAATGATTTAAATCTCCATGAATGGACAAAACACGAATTTAAATTACTCCGTGAAATACAAGAACGTGCAAGAAATAAACTGTCATCTCTCATGGACATTGGATCCAACAGTCTGCAAATTTATTATGGGGTTTTATGGGCATAAAATACACCCTACTATCCTGCAATTTTATACAACATTTTATGCAAAGAAAAAAAGCTTTTTTGTTACACCTTTAGAGAAACGTTAAAGAAGTTGATGCAGGGTGCTTCGTTATATAAAAAATAACTACATTAGGAAATGTGCCGGGTGTGGAGGAGATTTCACACACACATGTGTGTGTGTGTCATGGACAACAGAGTTAAGATTATTGAGAGAAGAGAAGGCAGCACAAGGGAAACGCAAGTAAACGAATGTTCACTACCACATAGACAGAAAGTGTTTGGGCAGAGGATTTGACACACAGAAAATATCAAATCCGATGAACGTCTTTATCTCAAAAGAACAGCTGGATAAATTTAAACAAAATGGAGTCGATTTACGGAAATAAATGAATTTTTAACATCAAGTTTTTTTATATAGATTGTATTTATGACTGGCACAGACGGACCAAATAAAGGAACACGATCTCAATGTATGGCTCAGTGCTGTAACAACCAAAACTTCATTTAAGTGCAAAAAATGTAAAGTGAACAGTGGGACCTTGCTCTAGGACAGGATGGCATTGGTTCCATCAAAAAGCATGCAGATGGCAAGAAGCCCGAAAATAATATGGCATTGCATAATAAAACCTTGAACTTCTTCCAACCATCAACTACTAAATCAATTTTAATGAAGATATATTATCTTCCTTCTTACTCTCCGAAGATTCACACCCTGATCAAACATTTTAGTCAGGAATGTGCGACGAGGCACACATTGCTTGGGCGATGTGTTGTGTCAAGAAAGGTTTTAGTAATAATTATGTTAATGACTTTGGAGATGTACTAAGACGTATTTGCCAAGCCGATCCTGTGGCATCAAATTTTTAAATGGGTAGATCCAAGTAAAGGCAACTGGTCAACCATTCCCAGACTTCGAGCAAATGATTCAGGATGGAATTATGAAGTCTCCGTTTATGTCGGCCCTATTCGATGAGTCTTTGAGGTACTGAAACGAGGGCGAAAACAGAGTCACTGTACGTTAAAGTTTCTTGGCCATACTTGTCGTGATGATCTGGATCCTAGATTGGACGAATTGCAGGAGACCAAAATGATTTAAATCTCCATGAATGGACAAAACACGAATTTAAATTACTCCGTGAAATACAAGAACGTGAAAGAAATAAACTGTCATCTCTCATGGACATTGGATCCAACAGTCTGCAAATTTATTATGGGGTTTTATGGGCATAAAATACACCCTACTATCCTGCAATTTTATACAACATTTTATGCAAAGAAAAAAAGCTTTTTTGTTACACCTTTAGAAAAACGTTAAAGAAGTTGATGCAGGGTGCTTCGTTATATAAAAAAATAACTACATTAGGAAATGTGCCGGGTGTGGTGGAGATTTAAGATTATTGAGAGAAGAGAAGGCAGCACAAGGGAAACGCAAGTAAACGAATGTTCACTACCACATAGACAGAAAGTGTTTGAGCAGAGGATTTGACACACAGAAAATATCAAATCCGATGAACGTCTTTATCTCAAAGGAACAGCTGGATAAATTTAAACACAATGGAGTCGATTTAAGGAAATAAATGAATTTTTAACATCAAGTTTTTTTATATAGATTGTATTTATGACTGGCACAGACGGACCAAATAAAGGAACACGATCTCAATGTATGGCTCAGTGCTGTAACAACCAAAACTTCATTTAAGTGCAAAAAATGTAAAGTGAACAGTGGGACCTTGCTCTAGGACAGGATGGCATTGGTTCCATTAAAAAGCATGCAGATGGCAAGAAGCCCGAAAATAATATGGCATTGCATAATAAAACCTTGAACTTCTTCCAACCATCAACTACTAAATCAATTTTAATGAAGATATATTATCTTCCTTCTTACTCTCCGAAGATTCACACCCTGATCAAACATTTTAGTCAGGAATGTGCGACGAGGCACACATTGCTTGGGCGATGTGTTGTGTCAAGAAAGGTTTTAGTAATAATTATGTTAATGACTTTGGAGATGTACTAAGACGTATTTGCCAAGCCGATCCTGTGGCATCAAATTTTTAAATGGGTAGATCCAAGTAAAGTCAACTGGTCAACCATTCCCAGACTTCGAGCAAATGATTCAGGATGGAATTATGAAGTCTCCGTTTATGTCGGCCCTATTCGATGAGTCTTTGAGGTACTGAAACGAGGGCGAAAACAGAGTCACTGTACGTTAAAGTTTCTTGGCCATACTTGTCGTGATGATCTGGATCCTAGATTGGACGAATTGCAGGAGACCAAAATGATTTAAATCTCCATGAATGGACAAAACACGAATTTAAATTACTCCGTGAAATACAAGAACGTGAAAGAAATAAACTGTCATCTCTCATGGACATTGGATCCAACAGTCTGCAAATTTATTATGGGGTTTTATGGGCATAAAATACACCCTACTATCCTGCAATTTTATACAACATTTTATGCAAAGAAAAAAAGCTTTTTTGTTACACCTTTAGAAAAACGTTAAAGAAGTTGATGCAGGGTGCTTCGTTATATAAAAAAATAACTACATTAGGAAATGTGCCGGGTGTGGTGGAGATTTCACACACACATGTGTGTGTGTGTCATGGACAACAGAGTTAAGATTATTGAGAGAAGAGAAGGCAGCACAAGGGAAACGCAAGTAAACGAATGTTCACTACCACATAGACAGAAAGTGTTTGGGCAGAGGATTTGACACACAGAAAATATCAAATCCGATGAACGTCTTTATCTCAAAGGAACAGCTGGATAAATTTAAACAAAATGGAGTCGATTTAAGGAAATAAATGAATTTTTAACATCAAGTTTTTTTATATAGATTGTATTTATGACTGGCACAGACGGACCAAATAAAGGAACACGATCTCAATGTATGGCTCAGTGCTGTAACAACCAAAACTTCATTTAAGTGCAAAAAATGTAAAGTGAACAGTGGGACCTTGCTCTAGGACAGGATGGCATTGGTTCCATTAAAAAGCATGCAGATGGCAAGAAGCCCGAAAATAATATGGCATTGCATAATAAAACCTTGAACTTCTTCCAACCATCAACTACTAAATCAATTTTAATGAAGATATATTATCTTCCTTCTTACTCTCCGAAGATTCACACCCTGATCAAACATTTTAGTCAGGAATGTGCGACGAGGCACACATTGCTTGGGCGATGTGTTGTGTCAAGAAAGGTTTTAGTAATAATTATGTTAATGACTTTGGAGATGTACTAAGACGTATTTGCCAAGCCGATCCTGTGGCATCAAATTTTTAAATGGGTAGATCCAAGTAAAGGCAACTGGTCAACCATTCCCAGACTTCGAGCAAATGATTCAGGATGGAATTATGAAGTCTCCGTTTATGTCGGCCCTATTCGATGAGTCTTTGAGGTACTGAAACGAGGGCGAAAACAGAGTCACTGTACGTTAAAGTTTCTTGGCCATACTTGTCGTGATGATCTGGATCCTAGATTGGACGAATTTCAGGAGACCAAAATGATTTAAATCTCCATGAATGGACAAAACACGAATTTAAATTACTCCGTGAAATACAAGAACGTGAAAGAAATAAACTGTCATCTCTCATGGACATTGGATCCAACAGTCTGCAAATTTATTATGGGGTTTTATGGGCATAAAATACACCCTACTATCCTGCAATTTTATACAACATTTTATGCAAAGAAAAAAAGCTTTTTTGTTACACCTTTAGAAAAACGTTAAAGAAGTTGATGCAGGGTGCTTCGTTATATAAAAAAATAACTACATTAGGAAATGTGCCGGGTGTGGTGGAGATTTCACACACACATGTGTGTGTGTGTCATGGACAACAGAGTTAAGATTATTGAGAGAAGAGAAGGCAGCACAAGGGAAACGCAAGTAAACGAATGTTCACTACCACATAGACAGAAAGTGTTTGGGCAGAGGATTTGACACACAGAAAATATCAAATCCGATGAACGTCTTTATCTCAAAAGAACAGCTGGATAAATTTAAACAAAATGGAGTCGATTTACGGAAATAAATGAATTTTTAACATCAAGTTTTTTTATATAGATTGTATTTATGACTGGCACAGACGGACCAAATAAAGGAACACGATCTCAATGTATGGCTCAGTGCTGTAACAACCAAAACTTCATTTAAGTGCAAAAAATGTAAAGTGAACAGTGGGACCTTGCTCTAGGACAGGATGGCATTGGTTCCATCAAAAAGCATGCAGATGGCAAGAAGCCCGAAAATAATATGGCATTGCATAATAAAACCTTGAACTTCTTCCAACCATCAACTACTAAATCAATTTTAATGAAGATATATTATCTTCCTTCTTACTCTCCGAAGATTCACACCCTGATCAAACATTTTAGTCAGGAATGTGCGACGAGGCACACATTGCTTGGGCGATGTGTTGTGTCAAGAAAGGTTTTAGTAATAATTATGTTAATGACTTTGGAGATGTACTAAGACGTATTTGCCAAGCCGATCCTGTGGCATCAAATTTTTAAATGGGTAGATCCAAGTAAAGGTCAACCATTCCCAGACTTCGAGCAAATGATTCAGGATGGAATTATGAAGTCTCCGTTTATGTCGGCCCTATTCGATGAGTATTTGAGGTACTGAAACGAGGGCGAAAACAGAGTCACTGTACGTTAAAGTTTCTTGGCCATACTGGTCGTGATGATCTGGATCCTAGATTGGACGAATTGCAGGAGACCAAAATGATTTAAATCTCCATGAATGGACAAAACACGAATTTAAATTACTCCGTGAAATACAAGAACGTGAAAGAAATAAACTGTCATCTCTCATGGACATTGGATCCAACAGTCTGCAAATTTATTATGAGCTTTTATGGGCATAAAATACACCCTGCTATCCTGCAATTTTATACAACATTTTATGCAAAGAAAAAAAGCTTTTTTATTACACCTTTAGAAAAACGTTAAAGAAGTTTATGCAGGGTGCTTCGTTAAATAAAAAAATAATTACATTAGGAAATGTGCCAGGTGTGGTGGAGATTTCACACACACATGTGTGTGTGTGTCATGACAACAGAGTTAAGATTATTGAGAGAAGAGAAGGCAGCACAAGGGAAACGCAAGTAAACGAATGTTCACTACCACATAGACAGAAAGTGTTTGGGCAGAGGATTTGACACACAGAAAATATCAAATCCGATGAACGTCTTTATCTCAAAAGAACAGCTGGATAAATTTAAACAAAATGGAGTCGATTTAAGGAAATAAATGAATTTTTAACATCAAGTTTTTTTATATAGATTGTATTTATGACTGGCACAGACGGACCAAATAAAGGAACACGATCTCAATGTATGGCTCAGTGCTGTAACAACCAAAACTTCATTTAAGTGCAAAAAATGTAAAGTGAACAGTGGGACCTTGCTCTAGGACAGGATGGCATTGGTTCCATCAAAAAGCATGCAGATGGCAAGAAGCCCGAAAATAATATGGCATTGCATAATAAAACCTTGAACTTCTTCCAACCATCAACTACTAAATCAATTTTAATGAAGATATATTATCTTCCTTCTTACTCTCCGAAGATTCACACCCTGATCAAACATTTTAGGTAAACCATTAATTTTTTCATTATCTATTTTTCAGGAATGTGCGACGAGGCACACATTGCTTGGGCGATGTGTTGTGTCAAGAAAGGTTTTAGTAATAATTCTGTTAATGACTTTGGAGATGTACTAAGACGTATTTGCCAAGCCGATCCTGTGGCATCAAATTTTTAAATGGGTAGATCCAAGTAAAGTCAACTGGTCAACCATTCCCAGACTTCGAGCAAATGATTCAGGATGAAATTATGAAGTCTCCGTTTATGTCGGCCCTATTCGATGAGTCTTTGAGGTACTGAAACGAGGGCGAAAACAGAGTCACTCTACGTTAAAGTTTCTTGGCCATACTGGTCGTGATGATCTGGATCCTAGATTGGATGAATTGCAGGAGACCAAAATGATTTAAATCTCCATGAATGGACAAAACACGAATTTAAATTACTCCGTGAAATACAAGAACGTGCAAGAAATAAACTGCCATCTCTCATGGACATTGGATCCAACAGTCTGCAAATTCATTATGGGTTTTATGCGCATAAAATACACCCTACTATCCTGCAATTTTATACAACATTTTATGCAAAGAAAAAAAGCTTTTTTGTTACACCTTTAGAAAAACGTTAAAGAAGTTGATGCAGGGTGCTTCGTTATATAAAAAAATAACTACATTAGGAAATGTGCCAGGTGTGGTGGAGATTTCACACACACATGTGTGTGTGTGTCATGACAACAGAGTTAAGATTATTGAGAGAAGAGAAGGCAGCACAAGGGAAACGCAAGTAAACGAATGTTCACTACCACATAGACAGAAAGTGTTTGGGCAGAGGATTTGATACACAGAAAATATCAAATCCGATGAACGTCTTTATCTCAAAAGAACAGCTGGATAAATTTAAACAAAATGGAGTCGATTTACGGAAATAAATGAATTTTTAACATCAAGTTTTTTTATATAGATTGTATTTATGACTGGCACAGACGGACCAAATAAAGGAACACGATCTCAATGTATGGCTCAGTGCTGTAACAACCAAAACTTCATTTAAGTGCAAAAAATGTAAAGTGAACAGTGGGGCCTTGCTCTAGGACAGGATGGCATTGGTTCCATCAAAAAAGCATGCAGATGGCAAGAAGCCCGAAAATAATATGGCATTGCATAATAAAACCTTGAACTTCTTCCAACCATCAACTACTAAATCAATTTTAATGAAGATATATTATCTTCCTTCTTACTCTCCGAAGATTCACACCCTGATCAAACATTTTAGGTAAACCATTAATTTTTTCATTATCTATTTTTCAGGAATGTGCGACGAGGCACACATTGCTTGGGCGATGTGTTGTGTCAAGAAAGGTTTTAGTAATAATTCTGTTAATGACTTTGGAGATGTACTAAGACGTATTTGCCAAGCCGATCCTGTGGCATCAAATTTTTAAATGGGTAGATCCAAGTAAAGTCAACTGGTCAACCATTCCCAGACTTCGAGCAAATGATTCAGGATGAAATTATGAAGTCTCCATTTATGTCGGCCCTATTCGATGAGTCTTTGAGGTACTGAAACGAGGGCGAAAACAGAGTCACTGTACGTTAAAGTTTCTTGGCCATACTGGTCGTGATGATCTGGATCCTAGATTGGATGAATTGCAGGAGACCAAAATGATTTAAATCTCCATGAATGGACAAAACACGAATTTAAATTACTCCGTGAAATACAAGAACGTGCAAGAAATAAACTGTCATCTCTCATGGACATTGGATCCAACAGTCTGCAAATTTATTATGGGGTTTTATGGGCATAAAATACACCCTACTATCCTGCAATTTTATACAACATTTTATGCAAAGAAAAAAAGCTTTTTTGTTACACCTTTAGAAAAACGTTAAAGAAGTTGATGCAGGGTGCTTCGTTATATAAAAAAATAACTACATTAGGAAATGTGCCGGGTGTGGTGGAGATTTCACACACACATGTGTGTGTGTGTCATGACAACAGAGTTAAGATTATTGAGAAAAGAGAAGGCAGCACAAGGGAAACGCAAGTAAACGAATGTTCACTACCACATAGACAGAAAGTGTTTGGGCAGAGGATTTGACACACAGAAAATATCAAATCCGATGAACGTCTTTATCTCAAAAGAACAGCTGGATAAATTTAAACAAAATGGAGTCGATTTACGGAAATAAATGAATTTTTAACATCAAGTTTTTTTATATAGATTGTATTTATGACTGGCACAGACGGACCAAATAAAGGAACACGATCTCAATGTATGGCTCAGTGCTGTAACAACCAAAACTTCATTTAAGTGCAAAAAATGTAAAGTGAACAGTGGGACCTTGCTCTCGGACAGGATGGCATTGGTTCCATCAAAAAGCATGCAGATGGCAAGAAGCCCGAAAATAATATGGCATTGCATAATAAAACCTTGAACTTCTTCCAACCATCAACTACTAAATCAATTTTAATGAAGATATATTATCTTCCTTCTTACTCTCCGAAGATTCACACCCTGATCAAACATTTTAGTCAGGAATGTGCGACGAGGCACACATTGCTTGGGCGATGTGTTGTGTCAAGAAAGGTTTTAGTAATAATTATGTTAATGACTTTGGAGATGTACTAAGACGTATTTGCCAAGCCGATCCTGTGGCATCAAATTTTTAAATGGGTAGATCCAAGTAAAGGCAACTGGTCAACCATTCCCAGACTTCGAGCAAATGATTCAGGATGGAATTATGAAGTCTCCGTTTATGTCGGCCCTATTCGATGAGTCTTTGAGGTACTGAAACGAGGGCGAAAACAGAGTCACTGTACGTTAAAGTTTCTTGGCCATACTTGTCGTGATGATCTGGATCCTAGATTGGACGAATTGCAGGAGACCAAAATGATTTAAATCTCCATGAATGGACAAAACACGAATTTAAATTACTCCGTGAAATACAAGAACGTGCAAGAAATAAACTGTCATCTCTCATGGACATTGGATCCAACAGTCTGCAAATTTATTATGGGGTTTTATGGGCATAAAATACACCCTACTATCCTGCAATTTTATACAACATTTTATGCAAAGAAAAAAAGCTTTTTTGTTACACCTTTAGAAAAACGTTAAAGAAGTTGATGCAGGGTGCTTCGTTATATAAAAAAATAACTACATTAGGAAATGTGCCGGGTGTGGTGGAGATTTCACACACACATGTGTGTGTGTGTCATGGACAACAGAGTTAAGATTATTGAGAGAAGAGAAGGCAGCACAAGGGAAACGCAAGTAAACGAATGTTCACTACCACATAGACAGAAAGTGTTTGGGCAGAGGATTTGACACACAGAAAATATCAAATCCGATGAACGTCTTTATCTCAAAAGAACAGCTGGATAAATTTAAACAAAATGGAGTCGATTTACGGAAATAAATGAATTTTTAACATCAAGTTTTTTTATATAGATTGTATTTATGACTGGCACAGACGGACCAAATAAAGGAACACGATCTCAATGTATGGCTCAGTGCTGTAACAACCAAAACTTCATTTAAGTGCAAAAAATGTAAAGTGAACAGTGGGACCTTGCTCTAGGACAGGATGGCATTGGTTCCATCAAAAAGCATGCAGATGGCAAGAAGCCCGAAAATAATATGGCATTGCATAATAAAACCTTGAACTTCTTCCAACCATCAACTACTAAATCAATTTTAATGAAGATATATTATCTTCCTTCTTACTCTCCGAAGATTCACACCCTGATCAAACATTTTAGGTAAACCATTAATTTTTTCATTATCTATTTTTCAGGAATGTGCGACGAGGCACACATTGCTTGGGCGATGTGTTGTGTCAAGAAAGGTTTTAGTAATAATTCTGTTAATGACTTTGGAGATGTACTAAGACGTATTTGCCAAGCCGATCCTGTGGCATCAAATTTTTAAATGGGTAGATCCAAGTAAAGTCAACTGGTCAACCATTCCCAGACTTCGAGCAAATGATTCAGGATGAAATTATGAAGTCTCCGTTTATGTCGGCCCTATTCGATGAGTCTTTGAGGTACTGAAACGAGGGCGAAAACAGAGTCACTGTACGTTAAAGTTTCTTGGCCATACTGGTCGTGATGATCTGGATCCTAGATTGGATGAATTGCAGGAGACCAAAATGATTTAAATCTCCATGAATGGACAAAACACGAATTTAAATTACTCCGTGAAATACAAGAACGTGCAAGAAATAAACTGTCATCTCTCATGGACATTGGATCCAACAGTCTGCAAATTTATTATGGGGTTTTATGGGCATAAAATACACCCTACTATCCTGCAATTTTATACAACATTTTATGCAAAGAAAAAAAGCTTTTTTGTTACACCTTTAGAAAAACGTTAAAGAAGTTGATGCAGGGTGCTTCGTTATATAAAAAAATAACTACATTAGGAAATGTGCCGGGTGTGGTGGAGATTTCACACACACATGTGTGTGTGTGTCATGACAACAGAGTTAAGATTATTGAGAGAAGAGAAGGCAGCACAAGGGAAACGCAAGTAAACGAATGTTCACTACCACATAGACAGAAAGTGTTTGGGCAGAGGATTTGACACACAGAAAATATCAAATCCGATGAACGTCTTTATCTCAAAAGAACAGCTGGATAAATTTAAACAAAATGGAGTCGATTTACGGAAATAAATGAATTTTTAACATCAAGTTTTTTTATATAGATTGTATTTATGACTGGCACAGACGGACCAAATAAAGGAACACGATCTCAATGTATGGCTCAGTGCTGTAACAACCAAAACTTCATTTAAGTGCAAAAAATGTAAAGTGAACAGTGGGACCTTGCTCTCGGACAGGATGGCATTGGTTCCATCAAAAAGCATGCAGATGGCAAGAAGCCCGAAAATAATATGGCATTGCATAATAAAACCTTGAACTTCTTCCAACCATCAACTACTAAATCAATTTTAATGAAGATATATTATCTTCCTTCTTACTCTCCGAAGATTCACACCCTGATCAAACATTTTAGGTAAACCATTAATTTTTTCATTATCTATTTTTCAGGAATGTGCGACGAGGCACACATTGCTTGGGCGATGTGTTGTGTCAAGAAAGGTTTTAGTAATAATTCTGTTAATGACTTTGGAGATGTACTAAGACGTATTTGCCAAGCCGATCCTGTGGCATCAAATTTTTAAATGGGTAGATCCAAGTAAAGTCAACTGGTCAACCATTCCCAGACTTCGAGCAAATGATTCAGGATGAAATTATGAAGTCTCCGTTTATGTCGACCCTATTCGATGAGTCTTTGAGGTACTGAAACGAGGGCGAAAACAGAGTCACTGTACGTTAAAGTTTCTTGGCCATACTGGTCGTGATGATCTGGATCCTAGATTGGATGAATTGCAGGAGACCAAAATGATTTAAATCTCCATGAATGGACAAAACACGAATTTAAATTACTCCGTGAAATACAAGAACGTGCAAGAAATAAACTGTCATCTCTCATGGACATTGGATCCAACAGTCTGCAAATTTATTATGGGGTTTTATGGGCATAAAATACACCCTACTATCCTGCAATTTTATACAACATTTTATGCAAAGAAAAAAAGCTTTTTTGTTACACCTTTAGAGAAACGTTAAAGAAGTTGATGCAGGGTGCTTCGTTATATAAAAAAATAACTACATTAGGAAATGTGCCGGGTGTGGTGGAGATTTCACACACACATGTGTGTGTGTGTCATGGACAACAGAGTTAAGATTATTGAGAGAAGAGAAGGCAGCACAAGGGAAACGCAAGTAAACGAATGTTCACTACCACATAGACAGAAAGTGTTTGGGCAGAGGATTTGACACACAGAAAATATCAAATCCGATGAACGTCTTTATCTCAAAAGAACAGCTGGATAAATTTAAACAAAATGGAGTCGATTTACGGAAATAAATGAATTTTTAACATCAAGTTTTTTTATATAGATTGTATTTATGACTGGCACAGACGGACCAAATAAAGGAACACGATCTCAATGTATGGCTCAGTGCTGTAACAACCAAAACTTCATTTAAGTGCAAAAAATGTAAAGTGAACAGTGGGACCTTGCTCTAGGACAGGATGGCATTGGTTCCATCAAAAAGCATGCAGATGGCAAGAAGCCCGAAAATAATATGGCATTGCATAATAAAACCTTGAACTTCTTCCAACCATCAACTACTAAATCAATTTTAATGAAGATATATTATCTTCCTTCTTACTCTCCGAAGATTCACACCCTGATCAAACATTTTAGTCAGGAATGTGCGACGAGGCACACATTGCTTGGGCGATGTGTTGTGTCAAGAAAGGTTTTAGTAATAATTATGTTAATGACTTTGGAGATGTACTAAGACGTATTTGCCAAGCCGATCCTGTGGCATCAAATTTTTAAATGGGTAGATCCAAGTAAAGGCAACTGGTCAACCATTCCCAGACTTCGAGCAAATGATTCAGGATGGAATTATGAAGTCTCCGTTTATGTCGGCCCTATTCGATGAGTCTTTGAGGTACTGAAACAAGGGTGAAAACAGAGTCACTGTACGTTAAAGTTTCTTGGCCATACTGGTCGTGATGATCTGGATCCTAGATTGGACGAATTGCAGGAGACCAAAATGATTTAAATCTCCATGAATGGACAAAACACGAATTTAAATTACTCCGTGAAATACAAGAACGTGAAAGAAATAAACTGTCATCTCTCATGGACATTGGATCCAACAGTCTGCAAATTTATTATGGGGTTTTATGGGCATAAAATACACCCTACTATCCTGCAATTTTATACAACATTTTATGCAAAGAAAAAAAGCTTTTTTGTTACACCTTTAGAAAAACGTTAAAGAAGTTGATGCAGGGTGCTTCGTTATATAAAAAAATAACTACATTAGGAAATGTGCCGGGTGTGGTGGAGATTTAAGATTATTGAGAGAAGAGAAGGCAGCACAAGGGAAACGCAAGTAAACGAATGTTCACTACCACATAGACAGAAAGTGTTTGGGCAGAGGATTTGACACACAGAAAATATCAAATCCGATGAACGTCTTTATCTCAAAGGAACAGCTGGATAAATTTAAACAAAATGGAGTCGATTTAAGGAAATAAATGAATTTTTAACATCAAGACTTTTATATAGATTGTATTTATGACTGGCACAGACGGACCAAATAAAGGATCACGATCTCAATGTATGGCTCAGTGCTGTAACAACCAAAACTTCATTTAAGTGCAAAAAATGTAAAGTGAACAGTGGGACCTTGCTCTAGGACAGGATGGCATTGGTTCCATTAAAAAGCATGCAGATGGCAAGAAGCCCGAAAATAATATGGCATTGCATAATAAAACCTTGAACTTCTTCCAACCATCAACTACTAAATCAATTTTAATGAAGATATATTATCTTCCTTCTTACTCTCCGAAGATTCACACCCTGATCAAACATTTTAGTCAGGAATGTGCGACGAGGCACACATTGCTTGGGCGATGTGTTGTGTCAAGAAAGGTTTTAGTAATAATTATGTTAATGACTTTGGAGATGTACTAAGACGTATTTGCCAAGCCGATCCTGTGGCATCAAATTTTTAAATGGGTAGATCCAAGTAAAGGCAACTGGTCAACCATTCCCAGACTTCGAGCAAATGATTCAGGATGGAATTATGAAGTCTCCGTTTATGTCGGCCCTATTCGATGAGTCTTTGAGGTACTGAAACGAGGGCGAAAACAGAGTCACTGTACGTTAAAGTTTCTTGGCCATACTTGTCGTGATGATCTGGATCCTAGATTGGACGAATTGCAGGAGACCAAAATGATTTAAATCTCCATGAATGGACAAAACACGAATTTAAATTACTCCGTGAAATACAAGAACGTGAAAGAAATAAACTGTCATCTCTCATGGACATTGGATCCAACAGTCTGCAAATTTATTATGGGGTTTTATGGGCATAAAATACACCCTACTATCCTGCAATTTTATACAACATTTTATGCAAAGAAAAAAAGCTTTTTTGTTACACCTTTAGAAAAACGTTAAAGAAGTTGATGCAGGGTGCTTCGTTATATAAAAAAATAACTACATTAGGAAATGTGCCGGGTGTGGTGGAGATTTCACACACACATGTGTGTGTGTGTCATGGACAACAGAGTTAAGATTATTGAGAGAAGAGAAGGCAGCACAAGGGAAACGCAAGTAAACGAATGTTCACTACCACATAGACAGAAAGTGTTTGGGCAGAGGATTTGACACACAGAAAATATCAAATCCGATGAACGTCTTTATCTCAAAGGAACAGCTGGATAAATTTAAACAAAATGGAGTCGATTTAAGGAAATAAATGAATTTTTAACATCAAGTTTTTTTATATAGATTGTATTTATGACTGGCACAGACGGACCAAATAAAGGAACACGATCTCAATGTATGGCTCAGTGCTGTAACAACCAAAACTTCATTTAAGTGCAAAAAATGTAAAGTGAACAGTGGGACCTTGCTCTAGGACAGGATGGCATTGGTTCCATTAAAAAGCATGCAGATGGCAAGAAGCCCGAAAATAATATGGCATTGCATAATAAAACCTTGAACTTCTTCCAACCATCAACTACTAAATCAATTTTAATGAAGATATATTATCTTCCTTCTTACTCTCCGAAGATTCACACCCTGATCAAACATTTTAGTCAGGAATGTGCGACGAGGCACACATTGCTTGGGCGATGTGTTGTGTCAAGAAAGGTTTTAGTAATAATTATGTTAATGACTTTGGAGATGTACTAAGACGTATTTGCCAAGCCGATCCTGTGGCATCAAATTTTTAAATGGGTAGATCCAAGTAAAGGCAACTGGTCAACCATTCCCAGACTTCGAGCAAATGATTCAGGATGGAATTATGAAGTCTCCGTTTATGTCGGCCCTATTCGATGAGTCTTTGAGGTACTGAAACGAGGGCGAAAACAGAGTCACTGTACGTTAAAGTTTCTTGGCCATACTTGTCGTGATGATCTGGATCCTAGATTGGACGAATTGCAGGAGACCAAAATGATTTAAATCTCCATGAATGGACAAAACACGAATTTAAATTACTCCGTGAAATACAAGAACGTGCAAGAAATAAACTGTCATCTCTCATGGACATTGGATCCAACAGTCTGCAAATTTATTATGGGGTTTTATGGGCATAAAATACACCCTACTATCCTGCAATTTTATACAACATTTTATGCAAAGAAAAAAAGCTTTTTTGTTACACCTTTAGAAAAACGTTAAAGAAGTTGATGCAGGGTGCTTCGTTATATAAAAAAATAACTACATTAGGAAATGTGCCAGGTGTGGTGGAGATTTCACACACACATGTGTGTGTGTGTCATGACAACAGAGTTAAGATTATTGAGAGAAGAGAAGGCAGCACAAGGGAAACGCAAGTAAACGAATGTTCACTACCACATAGACAGAAAGTGTTTGGGCAGAGGATTTGACACACAGAAAATATCAAATCCGATGAACGTCTTTAACTCAAAAGAACAGCTGGATAAATTTAAACAAAATGGAGTCGATTTACGGAAATAAATGAATTTTTAACATCAAGTTTTTTTATATAGATTGTATTTATGACTGGCACAGACGGACCAAATAAAGGAACACGATCTCAATGTATGGCTCAGTGCTGTAACAACCAAAACTTCATTTAAGTGCAAAAAATGTAAAGTGAACAGTGGGGCCTTGCTCTAGGACAGGATGGCATTGGTTCCATCAAAAAGCATGCAGATGGCAAGAAGCCCGAAAATAATATGGCATTGCATAATAAAACCTTGAACTTCTACCAACCATCAACTACTAAATCAATTTTAATGAAGATATATTATCTTCCTTCTTACTCTCCGAAGATTCACACCCTGATCAAACATTTTAGGTAAACCATTAATTTTTTCATTATCTATTTTTCAGGAATGTGCGACGAGGCACACATTGCTTGGGCGATGTGTTGTGTCAAGAAAGGTTTTAGTAATAATTCTGTTAATGACTTTGGAGATGTACTAAGACGTATTTGCCAAGCCGATCCTGTGGCATCAAATTTTTAAATGGGTAGATCCAAGTAAAGTCAACTGGTCAACCATTCCCAGACTTCGAGCAAATGATTCAGGATGAAATTATGAAGTCTCCATTTATGTCGGCCCTATTCGATGAGTCTTTGAGGTACTGAAACGAGGGCGAAAACAGAGTCACTGTACGTTAAAGTTTCTTGGCCATACTGGTCGTGATGATCTGGATCCTAGATTGGATGAATTGCAGGAGACCAAAATGATTTAAATCTCCATGAATGGACAAAACACGAATTTAAATTACTCCGTGAAATACAAGAACGTGCAAGAAATAAACTGTCATCTCTCATGGACATTGGATCCAACAGTCTGCAAATTTATTATGGGGTTTTATGGGCATAAAATACACCCTACTATCCTGCAATTTTATACAACATTTTATGCAAAGAAAAAAAGCTTTTTTGTTACACCTTTAGAAAAACGTTAAAGAAGTTGATGCAGGGTGCTTCGTTATATAAAAAAATAACTACATTAGGAAATGTGCCGGGTGTGGTGGAGATTTCACACACACATGTGTGTGTGTGTCATGACAACAGAGTTAAGATTATTGAGAGAAGAGAAGGCAGCACAAGGGAAACGCAAGTAAACGAATGTTCACTACCACATAGACAGAAAGTGTTTGGGCAGAGGATTTGACACACAGAAAATATCAAATCCGATGAACGTCTTTATCTCAAAAGAACAGCTGGATAAATTTAAACAAAATGGAGTCGATTTACGGAAATAAATGAATTTTTAACATCAAGTTTTTTTATATAGATTGTATTTATGACTGGCACAGACGGACCAAATAAAGGAACACGATCTCAATGTATGGCTCAGTGCTGTAACAACCAAAACTTCATTTAAGTGCAAAAAATGTAAAGTGAACAGTGGGACCTTGCTCTCGGACAGGATGGCATTGGTTCCATCAAAAAGCATGCAGATGGCAAGAAGCCCGAAAATAATATGGCATTGCATAATAAAACCTTGAACTTCTTCCAACCATCAACTACTAAATCAATTTTAATGAAGATATATTATCTTCCTTCTTACTCTCCGAAGATTCACACCCTGATCAAACATTTTAGGTAAACCATTAATTTTTTCATTATCTATTTTTCAGGAATGTGCGACGAGGCACACATTGCTTGGGCGATGTGTTGTGTCAAGAAAGGTTTTAGTAATAATTCTGTTAATGACTTTGGAGATGTACTAAGACGTATTTGCCAAGCCGATCCTGTGGCATCAAATTTTTAAATGGGTAGATCCAAGTAAAGTCAACTGGTCAACCATTCCCAGACTTCGAGCAAATGATTCAGGATGAAATTATGAAGTCTCCGTTTATGTCGACCCTATTCGATGAGTCTTTG
This sequence comes from Hydractinia symbiolongicarpus, assembly GCF_029227915.1. Taxonomy (NCBI): domain Eukaryota; kingdom Metazoa; phylum Cnidaria; class Hydrozoa; order Anthoathecata; family Hydractiniidae; genus Hydractinia; species Hydractinia symbiolongicarpus. The sequence continues at coordinate 24,607,356 of NC_079878.1, read as the reverse complement.
AGGTACTGAAACGAGGGCGAAAACAGAGTCACTGTACGTTAAAGTTTCTTGGCCATACTGGTCGTGATGATCTGGATCCTAGATTGGATGAATTGCAGGAGACCAAAATGATTTAAATCTCCATGAATGGACAAAACACGAATTTAAATTACTCCGTGAAATACAAGAACGTGCAAGAAATAAACTGTCATCTCTCATGGACATTGGATCCAACAGTCTGCAAATTTATTATGGGGTTTTATGGGCATAAAATACACCCTACTATCCTGCAATTTTATACAACATTTTATGCAAAGAAAAAAAGCTTTTTTGTTACACCTTTAGAGAAACGTTAAAGAAGTTGATGCAGGGTGCTTCGTTATATAAAAAAATAACTACATTAGGAAATGTGCCGGGTGTGGTGGAGATTTCACACACACATGTGTGTGTGTGTCATGGACAACAGAGTTAAGATTATTGAGAGAAGAGAAGGCAGCACAAGGGAAACGCAAGTAAACGAATGTTCACTACCACATAGACAGAAAGTGTTTGGGCAGAGGATTTGACACACAGAAAATATCAAATCCGATGAACGTCTTTATCTCAAAAGAACAGCTGGATAAATTTAAACAAAATGGAGTCGATTTACGGAAATAAATGAATTTTTAACATCAAGTTTTTTTATATAGATTGTATTTATGACTGGCACAGACGGACCAAATAAAGGAACACGATCTCAATGTATGGCTCAGTGCTGTAACAACCAAAACTTCATTTAAGTGCAAAAAATGTAAAGTGAACAGTGGGACCTTGCTCTAGGACAGGATGGCATTGGTTCCATCAAAAAGCATGCAGATGGCAAGAAGCCCGAAAATAATATGGCATTGCATAATAAAACCTTGAACTTCTTCCAACCATCAACTACTAAATCAATTTTAATGAAGATATATTATCTTCCTTCTTACTCTCCGAAGATTCACACCCTGATCAAACATTTTAGGTAAACCATTAATTTTTTCATTATCTATTTTTCAGGAATGTGCGACGAGGCACACATTGCTTGGGCGATGTGTTGTGTCAAGAAAGGTTTTAGTAATAATTCTGTTAATGACTTTGGAGATGTACTAAGACGTATTTGCCAAGCCGATCCTGTGGCATCAAATTTTTAAATGGGTAGATCCAAGTAAAGTTAACTGGTCAACCATTCCCAGACTTCGAGCAAATGATTCAGGATGAAATTATGAAGTCTCCGTTTATGTCGACCCTATTCGATGAGTCTTTGAGGTACTGAAACGAGGGCGAAAACAGAGTCACTGTACGTTAAAGTTTCTTGGCCATACTGGTCGTGATGATCTGGATCCTAGATTGGATGAATTGCAGGAGACCAAAATGATTTAAATCTCCATGAATGGACAAAACACGAATTTAAATTACTCCGTGAAATACAAGAACGTGCAAGAAATAAACTGTCATCTCTCATGGACATTGGATCCAACAGTCTGCAAATTTATTATGGGGTTTTATGGGCATAAAATACACCCTACTATCCTGCAATTTTATACAACATTTTATGCAAAGAAAAAAAGCTTTTTTGTTACACCTTTAGAGAAACGTTAAAGAAGTTGATGCAGGGTGCTTCGTTATATAAAAAAATAACTACATTAGGAAATGTGCCGGATGTGGTGGAGATTTCACACACACATGTGTGTGTGTGTCATGGACAACAGAGTTAAGATTATTGAGAGAAGAGAAGGCAGCACAAGGGAAACGCAAGTAAACGAATGTTCACTACCACATAGACAGAAAGTGTTTGGGCAGAGGATTTGACACACAGAAAATATCAAATCCGATGAACGTCTTTATCTCAAAAGAACAGCTGGATAAATTTAAACAAAATGGAGTCGATTTACGGAAATAAATGAATTTTTAACATCAAGTTTTTTTATATAGATTGTATTTATGACTGGCACAGACGGACCAAATAAAGGAACACGATCTCAATGTATGGCTCAGTGCTGTAACAACCAAAACTTCATTTAAGTGCAAAAAATGTAAAGTGAACAGTGGGACCTTGCTCTAGGACAGGATGGCATTGGTTCCATCAAAAAGCATGCAGATGGCAAGAAGCCCGAAAATAATATGGCATTGCATAATAAAACCTTGAACTTCTTCCAACCATCAACTACTAAATCAATTTTAATGAAGATATATTATCTTCCTTCTTACTCTCCGAAGATTCACACCCTGATCAAACATTTTAGTCAGGAATGTGCGACGAGGCACACATTGCTTGGGCGATGTGTTGTGTCAAGAAAGGTTTTAGTAATAATTATGTTAATGACTTTGGAGATGTACTAAGACGTATTTGCCAAGCCGATCCTGTGGCATCAAATTTTTAAATGGGTAGATCCAAGTAAAGGCAACTGGTCAACCATTCCCAGACTTCGAGCAAATGATTCAGGATGGAATTATGAAGTCTCCGTTTATGTCGGCCCTATTCGATGAGTCTTTGAGGTACTGAAACGAGGGTGAAAACAGAGTCACTGTACGTTAAAGTTTCTTGGCCATACTTGTCGTGATGATCTGGATCCTAGATTGGACGAATTGCAGGAGACCAAAATGATTTAAATCTCCATGAATGGACAAAACACGAATTTAAATTACTCCGTGAAATACAAGAACGTGAAAGAAATAAACTGTCATCTCTCATGGACATTGGATCCAACAGTCTGCAAATTTATTATGGGGTTTTATGGGCATAAAATACACCCTACTATCCTGCAATTTTATACAACATTTTATGCAAAGAAAAAAAGCTTTTTTGTTACACCTTTAGAAAAACGTTAAAGAAGTTGATGCAGGGTGCTTCGTTATATAAAAAAATAACTACATTAGGAAATGTGCCGGGTGTGGTGGAGATTTCACACACACATGTGTGTGTGTGTCATGGACAACAGAGTTAAGATTATTGAGAGAAGAGAAGGCAGCACAAGGGAAACGCAAGTAAACGAATGTTCACTACCACATAGACAGAAAGTGTTTGGGCAGAGGATTTGACACACAGAAAATATCAAATCCGATGAACGTCTTTATCTCAAAGGAACAGCTGGATAAATTTAAACAAAATGGAGTCGATTTAAGGAAATAAATGAATTTTTAACATCAAGTTTTTTTATATAGATTGTATTTATGACTGGCACAGACGGACCAAATAAAGGAACACGATCTCAATGTATGGCTCAGTGCTGTAACAACCAAAACTTCATTTAAGTGCAAAAAATGTAAAGTGAACAGTGGGACCTTGCTCTAGGACAGGATGGCATTGGTTCCATTAAAAAGCATGCAGATGGCAAGAAGCCCGAAAATAATATGGCATTGCATAATAAAACCTTGAACTTCTTCCAACCATCAACTACTAAATCAATTTTAATGAAGATATATTATCTTCCTTCTTACTCTCCGAAGATTCACACCCTGATCAAACATTTTAGTCAGGAATGTGCGACGAGGCACACATTGCTTGGGCGATGTGTTGTGTCAAGAAAGGTTTTAGTAATAATTATGTTAATGACTTTGGAGATGTACTAAGACGTATTTGCCAAGGCGATCCTGTGGCATCAAATTTTTAAATGGGTAGATCCAAGTAAAGGCAACTGGTCAACCATTCCCAGACTTCGAGCAAATGATTCAGGATGGAATTATGAAGTCTCCGTTTATGTCGGCCCTATTCGATGAGTCTTTGAGGTACTGAAACGAGGGCGAAAACAGAGTCACTGTACGTTAAAGTTTCTTGGCCATACTTGTCGTGATGATCTGGATCCTAGATTGGACGAATTGCAGGAGACCAAAATGATTTAAATCTCCATGAATGGACAAAACACGAATTTAAATTACTCCGTGAAATACAAGAACGTGAAAGAAATAAACTGTCATCTCTCATGGACATTGGATCCAACAGTCTGCAAATTTATTATGGGGTTTTATGGGCATAAAATACACCCTACTATCCTGCAATTTTATACAACATTTTATGCAAAGAAAAAAAGCTTTTTTGTTACACCTTTAGAAAAACGTTAAAGAAGTTGATGCAGGGTGCTTCGTTATATAAAAAAATAACTACATTAGGAAATGTGCCGGGTGTGGTGGAGATTTCACACACACATGTGTGTGTGTCATGGACAACAGAGTTAAGATTATTGAGAGAAGAGAAGGCAGCACAAGGGAAACGCAAGTAAACGAATGTTCACTACCACATAGACAGAAAGTGTTTGGGCAGAGGATTTGACACACAGAAAATATCAAATCCGATGAACGTCTTTATCTCAAAAGAACAGCTGGATAAATTTAAACAAAATGGAGGCGATTTACGGAAATAAATGAATTTTTAACATCAAGTTTTTTTATATAGATTGTGTTTATGACTGGCACAGACGGACCAAATAAAGGAACACGATCTCAATGTATGGCTCAGTGCTGTAACAACCAAAACTTCATTTAAGTGCAAAAAATGTAAAGTGAACAGTGGGACCTTGCTCTAGGACAGGATGGCATTGGTTCCATCAAAAAGCATGCAGATGGCAAGAAGCCCGAAAATAATATGGCATTGCATAATAAAACCTTGAACTTCTTCCAACCATCAACTACTAAATCAATTTTAATGAAGATATATTATCTTCCTTCTTACTCTCCGAAGATTCACACCCTGATCAAACATTTTAGGTAAACCATTAATTTTTTCATTATCTATTTTTCAGGAATGTGCGACGAGGCACACATTGCTTGGGCGATGTGTTGTGTCAAGAAAGGTTTTAGTAATAATTCTGTTAATGACTTTGGAGATGTACTAAGACGTATTTGCCAAGCCGATCCTGTGGCATCAAATTTTTAAATGGGTAGATCCAAGTAAAGTCAACTGGTCAACCATTCCCAGACTTCGAGCAAATGATTCAGGATGAAATTATGAAGTCTCCGTTTATGTCGACCCTATTCGATGAGTCTTTGAGGTACTGAAACGAGGGCGAAAACAGAGTCACTGTACGTTAAAGTTTCTTGGCCATACTGGTCGTGATGATCTGGATCCTAGATTGGATGAATTGCAGGAGACCAAAATGATTTAAATCTCCATGAATGGACAAAACACGAATTTAAATTACTCCGTGAAATACAAGAACGTGAAAGAAATAAACTGTCATCTCTCATGGACATTGGATCCAACAGTCTGCAAATTTATTATGGGGTTTTATGGGCATAAAATACACCCTACTATCCTGCAATTTTATACAACATTTTATGCAAAGAAAAAAAGCTTTTTTGTTACACCTTTAGAAAAACGTTAAAGAAGTTGATGCAGGGTGCTTCGTTATATAAAAAAATAACTACATTAGGAAATGTGCCGGGTGTGGTGGAGATTTCACACACACATGTGTGTGTGTGTCATGGACAACAGAGTTAAGATTATTGAGAGAAGAGAAGGCAGCACAAGGGAAACGCAAGTAAACGAATGTTCACTACCACATAGACAGAAAGTGTTTGGGCAGAGGATTTGACACACAGAAAATATCAAATCCGATGAACGTCTTTATCTCAAAAGAACAGCTGGATAAATTTAAACAAAATGGAGGCGATTTACGGAAATAAATGAATTTTTAACATCAAGTTTTTTTATATAGATTGTATTTATGACTGGCACAGACGGACCAAATAAAGGAACACGATCTCAATGTATGGCTCAGTGCTGTAACAACCAAAACTTCATTTAAGTGCAAAAAATGTAAAGTGAACAGTGGGACCTTGCTCTAGGACAGGATGGCATTGGTTCCATCAAAAAGCATGCAGATGGCAAGAAGCCCGAAAATAATATGGCATTGCATAATAAAACCTTGAACTTCTTCCAACCATCAACTACTAAATCAATTTTAATGAAGATATATTATCTTCCTTCTTACTCTCCGAAGATTCACACCCTGATCAAACATTTTAGTCAGGAATGTGCGACGAGGCACACATTGCTTGGGCGATGTGTTGTGTCAAGAAAGGTTTTAGTAATAATTATGTTAATGACTTTGGAGATGTACTAAGACGTATTTGCCAAGCCGATCCTGTGGCATCAAATTTTTAAATGGGTAGATCCAAGTAAAGGCAACTGGTCAACCATTCCCAGACTTCGAGCAAATGATTCAGGATGGAATTATGAAGTCTCCGTTTATGTCGGCCCTATTCGATGAGTCTTTGAGGTACTGAAACGAGGGTGAAAACAGAGTCACTGTACGTTAAAGTTTCTTGGCCATACTGGTCGTGATGATCTGGATCCTAGATTGGACGAATTGCAGGAGACCAAAATGATTTAAATCTCCATGAATGGACAAAACACGAATTTAAATTACTCCGTGAAATACAAGAACGTGAAAGAAATAAACTGTCATCTCTCATGGACATTGGATCCAACAGTCTGCAAATTTATTATGGGGTTTTATGGGCATAAAATACACCCTACTATCCTGCAATTTTATACAACATTTTATGCAAAGAAAAAAAGCTTTTTTGTTACACCTTTAGAAAAACGTTAAAGAAGTTGATGCAGGGTGCTTCGTTATATAAAAAAATAACTACATTAGGAAATGTGCCGGGTGTGGTGGAGATTTCACACACACATGTGTGTGTGTGTCATGACAACAGAGTTAAGATTATTGAGAGAAGAGAAGGCAGCACAAGGGAAACGCAAGTAAACGAATGTTCACTACCACATAGACAGAAAGTGTTTGGGCAGAGGATTTGACACACAGAAAATATCAAATCCGATGAACGTCTTTATCTCAAAAGAACAGCTGGATAAATTTAAACAAAATGGAGTCGATTTAAGGAAATAAATGAATTTTTAACATCAAGTTTTTTTATATAGATTGTATTTATGACTGGCACAGACGGACCAAATAAAGGAACACGATCTCAATGTATGGCTCAGTGCTGTAACAACCAAAACTTCATTTAAGTGCAAAAAATGTAAAGTGAACAGTGGGACCTTGCTCTAGGACAGGATGGCATTGGTTCCATTAAAAAGCATGCAGATGGCAAGAAGCCCGAAAATAATATGGCATTGCATAATAAAACCTTGAACTTCTTCCAACCATCAACTACTAAATCAATTTTAATGAAGATATATTATCTTCCTTCTTACTCTCCGAAGATTCACACCCTGATCAAACATTTCAGTCAGGAATGTGCGACGAGGCACACATTGCTTGGGCGATGTGTTGTGTCAAGAAAGGTTTTAGTAATAATTATGTTAATGACTTTGGAGATGTACTAAGACGTATTTGCCAAGCCGATCCTGTGGCATCAAATTTTTAAATGGGTAGATCCAAGTAAAGGCAACTGGTCAACCATTCCCAGACTTCGAGCAAATGATTCAGGATGGAATTATGAAGTCTCCGTTTATGTCGGCCCTATTCGATGAGTCTTTGAGGTACTGAAACGAGGGCGAAAACAGAGTCACTGTACGTTAAAGTTTCTTGGCCGTACTTGTCGTGATGATCTGGATCCTAGATTGGACGAATTGCAGGAGACCAAAATGATTTAAATCTCCATGAATGGACAAAACACGAATTTAAATTACTCCGTGAAATACAAGAACGTGAAAGAAATAAACTGTCATCTCTCATGGACATTGGATCCAACAGTCTGCAAATTTATTATGGGGTTTTATGGGCATAAAATACACCCTACTATCCTGCAATTTTATACAACATTTTATGCAAAGAAAAAAAGCTTTTTTGTTACACCTTTAGAAAAACGTTAAAGAAGTTGATGCAGAGTGCTTCGTTATATAAAAAAATAACTACATTAGGAAATGTGCCGGGTGTGGTGGAGATTTCACACACACATGTGTGTGTGTGTCATGACAACAGAGTTAAGATTATTGAGAGAAGAGAAGGCAGCACAAGGGAAACGCAAGTAAACGAATGTTCACTACCACATAGACAGAAAGTGTTTGGGCAGAGGATTTGACACACAGAAAATATCAAATCCGATGAACGTCTTTATCTCAAAAGAACAGCTGGATAAATTTAAACAAAATGGAGTCGATTTAAGGAAATAAATGAATTTTTAACATCAAGTTTTTTTATATAGATTGTATTTATGACTGGCACAGACGGACCAAATAAAGGAACACGATCTCAATGTATGGCTCAGTGCTGAAACAACCAAAACTTCATTTAAGTGCAAAAAATGTAAAGTGAACAGTGGGACCTTGCTCTAGGACAGGATGGCATTGGTTCCATCAAAAAGCATGCAGATGGCAAGAAGCCAGAAAATAATATGGCATTGCATAATAAAACCTTGAACTTCTTCCAACCATCAACTACTAAATCAATTTTAATGAAGATATATTATCTTCCTTCTTACTCTCCGAAGATTCACACACTGATCAAACATTTTAGGTAAACCATTAATTTTTTCATTATCTATTTTTCAGGAATGTGCGACGAGGCACACATTGCTTGGGCGATGTGTTGTGTCAAGAAAGGTTTTAGTAATAATTCTGTTAATGACTTTGGAGATGTACTAAGACGTATTTGCCAAGCCGATCCTGTGGCATCAAATTTTTAAATGGGTAGATCCAAGTAAAGTCAACTGGTCAACCATTCCCAGACTTCGAGCAAATGATTCAGGATGAAATTATGAAGTCTCCGTTTATGTCGGCCCTATTCGATGAGTCTGAGGTACTGAAACGAGGGCGAAAACAGAGTCACTGTACGTTAAAGTTTCTTGGCCATACTGGTCGTGATGATCTGGATCCTAGATTGGATGAATTGCAGGAGACCAAAATGATTTAAATCTCCATGAATGGACAAAACACGAATTTAAATTACTCCGTGAAATACAAGAACGTGAAAGAAATAAACTGTCATCTCTCATGGACATTGGATCCAACAGTCTGCAAATTTATTATGGGGTTTTATGGGCATAAAATACACCCTACTATCCTGCAATTTTATACAACATTTTATGCAAAGAAAAAAAGCTTTTTTGTTACACCTTTAGAAAAACGTTAAAGAAGTTGATGCAGGGTGCTTCGTTATATAAAAAAATAACTACATTAGGAAATGTGCCGGGTGTGGTGGAGATTTCACACACACATGTGTGTGTGTGTCATGGACAACAGAGTTAAGATTATTGAGAGAAGAGAAGGCAGCACAAGGGAAACGCAAGTAAACGAATGTTCACTACCACATAGACAGAAAGTGTTTGGGCAGAGGATTTGACACACAGAAAATATCAAATCCGATGAACGTCTTTATCTCAAAAGAACAGCTGGATAAATTTAAACAAAATGGAGTCGATTTACGGAAATAAATGAATTTTTAACATCAAGTTTTTTTATATAGATTGTATTTATGACTGGCACAGACGGACCAAATAAAGGAACACGATCTCAATGTATGGCTCAGTGCTGTAACAACCAAAACTTCATTTAAGTGCAAAAAATGTAAAGTGAACAGTGGGACCTTGCTCTAGGACAGGATGGCATTGGTTCCATCAAAAAGCATGCAGATGGCAAGAAGCCCGAAAATAATATGGCATTGCATAATAAAACCTTGAACTTCTTCCAACCATCAACTACTAAATCAATTTTAATGAAGATATATTATCTTCCTTCTCACTCTCCGAAGATTCACACCCTGATCAAACATTTTAGTCAGGAATGTGCGACGAGGCACACATTGCTTGGGCGATGTGTTGTGTCAAGAAAGGTTTTAGTAATAATTATGTTAATGACTTTGGAGATGTACTAAGACGTATTTGCCAAGCCGATCCTATGGCATCAAATTTTTAAATGGGTAGATCCAAGTAAAGGCAACTGGTCAACCATTCCCAGACTTCGAGCAAATGATTCAGGATGGAATTATGAAGTCTCCGTTTATGTCGGCCCTATTCGATGAGTCTTTGAGGTACTGAAACGAGGGCGAAAACAGAGTCACTGTACGTTAAAGTTTCTTGGCCATACTGGTCGTGATGATCTGGATCCTAGATTGGACGAATTACAGGAGACCAAAATGATTTAAATCTCCATGAATGGACAAAACACGAATTTAAATTACTCCGTGAAATACAAGAACGTGAAAGAAATAAACTGTCATCTCTCATGGACATTGGATTCAACAGTCTGCAAATTTATCGTGAGCTTTTATGGGCATAAAATACACCCTACTATCCTGCAATTTTATACAACATTTTATGCAAAGAAAAAAAGCTTTTTTGTTACACCTTTAAAAAAACGATTAAGAAGTTGATGCAGGGTGCTTCGTTAAATAAAAAAATAATTACATTAGGAAATGTGCCGGGTGTGGTGGAGATTTCACACACACATGTGTGTGTGTGTCATGACAACAGAGTTAAGATTATTGAGAGAAGAGAAGGCAGCACAAGGGAAACGCAAGTAAACGAATGTTCACTACCACATAGACAGAAAGTGTTTGGGCAGAGGATTTGACACAGAAAATATCAAATCCGATGAACGTCTTTATCTCAAAAGAACAGCTGGATAAATTTAAACAAAATGGAGTCGATTTAAGGAAATAAATGAATTTTTAACATCAAGTTTTTTTATATAGATTGTATTTATGACTGGCACAGACGGACCATATAAAGGAACACGATCTCAATGTATGGCTCAGTGCTGTAACAACCAAAACTTCATTTAAGTGCAAAAAATGTAAAGTGAACAGTGGGACCTTGCTCTAGGACAGGATGGCATTGGTTCCATCAAAAAGCATGCAGATGGCAAGAAGCCCGAAAATAATATGGCATTGCATAATAAAACCTTGAACTTCTTCCAACCATCAACTACTAAATCAATTTTAATGAAGATATATTATCTTCCTTCTTACTCTCCGAAGATTCACACCCTGATCAAACATTTTAGGTAAACCATTAATTTTTTCATTATCTATTTTTTAGGAATGTGCGACGAGGCACACATTGCTTGGGCGATGTGTTGTGTCAAGAAAGGTTTTAGTAATAATTCTGTTAATGACTTTGGAGATGTACTAAGACGTATTTGCCAAGCCGATCCTGTGGCATCAAATTTTTAAATGAGTAGATCCAAGTAAAGTCAACTGGTCAACCATTCCCAGACTTCGAGCAAATGATTCAGGATGAAATTATGAAGTCTCCGTTTATGTCGGCCCTATTCGATGAGTCTTTGAGGTACTGAAACGAGGGCGAAAACAGAGTCACTGTACGTTAAAGTTTCTTGGCCATACTGGTCGTGATGATCTGGATCCTAGATTGGATGAATTGCAGGAGACCAAAATGATTTAAATCTCCATGAATGGACAAAACACGAATTTAAATTACTCCGTGAAATACAAGAACGTGAAAGAAATAAACTGTCATCTCTCATGGACATTGGATCCAACAGTCTGCAAATTTATTATGGGCTTTTATGGGCATAAAATACGCCCTACTATCCTGCAATTTTATACAACATTTTATGCAAAGAAAAAAAGCTTTTTTGTTACACCTTTAGAAAAACGTTAAAGAAGTTGATGCAGGGTGCTTCGTTATATAAAAAAATAACTACATTAGGAAATGTGCCGGGTGTGGTGGAGATTTCACACACACATGTGTGTGTGTCATGACAACAGAGTTAAGATTATTGAGAGAAGAGAAGGCAGCACAAGGGAAACGCAAGTAAACGAATGTTCACTACCACATAGACAGAAAGTGTTTGGGCAGAGGATTTGACACACAGAAAATATCAAATCCGATGAACGTCTTTATCTCAAAAGAACAGCTGGATAAATTTAAACAAAATGGAGTCGATTTAAGGAAATAAATGAATTTTTAACATCAAGTTTTTTTTATATAGATTGTATTTATGACTGGCACAGACGGACCAAATAAAGGAACACGATCTCAATGTATGGCTCAGTGCTGTAACAACTAAAACTTCATTTAAGTGCAAAAAATGTAAAGTGAACAGTGGGACCTTGCTCTAGGACAGGATGGCATTGGTTCCATCAAAAAGCATGCAGATGGCAAGAAGCCCGAAAATAATATGGCATTGCATAATAAAACCTTGAACTTCTTCCAACCATCAACTACTAAATCAATTTTAATGAAGATATATTATCTTCCTTCTTACTCTCCGAAGATTCACACCCTGATCAAACATTTTAGTCAGGAATGTGCGACGAGGCACACATTGCTTGGGCGATGTGTTGTGTCAAGAAAGGTTTTAGTAATAATTCTGTTAATGACTTTGGAGATGTACTAAGACGTATTTGCCAAGCCGATCCTGTGGCATCAAATTTTTAAATGAGTAGATCCAAGTAAAGTCAACTGGTCAACCATTCCCAGACTTCGAGCAAATGATTCAGGATGAAATTATGAAGTCTCCGTTTATGTCGGCCCTATTCGATGAGTCTTTGAGGTACTGAAACGAGGGCGAAAACAGAGTCACTGTACGTTAAAGTTTCTTGGCCATACTGGTCGTGATGATCTGGATCCTAGATTGGATGAATTGCAGGAGACCAAAATGATTTAAATCTCCATGAATGGACAAAACACGAATTTAAATTACTCCGTGAAATACAAGAACGTGAAAGAAATAAACTGTCATCTCTCATGGACATTGGATCCAACAGTCTGCAAATTTATTATGGGCTTTTATGGGCATAAAATACACCCTACTATCCTGCAATTTTATACAACATTTTATGCAAAGAAAAAAAGCTTTTTTGTTACACCTTTAGAAAAACGTTAAAGAAGTTGATGCAGGGTGCTTCGTTATATAAAAAAATAACTACATTAGGAAATGTGCCGGGTGTGGTGGAGATTTCACACACACATGTGTGTGTGTCATGACAACAGAGTTAAGATTATTGAGAGAAGAGAAGGCAGCACAAGGGAAACGCAAGTAAACGAATGTTCACTACCACATAGACAGAAAGTGTTTGGGCAGAGGATTTGACACACAGAAAATATCAAATCCGATGAACGTCTTTATCTCAAAAGAACAGCTGGATAAATTTAAACAAAATGGAGTCGATTTAAGGAAATAAATGAATTTTTAACATCAAGTTTTTTTATATAGATTGTATTTATGACTGGCACAGACGGACCAAATAAATGAACACGATCTCAATGTATGGCTCAGTGCTGTAACAACTAAAACTTCATTTAAGTGCAAAAAATGTAAAGTGAACAGTGGGACCTTGCTCTAGGACAGGATGGCATTGGTTCCATCAAAAAGCATGCAGATGGCAAGAAGCCCGAAAATAATATGGCATTGCATAATAAAACCTTGAACTTCTTCCAACCATCAACTACTAAATCAATTTTAATGAAGATATATTATCTTCCTTCTTACTCTCCGAAGATTCACACCCTGATCAAACATTTTAGTCAGGAATGTGCGACGAGCCACACATTGCTTGGGCGATGTGTTGTGTCAAGAAAGGTTTTAGTAATAATTCTGTTAATGACTTTGGAGATGTACTAAGACGTATTTGCCAAGCCGATCCTGTGGCATCAAATTTTTAAATGGGTAGATCCAAGTAAAGTCAACTGGTCAACCATTCCCAGACTTCGAGCAAATGATTCAGGATGGAATTATGAAGTCTCCGTTTATGTCGGCCCTATTCGATGAGTCTTTGAGGTACTGAAACGAGGGCGAAAACAGAGTCACTGTACGTTAAAGTTTCTTGGCCATACTGGTCGTGATGATCTGGATCCTAGATTGGATGAATTGCAGGAGACCAAAATGATTTAAATCTCCATGAATGGACAAAACACGAATTTAAATTACTCCGTGAAATACAAGAACGTGAAAGAAATAAACTGTCATCTCTCATGGACATTGGATCCAACAGTCTGCAAATTTATTATGGGCTTTTATGGGCATAAAATACACCCTACTATCCTGCAATTTTATACAACATTTTATGCAAAGAAAAAAAGCTTTTTTGTTACACCTTTAGAAAAACGTTAAAGAAGTTGATGCAGGGTGCTTCGTTATATAAAAAAATAATTACATTAGGAAATGTGCCGGGTGTGGTGGAGATTTCACACACACATGTGTGTGTGTGTCATGACAACAGAGTTAAGATTATTGAGAGAAGAGAAGGCAGCACAAGGGAAACGCAAGTAAACGAATGTTCACTACCACATAGACAGAAAGTGTTTGGGCAGAGGATTTGACACACAGAAAATATCAAATCCGATGAACGTCTTTATCTCAAAAGAACAGCTGGATAAATTTAAACAAAATGGAGTCGATTTAAGGAAATAAATGAATTTTTAACATCAAGTTTTTTTATATAGATTGTATTTATGACTGGCACAGACGGACCAAATAAAGGAACACGATCTCAATGTATGGCTCAGTGCTGTAACAACCAAAACTTCATTTAAGTGCAAAAAATGTAAAGTGAACAGTGGGACCTTGCTCTAGGACAGGATGGCATTGGTTCCATCAAAAAGCATGCAGATGGCAAGAAGCCCGAAAATAATATGGCATTGCATAATAAAACCTTGAACTTCTTCCAACCATCAACTACTAAATCAATTTTAATGAAGATATATTATCTTCCTTCTTACTCTCCGAAGATTCACACCCTGATCAAACATTTTAGTCAGGAGTGTGCGACGAGGCACACATTGCTTGGGCGATGTGTTGTGTCAAGAAAGGTTTTAGTAATAATTCTGTTAATGACTTTGGAGATGTACTAAGACGTATTTGCCAAGCTGATCCTGTGGCATCAAATTTTTAAATGGGTAGATCCAAGTAAAGTCAACTGGTCAACCATTCCCAGACTTTGAGCAAATGATTCAGGATGGAATTATGAAGTCTCCGTTTATGTCGGCCCTATTCAATGAGTCTTTGAGGTACTGAAACGAGGGCGAAAACAGAGTCACTGTACGTTAAAGTTTCTTGGCCATACTGGTCGTGATGATCTGGATCCTAGATTGGATGAATTGCAGGAGACCAAAATGATTTAAATCTCCATGAATGGACAAAACACGAATTTAAATTACTCCGTGAAATACAAGAACGTGAAAGAAATAAACTGTCATCTCTCATGGACATTGGATCCAACAGTCTGCAAATTTATTATGGGCTTTTATGGGCATAAAATACACCCTACTATCCTGCAATTTTATACAACATTTTATGCAAAGAAAAAAAGCTTTTTTGTTACACCTTTAGAAAAACGTTAAAGAAGTTGATGCAGGGTGCTTCGTTATATAAAAAAATAATTACATTAGGAAATGTGCCGGGTGTGGTGGAGATTTCACACACACATGTGTGTGTGTGTCATGACAACAGAGTTAAGATTATTGAGAGAAGAGAAGGCAGCACAAGGGAAACGCAAGTAAACGAATGTTCACTACCACATAGACAGAAAGTGTTTGGGCAGAGGATTTGACACACAGAAAATATCAAATCCGATGAACGTCTTTATCTCAAAAGAACAGCTGGATAAATTTAAACAAAATGGAGTCGATTTAAGGAAATAAATGAATTTTTAACATCAAGTTTTTTTATATAGATTGTATTTATGACTGGCACAGACGGACCAAATAAAGGAACACGATCTCAATGTATGGCTCAGTGCTGTAACAACCAAAACTTCATTTAAGTGCAAAAAATGTAAAGTGAACAGTGGGACCTTGCTCTAGGACAGGATGGCATTGGTTCCATCAAAAAGCATGCAGATGGCAAGAAGCCCGAAAATAATATGGCATTGCATAATAAAACCTTGAACTTCTTCCAACCATCAACTACTAAATCAATTTTAATGAAGATATATTATCTTCCTTCTTACTCTCCGAAGATTCACACCCTGATCAAACATTTTAGTCAGGAATGTGCGACGAGGCACACATTGCTTGGGCGATGTGTTGTGTCAAGAAAGGTTTTAGTAATAATTCTGTTAATGACTTTGGAGATGTACTAAGACGTATTTGCCAAGCCGATCCTGTGGCATCAAATTTTTAAATGGGTAGATCCAAGTAAAGTCAACTGGTCAACCATTCCCAGACTTCGAGCAAATGATTCAGGATGGAATTATGAAGTCTCCGTTTATGTCGGCCCTATTCGATGAGTCTTTGAGGTACTGAAACGAGGGCGAAAACAGAGTCACTGTACGTTAAAGTTTCTTGGCCATACTGGTCGTGATGATCTGGATCCTAGATTGGATGAATTGCAGGAGACCAAAATGATTTAAATCTCCATGAATGGACAAAACACGAATTTAAATTACTCCGTGAAATACAAGAACGTGAAAGAAATAAACTGTCATCTCTCATGGACATTGGATCCAACAGTCTGCAAATTTATTATGGGCTTTTATGGGCATAAAATACACCCTACTATCCTGCAATTTTATACAACATTTTATGCAAAGAAAAAAAGCTTTTTTGTTACACCTTTAGAAAAACGTTAAAGAAGTTGATGCAGGGTGCTTCGTTATATAAAAAAATAATTACATTAGGAAATGTGCCGGGTGTGGTGGAGATTTCACACACACATGTGTGTGTGTGTCATGACAACAGAGTTAAGATTATTGAGAGAAGAGAAGGCAGCACAAGGGAAACGCAAGTAAACGAATGTTCACTACCACATAGACAGAAAGTGTTTGGGCAGAGGATTTGACACACAGAAAATATCAAATCCGATGAACGTCTTTATCTCAAAAGAACAGCTGGATAAATTTAAACAAAATGGAGTCGATTTAAGGAAATAAATGAATTTTTAACATCAAGTTTTTTTATATAGATTGTATTTATGACTGGCACAGACGGACCAAATAAAGGAACACGATCTCAATGTATGGCTCAGTGCTGTAACAACCAAAACTTCATTTAAGTGCAAAAAATGTAAAGTGAACAGTGGGACCTTGCTCTAGGACAGGATGGCATTGGTTCCATCAAAAAGCATGCAGATGGCAAGAAGCCCGAAAATAATATGGCATTGCATAATAAAACCTTGAACTTCTTCCAACCATCAACTACTAAATCAATTTTAATGAAGATATATTATCTTCCTTCTTACTCTCCGAAGATTCACACCCTGATCAAACATTTTAGTCAGGAATGTGCGACGAGGCACACATTGCTTGGGCGATGTGTTGTGTCAAGAAAGGTTTTAGTAATAATTCTGTTAATGACTTTGGAGATGTACTAAGACGTATTTGCCAAGCCGATCCTGTGGCATCAAATTTTTAAATGAGTAGATCCAAGTAAAGTCAACTGGTCAACCATTCCCAGACTTCGAGCAAATGATTCAGGATGAAATTATGAAGTCTCCGTTTATGTCGGCCCTATTCGATGAGTCTTTGAGGTACTGAAACGAGGGCGAAAACAGAGTCACTGTACGTTAAAGTTTCTTGGCCATATGGTCGTGATGATCTGGATCCTAGATTGGATGAATTGCAGGAGACCAAAATGATTTAAATCTCCATGAATGGACAAAACACGAATTTAAATTACTCCGTGAAATACAAGAACGTGAAAGAAATAAACTGTCATCTCTCATGGACATTGGATCCAACAGTCTGCAAATTTATTATGGGCTTTTATGGGCATAAAATACGCCCTACTATCCTGCAATTTTATACAACATTTTATGCAAAGAAAAAAAGCTTTTTTGTTACACCTTTAGAAAAACGTTAAAGAAGTTGATGCAGGGTGCTTCGTTATATAAAAAAATAACTACATTAGGAAATGTGCCGGGTGTGGTGGAGATTTCACACACACATGTGTGTGTGTCATGACAACAGAGTTAAGATTATTGAGAGAAGAGAAGGCAGCACAAGGGAAACGCAAGTAAACGAATGTTCACTACCACATAGACAGAAAGTGTTTGGGCAGAGGATTTGACACACAGAAAATATCAAATCCGATGAACGTCTTTATCTCAAAAGAACAGCTGGATAAATTTAAACAAAATGGAGTCGATTTAAGGAAATAAATGAATTTTTAACATCAAGTTTTTTTTATATAGATTGTATTTATGACTGGCACAGACGGACCAAATAAAGGAACACGATCTCAATGTATGGCTCAGTGCTGTAACAACTAAAACTTCATTTAAGTGCAAAAAATGTAAAGTGAACAGTGGGACCTTGCTCTAGGACAGGATGGCATTGGTTCCATCAAAAAGCATGCAGATGGCAAGAAGCCCGAAAATAATATGGCATTGCATAATAAAACCTTGAACTTCTTCCAACCATCAACTACTAAATCAATTTTAATGAAGATATATTATCTTCCTTCTTACTCTCCGAAGATTCACACCCTGATCAAACATTTTAGTCAGGAATGTGCGACGAGGCACACATTGCTTGGGCGATGTGTTGTGTCAAGAAAGGTTTTAGTAATAATTCTGTTAATGACTTTGGAGATGTACTAAGACGTATTTGCCAAGCCGATCCTGTGGCATCAAATTTTTAAATGAGTAGATCCAAGTAAAGTCAACTGGTCAACCATTCCCAGACTTCGAGCAAATGATTCAGGATGAAATTATGAAGTCTCCGTTTATGTCGGCCCTATTCGATGAGTCTTTGAGGTACTGAAACGAGGGCGAAAACAGAGTCACTGTACGTTAAAGTTTCTTGGCCATACTGGTCGTGATGATCTGGATCCTAGATTGGATGAATTGCAGGAGACCAAAATGATTTAAATCTCCATGAATGGACAAAACACGAATTTAAATTACTCCGTGAAATACAAGAACGTGAAAGAAATAAACTGTCATCTCTCATGGACATTGGATCCAACAGTCTGCAAATTTATTATGGGCTTTTATGGGCATAAAATACACCCTACTATCCTGCAATTTTATACAACATTTTATGCAAAGAAAAAAAGCTTTTTTGTTACACCTTTAGAAAAACGTTAAAGAAGTTGATGCAGGGTGCTTCGTTATATAAAAAAATAATTACATTAGGAAATGTGCCGGGTGTGGTGGAGATTTCACACACACATGTGTGTGTGTGTCATGACAACAGAGTTAAGATTATTGAGAGAAGAGAAGGCAGCACAAGGGAAACGCAAGTAAACGAATGTTCACTACCACATAGACAGAAAGTGTTTGGGCAGAGGATTTGACACACAGAAAATATCAAATCCGATGAACGTCTTTATCTCAAAAGAACAGCTGGATAAATTTAAACAAAATGGAGTCGATTTAAGGAAATAAATGAATTTTTAACATCAAGTTTTTTTATATAGATTGTATTTATGACTGGCACAGACGGACCAAATAAAGGAACACGATCTCAATGTATGGCTCAGTGCTGTAACAACCAAAACTTCATTTAAGTGCAAAAAATGTAAAGTGAACAGTGGGACCTTGCTCTAGGACAGGATGGCATTGGTTCCATCAAAAAGCATGCAGATGGCAAGAAGCCCGAAAATAATATGGCATTGCATAATAAAACCTTGAACTTCTTCCAACCATCAACTACTAAATCAATTTTAATGAAGATATATTATCTTCCTTCTTACTCTCCGAAGATTCACACCCTGATCAAACATTTTAGTCAGGAATGTGCGACGAGGCACACATTGCTTGGGCGATGTGTTGTGTCAAGAAAGGTTTTAGTAATAATTCTGTTAATGACTTTGGAGATGTACTAAGACGTATTTGCCAAGCCGATCCTGTGGCATCAAATTTTTAAATGGGTAGATCCAAGTAAAGTCAACTGGTCAACCATTCCCAGACTTCGAGCAAATGATTCAGGATGGAATTATGAAGTCTCCGTTTATGTCGGCCCTATTCGATGAGTCTTTGAGGTACTGAAACGAGGGCGAAAACAGAGTCACTGTACGTTAAAGTTTCTTGGCCATACTGGTCGTGATGATCTGGATCCTAGATTGGATGAATTGCAGGAGACCAAAATGATTTAAATCTCCATGAATGGACAAAACACGAATTTAAATTACTCCGTGAAATACAAGAACGTGAAAGAAATAAACTGTCATCTCTCATGGACATTGGATCCAACAGTCTGCAAATTTATTATGGGCTTTTATGGGCATAAAATACACCCTACTATCCTGCAATTTTATACAACATTTTATGCAAAGAAAAAAAGCTTTTTTGTTACACCTTTAGAAAAACGTTAAAGAAGTTGATGCAGGGTGCTTCGTTATATAAAAAAATAATTACATTAGGAAATGTGCCGGGTGTGGTGGAGATTTCACACACACATGTGTGTGTGTGTCATGACAACAGAGTTAAGATTATTGAGAGAAGAGAAGGCAGCACAAGGGAAACGCAAGTAAACGAATGTTCACTACCACATAGACAGAAAGTGTTTGGGCAGAGGATTTGACACACAGAAAATATCAAATCCGATGAACGTCTTTATCTCAAAAGAACAGCTGGATAAATTTAAACAAAATGGAGTCGATTTAAGGAAATAAATGAATTTTTAACATCAAGTTTTTTTATATAGATTGTATTTATGACTGGCACAGACGGACCAAATAAAGGAACACGATCTCAATGTATGGCTCAGTGCTGTAACAACCAAAACTTCATTTAAGTGCAAAAAATGTAAAGTGAACAGTGGGACCTTGCTCTAGGACAGGATGGCATTGGTTCCATCAAAAAGCATGCAGATGGCAAGAAGCCCGAAAATAATATGGCATTGCATAATAAAACCTTGAACTTCTTCCAACCATCAACTACTAAATCAATTTTAATGAAGATATATTATCTTCCTTCTTACTCTCCGAAGATTCACACCCTGATCAAACATTTTAGGTAAACCATTAATTTTTTCATTATCTATTTTTCAGGAATGTGCGTCGAGGCACACATTGCTTGGGCGATGTGTTGTGTCAAGAAAGGTTTTAGTAATAATTCTGTTAATGACTTTGGAGATGTACTAAGACGTATTTGCCAAGCCGATCCTGTGGCGAGGTGAGGAATCTGCTCTTCCTGTTAGAGAATCTGTTAATGGTACATGATTGCGTTCCAAAACTCCTCAACAATATCAAATTGCAATTAATACTGGTAAAGAGATAACTTTTTTTGGAATGGAAAGGCAACAAACAAGTAACATTTTCTTTTCCTCCCGACGTTGTGGATGCTATGAATTTCCTCTGGGATTTTGCTGTAAGAAAAGACTTATGGTATGGCCGAGGAAAGTGAATACGTATTTGCGTCCACAAAAAGAAGCGATAATCATGCATTAGAGGTTAGCACTCGCTTATGGCATGTTCCAAAAAAGCTTATCTAACTGATGAAGGGAACGGGACTATGAATCGTCATCATGTGTAAATGTTAATTGGATCTTTTGGGTTTAGAGAGGCAAAGCAGCAGTTGGCTTAGTGGTAATGTAAATCGAAATATAAATAAGTTCCCCAAGACAGCTTCAATCAACAGGTCGTTATTTAAAGTTATTCTATAAGGGTTTAGACAGTAAATTAAGTGATACGAACTGCAGTAACTGCCATTCACCTGCACTTTTTGTTCCTAATAGCGGTAATACCAAAGTAAAAACACCCTACTAACAAGAAAACGCCTGACGTGTTTGCCTGTCGTACAAACTCATCCAAAGTACAGTCACTTAAAAGAATGTTCGCTACGTCTACTTCTGTGAGACAGTACACATTGAGAACAGCTCGTCTCGCTTTTTTAGCAATCACGTTTTTATAAGTACATACTTTTAAGCTACACTCACATGTACGAATTATGTAAGAGAAATTTTATTCATTCTCTAACGTTACAAAAAACTTAACGTAACGTTACATCATTTAACTGTTAAGCTTTTACGCCAGGTTTTTTTGGTACACCAAAATTTGATTACATAGCCTAATTGCCTACAACATAAACGAGAATTCAATTTATAATCAATTCCCCGTGCCCTCTATACGATAAATGCGCAATGCATTCTGGTAGTTGTAGTCAAAAGCAAATTAGCAAAAGTTTGCTCGCATAGCGTAGTTTGTTTACATCTGTTAAATACGCAAACTACTATGGGGATAATATAATCTCCAACATTTAAAAATATAATTTTGCTATAGAAATAACAGAAAAAGATTTAACGCCATTATACTGTGATACCATTTTTAAATAAGCAGTATCACCATGGACAGAGAGATTACCAACGAGGAATATTCCTCCTATGATATCGAAGAAAAGGTGCAAGGACAGATTAAAGATTGTTCACAAAATTTGGAGCTTCTCCCACCTTTAAGTCACGAAAAAATACATGGCTATATGGTTTTAGGAGACAGCTCTGACAAGAAGGAGAGAGGAGCTATAAAACATAAAATTGCTGGCTATTAACTATTTAAAGATGGTTATGTCAAGAAAGTTAGGGTAAAGCCAAACATAAAGGCTGAGAAATTATCCTTCATTGTGAAAAGTTTTGTGGTTACTTCAATGAGGAAAGATAGATACACTGTTTACGTACATTTGTGTGAAGCACCTGGAGACATTCTTTATGCCAAATGTAATTGCAAAGCTGGTGCAAGCGGATGCTGCAAACATGTTGCACCAACTTGTGGAATTTAAGCAGTTAAATATCATTGTCATTCCAGATGATAAAACTTGTACTGATAAATTGCAGCAATGGCATATTCCTGGTGGAGCAGAAACGAGGCAATAAAATTTTCAGAACTGAAATTCAAAAAAGCTAACATAACGAAAGATCTGTTGTCGACACGAAAAAGACGTATTGTGTGTGGTAAAAGAGATTATTGTGCATCCCCAATTTTTAGACACGAGCCTTCACAAGAAAAATTAAAAAACTAAGCGATAATTTATTTGTTTTGGGTTAAGGTGTTGTTTTTGCCAATTTATTGGAAAGTAATAATTATATTCGATCTTCCTTCTATGAAACGTCAATTATGACATATGATAATTTGGAGGTAGACCAAATAGAAATCAGACAAGTTGTCAGTGGAGTGGTAGAGTCATTAAATGGTTCTTTAGAACTTAATTTGCTTAAGTCTGATGATCAAGATTTTGTTACACGCAAACTTCAGATGTCACATGCAGATGTTGCTCAAATTGAGTCTACCTGGTATGACGAAAGAGAAAAGAGATTAACTTCTTCAAATTTTGGTTATGTTATCAATAGACGTAAAAACATATACCCTAAATCAATAGTACAAAAATGTTTTCCTGAAAACTTAGGTAAAATAAAGTCAACTGCTTGTGAGTGGGGCAAGAACAACGAATCCGAAGTATTGTTATTGTATGAGATACAATTTAAAGCTTAAGTTGAAAAGTGTGGCTTTATTGTTAATCCGAAATGGCTATGGCTGGTGCAAGTACTGATGGCATTTTTAAAAGTGGCGATTCAGTGAAGGCGATAGAGGTTAAGTGTCCCTATTCAAAAATTAACATGTCAATACTTGAAGCTTGTGGGGATAAAAAAATTCTTTCTCCAACTCGACAATGTACAGCCAAAGCTTAAGAAAAATCATGCACATTACTTTCAGTGTCAAGGCGTTTTAGCCATTACATAGCTAGAAGAGATTGACTTTATTGTTTATACTGTGAAAGACATGCACATTGACACCATATCATTTGATAAAGCCTTGTGGGAATCAGAAATGTTACCCGAGCTTACAGATTTTTACTTTAAGTTTTTGAAAGATAAAATAACTATATAATTTTGCTAAGATATATATACTTATAAAAGTAGTGTATATACACAAGTTTTTGACTCATCTTTGTCTGGTACTAGTTGTGGCTAGGTAACTACAAATTACCCAAATTTTGTTCAAATCAGGTGCCATTGATAATTGAAACACTGATTGTAATATTTTGTAATTTTTTACCCTTTCGATTGCTCGTTCAACATAAACCCTCACAGATGCTATTCGTTGTTATAAGTTTCCTCTTCCATACTGAGTTGTGTTTTTCCTCTCATAAATGGCGGAATATTTAGAGAAACGCCAACTGGTAAATCATTGTCTAACTGGAAGCCACAGTCAGCCATAACAGAATCTCCTGGTTCTAACAAGCTATAAATACCACTATCAGCTGTGACTTTCTGTCGGAAATGCGCCCAACATATAAATCTGAAACAAATGTAACAGCCCCATTTGGTGCTATTCCAATTAAACCTTTTGCTGTATTGTGGTGTTTGTAGTTTGAAAATGTAGCAGATTGGCTTCTATACGAAGTTGGCATTTCGATAAATATTTCAGTACAGTCTAAAATTAGTCTAGTGCTTGGGTAGAGTTCTTTGAAACACTTCGGCATTGTTTCAACAACTTTAATTTTTGTAGCCCATATTGGCAGCATACGTAATTGTGAGTACAGGAAGTCTATCCATGTTATTAATATACGACTGATGTGACTTGTTGATATGTTAAATCGCACACTCATGTCTTCGATAGGAAATCCACATCGCAATCGACATAATGTTAAAAAAATTCTTCTTCAACAGATAAAGTTCTTGGATGCCCTTTTTTTATAAATTCTGGTGATATGATTTTTTCCACATTTGTATTTGACCCCCAATATATTAGTGAATTAGCACCAGGTTTTAAATAATCGAGTAGAAATGATAATTCAGAGTTTCTTTTAGAGATGTTGTAGCACAGGGGAACACAACATGTGAAGCCACCTCCTTTACTTGATTTTGGTGATTGTAAACCATTTTTGTAAGTTGTGCACGATACATTGCATACAGGAGGCTCGACTGGTGATACAAAATTAGGAGAATGAAATGAGTTTTCAAAAAAACTGTTGTTTTCTGCCGGTGTAATAAAGTTTTTATCTGATTTTTCTGCCACTGTGAACTCTATGTTCCGCCATATTGTTTATGTTGGCTACAACTACCAGAATGCATTGCGCATTTGTCGCACAGAGGGAACGGGGAATTAAGATTACCTGGAAATTTTGATCAGGAATCTTGGCAGAGATGTTATTAAAACGAATGCACCAGGCATTTTCACAATTTCGTAATTCTGATGCAGGCTATTTCATTCTTCTTTAACAGTGTTGGTGCTACTTTTTTACGACGGCAACGACTTCTTTATATTAATGGAAGAAGCGTTGCAGTCAAAAGTTGACGCCTAAATGCTGCTGCAATAATGAAAAATAATAACTGTAGGTTCATGTGGACAAAAATGCGCGTAAGTTAACATTACCTTTACGATGTTTTGCCATTTTTTTTAACATGAGTTTGCAATTTTTTCAAATTGTTTTCCATATAAAAACACTTTTTGAATGGCGGAGAGAATAGAAGATATGTCGCAACAACTGATAATCACGGTTCTGATAAATGTTGACAATCAAAAGAATCGAATGAAAGCGATAAAGCCGATAAAAAGCGAGGCAGAAGCGATCCAATTACAAATTACATCGCGTAAGTATTCTTAAAATTAGCAAATAGCTTACTTTAACAATTAAGTTTTAATTTACGACTCATAGGGATCCTTTAAAACATTATGTGTAAAGTTCAGCTCATTGTTATTCTTTTATTCTACACTCTGTTTTTTACCTTGACGCAGACAAAAGTTGAAAAAGATCTGAACGTATTTTAGAATATGTCCAACTTGGACCTATAACTATTCTCTGAGAAAATCTTAACTATTCTCTGAGAAAATCTTAAAGACAAAAAAACAATCCTTCAATCACAAACAATACGACACAAGACAGAGCTAACAACATAAACGGGCTGGTTACAGAACAAACACAAATAGAAAAAACTTATATCACAAAAATATACAACATAAAAAAGGATTAAATAAAAACCCTCCTGTGCGCCAAACTTGTGACTCTGGCTGTAGCTTTCCACATGTGTTACAGGGCCCCAAAAATCAGCCTTACACAGGAGGTTGTCATGGCAGGACCAGCCTGTACATATTTTGACTAAGGACAGCAGGGTTGTCAAGCCTGAAGACCAAGTTAGTAAACTTGGACACCTTACTGAACTCGGGTAATAAGTGGGGTCGTTACACCCAAAGACAAGCTGAAAGCAAACCCCCTTGCTAAGCTTCTTTTAAGTTTACCAGAGAAGAGTGAACTGAACTCTTTACCCTCTGGGTATTGACGGTAAACTGGTTCGAATGCACTAGCTGGGGTAATACAAAACCGTCCGGATTTACCTTTTCCTCCCACATGACCCTGAAAGTACAGGTTTTATAAACGTAATGATAAATGTTAAAGAAAGAAAGAAAAGGGGATCAACAGCAAGCGTAACGAAGAAAACAGAGTCATGAGAACTTACCTACTACTGGGAACCAGCTCAAGGCTTAAAACAAACAAAAATTATGTTATTTACGTTAGGTATGAAATTGGATTGTATGTACTGCTAAATTGGAAGTATTAACGGGGAACTACACGCAAAAATCATTTTTGATATATTGTTACTACTACTATAAGAAAACGAATACAACTAGTTTTACATTTCATATGACTTTTAAGTGCAAAGAATACGAACCTTATCACCCCAAAATACTGCTAAAAACCCCGACCCCCAATTTCGTAAAAAAAGACTGGGACGAGAGTGATGTGTGCGGGAAACGAAAGTTTATGCAGCGGCTGGTTTATTAAATAACAAATTTATAAATCATTTACAGTTTTGATCAAATATATCTTATTTAGCTACTAGCAATTCTTTATTTTATGCTAAATATGCCAAGTTGCTCAGCTTTCGGTTGTACAAGTCACTCCACGTTTAACAAAGAGTTTAGTTTTCATAAGTTACCTTCATAAATTTAAACAACAAACTTCATAAAAAATGGTTGCAAGCGAATAAAAGAGAAGGAACTTTACCAAAAATTTCTTGTTTTTACGTCTGCTCAAAACACTTCACTGACGATTGTTTCCAGAGGGATATGATGGTAAGACAAAGTTTATCCGGATTTCTTGAATGCAAAATATAAAGTTTTCTTTGCATTTGCATATACTCACTGGTCATCAAATCCATACTATTCTATAATTTACGTTCACTTTTATTTTACTAATATTATTTTAACTCGTTTGTTCCCTTTTTCCGTTTTTAAATTTAATATTTAAAAGTTAAATTTTCGTCCTGCTCGCCACTTATGATTATCTTTTTACACAACTCATAAGCAGAGTTTTGTATTTTAGTTTTGCGCGAATAAAAATCTAACTTCTGACAGAGCGGGTACACATATTACTTTGCTAGAGTGAGCTAATGGGTGAAGTGATGCCATCTGCAACTCAAAGAAGCCTCTTATTAGTGAAAGTACAATCCCCTTAGCGCGTCAAGAACAAGGAACACAATACAACATATTCATTTCCTCCACATGTTTTTGTAGAAAAGAAAACTCAGAAAGTAATCTCTTCAATTCTTCATTTCATGCAGATAGTGTCATGGAAAGCGTTTGTGATGATACATCGGACGAAGAAACAGATCAAAAGATAAAAAACCCTGAAACTACGGGAAATCAAATATCCGAGAGATAACACAGCTTGATTTGATAGCCGATGGAGAATGCAATTCGCCTGGTTAAATGTAAAAAATGGAACCTATACGCTAATGGATATGTGTTTCAGTGAAATTTCAGCTTTTCATCTCGTTCACGTAGGACAGCTTTTCAAGTTTTAAATTCTGCTCACATGGAAAAGGAAGGCCTGATGACAAAGCTAGTCTTAAAATTCGCAGTTTAACAACAGATAGACACATGCAAATCTTGATCTAGTACATCAATTTGACATTTGGCATGCGAGTAAAAATATTTTAAAAAAGCTCGTGAAAAACAGTTCGAAAAAAACAACCTGTGACCTTGGATTAAGGCAATCGTCAATTCTTTTTGGTGGTTCTGTGCTTCATGTGGTGGTAACGTAGTCATTTTAAAAGAAAAATGGCTGAGTGTCTTGGATTCCATTTAGAATACACAAAATTGGGAAGGGAATTAATACTACATCAAATGCGATCATCCAGAACTTAGTAAAGACGAGCAGCGCTTAAAGAAATGGCTCACACGTGAATTATTATCACACAAAACCTTGAAGAAAGTTGTGCGCGATAAAGCGCTTATCCGGGATTTAAATCAACTCACCAAGTTCCATCACACTGGAAGTTTGGAGGTGTACCAAATTTTATATAACAAATATCTCAGTTACGCTGAAATAGTGCTTACTCACAATTAACTGTGCTGGATCATAAATCACGTGTACTTTCTGGTCAGGCAAATTTAAATATAGTAAATATACTACAATGACACTGATGCCTTTATTCTCAGTGCATATCCTTTTCATTGGGACATAGATACTAATCTTTTTTTCGTCGGTTTTTGATATTTCGTTATTTGCACAATGGAATAACTCCACAGGCTCATATTCTATACTATTTATTGCTCCCAAAGCTATTTTTAATACTGGTTTGTAGAGACACCCAGTTTGAATTCCACATTTTCTGTTATACACTTCTTTCCTAGCGAGGAAAATTGTCGTTTTTAACCCCTGAATTGTTTCCAATTTAATATGCAAACTTTCCAAGGTGAGTTTCATAACACAAAAGAGTAAAAAAATGACAGGCTACTGTTCTCCTTCATCGATACAATTTCATTTTTTAACTTTTATAAAATTATAACTTGTTATCAACTGGGAGAGGGGCAATGCATCAAATGTGTGTGAAATGTCAAAGTTTTCTTACGAAGACTGTTTGTTTGTTCATTTGAGAAATATTGTTGGTTTGTTGTATTTTTTTAAGAATAAGAAGATTTATTTTTGGTATATACTTTTAGGATTTACTATGTACAATTGGTTTTATTGTGTTCATAATTTACTTTCAAATATTTCTTCTGGGCCTTTGCAGTGTGGAAAACTCTGGCATATATTCGCTATCGCTTGAATGAACAATATAATAAATCGTAGTTGACAATATACCAAAAAATAATTTTTGCGTGTGGTTCCCCCTTTAATCATTTGGAATACCTTGAAATATTCTTTATATATTAAAAGTGAGTTTTACTATGAGTTTGCTGCTGCGTCCTTTCTTTAACAGCTTCTTCTTCTAGTTTCCCAACTCTTTACTGTTTTTTTCATAAATACCTTTACTATACTGCAGATGATTTGGTTCTCATAGCAGAGTCGATGGAAAAATTAGTTGAAAAGTTTGAGAAGTAGAAGAAAGGACTAGAAGAGAAAGGACTAGAACAGAAAGGGCAAACGGTGAACACAGCAAAGTCTAAAGTCATGATTAGTAGCATTGCAGCATAGCCAAAAGAAAAAGAGATCTGGGTACCCAGGCCGTTTATTTATGTTTGTTTTGTTTTACGGCGCAATGATGAATTTATTGAGGTGGCTGGAGCAACCAGATACGTATTTTGAACAAGATGATTGAAGCGGACGCTTTTATTTATGGTGATGGCTTCAACGCTATTCTTGAAGCTATCGAAGACAACCTTTTAGAGGAATATAAAGAACTCCTGTAACAGATGTTGTTAATAAGGTTGTTGCTGATTCCATAGAAGAGGGTTTTAAATGCGATCAGTGTGAAAAAATATGCAAGACATCAATAGGTTTAACCAGACACAAAAATAACAAGCATGGCCCTACTTCTGTGGCTGAACCTCATCACCAAGAGCCTGAAAAAAAATTACACCCCCTATACTTGAAGAAATACATCGGAGAATGTGCTTCCAAGCTAGCTCTAGATAAGTGCTATAGTGAAGAAACGAGAAAGCGGTTCTTGATGTTTCAAAAGCCAACACTAGATGATGCTAGATACACCTTTGAATTTATTAAAGATGTTGTAGCCAGTTCTAAAAACAATAGCGAAAAAGTTTTTGCCTCTTTTTACAAATGTGTTTCCGAGAATATTGTTTCAAAAAAAATTATCGAAAAGAGCATCAGTTATCCTAGGATCTGAGTTAGCGAACTATGGAGACAGAGAAAATAATTTACAAAGAGGTGGCAAGCCAAGGAATTTACATTTTTTACAATTTTTTACAAGGAATTAATTAAAAAAAAAATCTAAAAAAATAAAAAGGACAAAACACATTTGAAAAGATGAACAGAACTTTAACCAAGGGCAGGTAGGTTTCGACCCATATTTCTGAACCTAAGTACCCTGGATGTCTGGGTCACCTCGAAGAGGTCCGCGGACGGTCATCAGCAGAAACTAGACATCCCTACCTTCCTAAAGTAAACTTTTACCACTTTTTGTTAAAGTGTGCTATTCTTTGTTTTTAACTCAGGTAATAAGTGGAGTCGTTACTCTCCGAAGACAAGATCATGTGTGATCAAACCCCCCTGCTAATTTTTTTTTTTTTTACTGGGGTAATAAGTGGAGTCGTCACTCTCCAAAGACAAGACTGAGTGTAGTCAAGTCCCCTTGCTGACTCATTCTGGTTAAAATATTCTTACCTCAGCTCTTCTAAAAAGAAAACATATGACTCGTGACTGTTAATAAGGCGGTCATCACAGAAAATTACTGCTCTATCGTTGCAATGTATCCACCTGTGAACCATTTGGTCGAAGGCTATGGTTGTGTAGTGACTATTATTTAAGTTGCCGCAATGGTTTGTAATAGCCCTTAATTGAAAATTTTTACGAAATTTCACTTCTCCATCTACGGTAAAAGGTATGGAAAGGGTATCAGGGTAAGCAGTAATACGAGAGGCAATTTTTGACACAAGGCCGTTGGCACTGGCAAAACGTTTTAGCTGTAAAATGAGATGGGAACCGCACGACACTACCTCTTTTTCAACTAGAGCAGTTTGATGAGCGTTGCAAACATGCCAGAAGTAGGCATTGGGGTCTGACAACTCCTCGCTTTCAAAGAAATTATCTAAGGAAGATTGTAACGTCGGGTGCAGAGAAAGTTGGATGCATGGTGCTATAACTTCTGAGGAGCTGGTAATATGACCTGAATTGCAAGTGGTTGATGTCTTGATGCCAATACTAAATAGACTTCCAAGAAATGGAAAGTCTAATGAAAGACCAGGTAGGAGATATTTAAGAACCTCGGGGACGTCGTGTTGAGCAAAGATATTAAATGCCCTTCCCTTCGCAGCTGATATATGATGTATCATAGCAAGCAAAAAATGGGAGGGATCAACTGGACTTATAGAAACAGCCAAACTTTGAAGAACACCTACAAATGCTTGGCTTAACTTTGAGGTTGTTTTGCTGACAGAAATGGCTTCTTTAACTTTTGGAATGTTATAAAAACATTGTAAGATTGAGTTTGCATAACATGTGTTTCCCAAGTTTTTTAGACCGCTATTCCTAAAATCAGGGTTAGATGGCAATGCGACTGTTTTTGGAAGACCTTGTAGCTTTTCGGGTTTTTTGATTAAAAAAAATTTTGTGTGACTTGCGGAAGATTTCTCAGGGGTTTTTGATTTCTTACATTCCATATTTGTAACAGAAGAAACTTCAGGAATGATTGGGGCCTTTTCAGGCTCAACCCAAGTGGTAGGATTTCGAGACATCCAGATGTAAAAAGAAGCACTCATGGAGGTAAAAGTTAGGGATTTTAATAGGGAACGTAAAGGCTTGTTAGGGAAACCAAGGCGACGAAAACAGGTCCTTACTGATTCTGAACAGAAACCCCTTGCACCGATCTCAATGGCAAAGAAATGCACGATCCATTCATTGTTTTTCATAGCATAACAAAGTGAAGAATATTTGCTAAGCTTTCGTTTGTGCCAATATTCCATGTTCTCTTCACATGGACAAGTCAGTTCTGACATAATTACAGTTTTGGAAGAACTGGATATTAATAACATGTCTGGGCGTAGTTGTGTTATTGCAATGTATGGATTGATGATTTTGAGATAACAAGACAGCAAGCTGTGATGATGGAACTGGTCTAACGACCCTTGAAGTTAAAATTGTAGAGGTTACACCCTCTGAAGATCAAAACGCAATGCAAGATCTCCCTTTTTGCAAGGATAATCTGTAGATTCAAGGTAATTGAACCAAACAACCCTCTCTACACAATACAATACGTACAACTAACGGTCGGTACACAAAAACTGACGACATGAAAACAGAAGACAGACATAACGACAACAACACAACAAAGAATTTACTATAAAAATAAATAAATAAATATAAAACTATAAATATGAGTAGACAACCACCCGAGCGCCAGGACTTGTGAACCTGGCAGTAGCTTTCCACATGTGTTACGGGATCCCAACACTCAGCCTTACACGGGTAGTTGTCGCTTTGGACCAGCCATTTGCTTCGGACCAGCCGTAAGTCAGGACCAGCCTGAAGACAGTGGAGTAATGAACGTGGATGTAAAGTCACGGAAACAAGAAAGATAGAAATGAAAACCCCTTATATAGCTTCTTCGTAACATCAGGTATAGCAGGATCGTTAACCCTGTAGACTAAGTGAGCCAACTCAGCCTCCCTATAGAACTGGGGTTATAAGTGGGGTCGTTACACCCAAAGACAAGGCAATTGCCAAGCCCCCTTGCTAAGCTTCTTATAATTGCTTTCTAGGAAAGCGGCGAGTGAGCGAACTCGTGAATAACGGTAAACTGTATGTAAAACACACAGCAGGGGTAATTTCAAACCGCTAGGAAAAAGAGATCCCTTCCCCTTTTGATATAATGTACTCCCGTTTTAGATCGAATTCACACTATTTAAATTTTGAGAAAAACTAGCACATACACTGTGGAGTTATCTAGATCAGATGGCTTGACACTAATCACTGCCCTATCATCACATTTTAACCATGTATTAACACCCTGATCTCTTATGAAAGCCCAGTAGTGACCAGCCGCCAGTGTGCCTGAATGATTAATAGTGGCGGTTAATTTATATTGGTTTGTGAATGATAAATCCTCCGCAGGATGGGAATAAACTTTTAGGGTGTCGTGACCTTGGGCGAGGCAAGAAACAAATTTGAATGAATGGACATACTTTCCACCCTACTGGAAGACAAGAGGCATGAATTACAAGATATTGTTGAAGTTACTTTGTTGGTAATAATATTGTTAGCGATAACTGATAGCCCTGTCAACTCGTTTAATACATGAGGTAGAATCTCAGGAACATCCTGCTGTGTGTTAATATTGAATGGGTTGTTCCTAGCATTGGACATCTTACGTTGTAACGCTCGGAGAAAGGCGGAAGGGTCTACAACTGAGGTGGATTTAGACAACAGAGACATATTCAGCAAGACGGACTTGGCCAGGGGGCAACAAAAGAGGACTCCGATGCACTTTGTGACCAAATTGCAGGAGTTACAGATAATGCTTGCAGGATAGAATTAGCATAGCATGTATTCCCTTTATTAATCAGACCAGCATGAGATGGTTTTGCTGGAGTGCTGTTGGTAGGCGGTTCTGGGTCCGGGTGTGGGTGACTTTTATCCACAGTTGGCCTTCGTTGTTGATGCTGTTGTTGTTGCTGCGGGCTTGTAACCTTTGGCAATAGAGGGCTAGGCACAGATGTTGAGCCTGGCACAAGATTGCAGCTGCCCTGGTTCCACGTAATTGAGTTCCTGGCTAGCCAAATGCAGAAGGATGCTTTCATACAAATGTCGCCTAATTTCCGGACGGCTTGGAAAGCTTCTTTGTTTGGGAAACCCAATCTTTTTAAACAAATTGCAACTGACCGAGAACAATATCCACGTGCACCCACTTCGATCGCGAACAGATTTACGTGCCATCCATTATGCTCGATGATATTTATCAAAGGGTGTATTTAGAGAGCTTTTTGGAGTGCTAGGTTTCCATGTTTTCCTCACAAGGGCATGTAAGTTCAATTAAAATAACACGTTCACTGTTGTTGGAATACAGGACAAGATCTGGTCTAAGCAATGTTATGGCAATATGACCAGGAAAAGCAAGTTCACCATTTAAATCTGAAAGAAATAACCAGTCAGTGGCAAGATGCAAAAGGCCTACCGGTTTTGATTTTTTGCTAGATGAGTGACTACCTGCTTTAACAAATTTTACATTATTTAGGTGCTTTACAGGAGAGGAAATAGATTTGGAAAACGTGGTGATCAACTGTGAAAGTTCGCGCAAGACAGAGTCGTGACGAAACGTAAATCTACCCTGTGTTACAGCCGTTTTGCAGGCCCCTAAAATGTGAGCTGTAGTGCAGACTTGTTTTCCACACAAGAAACAGAAGGATTCGGTACATATACGCCAACACCTTAAATTACTCGGAGAAGGAAGAACATCATAGGTGGAGCTTAAACAGAACGACAACAGGTTTGGTGGCATGGCAAGCAAGGACTTCCAGGAGAGGTCGTTCTTAATGTAGTTGTCCCATCTGGTCCAACTTCCTTGTACCTGTAGTTGCAAAGCTCTGCTTATATCCTTTTCACCATCAATTTCTTTTGCAGTCACCGATACTAATTTCCTGTAAGAATGAGACTGTCTAAGAGAAGTTCCCTTATGTTTAGGACAGAGACCTAAACCGCCCTTACCGAAATGGGGTAAACCCATAATTTCTTTAATCTTTAATTCTGCTTCAGCAATTCTGACTGAATTGGACACGCTCCATCTACCGGCCTTTAATGTTGGTACAGCTGCCGAAACCAATGGATCTTTAGAATCCCTTAGCAGCAAGTGTCGACTGATCTTAGCGGACTTGAGTATGGAAGTTAGGCTTTTTATCGGTAGAGAGCAAGGTGAGCTGGAAGCATAAAGACATAAATTAGTGGTAGAATGGTGAAGATTGAGCCATTTCCTTATAAATACTGACACCTTCCGTTCAAGGGTGCCGACACAAGACATTGAGACTTCGTATATCAGCAGTGGCCACTGAATGCGCGGGATTAATAGATGTTGTAAAATCCACAGCTTCTGAGGGCCTTTATAAAACGACTTGTCAATAATAGAGACCCCTGCAGATAACTTCTCATCAAGTTCGTCAATAGCCTTCCTATCGGAGATAGAACAATCCATAATACAGCCTAGAAATCGCACAGGCATGGAATGGATAGAAGGAATGTAGGAAGAGAAGTCTGTGGGGTCAGCAGGCTTTTGGAGAGCAAAAGGAGTTGAATTGAGGGACTTACCTTTTATGATCACGATGCTGCGTGATTTGTTGGCACGAAAATCCATGCCAGCCCATTTTAGTGCTGCAGTACACCTGGACAAAAGCGTTTGGGTACCAGACACTGATGAAGACATGAGGTTGATATCGTCCATAAAGGCTCTAATCAAGGGGAGTGACACTTTGCTTGATGTGATAAACCTGGCAGCGGAAGCCAGTAATGTATACTCAAGAATAATATTGATGCTTGCAAGAAAAAGGATATTGGATAGTGTACAGCCTGCAAAAATTCCCCACGAATGTTTATGCCAATTACTTGGTGCAAGGGGAGAGAATGATTTGCTGTAGATGCCAATGTAATAATTTCTAATAAAAGAAATCCACTGTGGAGGAACACCATAGCGCTTAAGGGCAAAAAAGATAAGTCGGTGAGGAATTGAAGGGTAAGCACTTGCTATATCCAGCCAGATGGTAGCTAGATCCGACTTAGAAGAGCGGGCATCTTTGAGTGCTGACCAAACCATCGACATGTGTTCCCAGCAGCCTGGAACCTTTTCCATACTTCCCTTCTGAACAGATGTATTGATAAATTTGTTATTTGTTATCATATGAGTTTCTAAACGCCTTGATATAAGGCTGAAAAGAAGCTTACCTTCGACATTTAGAAGTGCAATTGGTCGAAAGTCTTTTATGTTTGACTCCATAGGAGTTTTGGTTTTTGGAATATAAATTTCACGAGCATTACGCCATTGAACAGGGACGACACAATTTTTTATACAAGATTTAAAAACATGAGGTTTTAGTTGATTATGGACAGTAACATTTTTTCCATAGTTGAATCCCATTTAGGCCAAGAGTCTAGCACCACGTATTGACAGTAAAGAAATGGTATCAAATCTCATGAATAATGCAAGAATTTATGCAATTACAACAAATTAAAAAATGCTTCAACTGAAGAAGTTAGTAAAGAGATAGATTACTGGAACATCTTATCATGTTGTATATTCGTGTTCGTGTATATTCACTTGTGAAGGATAAATGTCAACGGCACAATCAAAGGCTAAAAAATCACGGTCGTTGCGAACTGAAGTAAAAAAAGCATCAAGCACTTTGGATCACGCACATTAATTAGTCTTGAACAACAGACTATAAACTTGTTAAAACAGCTATTTTTATAGCTACAAAATTATAAAAAACATTATTTTGGAAAGAACGAGAAGTACACGGAAATATTCAACCTTTAAAAGTAAGTATTTTTGTATGGAACTTACAGAAAATAATTTCATACACATTCAGTTTTTTGTGTGCTGCAAAATACTACCTTCAGAATAATGCTGGATAAATATTTGCCCATTAGGACCCAAAAATTGATGTGGAACTTATATTTGTGAATACTGGCCCACAGAATATTATTTAATCCAGCAATTATAGTACATCTTTTTACAGTACATAATTTTCTAATCATACTCACCATCAGAACCATAAAAACAGATTAAGGTGAAGCCAGTAATGTTTTTTAAGGTGTGTGCCTATAAAAATAACCGTTTTTTTTTTGCGTGCTGCTTCTTCTTTGATTTGTTGATGACTCGGTGGTTAATCATTTTCTTTATTATTTCTTTTTTTACGACATGGCATAGACTCAACATCAATTTTGGCAAATGCTTCGTTGTCAATACAAGTCTGAATATTTTTTGTATACGAATCGTGTTATAGTTGTATCCAAAATCTCTAACAGTAGGATTGACTTTTCTATGCCTATTGATCGTCGTCTTCCGAAATAGTTTTCCAGCGGATCTTGGCAAAAACGCTCTGTAAGAACATATGGTACACCATGTGACAATAGATATTTAATAAGCTCGATCGATCAATATGTTGTGATCTTAATACCTTCATATGTTTGCTATGAGATGAACATGTTAGATTTGGCATTATCAGTGAAATTTCCAGGTCTTGTGGCAATTGAGTCCTTCCAATCTGAAAAATATTTTAGAAATGTTTCAAGTAGACATGTAAAGTGCTCGTCATCTTGTGATTCGAATGGTTTTAGAAACGATTTTGCTTTAGTGATGCCTTCTTTTGTGTTTCTGATGTTCAAACAATCAAAGAACTTGTCACCACCATCATACAAAACATGGCAGTAGCTTTCGCTTCTGGTGGTCCATATGTTTGAAGTGCATGAAAAACTGATTCACTTGACACCTGTGCAGCTAGTTGGACATTCATCACAGAAAAGGGTGTGAGTTTAATATGGTTATTTGTGATTTTGGGAACAAGGTGGAGACCACAGTCCAAATCATCAAAAAAAAGCTATGATATGTGATTCCATGTCAGATATTAACCCATTGTTCCACATACTTCTTCTGCATCTTCCAGCCATTGAATAAGCTAAGCAGTTTCTGGCAGTTTTAATCAGATGTGGTGGGACGGATAAGAAGTAAAATGTCTTTTCAGTTGCCATCAAATTAAGTGTACGATAGGTTACACCAACGTCTCCATTAAGATCTTCCACTCTTGTCATATCAAAATGCATCCGATACATACTGCGGTTTGGAGAAGCGCCATCACTTGTAACAGAGACCACTTTAATCCCACAATTATCCTCCAATATGCCAACAGCTTTCCTAAATAATGTCAATAACTGAACAGACGTAGCATTTGTGGTTGCAAAGTTGGCAAGGGAGAATTTTAAGGGGTTAACAATACTTCGAAGTAAAAAGACCAGCATGTCTGATGCAATGTCATCAGATTTTTGAAGGGATGCCAAAGTATGTTCCATATCACCTAAGTCCACATATCCAATTAAGTCACCCGTGTGCTGCTTATCCCCATCCATTAACACAATACCATATCCTTCTATGTCTGAAAAATTCTCCACTATTTTCTTATAATTCTAAGATGATATCTTTATTAAATCCTTGCTGTGGTCGTATACATTTTTTATAGTCCCTTAATCGGCAACAACTGGGCAAAACAACGAAACCAGCTTTTGTTTTCTCGCCATAACGAATTTCATCATAAAACGAAGGCAATTTTGTGGCTAAACCCAAACAATACCGGATAATCATAGACTGATATCTAACCGCTGTCTTTGATGAAGAAAGATATTTTTGTTGTTCACTCCAAAAGAATTGCATAAATTCAGGCATCTTTTCATAATCTGCATTTGACATGATATTCATCATATCTTTGCTCAAACTATCATCAACAGGCACTGCCTTTTGTACGATTTCTTACATCATCTTTAATTTGTCAGCTTTTAAATGTTTGTTCTTAATTCTATAACTTTGAAGTTTCAAATTTATACAATCAGCAGATGTTAAAGAAACAGGAGCTTTATCATGAGCCGGGTTGGATAAATTGTCTTGTTTTTTTTGAAGACTAAGTTTTTCCTAGATTCAGCTTTCAAACACGGTTCACATTTGTCTCTAGTGTTAATAATTGGCAGGAAGGTGGTCGATCCAATTTCGTTTGAGAAAGAGGATTTGGTAATATGTCTATTGTTGGGTTAAATTTTTTAGGTGCAGTATGTTCAATGCAACTACCAGAAAATGATCTTGGCAAACCAGAACAAACAAAGAAACCCGAAATGTATCTAATCAAATTAGAAATTGTAATATTTTTAACTGAGTGGCCATAGATATTATAAATTTGATGTTGTTTAGGAAGACTCTATAGTAGCACACGGAAATTAAACTGAAGACTTGTATCAACATAAATCTCCAATAAAATTGAACACTGTTCTCTGAAAAATTATATTGCCACTCGCCAAGTCTGAGATTTTGAATACGGGAAGAAAATTCAGAAAATGATTGATAACATTCAAAATATTCAGGTGTTTTAACTTCTGGAGAAGGATTTCAAGCTCTCCTTAATAAAGTTTACTGTGATGATTCCCTTGGTTTTGTTATCGTTGAAGAAGAAGGAATGCTTGTGATGGGTAAATTTAGGCAAGGTAATTCACCAGGATTTAATATAACTCTGCTCTCATGACGATAATATTAATTTTCATTAAAGTGCCGTTGACAAATGAAGATCCTTTTATTTGCTATTCTGTCACAAAGTGCTTTATCAACCACACGATCTTTGGTGACAATAGCTAGGAATCAAACGTAATATCACTAGTTGGGACTTTAAAAATAGCTATTCCCTTGTACTTAGCTCTTCGTGATACTGTCCAAATATTGAAAAATTATCTCCAGGCATATCAATAAAAAAGTCAAATTAAATTCTTTGTATACAACAAAAAAGAGTAATCTGAACCAGAAAAACCGCCATTTCTAATTTACCGTGCCTATACAAAACTGAGTTCTAGTTTCATTATGAGTTCTAGTTTCATTATGGCCACAAAAGGATCAAAACAATGTTTCCATTGTTATAGCGCTTTCTTTTCCAGACTCTTTTTCTTATGACTATGATTGCAGCCAAGTGTGACGTTGTAGTTGGAAGTTTGCAGGAAAGGGGTTGGTCAGAATTGCAAGCATTGGGTACATAAGAAGTGCAGTAGTATTAGTGGAAGGTTAAGAGCTGACATTCAGTTTGTATGCAAGTGTTGCAAAGATGAGATTATTGAGAATTAAGTATTTTCAGCTTTAATGATGTACAACAGTGGCTCGTTGGAGATAGTTGAGAACTTCTGTTACTTAGGTGATGTTGGGCAGTGAAGGGGGTGTTGGAAGAAGTGTCACTTGCAGGATAGTTCTGCTTGGAAAAAGTTTAGAGAGTTACTTCCTTTGTTAACTAGCAGTCTTGTCAATTGAGGTAAAAGGTAGGTTGTATGCGGCCTGTGTAAGAAGTGTTTGTTGTATGGTAGTGAGACATGGGCAGTGAAGCAGGAAGATCTTGACCGTTTAGAAAGGAATGATATGAGAATGGTTAGGTGGATGTGTAACGCCAGTCTGAGAGACAAAAAGAGTTCAGATGAGCTAAGAAGCAGGCTAAGTATTCGTAGAATTAAAGATGTTATCCAGATAAGAAGATTGAATTGGTTGGGCCACTTAGAAAAAACCTGTTTGATTGTCTTAAAAAATTTAGGGACCTATCCAGAATTTTACATTTTTTTTCTCCTTTAACAGTGAACCAGTTTTGTGAAAGGTGCTCAAATTGTTCCATTAGTGACTGGGACAACCATTGACGTTTGTCTTGCCAATATCAACAACTGTTCAGATGGTGTTAACCTTGAAAACAGCATAACTGTAGGTATTGTAGAAGAATTTCTCTCATTTCATATCCCATCATCTGATGAATTGACGATTGAACAGCAAATGTGCACACTATTTTCAATATAAACTTTTCACTACTAGTGATGGGTGAAAGAAATAGAAGTTTAAACAAAAAATTTCAACATGCTACAGCTTTTCCAAGGAACAGAATATTACATGTTTATACGTTTATCACTTGCATGTTTTTGAAACATGATTTTCCAATCGAAACACCATTCTATTTTTGTTATATTTTTGTCGTTGGATAAATGATCTCTTATAAACAAAAAGGTGTGTTTATTGGTCAAATATTATATTATTTTTTTATTCAGGCATCTATGTATCGTAAAGACTCTGCAAGTTTTGTTATAGCAGAGTTGAAAAGTGCGTTTAGTGGTTCAGAATGTATGTGCCACATCCACAAAAGGCTGGTGAGAAATTAATTTTCCCTAAGAAATCTGTAGATTATTAATTTTAAAATACAAAAAAATTGAGGTATAAATGTGACGTGTAGTTGTCACGAATGAATTTGATGCTGAAACAGGAGACTTCATGGTATTTTTGCTTTTAGTGTCAATGCTGGACCAACTGTCGATATGATTTATACACTTAATGTTCTATTTACGAAATTTTCTTTAGTAACAGCCATCACTTTTTTATTCATACGTTACTGAGTTTTTTACAAAAAATTTGAATATCTGCGAAAACCGTTAAAATTTATCACTTTGTAATCCTGTCGCACTATGTAATCCAATTTTTCGCATTTCGTGACTCCATCACACTTCGTAATCCTTTAATGTCGCACTTCGTAAAAAAACACATCGATCTGTACGCCGAAACTTGTGACTCTGGCAGTAGCTTTACCCTTGTTAATGGCGCAAACACTAATCCTTCCACAGATCATTGCTGCTACGGACGCTTACCCAGCCAGTCATAATTGAGGTTTGCCTAGATCAAGTGCGAAAAAAAGGAAAAGATTTAAATCTATGGCTTCTTCAAAACTAACTCGAGGCAGCATGGTTTTTAATCCTTGATACCAAGTGATCAAACTTGGCCTAATGGGCCTTTGCTACGCTTCTTATAGGGTATCAAAAAGAGAACGAAGTGAGCAAACTCTATTGTCACAGTACACCAACTCGGTAAGTTACAACCGCTAGGAAAACAAACTTCCTCCCCCGATTCACGTGGTTGCACGAAAGAAACAAAAAGAAAAGTACAAAAGCTGAGCGATTGTTTATTTGTGATGCCTCTATCTCAGCAATGGCACGATCGTAGCACTTGAGTTGGGTATCATTTTTTCCTTAATTAAAAGTCCAGCAATGACCCGCTTTTAAAGTGCCAGAATGGTTGACAGTGGCATTTAAATTGAAAGTCTTGTTGAAACACATAATTTAATATGATAAAATGGCAGTTTCACCCTTGTTTTTCCAGCCCATTGTCACTCAGC
Organism: Hydractinia symbiolongicarpus; assembly: GCF_029227915.1. Lineage (NCBI taxonomy): Eukaryota > Metazoa > Cnidaria > Hydrozoa > Anthoathecata > Hydractiniidae > Hydractinia > Hydractinia symbiolongicarpus. The sequence continues at coordinate 24,565,797 of NC_079878.1, read as the reverse complement.
TGAAAATAAATTTTTGAAAACGAATTTTTTTTATATTCACAAGTTTTATAAATAGAATTCAATTCTTAGTGTCATTTGCCATATAAATCCCCGCCAAAATAAACATTTTTTTGTATTCGCCAAATTTTATAAAATTTATCATTCGCCAAATTAAATTCCCGCCAAACATTCTAATTTGGTCATTTGCCAAATTAAATACTCGCCAAAATTTATCCATTTAGGGTATTTCACACATATGTTGGGGCCAGCTGCTAACAGAAAATATAGAAAATGATTTTCTGTATATACCTAAGTAGTAATTCTTAATAAATAATAAGAAAATAATTTACAAAGAGGTGGCAAGACACAACACATTTGAAAAGATGAACAGAACTTTGACCCAGGGCAGGTAGGTTTCGACCCATATTTCTGAAACTAAGTACCCTGGATGTCTAGCTGGGTCACCTCAAAGAGGTCCGCGGACGGTCATCAGCAGAAACTAAACATCAATATCTTCCTAAAGTAAACTTTGACCACTTTCTGTTCAACTATGCACAAAAAATTTTCTGCCGCCCGAATTTAAGTGGAAATTGAAATTAATTAATTTCCTTTCCATTCCAAATCCGAGGCAAAAAATACCCAATTGGAAATCCACCTTATACAGTACAGGTTCAATACACTTTGTGTACGCTGCTAAAGAGATTAAGAGTAACAAAGCACGTAGTGCGATGACAAAATTTGTCTTTAGACGATGTGGGTGGTTTGACAATAATATTTCAAAATGACCTGAATAGTCATTCCCCTTATTTCAAGGTGTATCCGATACACATGTTACGCATTTTTCCTTCTTCGACTACAAAAATAAAGCTTATGACAAAAAAGCGAAAAAAACAACAACAAAAAAATCGGCGATTAAACTAGGCAATTTAAAACGACAGTACTGGGACGAAATGGTAAACGAAATCCCATTGAATGTGATAGTCTTGCTTAACCAATACAGTTTTAGGAAATGGCAAGAACATAAGCAAGACAAAAAAAATACTTATAAAATTAAAATGATTTGAAGTTGAAAAAGGTTTACAATACAGCAAGCTGCACTGAAGTATCTTGTCTACAGGGACGGTGGATGTAAATAAAATTGGGATTAGGCTCCCAGAAGAAGGTGCTGAATACACTTTCTTGCTTATTACAAGCATGAGTACTGTCCAACTTGGACCTATAACTATTCACTGAGAAAATCTTAAAGAGAAAAAACAATCCTTCAATCACAAACAATACGACACAAGACAGATCTAACAACATAAACGGACTGGTTACAGAACAAACACAAATGGAAAAAATGTATATGTCAAAAATATATAATATAAAAAAAGAATTATATAAAACCCTCCTGTGCGCCAGAACTTGTGACTCTGGCTGTAGCTTTCCACATGTGTTACAGGGCCCCAACACTCAGCCTTACACAGGAGGTTGTCATGACAAGACCAGCCTGTACATATTTTGACTAAGGACAGCAGGGTTGTCAAGCCTGAAGACCAAGTTAGTAAACTTGGGCACCTTACTGAACTGGGGTAAAAAGTGGGGTCGTTACACCCAAAGACAAGCTGAAAGCAAACCCCCTTGCTAAGCTTCTTTTAAGTTACCAGAGAAGAGTGAGCTGAACTCTTTACCCTCTGGGTATTGACGGCAAACTGGTTCGAATGAACTAGCTGGGGTAATATAAAACCGCTCGGATTTACATTTTCCTCCCCCATGACCCTGGAAGTACAGGTTTTATAAACGTAATGATGAATGTATAAGAAAGAAAGAAAAAGCGGATCAACAGCGAACGTAACAAAGAATATAACATGAATTGTTGTTGAGAATAGGTGGAGAGCATTTGCAAACCGCTCTATCATTGCAGTGGTACCAAGAATTTGTGGCAGGATCCTTAACATAAGCCCAATAATGACCTGCGGTTAATGTACCGGAGTGATTAATTGTTGCTAACAATGAGTAGTTCTGATTAAACATTGTGTCCGTATCACTGACGAGAGGTAGTTGCAGGAGAGAGTCACGTAAAGAAACACATTCAACAACTCTGTTGTCTTTTACCAGATGTTTTAAAAACCTTTTAAGATGCAGGAATAAGATTTCACTACTCCTGCTGATTTGCGTTTCTCTAGTACTCTCTCTATGTGCAAAGCATTGCGGACAAAACCACTTGTTTCCATCAGTTAGAATTTCCGGTTCTAAAAATTTGCTGACACAAGATTGGATTTTAGATGTCATTGGCAGTGTTAAAATGTCCTGCATTTCGACATTTACCGAGGTGCACAGGCAGGTGTTACAGCTTACGGACATTGAGATTTCAGTTGAGATTTTATCTGCAGCAATCGGGGAAAATCCCTTAAGGGCGTCCAAAACCACAAACAAAATCTCTGCTACATCTTGCTGAGTATTAAATTGGAAGTCCAGTTTCCCATCAGAGTGCATTTGACGTTCAAGGGCCCAGAGAAAATTCGAAGGGTCAACAGGTGACAATGATTGCTTCAGCTTCGCCATGTTAAGCGAAATAGACCTCGCAATAGGTGATAAATGAAACGATTCTGACCCACTCTGGCACCAGAGTGTTGGAATGGTACTTAATACTTGCAAAATGGCGTTGGCGTAACAAGTGTTGCCTTTGTTTAAAAAACCGATGTTTTTATAGACACTAATTGGTTGAGTGTCATTTTTATTTTGGCTAACCTTTTTAGATGGCCCCTTTCGGCGAGATGAAACACCCTTGGTCTCCACAATGGGCAAAGCCTGCTTGGATTTGGGTAATTGCATTAAGGAGTCAGTTGACCAAACATTGGATTCACGTGCCAGCCAGATACAAAAAGAAGACCTCATACTGATTTTACCGAGATCATTTGCAGTGGAATAAGCAAGTTTGTTGGTGAAACCCATTCTTTTTAAACAGGCAGTGGTGGTTCTTGCACAATATCCTCTTGCTCCTACTTCCACTGCGAAGAAATCAACTTGCCAGCCATTAACCATAATCACATTCATTAAACAGGAATATTTGGCAACTTTTGTGGAGTGCCAAGCATTCATGTTTTCCTCACATGGGCAAGTGAGTTCTACAATAATAACGCGCTTAAGGTCATTTGAATATAACACAAGGTCCGGTTTAAGCTCAGAAATGGCAATATGGCTAGGAAACACATAGTTCGAGTGTGTGTCAGCAACAATCTTCCAATCTTTGGTAAGGTGCAGTATACCTGACACTTTAGATTTTGTATGTGCCTTTGACCCGGCTCTCAGAACGGGCCCCTGAGTAAGCACCCCCTGCCTCCTGCAAGACACCAACTGCACTCATTGACACCATCTGCCAAAACCAATAACTTTTGTAAACGTTTGAAAAAGGAGATTAATAAACCATCAAGAGACCGCATAATAATAATCCACCTAACTATTCCAATTTCCTGATGGTAAGAAAAATTATGCTCCTGGCTAGCTCGTTTCAGATGGTTTTAGCTCGTTCCAGCTGGTTTAAAATGGTTTTAGCTCGTTTCATGTGGTTACTGCTATTACTAAGGGTTGTGGAGATGTTGCATTGGCAACCTATAAACGCATTTCAATGTTTACGTTTTACGGCACTTTTGCACATGCGCAAACTTGCGAAAAAATCGACAGGCAAAACATTGAGGGCGCCCAGTGTCTTTTGTTAGAGATTATTGAAGAGAAGAGACGTGTTGTACTGTTTGGATATATTTATTTTTTAAATACTTAAAAAAACTGTTGTTTTCATAGCTTGGTAACTGTTGCGTACCTAATTGTACAAATTGTTGGAAGACGGATGAATAAGGTGGATTTTACAAAATTCCTAATAAGAAGCATCCTGTGTTAAGGGAGAGATGGCTGACTGCAATTGACAGAATTGAATGGTTGAATAAAGAATGCCAGTGTGTCATTTACATTTTGTCTGGTAAGTGACTTTGTTCACTCTTTTGTAAAGTTGTGCGAACCATCTTGTGTTTTCTGTCCCCTCACCCACATGAACTTTTTCTCTGGAATTTTTTAAAGTCTTTAGAGCTTTTATTGTTCGCATTTTTAGGAAAAAAGTCTAAAGATTCTTCTTATCCAGACTGGATACCCTCAGTATTTGAACGTTGTGGAAAACGAGTGCGTGAGAAAAGAAAGTTTGAAAAGCAAGATAGACATTCTCGACTCACAAAACGAAGGAAATTAACATCTGAATTAGTAGCTAAAATGTGAATCTGACGATGATTTTGAACCCCCAGAAGATCAAGGTCTTTCCATGTCAGAATTATGTCAGAAATTATAAGAACTGGAGGAGAAAGTTAAATGCTTGGAAAAGGATTTCAATAATGAAGTGGATGAAAAACAGAACATTTCAAACAAGTACACTGGATTGAATAGGGAATATGCAAATAGATTAAATGACATTCATGGATAAATTTTGTTATAAGCCATTGAAACAATCTCCTGAAATGTTTTATTTTTATACTGGCTTTAAACAAAGGAAGATTTAATTGAGTGGTCAATATTGTATAACATAAATTAAGCCAGCAACAAAATTGTTGACACAAAAAGATTATGTCCTTGTAGTCCTCATGAAATTAAAACTTGGACTTCTTAATAGAGACATTGAATATAGATTTAAAGTTCGACCACCTGTGATTTCTCGTATTTATCGACAGTTGTTACCCACTACCAGCAAAGTCATTATTGTTTACACTTATATAGCCTAAAAAACAAGCTTTAAGAAAAAATTTGCGAAAATGTTTTAGATCCTATAAAAGCTGTTGCTGTATAATTGACTGCACAGAAATTCTTATTCAGCGACCATTGAACTTGAATACAAGGGCACATACTTGGTCTAATTACAAAAATACCAATACAATAATACTTGGTCTAATTACAAAAATACCAATACAATAAAATATTTGATAGCTTGTTCTCCATTCAGTTCTGTCAGTTTTTATCTAGAGGATGGGGTGGAGGAGTATCAGATAAAGAAATAACGATCAAAAGTGACTTTCTAGACTTGATAGAGAATGGTGATATGGTTTTGGCAGATAGAGGTTTTCTTATTGAACAAGAATTAGCCACAAGGGGAGCATTTTTGAAGATACCCGGAATTTAGTAGGGGAAAAGACCAAATTTCTGCTGCTGATGTTGATCGATCGAGGCAAATTGCAAATGTTCGAATACATATTGAGAGAGTGATTGGATGATTAAGAAAATTCATGATTCTGAACACCACTATTCCGATAACGCAAGTCCACCTAATAGATAAAGTAATGGTGGTTGTTTGTGCACTAAGCAACATAAGCAAAGGCATTGTATGATGAAAAAGGTTTACAATACAGCAAGCTGCACTGAAGCATCTTGTCTACAGGGATGGTGGTTGTCAAAACTAGGATTAGGCTCCTAGAAGAAGGTGCTGAATACACTTTCTTGCTTCTTACAAGCATGAGTACTGTCCAACTTGGACTTAAAACTATTCTTTAAGAAAATCGTAAAGAGAAAAAACAATCCTTCTATCACAAACAACACAACACAAGACAGAGCTAACGACATAAACGGACTCGTTACAGATCGAACACAAATAGAAAAATGTAATGTCAAAAATATATTATTATAAAAAAGAATTAAATAAGACCCATCCTGGGCGCCAGAACTTGTGACTCTGGCTGTAGCTTTCCAGATGTGTTACAGGGCCCCAACACAGCCTTACACAGGAGGTTGTCACGACAGGACCAGCCTGTCCATATTTTGACTAAGGACAGCAGGGTTGTCAAGCCTGGGGTCGTTACACTCAAAGACAAGCTAAAAGCAAACCCCCTTGCTAAGCTTGTTATAATTTACCTGAGAAGAGTGAGCTGAACTTTTTACCCTCTGGGTATTGACGGTTAACTGGTTCGAATGAACTAGCTGGGGTAATACAAAACCGCCCGGATTTACAAAACCTAGCAGCGGGTATAAAAGAAAACATGTGATGTAGTGCTGTTGAGCGTTCTTGGATCAACTTTGCTTATTGCCTTATCATTGCAGAGGTACCAAGAGTTTGTGGTCCGATCTTTGGTATAGGCCCAATAGTGGCCTCCATTCAATGTTCCAGAGTGATTTATCACAGCTACCAAAGCATACTTTTGGATAAAAGATGTGTCCGAGTCACTAGATATCGGGATATTGAGATAAGGATTACAAGAGGAAAAACTTTCAACAAATTTATTGTCCTTAACCTGATGTTCTCCATCTCTTGCAAACCTTTTCAGGTGTAAGGTTAAAATTTCGCTATTTCTCGTAATCCTTGTTTCCCTAGTGCTCTGTTGGTGCAGGGAACATTGTGGGCAAAACCATTTATTTTCACTCTCCAGACATGGTCATGTTAAGAGCAATCGCCCTCACAATTGGTGACAAACGGGATGACTCAGAAGCACTCTGGGACCATAGGGATGGAATAGTACTTAGTGCTTGCAAAATAACATTGGCATATTTTATATAGTGCATATTTGATGATGAAGTGACAAAACAGCTGGCTGTTGTGATATAGCTTGTCTAATGACAGATGGTTAGATATTATAGAGTTTAAAGCAGGCAACGATCTGTGCGCCAGGACTTGTGAACCTAGCTGTAGCTTTACACATGTTAAGGGCGCCCAACACTCAAACTTACACAGATCATTGCTGCGGTGGGTCAACCTAATGACAGTACCAGCCTGTCATGACTGGCCTGATGTGCGTGGGCGTCAAACCCCCTTGAAAAGCTTCTAAAATGACTCAGGGCAGCAGGATCGTCAATCCTGAAGGCAAAGTGAGCAAACTCTGCCTGCCTACTGGACTGGGGTAACAATTGGGACCGTCAAACCCAAAGACAAGACAAAAAGTCTAGCCCCCTTGCTATGCTGCTTACAGGATCTCAAGAGAGAGAAGGGAGTGAGCAAACTCCTATATCATGGTAAACTAACCGGGCAAGGATTAGCTGGGGTAAATTAGAACCATTAGGGAAATTTATTCCCTCCCCCAATCTGTTTTTATGGCATGGAAAAAGTTTGGTCCTGGTAAAAAATAGTATGTAACAGGATGAATTGTTTAAGTGAGATGGATTGACTTCTGAAACGCAGCGGTCGTTGCACTTATGCCAAGTGTTTCGTTGATCTTTAATAAACGCCCAGTAAAGTCCGGCTTTTAAGGTACCTGAATGGTTTATGGTGGCGACTAATCTGTACTTGTTGCTAAAGAAAATTTCATCATTAGGGTGAGAAAGCACGATTAGCTCGTGGTGTTTCGCAGACAGACAGTTCACCGATCTTGTATCTTTGAAAGAGGAACCATTAACTAAGGCATACCTAAGTAACTGAATAACAAGGATATCGCCATAACTGGAAATTTGTGTTTCAGTTGTGCTCTTCTGATGTGATGAACACTGGGGGCAAAACCACCTGTTGTCACCTACAAGCTGTTGCGACTGCGAAATTGCCTTGAAAGAGTCCCCTATTGACTTGCATGTTGGTAAAGTAAGAATTGTCTCCTTTTGTTCTTTAGAAGATGAACACAAACAAGCATTACAAGATGTTGTTGTTTTCAGACTAACAGAAAGAAAATAATTTTCAAAGAGGTGGCAAGCCACCGCAATGATGAACTCAACCTGTTAGGTCTTTGGAAACAAGCTAGAGGTTGTACTCCTCTAGAGAACATGCCTCTAAAAGCACAAAGAAGAAGATCCAATTAGTTCGTCAATGACTACGTCTCAGAGATGTCTTGCTGATTGTTGAAATGGAATTCTTTTTTGTTTAGAGTATGCATTCTGTTTTGCAAAGCCCGCAGGAAATTGGAAGGATCGGTAGGTGAACGGGAGCGATGTAAAAGGGACATATTTAGGACTATTGACTTCACTAGTGGCGATTCAAACAACATGTAACGGACCTAGAACAGTAACCTCTAGCACCTACTTCAACAACGTAAAGATTTGGAGACCCACCGTTACTACGTATCACCTAAACAAAAAGGAGTATTTAGAAAGTTTGGTACAGTGCCAGGACTCCATATTCTCCTCACAAGGACAGATAACTTCAATGAGAATGGCAATTTTGGAACAGTTGGAATACATTACAATGTCTGGTCTTAGTGATGTAACAGCTATATGACAAGGTAACACAAAGCTATTGTTTACGTCAGACAGTATCACTCAGTCACTGGCGTGATGGAATAGACCTGTTGGTTTTGATCTTTTTCCAGATGTGTATGTACCTGCTTTAACAAATGATATCTTGAACAATATACTTTTCGGAGATGGTTTACGATCTGACACAAAATTTTTTGAGGCTTAGAAGAAGCTCAAAAAGAACAGAATCATGTCGGAAAAAAAATTGGCCTTGAGTAAGGGCAACCTTGCAAGAACCTAAGACATGTGCTGTGGTGCATAAAAGTTTTCCACACAAGGAACAAACGGATTCTGTGCAAATGTTCCAACGATTTAAGTTGCTGGGTGACAGTAAAACGTCATAAGTAGAATCTAGGCAGAAAGAAAGCAAGTTTGGTGCCATGGCCAGAATGCATTTCTAGGACTCCCATCTGATCCACTGCCCTTGTACTTGCAACTGCAAGGCTCTACTCATGTTAGCCTCCTCGTCCATATCTCTTGCTGTGTTTGATATCAACTTTCTGTAAGCGTAGGACTGTTTGGAAGTGGGAACCTTCAAACATTGTTGGATGCCTAGGCCAGCTCTACCCAGTTGGGGAGTACCTATCATGGATCGAACTGTCACTTCTGTCTTTGCCGTCGTAACTGCGTCCTTAACCTTCTATTTACCCGATTTTAAGGATTTGGCACTATATGAGACTAGTGGGTCTCTTAAAAGCAGATGGCCACCGATTTTGGAGGACTTCAGTAATGATGTCAGACTTTTGATTGGCAAGGGACAAGGCTAACAGGAGCAGTACAGACATGTTAGTAGTGGATGGCTGAATTGAAAACCATTTTCTGATAAAAGCAGATGTCTTTTGTTCCAACCTTGAAGCCCGAGATATGGGAACTTCGTAAATAAGCAGTGGCCATTGGATTCTAGGGATAAGTAAATATTGTAGAATCCAGAGTTTCTGAGTGCCTTTGAAACAAGAACTATTTATTATTGTAAGCCCAGTTGTTAACTTATTTTCTAGTTCCCTGATAACTTTGCGTCTGAAAGTGAACCGTCAATAATGTGACCGAGGAAACGAACAGGGGAGGAGTGTACTGATGGGATAAACAAGGAAAAGTCAGTTGGTGTAGATGGAGAGGTAACAGAAAACGGGTTAGTGTTTACTGACCTACCTTTTATAAGCATTATGCTTTGTGACTTACGGGGACAGAAACTCATCCTGGCCCATGTCAAAGCAGTAGTACATCGGTTTAGGAGTTTTTGAGTTCCCACAACAGAGGATGACATGAGGTTGATATCGTCCACAGAAGCTCCAATGACTGGTAGGGACAACTTCGTAGAAGTAACATAAGTGCAGGCATCAGATAGAAGAAAGTATTCAGGGATGATGTTGATACCAGCAAGAAACAAAATGATGGAAAGAGAGCACCCAGCAAAAATGCCACCCATGTGCCTGTGCCAGTGGCTTGGTGAGGACAAACTAAAAGATTTGCTATAAATACCAATAAAATAAGTCTTGATGAGCAATATCCAGCGTAGAACAACACCATATCTCTCCAGTGCATAAAATATTAAGTTGCGTGGAATTGAAGGAAATGCATTTGCGATATCCAGCCATATTGTGGCAAGGTCTGATTTATTATATAGTTTTTGCGCTTTCCCCTGCCTTTGACTTGGTAACACAGACGATTTTATGTAACAGAAGTCTACTTCTTTTAAGTGCTGACAATACAGAGAAAATTTTGAACATTGCAGCAAGGCACAATGAAATAATCAACCTGTTAAGTTTTAGGGTTAAATCATAGAGGTTTTCTTCCTCCAAAGTTACTACCAAAAGGACAGTTAAACTTCCTTTTCGCAGGATCCACAATATCAGTAAAAAAAACGCACACACAACACAGATTGCACAATCCCAACCTTGACACCAAACGGTTTCGCCCCAAAGCCTCAACCAAGGGGTGTGAGGATTCCAGGCAGGGCACCTCTAATCCGAGGTCCTCTAGTGGTCATCAGGAGGCGCTGGAATCCTCTTCTGTCATCAGATGTTCTTTAATCCGTGCAATCTATTGACATATAAAACAAGGGTTCACTGGGGTAATACTTGGGGTCGTCACACCCAAAGACAAGACTTGTAGGAACCTGTAAAATGGAACTAAGCAAGTCAAACCCATTGCTATGCGACGTTATTTCAAATGTTTTAAAAAATTTATCTACTTTTATTTTATTTTCTAAACTGCCTGGAAGAAAAAGACATAGGATAGTTCGCTGTTAAGTTCCTTCCGAACGTCACATTGTGTCACAGCTCTGTCATTGCAGTAAAGCCACTGGTCTGTCTTTTGGTCATGAACAAAGGCTGTATAGTGCCCATTATTAAGAGAGCCAGAGTGGTTTATAAGCGCTGTGATATTAAAGTGCTTACGGCTTCTTACCTCAGGGTCGATGGTAAGAGGAAGGGATAAGAAGTCCGGGAAACAAGAAACTGGCGACACTTGTTTTGAGATATGACCATTTGACATGATGAAACGTTTTAACTGCACTATAAGGTGTGAACCACTGTTCACAATTTCAGTCTCTCGTGTTGCTGTTTGATGGGAGTTACACAGAGGGCAAAACCACTTATCATTCCCTGTCAAAACCTCTGGTTGTAAGAGGAGGTTTAATGAATTTTGAATTGTGGGTCTTGGTTGCAATTCAAGAGAATAGGAGTAACTACATCGCAATGCAGATAAAACTAGTCTTTTAAGACGGAAAGTTTAATTAAAAAAAGGAGGTTTCTCTCCAAAGAATAAGAAGCTGCTGGAGAACTTCTGCATTCTCCCCTTTACAGGGATAATCGGAAAGTTAATGGATTTCGACTGTACTGAAACAAACACCTATGAATGTGGAAACACGAGGATTGGTGAAATTCACTCATGCTTGGGATCTGGTGCGGGCCCTTGAGTAAGCATCCCCTGCCTCCTGCAAGATACCAGCCACATTCATTGACACCGTCCGCCAAAACCAATAACTTTTGTTAAACTTTGGAAAAAGAAAAGTTGACAGCTGCAAATCGTATCGTTGTTGCTTTTACCTACTGACACAGAGCCCAGGGCTAAGAGAGGTAGACTTGGAACCCAGCCCTTAGAGAGGTTGTGACAAAGAATAAAAAGCAGCAAACCTGGAAACAGAAAAGCTTTCTGACATTAGACATGAACACTTGAGAAATCGTATCGTAATGCTTGGCTGACCAAGAAACCGCCCCTTAGAAAGGTAGACTTGGAACCCAGCGGCAGTAACCCAGAAAACCATTACATATCGTCTCGAGTTTAAACAAGTAATTCACCTCACCACCCAGTCAACTTTTATGCTTCGAAATCCGCCACACTCCATTCTTTGGAAGGAGTTATCAATCGTCCCGAGATTGCAACTGAAGACCCATCCTAACCAATGAAGAACACACACTCTTCAGTCACCAAAACCTAAAAGCCTTCGCGATCTATGGTCTTTCCCACCGTCAGTGGTCTTTCCCACAGTCACTAGTCTTTCCCAGTGTCAACCAGTCTTTTAATAAAGACCTTGTAAGTGCCCTGAGAGATAAAAGCTGTAAGCTTCCAAGGATTTGTGTGCTTTAGGTGACTCGTGTGTGAACCAAATACACATACAGATGAACATAAGATATATCTGGAAGTAGTAAAGCATCACCACTGCAATCGCTAGTCTGCAGCGAGTATGGATCTGCAAGCATAGTCTCCTCTGCAAGTGTAAGTTTTCCAGTATGGTGGGATTTATCTGCATTTGAAAGATTCTGAAAATAGTCAGCATTTTCGACATATATTGAAATATAAATAAACATATATAAATTTGTTTTTATCAGCAAAGAGGAAGTGCTTCACAAAATCGGTACATTTATAGCTACGTTTATATTCTAGTTTATTTAAAAACTGTTATATCTTATCAGAAACGTACGTAGTCTGTGGCTCGGCTTAACTTTGTTGTATATAGTCATCCATAGCTTAAAAAATATTATTGACAGCTGTTCTCGCTTTCATGAACATGATTTTCAAATACTAACAGAAGGGATGTATAATAAACGAGTAAATACCCCACGGGCAAGGAATTTTTTGTTGAGCAAGCAGAGATTATAAGATGGCAACAACAGCTTCGATCGATAAGCAAAACGACTTTCCCTTTTCAGTTTTTTGAGTAATTATAGTAAAATTTTATGCTCTTTTGCTTTTGCTGTTTACCATTTCTGCTGCCATCTTTTGCCTGTCGAAATGTGCAGAAGTGTGGGAGCCACTCATACCGCGTCATAGTGAAATACGTCTATTACACAACCCTTTTCATATTAATTGCGTATCTTAATTAGATCCTCTTTAACCAAATTAAGCTCATGCATTCTCTAAATTAGGAGTGATAAGTTAAATTAGCAGTACACTCTTAGCAGTTTTTTTTGTGACTGATGGTGGATTTTTCCGCCAGAAACGCCTAGTAGGCCATTGAAAGTGTTTTAAGCTCAGCTTTGCTACACGATTTTGTTTATTACCGTAAATATATAACCAGTATAGAAAGTGTTGCGGAGAGGTTGCCAAGGCAAAGGCATTAAGCACGGCAAGGAAAGGAAAGGCAAAGGCAGGCAAGAAAACAGGAAAAGGAATCAGGAAGGCAGGGGTAGGCAAGGCATGGGAGGCACAGGCATGACAGGCACAGGCAAGGACTTAGTGGGCAGGCAGCAGAAAAGGTATAGGAAGGGTAGGCAAAGGCACGGTAAGTGCTGGCAAGGCAGGGGCAGGCACCTTAATAAAAACTCTCCCCCTACAAATCAAAGATTACGTATACTCAATATTTCTAAGGTATATATAGTCCGGGAATTTCAAATTAAATACAAATTAATCTACAAGTAAAGGTTCGATGGGCAACATTTAATTTTGTTAAATTTGGGGTATTTGAATAAAAGCAAAGTCAATTGCTGCCCTTGAGTGTCCAATTTTGACCCCTGGCTCCCTGACTTTGTATCTTATCAGGGAAAAAACACGGGGGAAATGTTGGTCGGGGGAAACCCACCAAACCTCGAATTTACTCGTTTTTTCCCTCCATAAGGTATACCTATGGATTACCTGGCCGTTGTTAGATGCATAATTGTGTTTCCTAGCCCCGTCCAGGATTCGAACCCAGATCTCTCATTTGCATGAGTGTCGTAGCCATTAGACCAACGGGGCATAAAATTATTCACTGTTTTAAGGCCGTTTCACATTACAGCAATATATAGAAAAATATTGACAGCAATATATTTATGAATAATGATATCAATTGAAAATTATTGAATTCATTATATTGGAAAATATTTCAAATTATTGCAAATTGTCTCTTTAAATGTCTCTTTAAATGTCCATTTAAATTTTGTTGTAATTCAAAATGTCTGAGGAACAGAGAAAAGCGGTTGCTGCGATTATTATTGCTACAACTTTACTTCCGACAAACTTTTCCAAATCTAAGGTTACGCGTAGAATTTGGGTGAAGGAGTGGATGAAAAAACGAAAATCGATCGGTGTTTACAATAACTTAGTGCAAGAACTACGTTTGTATGACGAAGAGAGTTTCCGCAAATACCTGCGAATGAGCCCAGACATATATGAGGTGAATATAATTTTTAACTTGATATTCATGTGAAATAATTCTGAGTTTGATCTAAAACAATCCTTTTGTTTAGCTTTTACTTGAGAAAGTCAGAAGTAAATTAACGAAGAAGACAACGCATTTACGGAAACCTTTGGAGCTGAAGTTGAAGCTGACAATAACTTTGCGCTTTCTCGCTACTGGGGAGAATTTTACTAGCTTACATCATCACTATTCTGTTGGTATTTCAACCATTGCCACATTTATTCCTCAGGTTTGTCAAGCATTATATGATACACTAAAAGATGATTTCCTCAAGTTCCCCGAAAACAAAGACGACTGGCTTGAAATTGCATCTGAATTCGAAACAATGTGGCAATTTCCAAATTGCATTGGGGCAATGGATGGAAAACATATTGCTCTGTACTATCCTAAGCTTAGCGGTTCAACATACTACAACTACAAAGGTTTTTTCAGTTTAGTTTTACTAGGTATCATTGATGCGCGTTATTGATTTATTTTTGTCAATATCAGCTGCCAGGGACGTCTGAGCGATGGTGGAGTTTTCAGGCGGTGTGAATTTTTCAGAGGATTATCTAAAAACAGCATAGATTTACCAGAAAGGAGAAAACTGCCAAACATATCTGGAATTGATGATTCCTTCCTTAACCCTGAGTGTGACCAGCCACTCTTGCCATACGTTCTAGTTGCTGATGATGCTTTTCCCTTAACTGAGTATTGCATGAAACCTTACGCACAGAAAGGACTTACTGAGTCAAAGCGCATATTCAACTATCGTTTATCACGTGCAAGAAGAACAAGTGAAAACGCTTTTGGAATACTTGTAAAGCGGTTTCACTGCCTCATTGCAAAATTAAATGTTTTGCCCGAATCTGCTGTAAAAGTAACGTTAGCTACTTGTGCGCTACATAATATGCTGTGTACTATGTCTATGCAAACGTATACAAACGCGGAGGGACCGGAAATCAAAGATAATATTTTTAACAACCTATCAAGTCTGTCCCCGATGGAAGGAACAAAATCAAGAAACTTTAGCACACGCGCAGAAAATATGCGAAATTCTTTCAGTGATTATTTTCAAGGATTAGGTCAGGTGCATTGGCAATGGAATCAAGTATACGGACAATAGAACTTTATTCACCAAAACAACAAATACAAACAATGACGAATCTAAGGGTTCTAGAAAAGCTGTATTCTTCGTTTTGTTTGTGAAATAAGTGATTGGATTTCTATCTTCAATTCCTCCTTATCTTCGCTCTCGGGAATGGAAGACATAGACTTTGACACCATCATTCCAAACAGATCGTCAGCTGACTTTTTAGAAGGCTGTGCGTTCGGCTTAGGAGTAGACAAAACATTCAAAGCTTTGTACATAAGCGCAGATTGTTTGACGTACAGCAGATCTTGTTGACACGAACTTTGCCCCTTACTCCGGTTGTTTTTCGATTTTGGGGTCACATAGAAAGATTCGTGAGACTCTAAATCGTCAATCTCCGATGAAGCCTCGTTTTGTCTCATGTTGGAATACCGTAAATGCTCGATTTAGCGCCCACTCTCGAATAAGCGCCCATCTCGAATAAGCGCCCACCCTAAAAGTTGAATTTTTAAATAAACGCCCCTCTGGGCGCTTATTCGAATATAATTTTAGAGCCAAAGGGGGCGCTTATTTGAATATTTAGGAAATAGGAAAAAGACGTTTTACTCAAAAATAGCTTTCTTTTTAAAATCATTTACAGCGTTAAATTTCATAGCAAAGTGTTCGTATCTATTTTTTCTTTTCAATAGTTCATCATTTAGAATAGTTATCAGTTCTTTACGTGTTGTCATAGCACTGTACTTTGCCGGGATGACAAGCCCAACTTCTCTTTTTCTCTTTCCAATCACGGTTGCTGTCACGACGTTATAATGGTCTGAGTTTAGAAATTGTTTTATGAGTTTTGATAACTCCAATGGAAGATGACCAACAAGCCCATCTACTGTTCCTTCTTTGCCCCATAAATAAACGCCGATTGCATTTTCATCGTATTCTGTAGCTTCATTTCTTGTATCAACTGCACATTTCAGTTTTAAGTTTATTTCAGGCGTCCATTTTGACTGGTAAACATGATGACCACGGATAGCAGTTTCAAAATCCAAAGTGTAAAATATATTGCAGAAAGAAGAGTTTGTTCTTGCCATAACTTTTATGTTAGCTATCTTTATGACTAGTAGTGAAATATAGTAAATTGGCACTTTAATTAGATGTGACTGCAGCTGTGATAACAAGAGAAACAAAAAACACCATTTGGAACAACTATTAAGTTGTCACCTTTGTCTTTTGATCTTTGTGAACATCGATGAAAACACTCCATCTTATTGGCTTTACACAATGTTAGATAGTTGAGGAGCTTGCAGAAATTGTCTTCTGTGGTGAAGGACATTTAAAAAAGATCTGCGAAGTGAAATAAAGATAGCTTTGGAAATAAAGAAAAATTTCAAGGTCAAGTGTGGTACGAAAATATGGCGGATGGAAACGAAACTAACGAAGTCGCTATTTCTCATAAGGGTAAAAAAGTATCTAGTTATAGCTTAAAGTTTAAGCTTGACGCAGTAGCTTACGCCGAACTCAATAGCATAAGTTCAGCAAGCAGAAAATTCAACGTTGATAGAAAGAGAATAAGAGAATGGTCAAAGTGTAAAGAAGAATTACAATCTTTAAAAAAGAAAGATCACGGTTCAATAAGGAAACGATTAGACGGTGCTGGACGCAAACCTCTCGATCAGCAGATGGAAGAAGTGCTTGTTGAATGGATTTACGATAGACGAGATAAAGGACTTCGAGTTTCCAGAAAACTGATCATGAAAAAAGCCCTTTTTGTGTATAATGAGAAAGCGAAAGAAAGTGATTCAGAAAATAGCATCACATTTGTAGCAAGTACAGGGTGGTTGCAGAAGTTTATGCTTCGAAATGGGCTATCTCTGAGACGAAAAACTTCTGTCGCTCAAAAAGATCCTTCTAAGTTGATCGATAAACTTGTGTCAAACATACTCCACACTCGACATTATGCTTCTAAGTATCATTATTCACCTTCAAACATCATAGCAATGGATGAAACACCCGTTTGGTCAGATATGGTATCTGATACAACAGTACATAAAAAAGATGACAAGACTGTTACAATGAAAACTACTGGCCATGAAAAATCACGAGTATCTGTCTGCTTAACAGCAAAAGCGGATGGAACAAGATTGAAACCGTATATCGTATTTAAAGGCGCAAAACGTGAGTCAAAAACACTTAAATTTAAAACACGCTGTATAATAGCTTCTTCATCAAATGGCTGGATGAATACTGAATTGACTCTTGACTATACTAAGAAGGTTTTGGGAAGTTTCTCTTTCGGTAAGCGATTTTTAGCGTGGGACTCCTACGAGTGTCATATGGAAAGTAGTGTTGCAGCAGCATTAAAGTCTTCAAACATTGATCAGGCTATTATTCCCGGAGGATGCACGAAGTACATTCAAGCACCAGATGTGTCATGGAATAAACCATTTAAGGCGATGTGTACAGAAAGATACGATCAATGGCTTGCAGATGAGGGAATACACAACGAAACCGTTGATGGCAATCTTAAGACACCACCTCGTAAACGTATTGTTGAATGGATTCTAGAATCGTGGTCATCCTTATCAGCTGATACCATTAAACAATCATCAAGTCATGCGCACTAAATATAAAAGTTGATGGTTCTGAAGATGACGATATTCATTGTTTCAAAGAATTACAACCTTGTGCAGCAGGCAAAACAATGCTTAAAACACAAATGCAGGTATTACGGGATGCCGAGGATGAAACAAACCCTTTTTCATCACATAGCGTAACTGATTCCGATGTAGAAGGGGCGGCAAACGATGTTTTTTTATTGGACGATGACGAAATCGAAGACGATGATATTGACATAGAGAATATTTAGTTTTTAAGAACATTAACAACGTTATTTTTAAAGCATGTCTTCTGTTTTATTCTATTATTTTATCACTTACTAATACTGTCTTAGTTGCTAAAAAATTTTTGATTTGACACAACTTGAGTTTTTTTTTAAGCGCCCCTCTCGTTTTAGCGCCCCTCTCGAATAAGCGCCCACCCCAAAAGTTGAATTTTTAAATAAGCGCCCAGGGCGCTAAATCGAGCATTTACGGTATGTGCGCTTGGAAGTCAAGTTACCGTTCAAAAATTTCATAAGTGCATACCAAGGCCAATTAGGCTTCTTCAAATCAGCTCTCCCGCTTCCACTTTTCCTCTTCCATTCCTCATAATTCTGACGTAATGTCCCATAATAAGTCTTCATGCTGTGCATCTTCTTTTGTACTTCACTCTCGCTACAATTTAGCTCGGCTGCAATCGCTACAAGTGCCAGTTGTTTTTTGTTTTTGTCCATATATCCTGGGCAACTAACTTTGTATAGAACTTCGTGTTGTGACCACAAATTTATCAAATGTTCAGTTTCACCACTACTCCAAACTTTCTCATGTTTCAAGCCTTTTCTTCCTCGCTTCTGAGGTTTCGCAGAAGTTTCATCTTCTGGATTTTGTAATACGGGGCTGAGTGAAGGTTGAAGTTGCTGTGGCACGCTCTGACCGAATATTTGTGTGTTTTGGCTCAAGATTGACGAGGTTGGTTTTGGTGAGCTCTGAGTGAAGACATGTGCGGCATGTTGCTGTTGCGTCGTAGCTTGAGGAAATAGTATTTGATCATTCGTAGCAAAATCGTGTGGCTGACTTTCAAAATAATAAATGTTATTTTGCTCCATCTTTTATCTTCGATCGTATGTTTCATTTACTGTTTATTTCAGACAGACAAATTTCGAATACTTTGCTGATTCGATTTTTCTATTGTTCGGAGAACAATTGAGTCTTCTCACAACAAAAGAATTTCCCTTGCAATATTTTTTAATTCAAACCGTGTTTGAATTAAAAAGTCTTGACAAGTATTGAAAGCGATTGCTTAATGTTTTTTCGAACGTGTCTCAAAAGTTGGTTTCACATTATGTCAATTAATTGAGGCAATATTTTTCAATAGTTATCAATAATTTCCAATATATTGGATTCAATATATTTCTGTAATGTGAAACGGCCTTTAGGAAGTAAAAACGGCATATCGAAAAAAATATACGCATTTTTATAAGAACAATTTCATAAGAGACAAGCACTCAAATTTTTCTAAAAAATAAAAACAAAATGAGAACAGATTCAGGCTCAAATAATTGGAGTTTCTTAAATTTTCCTTTTTTAACCATAAAAATTATTTTTGCCGCTTGGACTATGATTTTGATATAAATAAATGGCACCTATAAACGTGAAACAAAGAAGGAACTTCTCAAAAAGAAATATCAACATTTTATGGTTTATATTCTTTTATAAATGTTAACAAAATTTTTAAAATTCAACTGTACCGTACTTGAGTACCTGCGGCTCTTATTTAATTTTAAGTTCTCAAAGGGGGGTGCTAATTTTATATTCTAAAATAAGGCACTTATTAAATAAAATCAAGGACACCACAATATAGCTCTATCTTCTCTCTAAACTAAACAATGAAAGTAATAAATCTAACAAAAAATGTATGTGTCAAAGAAAGATGGCTAAACTGCACGCTTTTTTTTATAAGAATAACTTCTATAAGAATATCAGGGTGAAAATTGCCTAAATTGTAAGAATATCTTAAGAATATTTCCAGGGTGAGTTTGCTTAGAAAAAGAAACATATTCAGCTGTCGCGAAATAGTTATTCTTGTTCATACATGTGACAAAAACTTTACTCTGAAAAATAAGACTACATTAAGAATACTTCACCCCCATATTTTGCTAAATCATAAGAATACTTCACCCTGAACAAAAAAAACACTATTTTTATAAAAAAGCGTGTATTATGTTAACAAATTTTATTTTAAAAAAGCGCTGCTTTGAATAGTTGGTGTGAAATTAACACCTGAGAAAATAGAGGCGCTTATTTAAGGCATTTTTTAAATATTTACGCCAAAAAGGAAGATAATTTGGGGGAGGGGTGTTGCTTTTTCAAGTAAATACGTTATATATATATTATTAACAAACAAAATGTTCACATTTTAACTAAAGAACAAGGCTTATATTTGAAAATGTAAAGTAATAAGTACGCAGTCTGTAGTTTATAAATAATTGCAAAAAGTGGTCGATGATAGAATAAAAACTAAAAAATCACCTTCGAAAACTAAAGAACAACGCCGATCTAAACTTTACTACAAAATAAGAACAATACTAAAGTATAAAGTCTTTTATACTTCTCCCTCTAAAGCTATCTTGGCGCAATTGTTAATAAACAGAATTATAGTGCTGCATCGTCAACAAAAAGACTAAATTTTCTCATATATATACACATAACTTGATAAACTAAAATAAATTGGATCAAATTAACAAAAAATAAACTTAAAACAAAAAAAAACCCTAAAACCACTTTCCTCCCCTCCCTCCGCTATAGCTGCCTCCTCTCCTCTTCATGTTCATCCTTCCCCTCCGGTCGTCCTCCTGGGTGTAAACGCGAACACCACCTGACGCCTTCTAGGACCTGTAGTTTTGGGAGCTGATAAATGCTCCCAACGACTGTTTTTCGGCACAGAAGTCCCGAAAGGCGTCCCAACTCTAATTAACCTTCTTAGTTTCTAATTCCTAAATGAATGAAACAACTTATGGAAATGCTACATTCTAAACTACCATAAAAATGTGAACTTGGTAAACTTTTTATCTAATACTATTTTTCTAATCACATTGTTGCTGCTTTAACACATTCTACATTTCAAACTAATTACGACGTATAACTTACTTTAACTTTTTCTTCCAGGGAGTCCACTCTCTGCTGTAACTCCTACAACAAAATCCCTCAATAAATTAATTCCATACTCTGCACCTATTATGCTAACCCTTGCATGTTGATCAGACTAATCACTTTATTTTATCTCATCTGACTATTTAAAGTAGCACATAAAAATCTTAAAATTTGCATCATGAAAAATGCCTTATCATTGTACTAGATAGGTAAAAAAAATATAAAAATACTTACATTGACCTTTTCTAATAAATGCTCCATTGAAACATTTTGTGCCATTTTATTCATAAATATCTATAAATCTATAAATAAATTTAAAACTAATAAAGTATTTGTTTCATATCTATCTTGACGCATTTAAATGAAGCCTTTTAACGGAAGTAGAAAATATTCTACTTTTGTTCTGTAATTAGCCATGAAAAAGGATAAAGAAAGTGTACAAAATTTACTTCCTGTAAAGCAGAAAGTTTTAATGCCCTGGCTGTTCGTTGAAGAGCATGTAGACAAAATTCACATATTCTACTTAATTTTAATGTTTTGCATTTTTTTGTTAATTTCTATTTTACATACTTTAATTGGAGAAACTTTTGCGAGAGAAACTTTCGCGAATTCACGATTTTTCGCCATTTTCGCGAAATTTTATCTTGCGAAAATGTGCGAGTTTCTTCATTCGCGAAACTTTATCTCGCGAAAGTTTTCGAATTTCTTCATTCGCGAAAGTTTATCCAGTAAGCTATTTTATCATTTTTCACCAAAAACGCACAAAATACTTAGAAATCTTATTTCAAGAAAGAAAATTTATAACATTTTCAATTATGCTAAGAATTTTGAAGTTTTTTCTAACTGAAAAATCCTTGTTCGCGAAAGTTTATCTCGCAAAAATTTGCGGGTTTCTTCATTCGCGAAAGTTAATCTCGCGAAATTTTCCGAATTTCTTCATTCGCGAAAGTTTATCCAAAAAATTTCGCGAATTTTTTTTCCGCGAAAGTTTCTCTCGCGAAAGTTTCTCCAATTAAAGTATACGTTCGTGAATTTTGTAAAAGTGAGGTTAATTACACGTTTCTTTATAAGAAACCTAAACATTTGCTAAGCCTAGAGTTTCTTAAATTTTCCTTATTTGCTGCCTAAACTATAAATTTGATATATATGAATAACATTGACAAATGACATGTTTGTATGTATTTTTATGTTATATGTATAAGTTTGATGTCAGAGATTTCTGAGCCTGATAAAGTTTTTTAAATGTTTCTTAAAACTTGGCCTGTGTAAGTTGTGGGTTTTTTATATAGACTTTTTTCTTATTCAAAAAATGTGTATGCCTATCAACATCAGGTGTATTTAAAAAACATATTTACTAAATTTTAATATCCCAAGTAGAAATAGTAGATGTCTGCAAGCTCTTCTTGACAACCTGCACCACGAGAAGGTAGCCAATGGGACTCAGCAGGTCACATCTAAAATGAAGGACAGATTTATGTTGTAATTAACATTTTAAATAAAAAAAGCTCAATGCTGTACTGCACCTTTGTTCAGGTTGCATGTGCACCTTGTTCAGGTTGCAATTGGCCTACAACGCCATTAATAATCAGCACAAAGCTGTAATGTTAATGCACCTTGTTCAGGTTGCAATTGGCCTAAAACGCCATTAATAATCAGCACAAAGCTGTAATGTTAATGCACCTTGTTCAGGTTGCATGTGCACCTTGTTCAGGTTGCATTTGGCCAAAACGCCATTTATAATCAGCACAATGCTGTAATATTAATGCACCTTGTTCAGGTTGCATTCCGTCATGCGCCTTCTCCTTCGCATACTGCATATGTTGATTGTGATAAGTGGAAACAGAATGGTAACTTCGGTATGATGATTGGTAGGATACAGACGATAAGTTGGTTGCGATAAGTCAAAACAGGTGGTAATTATGGTATGATGATTGGTAGGGTACAGACAATATGTTGATAGCGATAAGTGGAAAGGGTATGGTAATTGTGGTATGATGATTGGTAGGGTACAGACGATATGTTGATAGCGATAAGTCGAAAAGGTATGGTAATTGTGTTATGATGATTGGTAGGGTACAGACGATATGTTGATAGCGATAAGTCGAAAAGGTATGGTAATTGTGGTATGATGATTGGTAGGGTATAGATAAAATAGATATGCAACTGGATATCAAATGTATCCATAGTTATCGTAACAATCACAGACATTTGTTAGGCTGTTTTATGACCCTCCACCTCCACCTCCACCTACAACAACACCATTAATAATCAGCATAATGCTGTAATGTTAAAGCACCTTGTTTAGGTTGCATTTGGTCCGGTATGTTAATAATTAGCATAATGCTGTAAGGTTAAAGCACCTTGTTTGGGTTGCATTTGGTCCGGTATGTTAATAATTAGCATAATGCTGTAATGTTGAAGCACTTTGTTTAGGTTGCATTTCGTCCGGTATGTTAATAATTAGCATAATGCTGTAATGTTAAAGCACTTTGTTTATGTTTTGAATTTGGACCTGTATGTTAATACACATTTTCTTTTTATAAGCAACTCTTTTATAAGTTACTGAACTTATGAGAAAAGAAAATTACAAAACTTCTTTGTTGCACACTTCACTTTATTTTCAAGAAATTTCTTTTTTACCAAAAATATGACTTCTTTTCTTCTCTCCCTGTTTACATATATATTTAAAAAGATTAGTTAAATAAAATTAAGCAAGAAATTTCAGTCCTAGATGTTGGCTAAAAAATAACTGAAGATCTGACCAAACCCCTAAGTTGCTTAAAAAAAAAAATTATGCAATCAGCTCAATGCTGTAATGCACCTTGTTCAGGTTGCATGTGCACCTTGTTCAGGTTGCAATTGGCCTACAACGCCATTAATAATCAGCACAAAGCTGTAATGTTAATGCACCTTGTTCAGGCTGCAATTGGCCTACAACGCCATTAATAATCAGCACAAAGCTGTAATGTTAATGCACCTTGTTCAGGTTGCAATTGGCTTACAACGCCATTAATAATCAGCACAAAGCCGTAATGTTAATGCACCTTGTTCAGGTTGCAATTGGCTTACGCCATTAATAATCAGCACAAAGCTGTAATGTTAATGCACCTTGTTCAGGCTGCAATTGGCCTACAACACCATTAATAATCAGCACAATGCTGTAATGTTAATGCACCTTGTTCAGGTTGCATTCGGGCATGCGCCTCCTCCTTCGCACACTCCATATGTTTATTGCGATAAGTCGAAATGGTATGGTAATTGTGGTATGATAATCGGTAGGGTACAGACGACGAAACGGTATGGTTTAATTGTGGTATGATGATCGGTAGGGTACAGACAATATGCTATTTGCGATAAGTCGAAACGGTATGGTAATTGTTGTATGATGATCGGTAGGTTAGAAACGATATGTTATAATTGCGATAAGTCAAAACGGTATGGTATTGTGGTATGATGATAGATGGGGTACGGATGAAATAATAGATATGCAACTGGATATCAAATGTCTCTATGGTTAATGTAACAATCACAGACCTTTGTAAGGCTGTGTTATGACCCTCCCCCTCCACCTCCAACAACACTATTAATAATCAGTATAAAGCTGTAATGTCAATGCACCTTGTTCAGGTTGCATTTGCACCTTTCTCATAATTCGAATGGTTTTTAGTGGCCAAGATTGTGATTGTCTGCAAAGTAGGTGAATTCAGATTGTAATTATCATTATGAATGAGATAGGCATATTATACATGTGCAATTTACAGATGGTGAAGGACAAACTGCATCTTCAATACCATCATCACAAAACTGGTCAAGTTCTTTCAACAAGTTAATATACTTTTCCATAGTGATATTGTATTTTTTGACAGTTTTATTCGATAATGCCTTCAGGCGTTTCTCTTCCTCTTGTCTGGCTTTCATACGGGGATGTGTATTAATGTACAAGAGTCGTTCTTGAGTAATTGGTTCGACAAGTGTCCAATTTCTTTCTTTTTCGCATCTGGAGAATGCAGTGTAAGCTGTACCAAGGTTACTTTTTTCCATCTGAATTGATTGTTGTAACTTGATACGCATGTGGGTGGCAGTTTTACCATCTCCAATTGACATACCCTGACTTTTAGCAATAGTTATTGCATATCCTGGCATTAACGGCAGGCCATTTCTGCTGCAACAATCAGACTCACATCGACCTTCAACAGCAGTAATTGGTATCCATTTCGGATGTTCTTGAATCCATGACGGGCCTTTATAATTTGGGAAATCGACTACAACAGCTATTGGAAATTCAGGTGGTGACATATTTGGTGAATAAAGGATTGCAATTACTTTTCCCATGGCACCATTATTTAGGCCAAGGCCTGTAAGACCCTTTTGGTTCTCGGTAAGGATTACAGTTGCACCAACTGCCATTAAAGATCTTAGTGGTATTTGACCCAGTTGCTTATCAGTTAAAGAGTGATGTTTACCACGTCCTCTTGATGGAATAACAGCAACTGGCACACCAAGGTTAGCTAATTTATTATGGTTTTCTTCATTAACTTCATTCCATGTTTCCATTAATGTAAGGACGCGACCATGCAAAAAGTTACATTTTTCGGCATGGGGCAAAGCATTTTCATAACGACTATTTATATCTTGCCAGTCTTGTTGAGTAATCGATCCATTGCGTATTCTAAGTAGCCGCTGTAGAAGGGCCAACTGATCGGGTCCTTGGCGCATTGTTTCTGTAAGAACAATAACATCGTGAAATGAGCGATAGATTGCATAACCAGCAAAGTTGATTGTGGAATCATCATGTTTCGGCGGCTTATGTAAATCCAAAGCACGAATTGGTCCAAGTTGACCAAGGTCCCCAAAGAAATTGACAGTTGGTACACCTCCATAATAATTATCAAAGTCTCCTGTTGCCTCACATAATCTTTGGCTGCACCAAGCCACTAGAAGCTTCGACTGCATGCTACATTGATCAATATTAAGTTGAATCAATTTCAGTTCATTGTTTTCATGCATGCCTGTATATTTTCTTAGCTTTCTTAGAGCTACATCACCCAACGGATAGTCAGAAAGCTGGATAGAATTTAAATTCTTTCTTTTTTAAGTTTGTGTGGTGGTGGAGTCATTGAGTGTATAGTGCGACCATTAGGTATGAGGACTGATGCTGCCCCAGTTGGGGCCAAGTTCATAACAGCAGAATTTCGCTTAAAAATACGACGAACGATTCTAGTAAGCGCGGTAATGATAATTGTTTTCCCGACACCGGCTGTTCCTTGTATTAATAAACGTATTGGCTGGGTACCTGTTGGCAAAGTTCCTTTTGCGACTTGTAATAAATGCTGAAGATTTATACCAATGACTGTTCTTTGTAATTCATTAGCATTTAAGATTTTTATTTGGGGTAAAGTACAATCTTCAGCATGCTGCAATTCATTTTTTTCTGCTTCTTCAGATATAGATTGTAACCATATGTCAGCATTAATTGGCCATTGACTACCAAAACTTTGAATTGCATAATTATTCCAATCAAATGTAGGCCCACCATCAGGAAGAACCTGTTGTACATTCGGCTCATTGATATCAGCAACATGGTGCCTAGCAATATCTCTCATTATTGCTCTACCTATGTTCATTTGTGCAATGGCAGAATTTTGGAAACATTGGGAACTTGCATCTGTATATTGAGATAATTAATCCGAACACTGAATTGGTTTCAATATTGATTGCACGGGTGTGACTTTGTGTTCTCTCGCTTTTTTTATCGAATGATTGTTTAGCCTCTTTCAATGAATCAATTAATATTGATGGGCATTCTTCAGTTTGAACAAGGGAAGCCAAAGCAGCAGCAAATGACTCATGTTGTCCCTTCAAATCTTCGGTATTGTGCCACGTTCCAACAGAAAATATAATGAGCATAGCTTTTGCATAGTCCTCAGTAACAGGCCAGACAGGTTTTGTTGATATTCCTGTAAAAACTGGGACGTGATCTACTTTGCTGGTACAATTACACTTTTTGCTCCAGTTCCATAATGATATTTCTGGCTCAGTTTCTCTCCGCTTATCACTTAAGTATTTGTCTAATGCGCTACTTTTTGTAACAGTTCCATCTTCACCAGACGTATCCAAGGCTCGGAAACCACTGATACTAATGTATCGAAAATTTCTGTTACATCTACTCAGACGACCACCACTATTAATGAAATCCGCCGCAGCACCTGAAACATCTACTAAACCCGCAATTTTTTGAAGTAGTCGTTGAGCCAAATTTTTAACAGTGCTTCCATCATCAGTGTTTTCAATGAGATGACGATAAACATGTACTAAATCTTCCGTTGAAGCAGCACCTTTGCAAGCATAACTAGCAATGTATTTTTGTAGAGCGAGAAGGTTCTGATCGATAATGGGTTTTTACATGCATCATCAAGCGAGGATGATCCCGTGGTCCCTTATATCTAGGATGTTCCCCTTCTGTTATGACAGCATTAAAAGGATGAATCTCTTTACCACTTGTTTTTTTGGTTTGTGGATCAAGATCGCCAAAATGAAAGCGACAGTACTTCTGTGGAGCAGTATCTTTTTTATTCTTACGGCGATAACGCAAACAATTGGAATTACAATTATGGAGGCCAATCCTGTTCACAAGATAGATATGTTGCTCTTTTATACCACCTTCATGACTAGCAACATCCGAAAGTTCTTGTGCCAATGGGTTATGGTCCGGTGGAGCTTGAGTCCCCTCTGGTCTGGCCCATTGATCTTTGTTTGGAACCCAAGTTTTAATTCCAGAAGTATCTATAATTTCATTTCCACCAGCAGGATGCAGTGAAGTAAACATTGGTGAAAAAATGTCATTACTGTTTTCATTTGTTGTTTGTAACCAATTTTGAAGTTCTTGCGCTGCAGGTTTTAATGCTTGTGAGTCTGCAACATCATCAGACAAGCTATCCATTATAGTTTTGACTTTCCGGGCATGTTTAGATGACGATATTATTGCGTGTCCATGTATCTCACCTCGACTTTTAGCAAATTCATATCGCAACCAATAGTCATCATATTGAAATACTTCTTTACTAACTGTGGCGAAGTAATTTATAGTCCTTGCATCGAAATACTGTGTCACAATATGAAGATTTTGTAGAATCATTTCCCGCTTGAATTTATTATCACTTTCCATTTGCTGGCGTACAGCATCTTCGTTTACATTGTTTATCAACGCATAATACTTAATAAGTAGTTCATGCAATGGTTTCCAATGAAATTCGGCACAACTGTTGGTATCAAAATATGCTGGTAAATCGCCAAATTCATTTCGTCTAAAAAAAAAGCATGGCATCCAATTTATTTTTTTGGTCTCTCCAGTATGGATCGGTATTTACCAGGTTTTTTCCAATACTAATAATTTTACGTGGAACTGAATCATCATCATTTTGTAAATTATCTCGAAGTTCAGCGATTGTGAGATGAGCATCATTTAATTGTTGGAAAACAAGAAAGCTACCCTGCTGCAATGCTTGCATTCGCAAACGCATATTTAATAAGAAAAATTTCAAGTACGGATGACGTGCTACACGATTATAAGAACAATAATATATATGTTCGATGTATTCCTCAAAGTTAATTTTATTTAACCTTGGAACAGTTAAGTCACAATTTCCATTAATAAAAACAGTTGGGTATGCCATAGTAAAAAACCCAGGAGTTTTTAATTCCCGAATAGGCCGTTCTCGTGTATATTCTAAATTTGCATTCGCAACTGTGCCATGTTGAAGAGCTTGATTAACTGCATCTTCAGAACCCAAGAGCTTCTCCAGTACTATTCGTAACTCTTTGTCAGCATCTTTAGGTTCAACCGGGCAAACTAAACCAGAACGGGTTATACTCTCGTCATCGTCAGGTAAGTTTTGTTGAAATTGATTTTCAGCAGGACCCTTATCTCCTTCTGGTATGATATTTGGCAATTCCACAACTGGCAAATCAGGTAATTCAGAACGCATCTCTGGTAAATTTTGAATGCGGTCATATTTTATTGAGACATCCTTATAGTATTCATTCGGCAGGAACTGGAAGTAGCGTCCTTTTAAAGGTTTGTCAATGTGATCAGAGCCATTGTATTGATGTTTATTTTTAGTATCTGGACCTTCAGCACCCCCTTCTGGGTATCCAAAACACAGTCCCCGTAATGCGTTTTCAACTTTACCCCTTTGCACAGTACTGTTGAATTGAATTTTGAATTCCTTTCTTTTTAATAACCACTATTCCAACTTCTGACGGTAATGATGGCAGTTCAGTAGCAATTTGCATTCTTTGAGGAAAACTCATGGAATGACCTTTTGATGCAAGCATGCCATACCGCAGGAGGTGTATATTCATAATGACAGTAATACGACGAATTAATGCTACTTCTAGTATGGTCAAATTTTGGAGATATGGTGGTACTGGTAAAAAATGCATATCATTATGACGAATGTTATCGTGTAACGGACCCAAGTCGTCATTATCAGCTGACAGTATACCTGAAAATCTAGCAGGTGTCTTAACATTCTGTTTAAAACGACTAAGACTCTCCCTGTGACACCTATCACACCTACCATCGCTGAATATTTTCCAAGACTTAACAGCAATTGGTTTTGTTTCATTTTTTGCAGTAGGTCTTATTGGAGGTGTTGCGTGAAATACTGGTCGAGTTTCAAGACAAGTTTTACAGGTTGATAAACTATGTAATTTCTCACCTTCTTCAAACTGTATTACAGCAGCCACTACATCGGGATTTTGATGAATGGTGGCAGTTTCACTTCCAAAAATGTTGTCTTGATCACTGGACTGGTTGCCTGTGACAACTGTCGACATTGACTGTATGGTTGATGTTTTTGGTATGGACTGTTGTGTGGTTGGCAAATTTTTTGGTATTGACTGTTGTGAGGTTGGCAAATTTTTTGGTATCGTCTGTGCAATTGATGAACTTGTTGGCATTGACTGAGTTGTTGATATGGAGTGTGTAGTTGGTAAATTTGTTGACAAAATATTATTCTGATTGTGTGTAGTGATTGGCAGTGTAACAGGCGGGTTTTTTAAAATTGAATTTTTCTGTTTACCCACAGCTGTTTTACAAACGCCTTTTTTGCATCTATAAGTTATTCGCTTGCGCCTATTTTTTGTTTCGGTAATTGTTTCATTGACTTCAGGTTCTTCATATTTAATATTCAACTGAAGACACTTTTGCTTTAGATTTAGTTCTTTATTTAAAAAATTATTAGTTTTAGGTCTGTTTTGTATTACAACAGACATATGAGATTTCATTACTTTTTCCACTAGAAGATCTTGCTTTTCCTTTAAAGTAATCACTTTCTCTTTACCATATTTTTTATTTGTTGTATCTTTAGGTTGAATTACATTGCCCGATGACAAACAGGGAATTTTTTTAGGTGGACTGAGTGGTGTGGATGATGCAACAGAAGGAAGGCTCAAATTGTCATCAAAGACCAATGATTGGTAGTGATTTCTATTTACTCTCCCAAGCAAAATAAAAGCACCTGCAGTGGTACCATCAGACAATAGATGTGTCAATTGCTGTTCCCTAGCAATATCATGTGTTTCATCATGAGTAGGACTAATAAGGGTATATGGGTGCATCGCAGTACTGGTATCAGATGTTATCAAAATGTTGACGCCCAGCATTATTGCGGCAGCTCGTATGAAAATTTCTTCAACATAGACAGTAGGTTTTGACTGAATTGAATTGAACTGAATTGAAAATTCCTATGTTGTTATTTTTGCGGACAAATTTGACCACAGCTGCTCGTAGTTCAACATGGTTCTGGAAATTAAGTTCAGAGGGGACAATTTGTCTGATCTCAGGCCGATCAAGTTGCTGTACTACTGCTCTATAAAAACAGTTGCCATCTCCTATCGTCAGTTCACGATATGTTATATTTGACAGACCAATACTTCTAGCATAAGCAATTATATGGTCTGCAGAATTTGACTCATTTAAAAGATGGGCAGCATAAGACTCTTGTAGTGCTATTTGGAAGTCAATATCATTGTTATTGAAGGGTCCAGGATTGCTTTCAATATCCCCTGATAACAATAACAGTAACTTCAAACATGCAAGATTGATGTTACAGCTTAGACAACATATAAAAATTAATAAACTAAAAAGTTTCAAAAAATAAATGAAGTGGTTGCTATTATCCAGATTGTCAAAAAACATTCCTGTATGGCTGTGGAAATTTGTTTTATTTTTAATATCATTACTGGAATGAATAGCAGCTACATTATAAAACGAACCGATGGTGGCACGATATGCCTGAACTGATATCATGATTGTTTTTTTTACAAGTAAATTAGTATTAACGATGCACCTAACTGCAGTTTTTTGCACCTAAATAAGATTTAAACAGTAAATAATAATCTAGTAAAAGATGCACCTAGCTGCACTTTGCACCTAAATGTTTGTTTGTTTGCTAGTAAAAGACACAGAAAAAATTATCAAATAATACTTATCCAATAATCTGTGAAGTATCCAAAAGTTCAAGCAAACAAAACCAACGCGCTCTGGTAAATTACCAGAGGGTTTGAAAAAAAAGTGGCGCCGAAAAAGTATATTTCGGTCGCCAAATCACGTGATCTATTTTGTCCAATCAAAGCGAAAAATGTTTGTGTTTCAAAAACTTCACGTGATCCATTTTATCCAATTAAATCAAAATATGTTTGTTTTGGAAAAATTATTTGCGCTTATGTATTAGTTTTTTTGTTTTTTTTTTGTTTTTTTTCCTCTATTAAAAAGTTATTACATTGGATACATGATATCTTAATTAAATATTATGGCATTTTATTTTTAGAATAAAACTTGTTTGTTAGGATGTATATTTGATGTAAATATCAAGGTCTCTAAAAATTTAATCTTAGCACTGAAGCTGGTGATTTTAATAAAATTTAGCTACCTATGTATTCAGTTTAGTATGTGTAGCTAGCTAGAAAATCTAGGCATGTCACTAACAAATTTTTTCATGCTTTAGTTAGCTAGCTTTAGGGGTGTGAATTATCTCTTTGAAGGTGAAGGAGTTCATTACATGTGAAAAAAATAGTGATATACTAGCTCTACATAACCTTTCGTTTTCACCATAATTTTCATGACAAAAGCAAAGAAATACTAGGGACAAAGTTGTAAAAAAACATTATAAAGGCTGAATTTATCATTTTATTCATAATAAAGTTCAGGCTCTTCTGCTAAAAAGAATATAAGTTTTTTAGGACAGACTAACAAATGCTCTAATTTGTCATAATGACTATTTCTACCCGAAATGATCACCAGCACGAGGTTTGTGTGCTGTACGTAATTTTAAATTTTCCAAAGATTCACTTGTCTCAATATCTATAGGTGCAAGTTTTTTTCCTAGCCCTGTTTAGGATTCGAACCTAAATCTCTCATTTGCAAGAGTGTCTTAACCATTAGACCAACAGGGGATAAATGCGTGCATAATTTTACAGTTGCACATCATAACAAGAACTTAACAGTAACGTCTAGTTAAATAACCTTTTTAAGTGAGCGTTCACATATTACGTAATCAATTTTTTGCCTATTTTCTACTCCTCCCACCCCCATGTAATCAGTCGCAATCATTTGGTTGACCCCCCTCCCAAAATTACGTCATCATCTACTTAGCCCCCCCTAAAAAAATCCGTAAAGAATTAGTTTATGAATGAAAGCAAATACTGTTTGTCTTAAAACAGATGCTAGTATTTATACCAGACCCTACAAAAGTTTTAAATATTTACAGTTTTATATTTTACTTTTATATTTTACATTTAAGATATAGAATAAGGTCAATATAAACGTTTTAGATATAATTGATATGTTTCACACTCTTGATAAAATATGCTGTTAATTTTTTTTGATTTGCTTATGTTATTAAACCACTTTGGCTGATTTTAGTTCACCCCCCCTCCCCCCTACTTGATTACGTAATATGTGAACGCTCCCTGTAACAGAAAATGTAGACGTTGATGTGAAAAAAGGTTATTTGATATAGAAATAATTTCTGTCAAAAAATGAATGCGATATATATAGATATTTAAAGATTTTCAATACATGTTGACGATTGCACAAGAACCACTTGTCAGAATTTAAAATGGCTTAATAAAAAATATAGATGTCAATATAGAAATAATTTCCATTTGTCACTTAATCCACACTGGTGTATGCTCACCGGCAGGGTTAATCTAACGTGGCAATGTCTACTACACCGCTTCTTTTGTGATGTTCCTACATTATAGCTACAATCATTCACAAAAATATGGCTCTCACCCCCTCTATAACATGCAATGTTATAAATTTCCCAACTTGACCTCGTAAGTGGGAAGGGAAGTATCTGTAGAATTATATATAGGTATGTACTTTTGCTGATTTCGCTAAACATTTTTTGCCCTTGAACTTTGGTCTAAAATTGGACGATTGTGGATTGTCGCTAGAACAAGCTATGTAATGGGACATTCCTAATCAGAGTAGAATTATATCACTTATATACTGTGTCATAAGTATAAGCTAGGTGGCCTATCTCATTGAAAATCTGTCCAAAAGAATTTTTCTATGCTAGCTATGTAGATAATTTTATGCTAGCCTAATTAGCTAATTTTATGCCAGCTAAGTAGTTAAATTTATGCTAGCTCTGTAGCCAGTTTTATGCTAGCTGTATATGTTATATGTTTGTTCTATTGCTCTTTTTTATGCCAGCCAGCTCAGTCAGTAGTTTTATGCTAGCTAGCCTTAAGTGTGAGTGAGAATAAGAAAGAGTTCATTACATGTAAAGGAATAGTGATATACTAGCTAGCTAAAAACATACCCTTTCTTCTTTTTCTTGAACAAGCCCTTCCGTCAGTTGCGATATAGCTTAGATTAACGAAAGTTTGAGTTTGAGGCGCTATGTGTCCGAGAAAAAAGTCATGTGATATTAGTGAAATTAATATGTGTATCACGTGGCTAAAAATTGTAGGCAAACTTAATCTCAACTGGAAACAGCACTATTTACGCTTGGTTAAAAAACAACAAAAACTCCATCGCCGTGCTAAAAACATATTGTCTCGCTTACTAAAAAATGTAATTAAGAATGACCATATTAAATCGCTGGAAAACTGACTCAAAAACGGCCGAATTTTGAATATTTTTGATGTATAGGGGGACGAGGGGCGGAAATCGTATAGAAATCCTATATACTCTCCACCGTACTTCCTTTTTCTTTTATATTTGGCTTATTTAATGAGGAAATGGGCTCCGCTACGCTCCGGGCGCTGACGCGCCCTCCGCTTCTCTCCGCAAAAACAAAGCATTTTTAGCTTCCAAAAGTTACAGTTTTTGATAAACCCGTTTCAAATAAATATAATATAAATAACGACATATGTTAATATGTTTCATGGATTAAAAACCTATTGCTCTAATATAATATATATATGTTGTTAGAAAAGATGTACAAAACGGTAATATTTTAAACCTTCATAATGGATAAATAATTTTTTAGATCTCATTGAGGCTTTGGAGTTAAAAACAAAGGAATTCCGTAGGGATAGCAAAGCTAGTGGATCTACGGCGACCTTTAAAACGAAAACCTTTCGCAGTGGCTATTCATACGTGACCGTACTTTAATATTTTTTTTCTATTCGTACGTGACTCTCACGTATTTTAATATTTTTTTTCTATTCGTACGTGACACTCGCGTACTTTATTATTTTTTAATTTTTTCTATATCTGCGATTTTCTATATTTATTCTTCGTACGTAAAACCTTTTCTTTCTCGTTTCATAAAAAAAAAATTTTTATACTTAGCATGAAGTTTCAATTTGTTATAAGGAAAGTTTTTGTAGTAGAAACCAGCCTTTTCAACTTCATTACAATTTCAATTGCAAAAAGGCGCGAATAGGACTTCTATGCTGAAGGAAGAAGATGGAGGTCGGACAAAGTTTTTCGAGCTTTGAGCAGTTAAATGAAGCAATTTGTAGTCATGAAAAAGGTAATTATTTTCAACTTTATGTCAGGAGTTCTCGTTCTATAGAGAGTGCAGCTAAACGTGCAACGAAAAAAAGTATAATACCAACATAAAATTCTCTGAGATTGATTATTGGTGTATTAATGGTGGCAAGAAATTTTTATCCACTTCAACTGCAAAACGTCCAAAGCAATCGTGAGTATTGTAGAACTGAATCTATGTGCGTCGTAACCAAGTTCTATTTTTTAAGATGGGTATCTCGATGATAGTCGATGAATTTCGTTTCATAGTAAAACTAATTAAAAAAAAATATACTTCGTTTACATAACATTTGATCTATGATTTACGCATACTTGAGCATATAATATTCTTAAAAGATGTATATAGAATTTAAGGCTGGTTTCTATAATGATCAAAATTAAAAATTTTCCTTATAGGACATTTCAGTAAGGATGTATGTATATGATAAAAATTAGAACAATTGAAGACGGTCAACAACTATATGTGAAAGATATGCACAAAGAACATAACCACGCTGTCAAT
This sequence comes from Hydractinia symbiolongicarpus, assembly GCF_029227915.1. Taxonomy (NCBI): domain Eukaryota; kingdom Metazoa; phylum Cnidaria; class Hydrozoa; order Anthoathecata; family Hydractiniidae; genus Hydractinia; species Hydractinia symbiolongicarpus. Next base: position 24,530,718 of record NC_079878.1, on the reverse strand, counting down.
AAGGTAACAAAGAATGTTAACTGTTTTACAAATTTATTATGACCCTAACATGCATGAATTTACCTTATAGGCATGTTTTGAACATTTACCGCAACAACGCCGTATAACCGATGTAGATACGTCAGCTGAAATAACAAAAATGCTTCAGTTGAAAGCAAGCAAGAAACTTTTACAAAATCACGTTTCTAAAGTAGCAGGGAAAAACGTTTTGCTGAAAAATCTTCACAATATCCAGGCGAAAATGGCAGGTAGAAGTAAAAATGACGTCGAGAGTCTTATCAGGGAAATGAGAAGTGTGCCTGGTAAGAATTTAAATTTTTGAATTGATGTACTTCCTTAATTTTCGCAGCTACTTAATTTCGCAATTTAAGAAAAAATTTATTTCCGGGTATTAATTTTTAATTATTTTAAATGACGTGAAAGATTATTGCTACTTTCTATTTAAGGAGCCACTGTGAAAGTTATTGTTGACAGCGAAGATACATTGAACGCTATATGCTATCAGGACATGGAGATGAGAAAAGCTTTTTCTGCTTACCCAGATCTGCTTATGTTAGACGCAACCTACAAATTAAATGATTTGCGAATGCCAGTATATTTGTTAATATGCGTGGATGCAGATGGAGAAAGCGAGATTGTGGGTGTTTGGATAGTAATGAATAAGGAGAAATCGACAATTGTCCGCATGAGTGAATGTTTCAAAAAACACAATCCTAACCATAATCAGATAGAAGTAGTGGTCATTGATAAAGACATGATGGAAAGAGATACCTTGAAAGAACAGTTTCCTCGTGCATCTATACAGTTATGCTTGTTTCACACACTGAGAGCTTTCAAACGTGAGATCACGACAATAAAGATGGGCAGCCATAAAATCAGATAAACATGAAAAAGATTAATGCTCTTTTGTAAATATATACATTCTGTGAATTTCTCTAAATTTCTTTTAATTCCTCCAGACTCATTTTAAATAAATAAAGTAAGTACGTGAGTGTCACGTACGAATAGAAAAAAAAATTTAAAATACGTGAGAGTCACGTACGAATGGAAAAAAAATATTAAAGTACGGTCACGTATGAATAGCCACTGCGAAAACCTTTCAACCCATGTTTTCCGATTTTTGAACTGCGGAAAAAAGACAACATAAGCTTTCCGACAATATGGGTAAACAGCTAATTTCGTGTTATTTATTTAGTTTATTTGATTTTCAAGGCGAAACTCGTATTTAACTATTCATTCTTTCTAGGTGCAATTTACATTGAGTTTTGCATAGAGTGTTTAATAACTGAAAATGATTAGAGAGAACACAAAATTAGTTCCTGGCCAGGTATAAGGAATAGGTAGCTAACTTGTGTTGATGACTTACCCTGGGGGCTGGTGTGGATATTTTATGTGCTCTCACTACTAGCACTGCAGTTGATGTAAAGTTTTTTTCGTCTTTTAAATGGCGTATATACAATCATATAAATATACCTATGTATATATATTATTAACTAACTAGCTATTGAATAGCTATTAGTTATTGGATAATATAGATATTATCATGTAATGAACAAGCGAGTTTATTCTAGGCAACGTTTTAACAGCTACAGCTGTCATCGACGGGCTGTAACTGTCAAATCGTTTAGGCTTTTGTCAAAAATTCTTAAACACATGTTCCCTTCATCTTCATCTTTTTTTATTGGCTTTTAAAAGAAGATGCAAATTTCAGCTTAGTGTGTACATTTTGAAATATTTTGCTTTTACCAGTTTAAATAAGCGATTTGCGGCTTCAGCAGGATATAATAGACGTCTAATTAACAAGTACAGTTTATTTATACTGTAACAGCATATTTAAAAGTTTTCCCTGACTGGTATAGAGAAGGGGTCATCCATAAAGTAAGTACACATTCAGGGGTCATCACCAAAAGATTTTGGTTAATGCGGTGACAAATAAAAAAAATTATATATATAATAAACAAATAATCTTTTCAGAGTTATTTTCCACCCAGTAATCACAAAAAATGTAAGTTTAGTTTGTATATCTAATAATTTTGACTTAGATTCAGTCATCCAATTGGCAGGATGCCCTGTTAACAGGGAAATGCAAGTTCGAAACCAACCCATGTTTCAAAATACTTTTGCACGTGTCTTTATACCTTAATTTTGGTCAACCAATAGCACATGTTCCTTCCACAAACTCACCATAAAGAAGTTCCTCAACAGGACTTTCGCTTCTCGTGTCAAAGGCTTTTTTAAAGTCGGCAAAAACAATGTACAGATTTTGACGTTGCTCTCTAGCCTTTTCCATCAGTTGTCTGAGGGTGAAAATACCATCAATCGTACGTCTACCATCTCGATACCGTGATTGCGACTGAGGATATATTCTTTCTGCAAGGTTTTTCAGTCTCTGCAAAAGGATGTCAGCAAAAACTTTCCCTACAACGCTGAGTAGGGAGATTCCTCTATAGTTGCCACAGAGACTACAATCCCCTTTTTTGAAGAGAATTGTGATATTGGGGTCTGTTAAGTCGCATGGTATGGATTCAGTATTCCAAAATAAGGTGATGATAGCGAATAGGAATGCTCTTAAGCGAACTTCTCCATGGACAAGGATTTCAGGTAAGATACCGTCAGGTCCTGCACTTTTTCCAAGTCTGGTGTATTGTAGTGCTTTTTCTAGCTCAGCTTCGCTGATTGGTGCATCAAGGTTTCGTCAATTGGGAGTTGTTTAATTTCGTCCAGAATTGTTGAGTCTACTGCAGATGGTTGATTAAGAAGATCGTTGAAATGGTCGATGATGCTAAAACCGTCTATGATACGACCTAAATTAAGTACTGGCATGGAATAAATAGAGGTTATAAATGAAGAGAAATAGAGATAGAGAAATGTTCCTTCTGGCACAGTCGCGTGCGCACAATGCCGTGATGTCACCGCAAGTCCCAGCACAGTCCCTATTAATCCATCAGCATCCGATACCATGCCATAGTGATCCACATAATTCAAGGACCTAGTATTCAATAACATCTGTAGAATAAAAGACAGCTAAAATTTCTAGCACAATTTCCCATAATATTCTACGCACATCAGGGAATTTCCCTTACTTATTTTTGTATGATAGGGAAATTCCCAAAGGGAAATAACTGATCCTCCGACTTTGTAAAAAAAAACCGTATAATAAAAGAGAAATGAATTCACGCACTGTCAAACAATTACGCGATATTGCGAAAACCCGTGGACTTAAAGGGTATTATAGACTACGTAAAGCTGAATTTGTTGACCTATTGGAGGACGTACCACAGAGGCCACCAAGAAAGGCTTGACAACGAAAGCCCGTAAGGCCAGCAACCATACTACCAACGCCGGAGGCCATGGATATTTTTGAGAAACAAGAGATGATGAAAAATCGATCGATTGTGAAATCCAAGATGCAGGAATGGTACAACTGGCTGGTTGATGCCGTCCCAAAGCCTATAAAAGATGGGGTCAAGGGTGCATATGCGACCCTTAAACGTACGGTTATGGGATTCTATGGCAGGGCAACCAACAAGGCCCACGCTCCATGATGAAGTCGAACAGGAGGTCAGGGAAGACAATTTGGAAGATATCCAAAATCCCCATAATCAGCCGTGACACAACTTTACGCACCAGGAGCATAAGCATGCTCTTCACAGAACCTTCTGGAGTTTCCAAATTCCTGGTATAGGAGGTGCCGACGTTGATGGGTATGTCGGGATGGTGCGACCCAATGTCCGAACCTTGGTTGCGGACCAGGTAGAAGATATGGGGTCGGCGAAGGTACATCTGTCGCTATAGATCATGTGGACCTATAAAGGGGGCTAATGAGAATGAGGATTACATTGAGGTAAAGAAAGTATTCCACAGCAATATGGCCCCGGTATTTCAGGGTAACGATGTGGATGATGTGCTGGATAGGATGTTTGCCCAGGTTAAAACACATGTGGAAAACCCGGCATTACCCCAGAGTGGCTTTACAATGTCCCAAATCCTACACCTCGATGTAGACTTTCACAAATTGAGGCTAACAAGAGGCTCATCATACCTTGAACTACCCAAATGGGTAGCATCCAAATATTATTCGGAGTAACATCCTTTCTATACGTGAAGGCGGTACTGATTTAGGGTTGTTAAGAATGTTTGTCAAAGCTTTATTGTCATTAAAAGTACGAAAGGTCTTCCTAATAAGTAAAGGTGATTTTTCTCACATGCATATCTTACTGCTAATGTTTTCTTTCTATTTGGGAATATCTCATTTCTGTTTTGTTTAGCGATCTGGAGGAATAACCTACAACTTTTGTGTCAGCTTTTCCTTTAGTTCTCTGTAACAAAAAAGCGGATATGCCTACTGGACTGGCATCACAATAAATCAATGTTTCTTTATTCTCGTCGAAGTAGGAAATGCATGAATCTTCTGACGGTAACGTTTTCGGGGTTTGGAATGCGGTTTCACACTCTGGACTCCATTCGTACTTCGCATCTTTTTGTGTTAGGCATCTAAGTGGGTGAGTGATTGTGCTGTACTGCGGAATGAATCTCTTCAGGTAATTTGTCATTCCTAGAAAACTGCAAGGTGATTTCAGATCCTCTGTACGGTTTGCATTCTTTAATGCTGACGTTTTTTTTGGCTCGGTTTGATGCCATCAGCTGAGAAGATATAACCAAAATACTCGAGCTTATTTTTATCGTAATACATATCTTTAAATTTAAGGTTAGTCCCTCTTCAGCTAACCTTTTGAAGACTTTTTCCAGTATGTTATCATGGTCTTTTGTTGTCTTGGCGTAGATCAATATGTCGTCAGTTATATTTGCTGTTTCTTCAATGTCCATAAGGATGGATTGAAGGGCGTGTTGGAGTTCTTCAGCACACTGTTTGCCCCAAAAATTAACCTTCTGTATTGCATGATTCTCTTTTCGGTTCTGAAGGCAGTATATATCTGCATAAGGGGTCTAATTCTAGCTGATGAAATGCAGAGTTTAAATCTGACTTTGTAAAATGTTTACTGTCTTTTAGTTTTACCTTTTTATTTAGACCGTCAATAACTGGTGTGGGGTATCGAGTCTCGTAATCGCCTTGTTTGCTGCACGAATATCTACTATAGGGTTCAACCAAGGTGTAGGTTTCCCTTTCACTTCTTCTAGTATTCCGACGGATTCAAGTTTAGCCACTGTCTGCTTGACTTTTTGTCTATTCGGAATTCTGCGTTCTGGTTGAGTGACTGGTGGTGCTTTTTCATCTATATGTAACTTTACTTGACAATCTGTAAACTTGCCTATGTTTCTTTAAAGATTGTTTATTTATAACTATCGAGTAGCGGCTGTAATCTAAAGACCAGTTTCCATACAGCTACATTTTGCGCCCAGTCGTAAAATGCGCCGTGACTTTTATCATATATACCGAACCATTTCCATTTAGCGATTTTTGCTCACGTGCCATATTGAAATGATCTAATTAAAACTTCTTTCGTAATTCATGTAGATTGCTACCTTTTGAATGGCTGTTAAGCTGAAGCGCAAAATGTAGCTCGCAAAAAGTAGAGCCTGTTCAACTTTTTTTAAATCGCCCCAGCGCATGCAAAAGCGCGAGGTCAGCGGCATTATTCTGATAATGCGCGTGCGTAGATCAAAAGTCACGGCGCTTTTTACGACTGGGCGCAAAATGCAGTTGTATGGAAACCGGCCTTAAGGGGCGGTGCGTTTATCTTTTCAGCACTATTCTGGTTTAAACTGGGTACTTTATTCTCCTGCTCGGGTGCTTTTTCTATTTTATTAATCTGCTTTTGAGTATTTTTTGGAGTTACGTGTTTGTTGATCTCAGGCGCGTTTAAGCTAAGCAATCTTAAATCAATTGCCGCTGTACCGTTCAGAAGATTTTTGTGATTTGTATCGATGAAGTAAAACTCTTTTAGTTTTATCATTTTCAACTAATAATGAAACAACGCCTAGAATTTTTAAGGAGGCTGTTTTTTCTTGACCATACGTAATGACTTTGGTTGAAGTTTTTTTAAGCTTCTAATTTTTAGCATAACAACACAATGTAAATAAGCGATAGTCCTCATCATCATTATTTTACATCTGGATGTCTCGAGATTCTACCACTTATTATCACTAGAGTCGGAGGAATTAAAAGTAGCCAATTTGTTCACCGACCTGTTACCCTTAGTTTCTTTCCCACAGAACTTTTGCAGTATCTAGCAAAATGTTCGATTTTGTGACCCTTTTTGCACTCTCTCCCTTCAACATTCACCACACAAAACCTAAATTAAACGTTTTTAAAACGGTATCAAAATAACGTTCTTCAAATACCGCTTAATTGACTTATTTTTAACGTTATTAGTGTGAGGTTATTAAAACGGTATACGATTAAACGTTTTTGTAACGTTTCTTTTCTAACGTTATTAAGACAAACATAGATTTAACGTTTAATAAGCGTTGTGAAAAAAACTTTTTTGCACGTCACTAAATGGCGTATTTTTAACGTTACTAGTGTGATAGTAAAAAGGCGGTATAAGATTAAACGTTTATGTAACATCTGTTTTGTAATGTCATTTACACTAACCCAAACTAAACGTTTTCGAAACGTTCGTAAAATAACGTTTTTTAAAAGTCACTGTCACGTATTTTTAACGTTATTAGTGTGACGTTAAAAAGACGGTATACGATTAGACGTTTTTGTAACATTTCGTTTGTAACGTTATTTTAAAGATTATTTTAAAGAAACTAAAAGTTACGTTTTTAAATAACAATATTACAATAGCGTCGTTAGCATAGTAGTTTTAAAGACGAGCTAATTTAAACCCCCAGGGAGTAACATATTCAACAAAACACGCGTGGTGCGTAGCCTTTTGTTTTAATGCGAGCAACTTGTCTCGTTGTCCCATTCACAACATCGCTTCCAGAACTCTGTCTCTTTTACTTTTGCCTTGGTAGTCAAAAGAGAAAAGGAATCCGGGGACGAGGTTAAAGACCATCAGCCATTGCGAGCTATGAGCGCAGATGGTTCAATTTTGTGAGCACATGGTCTAGTGGGCAATAATGATAGCGGAAAGAGGTAGCGGTGGAAAGTTGTTTATATTTTATGTTATGTAAATGTACGTACAGGGTAAGGTAATTTTATAAATAGTTTAGGATTGAAAAATTTCGTTGCAGGAATGATCACAACAAAATAAAAAAACAATTTCTTATTATATATAAGAAGTGTAGCTAGCTATGTAGCCGAGGTTTGAATATATATAAACTTGTTTCTTAATTTTTTGAAAATGGCTTTGGGCTTGTCAGTGTTGTAATGACCATAAAGAAAGAGTTTCTTTCTTGAATTTTTGATGACTTGGCTTTCATGTCAGTGTTGCAATGACCTCATGCTTAGCCTGTGGCACAAAATGATTTTTTTCTTAAGATTTTGATGACTTGGCTTTTGTGTCAGTGCTGTAATGACCTGCATGCTTAGCCTGCCGTACAAAGTGAGTAATTTCTTGAAATTTTGATGACTTGGCTTTTGTGTCAGTGTTGTAATGACCTGCGTGTTTAGCCAGTCGTACAAAGTGAGTTTTTTCTTGAAATTTTGATCACTTGGCTTTCGTATCAGTCTTGTACTGCATGTTTCGCCTGCCATACAAATTGTTTCCTATTTTTTTTCTAGTTTTCGTCCTTACCAGACCGATGTGGAAAAGGTGCATAAAAAAGCAACACGTGATAGAAACCTCAAAGGAGAAAAAAATTTATTATTTATTATAATTTATTAATATTTAAGTAATACTGATATTTTTTATGTGTTCCATAATAATTAACGTTTAAATTAAACCAACCGAATAATGTTATTTAAACGTTCATTTCGAACGTCATTTGAACGTTACATGCAGAACGTTATGTAAACGTCCTCAAAAAAGTGGTTATTGAATGTGCAAACGGTGCGTTATTTTACCGTTAATTGAAGGATCTAAATGACGTCTTTTGAACCTTAAAAAAGTTCTTGTGCCCACTGGGATGGGGGATAGCTGTCTTGTAACTTCTTGCTGTATGTTTGTTTTCTCTACTTCGTCTGCTTCCTGTTCCGAATCTTCTAGCTGTTTCGCGTATATAAGAAAATCAGTTAACGTTGTTATTTGTTGATAAAACTAATTGCTGCGTAATTTCTTTTTCTAAATTTCTACCAAAGTCACATTTGTTTCCTAGCTGTTTAACTCGTTAATAGAATTGATGCATGTTTTCATCTTGTTCTTGTTTTAACTTGCGAGATAAATATACCTCATAATCAGTGTTTTTCTTGGGGTTAAAATGTCCATCGAGTAACCCAACTGCAGTATCGTATGTTTGTTCCGTTCCGGTTACTAATAAATTGTCATAGTTATCGTAAGCTTCTTTGCCAATATAGTTTAAGAATAAAGCTACTTTTGCGTTTCATCGTTCACGTTTAAGGCAACTTTCTCCCATCTAGTGGAGATAGCATTGTAATCGTCCAGATCGAACTTTGGAAAACTCGTTATCGTTAAGGCAGCAGCCATAGCAACTATAATCTTCTTCTTTTTTTCTTCTTTTTTAACTTTATTTAAACAAATTAATCCTTTTTCTCGTCGCCAATGTGATATTCATAAGACACGTGTTTATCGTATCGCCTATATATTCTCACATTAAATATTTTGTGCAAACTAGTCGTTAGCCCGTGGAAAATCCACGGGTTCGCCCCTCATCTTTATACCGCATTGCGTGCTTCTCGCTATTGCGCAGCTAAGTTACTATTTTGCGTGATAGACAGACGTATACGGGTATTATAATATAGACTAGTCGATAAGGCCCGTGGAAAAATCCACTTAGGCAGAAGGACAATGGAAAAGTAGGTTGTTTTAGATTTTTTGCTGACGTCAGCAGTGCAATTACAAAAATATTTGGCGAAATTTAGTTTATTCGTTGTCTGTACTATGCAGATGTTAAAGCGCTGACCAAGAAAATGTATATGATCATATCTTTTTGATAAGCAGTTAATGAGACATAAGGGTTTTAACATTTTGCTGATGTCAGCAATGTCCATTCAAACCCCCCAATTTTTTTTTTAGAAATTTGTATACCTGCTGTCTTCATTGTATAGGTCTTGAAACGCTTATCAAGAAAATGTATAGGATCGCGTATTTTTGACAAACGGTTGCAGAGATATTAGGATTTGAAGGTTTTTCTATGACGTCATCAACCCGTCCATTCCGAAACGGATTCGGGGACCCAGGTTTGGGAAAATTACCCAAATTGGTCCTAGTTGGTCCCTAGTTACCCACGCGGTGAAAAATTATTGACGTCACCACCTTGTTTCCAAGTTATTTTGCCTCAAAGTTTTAGGTGCACTGTAATGGCTTCATTAATTTAATATAGGATATTGACGTTAAAGTAGTGTTATTTTCGTCGCGTCGTGACGTCAGAAAATTTAACATATTAGACATGCATTTTTCGGCAAAATCAAAGGAAAATGAAGACATCCACTTTGCCTGTCACAGACACACAGACAGAAACACCTATCGTATTATTATAGAGACTAGTCGATTAGACCCGTGGAAAAATCCACTCAGGCAGAAGAACAATGAAAAATTAGAAGATTTTAGGAATTTTGATGACGTCATCAGTGTCCTGTTTATCTACGTAAAAATTGAATGCGTTTTTGATAGTTGTAAAAGCCTGTGGAAAAATGACAAAAAAGCAGTAAAAATAAGGATAACTTACGAAAACGATGTTACAAAAAAGAAAACTTGGGATTTTGTTTTCCATAAACCTCCATAAACCTAAAAAATAATAAAATTATGATGATAATATTTTAATATTTTTGTTTCCTGTAAAAAGATAATTCAATGGTTACATACAGACCGTATAATATTAATATATTGATAAGTAAGTTACCTGCAGTTGATGCTTCTTGAGTCTTTTCAATACCAAAAATATGTGATGCAATTTTAACATGGCATGCCCTGACTTTTAGTTCATGAATTATCTCCTTAAAATGAAAATAATCCACCTAACGAAGCGCGCCACGGGAAGGCAAGTCATGGGGCTTTGCGCTTCAACCTAAAAAAGAAAAAGAAAAGTACGTAGTGTGCTTTTGTACTAAAGAGAGTTAATAAGGTAAGTTTTGGGCAATATGACCAATTCCAGTAGCTTGTGAGCCCCCAATACCAGTCAATGTTGAAGTGAACTAAATGTATTTTAATGTTTGACTACATAATATAGATAACATTAACAGTTTTTATAAGAACAAAATGTTTGAACATATGGCTTCAGAGGCCCAAAAGTTTAGAACATGTTAAGAACATTTAAGTCTTTGACAACATCACGAAGTACGGAAATGCTCCTTTACACTTACACAAAAAATGACGAAATCAGAGGAAAATTACGACCAATTTAAGAACAATTTGAAATGTTGAAAGGCCTTCTTTAAGTGTTCTTATAAAAAAAGATGTACCATAAAACATTGGTTGAATTAATCTTTTTTTTGTTATCAAAATAACTATTATAATTACTATATTAAAAATAAATTATCATTAAAATAAACCACTCAACAGACAAACAAAAAAACGAACCTCTGAGGTATCGATTACAAAAAAACTGAATAATAGCACATGCATGAAATTGATAAAAGTAGAGTATACAATGATCAATAAATATCGTACAGGGTGAAATAATGGAATAATTGAATAAACATTTTTTACAAAGTCAGTGTTTGTAAACATTGCTTAGATATAAATTTTAATGCCAAATAGAATAACTAATTGCAGTTGTGGTATTATTAGATACCTCAGAGTAAAAAAACTAAACACATACACGAACATAAAATCTAATAATTTAAAATAATAATAATTTAAAAACTTAATAATAATAATTGTTGTTGGTAATGGTGCAGTTGTTGTACTGAGTTTGAACAGTGTATGTGTGTTGATGTTTGTGCTTTCGTCTTAGGTGTTTTTTTTTCCACGAAAAATTGGGTAAATCCTGACCCCCATGTGCTCTCCACCACTTAAATGATTTATTGGACAGGGGGCCAGGATTTTGCTTTCTATAAGCCACGTAAGCTGTATACGTCAAAACTAAAAAAGATAAAACAAAATGGAATATGTTATAAAAATAATAAAAATAGACACTATTTATTATGAACATATCCGTACCTTCTTTCTTTTTTTCTACTTGTTTTTCTGTGTTATCTAAAATATTTCTGTTATAATAATCTGGAAGGAAAAAATATATTAAAAAATTGAAGGCGGAGGTGACAAAATAGGACAACAAAATATACCGTGTACACTTTCAACTTCACCTTCTAAAAAGTTTAAGAACAATAAAAAATATTAATCCCATTATTTCACTTATGCTGTAGCCTGGAGTTTAAGAAAATATTAAAATGTAAAAAATAAGAATACCCTGCATTTCTGCAGCTCGTCCACTACTCTCTAAAAAACAAAAAATTACGACAATAAGAACTATTAATCACAATGTTTTCCTCATGCTGTACGAAGAAAATATTAAGATGTAAAAAAGTAAGAATACCCTGTCTGTTTTCAACTTGTCCACCTTTTAAAAAAAAAGGAAAAACTATTACTAATCACAATAAAAAATGGATACTTCCTTTGTGTTTGTGTGATCATGGATGTGTAAGTATATGAAATGTTTGTGCTGGCTGTTATTATGCTCTAAATAATAATGATGTGTATAAAAATAAGGGCGATAACAAAATTAAGTTTGGTTAAATAAGGCTATGCCAAATACCTGATTTATCCTTCTCTGGAGTTTTTAATAATTTTTCCTCCATCACTATTTCCATTATATTATTATAAGACTAAAAGAGAATGTTAAGAATAAAATGTACATTTTACGACAGTAATGGTTCAGTGGTAACTGTTGTGACAATACATATATGGCTGAATAGGAAGAATAATGTAAAAAAAAGAGCAATGTGAATTCATTTGAAAATGTGCCTTGGCTTTCAGTTCATGATTAGCATATGTAACGCAGCTATTTTTCTACATAAAGTTTTTGTGTGAGTTATAGTATTGGTTGAATTAGTAAAAATGCTTTTTAAGCTCAATTTTTTTGGCAAAAACCTTTTATTCGCATAACGAAAAAGAGCATCCTAAAAACTTCAATCGGGTTTTTTGTTAATGAATTTCAGTTGAATTAAACCCAGACGTAATGTTAAAGTTTGACTTAACTCTATTCTGTTTATCCATCATTCAACCTTTTTCGTATCTGAATGATTTTTTTTCTATTTTTACAGACTTGTTACTTTAAAAATTTAATCAAATAAGGATTTTTTTACCTCATATTTTTCATTTTATAAGATTGAGTTTAAAATTCAATTTAAAGATCGAGTTTTTACTACCGTTTAACACTCTGAAATAAACGCTGATATTATTTTTAAAGTTGTTAGAACACCTGATTTTAATGTTTCCTCATGTTCAAAAGGTGCAAAAAATCAGTAAAGCCACAATCATTTCAATCATTTCAAATTTTCTAAGTGTTTCTAAGTGTTTTTTGTTTGTTCTGATATATAAAGATTTACAGCTAGTTTAATTAAAAATACTGCACAAAATTTTGCACAGCCTTAAACCGCAATAATTGATGTTGCAGAATATATGAGAAAGCGGACTTAGAAATAATTTATGTTGCAAATTTCTTTTCTTAGTCCTTAGTTTACGATAAATCATTTTTAAATTTATGCTTTCATATGCTAATCACTTAACAAAGTGCCCCACGCGAAGGTAAGCCATAGGACTTTGCACTTCACCTAAAAGAAAAAGAGATGCATGTGCAACACAACATTTAAATAAAATGCATCATTACTGTACTTTTAGGATTCACAACATATTTTTGGCATACAATAAATTTGAAAAAGCCTAAATAAATATCCGCAAAAAAGTAGTATCATCAGCTTTTTGTAAGGGTTGTAGCACTCTTCCCAAATTCACTGTTTTTAAATGTGAATACGAAATTACTATCCTGTTCAGTACAGTCAAAAGATATTATTTTGTTTTCCGAGACTTTCGTTATCAGATCAAAACCTCCCCCCCCCCCTGACTTTAGGATACTGCTGAACCCTAATTATTCTGATGAGCCTTATAAATGTATAAGACATGGGTGCACCGAATAGGAACATTTACCCCCATCAACAGTGCACGCTACTCTCATGTTGGCAGTACATTTCGCACAACACGGCGGATAGATATAAAGAGCAAATTATCTATTTTGTTTACTTTATATTTGCATTACATATACTACAACACAATTGTTCAATAGATTATGTAAGAACCTGACGGTAAACCACATTTTGAGTATAACATTCCCTATTAAAAAACCCTTGCCTGGATGAGGGAACAACACTTACTCGAACATCACCAAATGCTCTTGCTCTAGAAAAAGCAACATACAGCTGACCATGAGAAAAACATGGCCTGCGCAACAATATTCCAACCTTTTCAAAGGTTTGACCTTGTGCCTTGTTTATTGTCATAGCATAAGACAGCCTTAGTGGAAGCTGTCTGCGACGTAAAACAAAAGGCATACCTGTATCCGAAGGTGCAAGTTGCACCCTTGGATAAGTACCCTATCTCCAATGGCATCGCCAGTGAGTACTTCAGTATCGACACAGTTGTCATGAAGACGTCTTATAATTAGTCGAGTGCCATTACATAAACCATTATTTATGTTTATGTTTCTTAATAACATAACAATGGCACCAATTTTTAATTTAAGGCAATGAGGAGGCATACCTGAAGGTGTGATACTATTTAAAAATTCTACCGGATATTGATTCCGTTCCACCTCCTCATCACACACAACATCATCTGCGCTAAAATAAACTTTTCTTCACCAGGCAACAGCGCCAACACCTGATCATTAATGATAAGTGAGTCATCATTTGTGGGTGTTAGTACCACAGATGATGCCATAATTTCCGGTGAAAGATCCCTAAACAAAGTATCAACAATACATTCATTTTGTATCACACATTGGGATGGCACTTCAATTGCGCCTTGGAAAGGTTCTTGCTCCCAGGTAAAACACCTTTCCCAAGTTGCAGAAGCCATGCAGCAAATTGTTGTTCTCCTGGCCTTGTTCTCATGTTTCGATGTAATCGAAATTCTTTAACCAAGTGCCATAATGGAGAACTTTTTAAACACATGTCCACAATTTCAGTTGCTTTTCCTTTTCTGACAACAGGCAGTAACTGTGAAAAATTACCACCTAAAAGAACAACTTTACCTCCAAATGGAAGCTCATTATTACAAATATCTTGTAGAAGACGATCTATTGCATGAAAAGCAAGCTTAGGAATCATGGAAGCTTCATCAAGTAAAAATAGACTCTTTTGTCGCAATTCTGCAGCATAAGCAGAAACCGGGGTTATCTTGCATGTACTGTTCTCTACAATAGGAACAGGTAACCGGAATAGTCTATGAATGGTCGTACCCTTTTTCAAAAGTGTTGCTGCTCTGCCAGTAAATGCAGCAGTTCCAACTTGAAAACCTCTACCTGTAAGTTCAGAAATAAGGTAATTATAAGTAAAGGTTTTACCACTACCACCAGCACCTTCTAAATAAAACAGACGGTTGTTTTGGGCTGCATTGTTAGCAACATTTACAACAGCTTCTATGACTGCATTAGCCAGTGCAGTCTGTTCGTCAGTAAGTTGAGCCCTTAGTTGGGAAGCTCTTTCAGCCTCCATAGCTACATCAATGTTTTCAGCTGGGGGTAATTCATCTAAATGAGGAAGATTATAATCAGTAAGAGATTTACCAAATTGCCTAAGTACAGAATTAATATCTTGAAGCAGCCTGTACTCAGCATGTTCCTCATTCATTTGGCGAATATAATCTTCATACATTGCATCCTTGTACCTTGTCCACAAAGTAAAAGGATCAGAAGGTTCGCAGTGAGTAAGTATCACAGCAAACAGTTGTCTTAATTGTCGAGGCATCTGAAAGTTAACAGCTTCCTGCAAAGTATTGTTCCATTCAGTATCATCTTGCAGGAGACCACGCAATAAACAGGCGTCACGAAATGTTTCAGCAACATTGCCATTGACAGTTCGTAAATCTTCAAAAGAAGTTGCACCAGGTGTATGCAATAGCAACATACGTAAATAAAAAAGCTCACCTGCGCGAGGACTCACACTATACATTCTGGACACATGACCGCGTTGTCTTGGTTTCCAAACTTTGTTCTTATTAAAAACAAAATGAAGAGGAATGTCTGGATACATATATTGGCGAGCATCATGATTCTCTGCATTTAACACAAACCAAGCTGTTAATTTTGTAGCATGATCTGCAGCTCTGTCCAGAGCCTCTTCAGCCTGTCCTTGCTGAAAATAAACAATATGGTTATTTGGCAAGGGCACTGGCAATCTATGGACAACATGAGATTGTTGGTGCATGGTAATTTCAAAAAGACGCCATATGGCTTCCGGTGCACTGACATACCGTGCATCTAAAAATGTCTGCACCTCATCATGATCAATACGTTCATTGATCTCAATGTTGGCACAATCATGACCTTTATAAATATATTTATAGAGGTATTTAACAGATTTAACAGACATGCACGCCTCCAAGTTTATATGTGCATTGTATTTCTTGGAAAGCCATGGATTATATGGAACAATCCAGCGATTATCTACGTCAACATTATTGACATTGATATGTATACCATTATCACGACGTCTATATAATGGATATCCGTTGACTTCAGCTACCGTAGATGCTAAAAAGTTCTTTGGAAAACTTTTTGTGCAAACACCATCTTCCATACATCTGGAATTAGGATTCAGATGTCCACATGGTCCATGAATCATACGCGAACGTACAATTTCAAACAGCTCAGGGTGTTCCTGTTAATTAGGAATTTCTGCTGAAATAACACTGTCTATGTCATCTGCATCCCTAAGTTTGTCATTGGGATCTAAATGAATTAACAAATGACAATGCGGCAAACCCCTCTTTTGAAATTCTATAACATACACATGTGTTATAGTCTTACCTAGAACTCCCCTTTCAGTAACATCTTTAAGGAGTTCATTTAGTTTCAATTTAAAAACTCGAGACACTAAATCAGGCCGATCGTGTGCACGTTGGCCTGCAAACAAATTTTCTGTAATTTCACGCCATTTTGGATTGCACGTAAAAGTCAGAAAAAAATCAGGTTTTCCAAACTTACCAATAACTGCCATAGCATCTTGATACTTTTGAGCCATGGCACGTGGACTTCCTTGAAAACTCGAAGGAAGAACAACAATACGACCTGGTTGAAGGCCTCGCTTTTCAGCTCGTGCATTCAAATGGTCAGCTAAACCTTCATAACTATCAACACGAAGGTTGGTTTGACTTGCTCGAATGTAATTTAAATTATTACCTTCAACTTTAACATAAGAATCAACACAATACTGCTGAAACAATTTCTTACCATAATGAATCGGGCTGAAATATTCCCGAGCAGCTAAACGGTAAGTATAATACTGCAACATTGTAGTAGTGTTGCGAGTACGGGTTGCACGTACAGCAACATGAGGTATCCTATTATGCCAACCTGGTTCACCCCTTGGAAAAAAAAGAGGATACACCATTGGATCCAAGTTTGCAGACATTGTGGAAATATTCTGTAAATCACCTCCACGCGGATAGATAACAACATCCCTGTTTCCAGGAGGTGCTCCATCTTGGCCAACAAATACTGCCGCAACTTCATCAAGATGTGGCAAGTTGTAGCGCTTTCGGTCATTGCCAACTCTCATGTACATACGCACTTCAGATGGAGCACAGTTTTGTGCTGCTGCCTGATTTAATTCTTCAGCTTCAACTTCAGCCATGTACCTATAGGCAGCAGCAAACGGGCTTACTCTGTCCATAACATCTTGAACAGTTCGCATCACGTCTTCACGACAGCCATTATTTTCTTGGCGTGCCATTCTTTCGTTGAGAGCCCTACCTGCTTCATAAATATAAAGTTGGTTAAAAACAGGGGTTTGTCCTTCAGGAGGGTGAAGACCCCCAACACGATGCCATATTTGACCACAGATACGAAAGCATGGTGGTCCACGGCCAGGTGGGGGGCGAAGGTTTGCTCCAAAAGAAGCAAAGGCAACGGCACTATTATACTTACGTATATTTGACTGAAAGTTTTTTGCCTGAACAGTATCTGTATTTGTTAATAATTCCCCAAGCTGCTGAGGGTAAGGAGACAAATTATCTAATGCAACTTTACCAGTGTGACAACATTTAAAACAATTTTCATTTTCAAACTTTAAAGCTTGACAATAATCACATTTTTTGTCCATAGCACCTAAAAAATATAAATTAGGCAATACATTTTGACGTGCAATATTATAATACGGCGCATTTCGGCGAGCACGAACAGCAGCATGTCTTTGGACATCAACTTGCCTCCTATTAATAACGTGCTCGTCATTATGCATTTCTCGAGCCATGGCTTGTCTATGAGCATTTTCAGCACGTCTATTGGCAGCCTGCTAATTAGATTCTAATTGTCTAGCAACAACGTGTCGTTGAGCATCCATAACTTGTCTGTTGCGAGTTTGCTGAGCTGATTCTGCATTGCGCCTAGCCGCATGTCTAACAGCATCATTATGCCGCCTATTATTGGCCTGATCAGTCGATTCCAATCGACGTAAAGAGGCAACACATTGAGCATTTTGCCTGCGTCTAGCTAAGGAAACATCATCATTATCTGATAAACGCGGTACTACATTTCTTTGCATTTCTTGTGGCAATTCAAAATTTTGGGAAATATGTGGTCTTTGCCTCAAGATGGCACCTACCAAACCTTGATTATTGTCATGCTGTTGCAACACAAACCTACCTAAATTATTAAACAGCCTAAAACCACGAATAGTATTACTGCTGTCATTAATTCCAGACTCATTTGACATTATATATATATATCCTGATTAAAACTAAATGAAACAAATTATAGGTATATACCACAATTCCTAAAATGAGAAAAGAAAATGATCTATATATATGTATAATTATTAATAAAACTAACTTGTTCAAATTTAAGAACTATAGAATTTCTTACTCGCAGTTTCTATGTTCCAAGTTATATAGATTCTGATAACCTTTCTTTTGGTCTTGTATCTATACTAAAAACCATAATAGAAAGAGAAACTCTTTTAACTTAGGTAGCTAGTCTTAAAAACATATACATAAAAACACAACCTGCCTTTAATACAAAAGGCTAGCTGTATATATATATAGGATACTTTAGCTAGACAGGCTTCTTTTCACACATTTGTAACAGTCTTGTGGCAGGCAAACAGATAAGGATGACGTGAGTAGTGATGTAAACAAGCTAGTTAGACTGCTAAAAAATGTAGATAAACTGATATTTTGCTGTCTTTATCTACAACTATGGCTACAACTATGGCTACTTCTTTCCTTTCTTTTTCTTAACTAACTAACTAACTATGACTGAAATCTTTAGCTTTTAACTAAACTTTTTATACAACACTGTAAACAACAATCCATGTGCTCAACACATTTGTGTAGCATTTTAAATAATTAAACACGCAGATTAGTTACGCACCTGGAGATACAATTATGCTAGCTTTGTTGTTATAAACAAATCAGAAAACGAAAGTATAAGAAACATTTCCCTTCTCTTTTTATTTCACTTTGATTTATGCGCACCTACATTTTCGCCTGAATAGGTTGTTTCTTAACGTAGTAAAAGTAAAACTCATAGTTAACTTGTGCTGTAGCTATATTTGTTAAAATGTGATTTGTTCTCTGTATTTTAAAAATACCATCAACATTTTTATATTTTTATATTTGAAAACAAAGATGTATTAGCTACCCTATTTATTAACACAACAGTGAAAGAGGAGAGAGTATTTAAAACTTTACCTGTAAATCCCCTTTACACTTCTCATTAACTGTATTATTTGTTGTTCTTTTTATTTTCTCACAATTTAATGCGGGTTTTTTTTGTTAATTCGCCTTTTTCTTTCTCTTCTAAATTTTTTAAGTTTTTTAAGTTCGTCTTTTGTCGCGAGAACTTAAAAAACAATTTTTTTGTTTGTTTGTTTTTACGCCAAGGAAACTTTCTATTCGAATGCCGTCCCGTTCGAAAGTACGTATTTGAACGAATCATACTGCTTATTTTCTATCACGTGGTTTCTAACGGTTGCGAGACAAATGTAAACAAAACAAAAAAACTCGAAAAGCTCGCGCATTCGGGTGGTAAAAAAGATCGTGTTTGCAAAAGTGACAGACAGACACACGGAACTGGCTTATTATTATAAGAGATAATAGATAAAGATATAGATAAAGTATAGGCAATGATCTCCATCGTAGATGTTCTGTATGTCGTAACAGTAAGTTTCAAGTTCTAAGGATAATCCTAACAGGAGTTATTAAATTTTCCCCATTATAAGGATTTTATAGAGATTTTTAGGGGTAGTTTCGAGTAATGGCCAATATCAAGGCCTCTGGAAGGTATGGGACCTAAAAATTTGGCATGCAGGTGTCTAATAGATAAATATGAAACTCAATAAATTTCATAGCCATATAACATAGCAAAAAGGAGATATTAAAAAAAAACGTTAGGGGGGAATCCCCCGGACGAAATAGGTTTAATACGAAAGTTGTGTCTGTCTGTGACTGGAAATTAGACATCATCTATAAAAATGTTATAATATTAAGAGTTTTGTTTACATTTTTACTTGGCTAGAAGAAATCACGTAACAAAAAGTAGAAAGGGGCGCGAATAGTATCAAAATCGAAGCCACCACAAATAGCGCTATATTGACTAAAAGTTTTGTTACTATATGTATTGTTTTTTTTTGCGTAAAGCAGCGTTTTTTTTGTTGTTTTCTTATCATCGTGTAGCTTTATATAGTATACCCAAAATAATGAAACCAGTAGATATATATATTCTATTCGAATTTCTAGTAATCTCGCATAAAGTGAGGGTGTTCATTGTTTTGAAATGGTTGTTTTGATTTATGTATGTTGACAATGTTATAATGTTCGAAATTGACCCGAGTTGTGTGCTCTTCAGCCATATCTCAGTTATCGAAAAATAGTCACAACTTTTAATATGATTCAATTTATTTTCATTTCTTTCTCTAAAGATTGTGCCTTAATATTTCATACCACATTTTATCATTGTATATTTTATATTTTAATAATTAAATTTTTATTATTTATCATCATAGTGTTGTGTGAATGTTCAAACCGCTTCAGTTCTTGTTGTTTTTATATGAGACTTAAAATTCGATTAACAATATTTTATGTTAAAACTTGGACATCATGTGAATGTGTACAAGTTAAAACAACATTTTACGACGTTTCGGGTGTCATACACCATTTTCAAGTAATATAAAAGTTATACAACAGGTCTATATAAACAAGAACGTTGCCATAGATACAAGATATATAAACATAACCAATACAATATTTAAGTATAAAGTATGTGTACAATACGAATGTGTGATCAAACCGGACGGTGTTCTTGTTATGAATTATTTAGGTGAATGTGGATTCTTTCACGGCACGGTCGTTCAAAACCGCGATTTTAAGGAAAAAAAGTGTGCGCATGCGCCAAAAATTTTTTTTAAAAAAGCGCCTACGGCATAAGATTATGACGTCATCGATATTGACCTCACTCTCTATTATCTTGTTTTAGTTGCCCAATAAAAGAAAATTTAACATTTTTTTCTTTTAAAACTAAAGAAGGATGACCATAGACTACTATTTCGCCTTTGGTTGCTACCCGGGGCAGCCTAAACAGACGGCAAGGTCCACAAAAGCCCCGATGGCTAGTTCACAATTTACCAGTACAGGAGCACTCTTGTACAACATTCTGACGCAAGGTTTTGCCTAAAAATTACTTTTCCTGTTTGCATGTATCCCTTATCGAGCGTTCTATCGTATTAGGTACTAGCTGCCACTTTTTTTACTACTAAAATTTTGAGCTTTTCTACACCATACATTTCACTTTCGTTTTCACAAAAAAAAATGGTGGACAACTATTAGAAATGTAAAATAGACGCTAATAAACAAAGAACAAACGATATTATACTACTAAAATTAAATTTTAAAAGGAAAAAAAATAATTCATCTGATCTGTAACCTTAGCTAGCTCTAAGGTTGGTCTTGATTAGTTTTCTCTATCTAGAAGCCTGCTAAAACTAAACGTAAATGTGAGAAAGCTAGCTTCACTCAGACTCAGTGGACCCCAATGGAAATAATCCACTAACAATAGGTTTTTGTGATTTTCTGGGCTAGAAACACTTTAAATATTTATCATTATTGTTGTTGTTGTTGTTAGACTAGCAAATGATTGCAAATGAAAAAAATTGTACAGTTATATAGCTATATATATGTTAAACGAAAAAGCTAACCATTTACACAGACATTTCAGCCTAGACCATTCCCTAATTGTGAGATTTTTCACCACGAAAGTCAATCTGAATTATATAAAAATACTTTAAAAATTAGACTATTACAAGTATTCATACTCTGGATTTAACGAATATATTCTTATTTCAAACGCATCCAACAAAAAGTGGTAATCGAGCAAATCAGCAAGCTCTTCTGTTTCATCATTGTTCCATCTTCTTTCAACAAATCTTCACATGCAAATCACGTTTGAATGACGCTTGAAATTGTGAATTATTGGGTCAAAATTACTTCAATGAAATCGTGCCAACATGTTTTGTATCATAGAACAATTTGGGACTGGTGCCCTAAAATGTGAAAAAACAGAAAGTACAATATAAGCTACCAGAACCACCCAGAACCACCCAAAACCACGAAAACGCATGCATGTCCAATGATTGGCAATCGTTTTCAATCTTTTATAATTTAATAATTTAACAGACCAGCCGTCAACGTTCAATGGACCCCGGGTACAAGCCTCGTACAGCCGACTTCCCGAAAACAAAAAGTTTCTTTTTCAAGTCTCAATTATAAAATGTATTTTTTTGTACATAAAAAGTTTCATAATTCCCAACTTCTTACTAAATGTCCTCCTTTTCAATTTCTTAATGTTGGCTTGGAAGGTCTTCTACCTAACATGAGTCTTTCCCTTTAAAGTCTATAGAATACACGTTCGATACGGAGCCAATTATTAACGCACTATTTACACCAGCGTGTTTTCCTAGTTGTTTATATTTTTTTCAAGTGACTGATAGGTTCGTGTTAATTCGGTCTGTTCCTAGGTCATTCTGACTGATTCCAGCTGGTTCTGGGTGATTCTAGGTTTGGAAAGCAATGATTGAGCAGACGGCAGGGCCTACAAAAAGCTCTTATCTTTTAAAAAAACCTGAGGCTCTCATAAAAAAGCATGCAAAATGATAGCAAAGTGTGCATAAAAATGTACAGACATGTGAGTTAATGTTTAACATATTCCTGTAAAACCCCTGACTTTTTTCTGATAAAACTTTTTTTTGGTGAGATAAACATAAATTTTTCATGATTTATCAGACGCCACAAACTCGGCATAAGCCTCAATTATATAAGTCAAAAAATTTTTCCAGGGTACGAACAGATATGCTGTCCAAATAAATGCACAGGAGCATCTCTGGTTTAGTGTTACTTGTTGTTTTGTTAATTATATACATATTATAGAAAAATATTATCGATTTCTTTTTGTATGAGATTTTTCATTAACAAACAAACCTTCGCTACGAAAAATTATTTTTAGCAGAACTATTAATAAACCCTAACCCCTTTTGGGTGACTGTGAAACAGTCAGGGTAAACACCTAATTAGACGACATGACCTAATTAGGCGAGTCATTTAGTTAGGCGACATGATGTAGTTTAATTACGCTAACCGTAGTCTAACTAGGCGAACGAAAACTTTCTGTTGTAAATACGTCGAAATCATTGCGTTTCGCACTACAATTTTTATGTGAATCAAATCGCAGACAATTTTGACCAATTATCGTCTTATTTGCATTGCGCATTGGCAACTTATGGCCCAAACCTTGTGTGGCAATATTTGTTGTTCTAAATAATGGATTTCAGCCATTTACGCCACAGGAAAAAAAATATGGGGGATGAAAATGTGGTATTGTTTTGACTAAGATTTTAACGTTGTAAAAACAGGATGTGAATAAAAAAGAAACGTTACAAAACAAATTGTTACCACATCCATCTTAAAAAAAAATTTTTTTTGCGTTTTTTGTGAAAGAATATCTTCATTAAATTAAATAGGCGACATTTAATATTTCATTTTAACATAATTCTTACTTGCGCGAGCATATCGAGGCACAAGTGACAATTTTGGAATCATGGTTGCATACACTATCCATTCTGAACAAAGTGTTTTTGCGATTTTTTCTTAGGAAGGTGTGAAAAGCCATTGAATATTGTAATGTCTTAACTAGGTTACATATGGTCTAACTAGGCTCAAAGAGTCGCGTAAATAGGTGGTATGCCCTAATTAGCCTACCGTCGCCTAATTAAGTGTTTACCCTGACTGTGAAAAGTTAGGGGGTAGCCACAAGCAACATTTTTCACATCTAACACTGGTTTATTGCTTATATTAATCTTATTGAGTGCACAATTCTCATTTAAAATAATGATATTTACCGATTTATGAAGTCTTGTGAAAGGTCATTTCCGAGGACCAATTTCTTTCAGAAAAAAAGCCACAAACCACTGATTTTATTTGATAAAACAGGCTATCAGCTTTCAGGAAAAACATGTCTTAAAGCATGACTTTGCGTTGGAAGGCAAATATCTTCATTTTCCACCAACTTATAAAATTTTATAATCAAAACATTGCTATTCTTTCTGTCTCCTCCCAACAAAAGTGAAAGTGTTCGGGTAGTCGAATCTAGAGTTTTTGTATAGTCCAAGGCCTGCTCTACTAAAATAAAATCCTTTTAGGGGATGATCTCTACCGCAGAGGCTCAAAAAACATTTGTTTTTAAGGGAAATTAGAGGCACGTGCGATGGTGGCCATTATGAATTGCTTGCGGCAGAAAATTTGATAACAAATAATGGCGCATGTGCACACTTTTTTTCCTGCCGTAAATGACCGTGACGGGTAATAACTAATCTCTTATATTAATACGAAAAAGTGTGTCTGTCTGTAACCAGCAAAGTTAATTAGTTTCAAAACACAACGCAATGGCGGAATTCAATGAAAAAAAAATTATTCGCGTCTATACTTAAAAAAAATCCTGGACCCGACCCTGTAAAGATTAATCAATCGAGAAAAGAGTAGCATATAAGAGAGATATAGCTACCAATAGCTACGTTCTACTTACTCATTACGCCTCATACTACAAAGTCGATGATACGAAGAAATATATTTTCTACTTCCTCTGATCCTTTGAGAGAGAGTAATGTAAATCTTAATAGACAGGAAATTACAATTATATAACTGTGTCTCGAGTACTGCTGAAAAATTGACAAAATGTACTTTAGGTATGAACTCAAACTGTTGACAATGTAAATAAATTTCAGGTCAATTTTATTCATAGCTGTGAAAAGAAATCTACAGTTTCTTGTAATAACCAGCAACAGTTTCTAAGACTAGTAGAATCAAAGTCTCAATTTAATATAAGGTAACTTCTCCATCAATCCTTACGATACACTTCATATTTGACATTTGATTGATAGCTTTTCAACTGGTTTACAGTTGAAAAAAGCTGTCAGGAATCTGCAGCGCTGATTGGCTAAAAAGCCTTCTCAACGGGTTTTATACTGCACGGTATAACTTTTAACCTTATAGCTAAAAAATGTTACCTATTTTTGTAAAGAAAAATAACAATACCGGAGAATCGTTATCGTTTGACATTATCGTTTTTTTTTGTTTTGTTTTTTTATTTTGTTTTTTTATATACATGTACTCAAACACAAAATTACAAAACTAAAGGAAGACGAATACAAAACTCTTCATACCCCGCGATAGAAAAACCTATCTGTGAGGTACTGCACATAAATTAGACAATGAAACTGTGAGAAAATGAAAAGAAAATACTGGTGACGAGGTTGAGGGGGGTTATTCATAATAATGGAACATTAAATCTTTTAGATGACTTTAGAAAAACAACAGTGGTTTTTAGTATAAAACAATTTTGTTCTGTATTATAAATATCATTGCCATAGAGAAGTAAATTGACTAGTTTATCATCCGTGAGGTCCAATATTGGACCTATGGTATTTTTATTATTGTCAATGAATGTTTTTCTTATATGCGTGTAAAAAGACCAGCGCAAGAGATAGTGATTAGGGTATCGCAAAAATTATGTCTGAGTTTATGCTCTCTAAGGTGACTAAAGTTTACGCGCAATCGGGTTAATAGTGTTAGTCCACGTGGATCGTGGATTTTATACACAGGGCGCATTTTTGGCCAAATAAAATTAAGAAGACTTGTTTTAAATTTCGAGATTGATAGTAAATTTTTCAAATCGGGCCCAAGTTTATTCCCGTTTGACATTGATAGCTAGCCACATATCATATCATTAGCCACATATATCTGTACTCAAAAATCATGTTACAATAAATCCAATATTTCGAATTACTACAACAGAAAAACATTCATCAGCACAATGAGCAACAAGAATAATGGTGTTAAATTTGAAAGATAGACTCTTCTTCTGCCGAAGAAAAGATTTTGTTTAAAAAAACGTTTAAAAAAATTCTGTCAATCGAATGCTTTGTTTTGCATCAATGAAATTCAAATCGAACTTTTTCTTTTTTTAATAAAACCTGGTTTTCACAACCTTGTCACACCTAAATCTCTAGAAAATTATTCTGGTTTCTACAAACCTAAACAAAATAGCCATCAGTTAATAAATACAATATGAACTGTTTTATCTATCTCTTCCGAAAAATATCGTCCTCGCAAACTCGGTCTATACTATTGACATCGAGAAGTATTTCTAGGTACAGATAGACAAAATATTTTTTATTGTATCGGAATTTATAATTACAATCTCTACTGTTTCAATTTATTACAAAAATAACATATTTAGATAATCCTTCATACTATCGCGCTATTATAGCAGTTCTTAAATAATGACTTTCTTTACTCGATCTCGGCTAATAATATTATCGATCCAATAACGGAACTTAGAAACGCGTGCAAATACCGTGTAGGCATCGGTTGTGTTACATGATGCAGAACCCCAACTTACGATCCCTTGTAACTCCCACGCACCGTCCGTGTATCTACACACTAGTGGACCGCCTGAATCACCATGGCAACCGGAATGGATTGTAAGCGATGGCTTTATATTTGCTGCGCATATCATTTCATCTGTGATTGGTGCAATTTTCATATTTTTTCTCCAGCAATCAGAGAAACTGATGATTTGCAAGGGAGCTTGTTGCAATATGTGTGAAGTTTGAGCAGCACGCAAAGTTCTTCCCCAACCTAAAGAGAAAGAAAAATATATTATATAAACTCTGCTAGCATAAGTGATGGAGTATCGTGTGTTTTGTCTTCTTCACTGCCATATTTATGTAAAGGGAAGTAAGCTAGAGTCTCGTAATTTCACAAAGTATGTTTCTGTAAACGATATTACACATAATATAAACACTCTTACACTTTGATTTTTAAATTTAGTCCATGCCTTCGATTTAATGTTAGCCCATATACGACTGGTAATGTTTGTAGCAAATATCCGTATCTTCCTCTTACCTGCAATGTAGCACAGCTTTCCAACACCAACAACTTCGTTCTGACGAGGCAAGCATACCGGTTGAACATTCGGAGTAAACATTGCTGGTTTGTCCAACTTCATTATAGCGATGTCGTTGTTGAAGATAGTTGGCTGGTCATATCTACGATGGCGAATCATCTTCGTCACTTTAAATGTTTGTTCACTATTATCGTATGTTACGCGGTTGTGGTCTCCTATAACATAGAATATGTTGAAGGGATGTCTGGACAGTACTATCGCATTAAATGCAGAAATGGGTTCGAGTTTACTTCTACAGCATGTGCCGTCCTAGTTTCGTTACCGTACATTGTCAAAATGTTGGGCATACCTAGCACTATTTGGAATCCGTCCATTCCATAACCATCTGTACAATGTCCAGCAGTAACGATCCAGTTAGGAGATATTAAAACACCACCACATATAAACATTCCATGAAACCTGATCATGGCATTCCATGGCCAGGCACCAGGCTTAGCATTTTGACCACCTACAACACGACTTAATTGGATGGTCGATTTACCACACGTTCCTGAAACGAAATTAAAAAGCTTAGCTACAATCAGGGATAGATCGCTAATGAAAGAAGTAGTTGGAGAAGATTCAAGAACATTTAACAAATTGTGTGGTTGATGACATCAATAGTTTTCATTTTGGCCTTTATTTTTTATCCACCTATGTCGTTAAATCTTTTGTATTCATTATTATAGAGCTTTGCCAATACTTACTGGGAAAAATGGTTGGTGGCAAAGGTCTTGTTGTCGATTTGATATCTAAAAACAAAACAAGTTATTAAAAGTTGTCCTAATATTTTACCTATTTCGTTGTTTTTCCTGGTATACTGTTGAGGATTACAAAACAACTATTTTTCTTAAAAATTAAGTCTTTTTTAAGATCTATCCTTCAATATAAGTCAATTTCTCTTTAAACAGGAATTTTACTTTTTCCACCAAACATGTTGGCATGTTCATAAAATTTAGTTAGTATCAACTTTACCTGTTTTTGAGTTTTCGGTGAGGTTCATTCTAATCCATCTTGCTATAAAAAATAAGTTTAGAAGTGTTGTAATATAATGGTTGGCATTACTTTTTAATGAACATATTGGCGCCTCGTAAATAATAGGAGTTTAATGTTAAGCAAGCAAAGAGTAAATATATAGCGGTAAAAGTCAATATTAAATAATGTGCCATTGTCTTAAGTTATATCTTTTATTCCTTAAGATTAGCTGCGCATATTAAAAACAATTTTCTGACTAAAATTATATTGTAAAAGCGTAAAAAAGTATTTGATACTATAAAACACTGTCCTGGAAGGCTAGCATACCAAAAGGATTTATAGAAAGAAGTGATCTTATTCATTGAACAATTGAAAAGCCTGCTACCTTTACAGCGTATATGATATTACACGGCCTTTGACAAATTAAAATGTCACATTTTTGGCACAAAATCAATGTTCTGCAACCGATTACTGAACACATTAAAAGTGCTCGAGTGCGACTTGTTGCTACTTTGAAGTCAACCACAAGTAATTTGCGTAAAATAGATTTCTTTGTTTTTTTTTATTCCTCAATCCTTTATATTTTATATTTGTTTACAAAAATGCGCTTTCAATAGACTCTCAATTCATACTTAACGTGACGCAAAAAATCAAATTAACAAAAAAAAATTAAAGCCATGGAGACACGAGACAATTTTTTCAGGCGATGGCAACAAATTTAATTTTGTTACTATCGCCCTAAAATTTTATTGTGTCGCCACATTTGTGAAAATGCAACATTTCCATTAAAACAAAACGAAAACATTGTTTATTGCCTCGGCAACAGTTTGCAAGGGGGAATTACAAAACTATTTCTGAACACTTAAAAATGGAAAGACAAATATTATTGACAGCTATTTCACTTCTTCTTGAAGATGACCATGTGGAATTTACAAAAAGGAAAAAAAAGCGGGAAAATAAACATAAATGGGAGACCTTGGATGCAACGAAGAAGTGGAGCATACCATAAAATTTTCCAGGAAATAATGCGGGAAGATTTCAAAGATTTTCGAGATTACATAAGAATTGATAAAGCTGAGCGACCCCATTTTAAAAAAGAACACACGTTAATGCGTGAATGTATCCAACGTCAGAAAGACGCACATTGGTTCGATTCTGTTGATTCTCAGTACTAATGTCTTGTCTTTTTTCCGCTACTTTTGTTTTTGACTTTTAATCATTCAGCAAAAAAAATTCAGCAAAATTGCTGAATTGTGATTGGTCGCGCGTAAAAGTGTCGCATCACAACTGATCAGAACAGAATTCGAGTTGAGTTAACATTTGCCTAAACCATCTCAGAAAATTTCTCTAGCTCGCTTTTTCTTCATTTTGATAAAAATAATTATTTGCGCTAAGGAGAATGAAAATACTAAGAAAGAGGATATTGAAATATTTAATTACAATCTTTGAGTACTTGGTAGTGTGGGGCTGCACGAAATGTTAAAGTGTCTCTTACTAGATTCTCAAGTATGTACGACGCTCATATGTGTTTTGATGTGTTGACGTCATAAGTTCAAAAAGTTCTTTACAAATGTATTGTTTACAAAGAGCATCTAAAGAACAATTGAACATTTTGCAGACGTGTAGTTAAAGACAAAATAATTCAGTCTCCTCAAACACCAAGACATTCTCTCCAAGGCCGTTTGATTTTACAATAATATTAAAGTATCTCTATAATAACAGCCTTCGTCTGTTTGTTCGTGCGTTTATTTGCCATTTTGTTACAGAAACACGAAATGCGGTATATGAAGGAAGGGCGACCTCGTGGATTTTTCTGCGGTTAATATATTAAAACACCCGTATACGGTTGTCTGTCTGTCTGTATACGTCTGTCTGTCTCTCACGCAAAAATGGTACCGCAAGTAACGACAGGCACGCAATGCGGTATAATAGAAAAGGCGAACCGGTGGTTTTTTCACGGGCCAACGATTAGTCAGTGATATTTTGCAATATGTTTTAGAATTTTAGTGGATGCCGCCAAACTTCTTGCCATTGTCCAGTTAACGAAATATTTTGTGCTGATCTCAACAAAACAGCCGAAACGTACCTACAGAAGAAAGCCAATATCTTCTACGTTTTCGGAGCCAAACACTAAGACCAGTATATTCTCGCATTATTTGGCAATATGCATCAGTTATCTTCAGTACAACGCTGGTAATATATTGATGTGATATAAAGCGGTCTTAATGCCACGGGGACACAAGGTATCTATTTCAAACGATAGTAATAAATTTACGATAATAACTTTCGCCTGAAAATATTTACTTGTTTTGCCAGAGTAGCTTGTTGTTGCTCACATCATTTTTTGATTGCTCCTAACATTAATTTTGTTGCCAATAACGAGATATACAAAACCAAATCGGTAACAAAAAAAAATGTTGCGAGTAACAAAAAGCATTGTGAATAAAAAAATCTTCGTGTATTCAATTTTATTAACAACCCTAAGTCAACATTTTTGTATTCAGCCTATCAAAATGCAGTAATTGTCCCGAATTCTTTACCTGTTACACAGGTGTGTGACGATACAATAAATTTTCGAGGCGATTGTAACAAAATTGATTTGTTACTATCGCAGGAAAATATGGCCTTGTTTCTCCGTGGCTTAAGAAATTGTTGATAATGAAACTTGAAACTTGGAACTGAGCCATTAAAATATACTTTTTAAACCTACTTTAACGTTGTGCCAAAGTTTGAACGATTTTATGAAGGATTTTGACATCAAATAGGTTTTTAATAATTAATGTAAGCTTGGTTAAGTTTTAAGAAGAAAATAAAAAGAGTGGAGTACTTCAGCGTAACTCGACGATATATAAGAGATAAAACATAAGATGGTTGCGTGATAGATGTTATAATTTTAGTCAAAACAAATATTAAAAATATTTTAAAATAAGTTCAAAGTCAGTAATATAATTCACATAACTAATGATCACTCTTTTTTTTATTATTTATTTAGAAATTACAAACAAACAAATAAAGAGCTTATTTCAAAATAAGTTAAAGTAAAATAAAAAAAATTACACGCAAGTATAGTGCAGTTTGAATGAAAAAAATCGTTTCTTTAGTAATTCTTATTAATTACCAAATGAGATGAAGTTGCATGTGTTTTGATGGGCTCAAGTATGACTTTATTTACTAACAAAAGTTGGATAATTTTGTTTAAGTTTCTAGTGTATTTTGGTTATTATTATTAAACTATTTATCAGGGCGGGTATTTAAGAAAATATTTATCTCAGGATGACGTTAATTTCCGAGGTAATTCCTGAGTCCTAGATGTTTTAAACCAATTCAACTCTTTGAGAGTTTCTAGACAGGTGCAAGTGTAAAAAAGCCTTCCATAAAAGAAATAAATTGGGCATCGTATTATGACAAAACTTGGCAGAACCATTTAGCTTAATAAATGGTGCTCGGATAGCAGAATTTTCAATGACCTAATAATAAAATGGGCTTAAATAAAATGGACTTGATAAAGTTTGACAGATCTTGTTCCTACATAGCGGTATAAAATAGAGAAGGGTCGCTTAAAAGAAAGAAGTTTATTACAACATTGACATTAAGCTTATTTGAGATCGCGTTTAAAAGAAGCATTATACTTGCTTATTGTTATTACATTATACCGAGTGCAGTTATGTTTCAATGAAAGTAGTTGCCGTTTGCTTTTTTTATCAAGTAAAGTGGCAGAATTTTATTAAAGCAATTTTTGATTACAACAGGTAATTACTAGTACCAGTCTTTCGTTTTTTTCTTTTATATTTTTACATCTAAGTTCCCTTACTACTTCTTCAGGTAGTTAAGTAACCGTTAACTTTAGCTCCTTTTGACCATTAACTTTCGCTCCCTTTTACGTCCCAAAGCAATAGTATTTTGAAAAAAATAATGTTACATGTGCATTTAGTTAATTGTTCTTTCGAATATTGATATATCATTACAAAAATATGTGTTATCATATCAAAAATATTTGCTAAAGTGAAGATAGCGGTTGGTAGTCACATTGTGTTAGATTTGATAAACAAGTTTAAGTTTGTTTACATCAACAAAAGAAGTCACATCATATGTTTTTTGTTTTCTTTTTTTAGTCACCTTGTTGGTCCTGAATTTTTAACAATCGGAAATAGTATTTTTGCACAATTCTTAAGCATTGTTATAAAAACAAATGTACATCATTGGTAGGAAAAAATGTTGAAAAAGATCGGTATTAGTCATTACCAAATTCAGTTTTTTACTAATTAATTTAATCTACATCACTTATACAGCGTATAATTTAAAATAAATAATGGAGCACATCTCTTTCAACGCAAGCATTGCTTGAAATGGAAATGGATAAACACAATCATCATGCAAGTAACAAAATAAATTTATCTTTTTATGACAGTTACATAGAGAAGTGTTAACTGAGAATATGCAACGCTCGTATTTTGGTATTTTTGTGATATTTGGCTTCTTAAAGCAAATATCAGCGGAAAAGTTAGGTAGGCAAAAATAAATCTTTGATAACAAAAGTCAGTCAACGAGTCAAAATTGGGTCACCATTTAAAAGATAACGATTGATATTTCCACATATATTTTCAAAAAAAATATCCTAACCGCTGTTATAATCTTGCTTATTTGATGAAAATTAGGTCAAAATAAATTTTCTTGTGTAAAAAAGGAGTATTTGGGAAATAGTTTAAATAAAAAGTCTACCATTGCTAATTTTTCGTTCCATCAAAACATTACCAGTAAAGTATAATTACTGGGCTAGCTCCTCACTCATAGCTCGCTAGTGATAATTATG
Source organism: Hydractinia symbiolongicarpus (assembly GCF_029227915.1). Lineage (NCBI taxonomy): Eukaryota > Metazoa > Cnidaria > Hydrozoa > Anthoathecata > Hydractiniidae > Hydractinia > Hydractinia symbiolongicarpus. The sequence continues at coordinate 24,498,254 of NC_079878.1, read as the reverse complement.
ACTTACCTGTAGCTATGTGTACGCTAAGCAGCATCAGAAACAATCCTGTGACATCCATCTCTGTAGTTTTAACACTGTCACTTTTTTACACTGTTGCTCTTATAAATACGCAATTTGCAAGAAAAACATGAGAACGCAATCCGCACTCTCAACAAGTACCATTATGTGAGAATTTTGTTTACTTACAACTTTCTCAAGTTTCTTCGATAACTAAAGAGCTAGTTAACATTGGAGGCATTGTGTGTTTGTGGTATTCCCATAATGCAACAAATTGTAAACAATTCAACGAGGTAATTGTTGCTGCATACCTTTGCAATTTACAAAGTACCTTTTGAAAATCAGAGCCAAATTTTTTAGATTTTTACTTGTCTTTTATTCAAGAAGAAGAGTCTAAGCAAAGTTGAAAAGTAGTTTGAGAGCTTTACTACTTTTGAACTTGTTTTTTTTCAGTAGAGGGAGGAATCTGTGGTCAGAATTGCTTTTTTACGTGCAAAATTTGCCATACCTCCCACTTAACACATTTTACTTAGAATCTTGTGACCTGTAACATTTCGTCAAGTTTCACTGAATCTCCCACACTCAATACAAAAATAGTCAACGAATAAATCCGCCCATTTCAAAATTTTAAGCGTAAGTACTTCCCCAGTGAAGATGTATGCTCTATGTTTGTGTATTCAAAACAGATGTAAAAACAATGTTATACAGGGAATGAGCACACGTGAGCAAGTGAGAATGAAAGTGCATTATGCTATGTAATATATTTGGCACACCATTCACCCCTTTTTTAACGATTAAAAGGAGTGAAGAGGTCCATTCAAAGGTAAGTTTATTTAAGGAAACGTTTACTCTGCTATTCAAGTTTTGTTACCCTATTTGCCTCGTGCTAGCTGCTGAAAATCGCGTTGTACAAAAAACTTACACAGGCTGACGCGGTTTAAAGATCCCGAAAAAAATACCTAAGGTTCAATATTATTGTACCATATGATTTTTTCCAAAAGATGCATAATGGCCGTTTTCCTGTTTGAATACGCTTGACAAAAAAGGCGTTTTTTACCAATTTCTACCATTGATAATTCTTTTTTGGTTCTAGTTTCTAACATGTAGAATAATCACAGTCCCTTTAATCGCACCGATCAACGACAACTCGTTGTGACCAGCCACGAAATAAAGAAAATACTTTTTGAAAAGTTTCAGGACGATCCGAAAATTATTTGAGATATACTGGACTCTTTTAAAAAAAATTATTCAAATTTGCGCAACGCGGGTGAAGATATGCTACCCTACACGCAAAACTTTTTTTTTATATAAAAGACGAACTGCGCAATAGGAAAGGTTAAAATCATAATGCATTTAAGATTATCAAAAGTGTCACTTAAAGTTGCGTGTGGAGTCTTTTGTAATAAAGTTATCCAATGTTGTCACAATAAGCAGTTGTCTTAAGCAAACAGCGGATTTCAAAAACTGAAGGTCACAAAATTCTGCGTATGACGAAAACGGATATCTAGAACAAAAAGAAAACTAAATTTTTCCTTTTGTCGAGAAAAGGATATTGCAACGTCGCGTAGAATGTTTTTACGGAGAGCGACATTTTGTTTTTCGTTGTCACTGTTGTCAAACTTCATTTTCCGAGCATGTTTAAAGACTAAATTTATCTGGTCCGTTCCCCTAAGTTCACCGAATTTGTATTCCTGTGAAGATCAAAATACACAGCAGCTTTTGCACTCTTCTTTGCCCTTAAGTATTCTTATTTTGAGCCACCTTCCATGCTTTCCATATTGCAATTTTAACAGTGTCATCCCACCATCAAGTATCCCTTCGCTGCGGGGAAGCCCATTTGTTTTTGCACAAGCAAAAGCACAAGAACCCAACAATGTCTCTTTCAGGTCATTCTATGTGTTTTCGATGTCTTCTTTAATCTCCTTTGCTTCAATCGACTGGATAAAATTTTCACATAGCCTGTTTCTTACAGGCTCCTCCTTCAGCTTTCAAACATTAATTTTTGGAGCAACTCTACGAGGCTTTTCAGAACTTTCACAAAATTTAAAATCACACAGAACAAGGCGATGTTGTGTGACCCACTCTGCTGGGATACTATTTACGTTTTTTGTGTATTTCAAATTGGACCTGCGCACGAGAATATAATCAATCTACGAAGAGTTTATGAAAACCCCGGACCGAATGGCCTTAAATTTGAAACTAATACAAAATCATTCTGAGTAGAATTATATGAATTATAATTGCACAAACTTATGCAGCGATGCATGCTTGTTTGTGAGAAAATTGAAATATCTAACAGTGTTCTTTAGACTGACAGCCTTCTTATGACGTTTTTTGAATTACCGAAACGAGTGTCCACGTATACATCATTTTTTAAACTTTTAAGAATTTCCATTGTTATCCAACAAAGCAAAATAACTTGCTGGATCAAATATTTTGATTCTTGTTGCTAATGCAAGACTGGAATACTACAAAGACGATCCATAAAAGATCATAGAAAAACACAATATGGGTTATACTACCTGATTCTTCATAAAAGCAATGTTTTGTCCCCAAATTTACTTTTCATAGCGCAAAGCTTGTCGTCACAAGAAACTGTATTTGTAAGTAGTACAAAAGTCCATCCTGCTAGACTAAATCATAGCAATCAATATTTAAACGTATTAGATAACTTGCACACGTGAAAAGCAATTAAGCATTGCATATTTTTTGTTTCTGCAGTGACGATGTTATTTGCATTTGTAAAAGATTTGTCTTGCTCTAATTCCTAATTCTCAAAATCTTAATAATTTTTGAGGCTTTATACATACATATATAGCTAAAATATATTCATTACTAGCAAAGGATAATAGGGCATAGCAAAAAAAAAAAAAATTATAAATGGTAGTACGCACAAATGTTAATGTCACAAATCTGTACACACAAATGTTCCAGCACCGTGCTTAAAATGTACTATCTTAATTAGTCCCACGCCTCCTCAAAACTCCTTGAATCTCCTCAAATTCGAAAGGTCTCATTAATTCTCCTCAAATGTCCTAAGTTTTTATTGAAATTTTTGTTTTCTTCTTAAATCTCCTCAACATTGCCATTTGGTTATTTCCTATAGCTCTACGCTAGTTTTTATATTATTGATTTTGAATGACCACAAATCATTGCTTTTTTTTGTTGTGTTTGCATTTGAAGCAAAGTTTTGTAAGAAAATAACGAGATGCCAGTCTGTGTCAATTCAATTTATTTGGCAGTAAAAAAATATGTAAAATTACAAGTGGTAGGTTTTGATAATTACATACTATGATTATCATGGCAGGAGACCAATACTGTAGCAGAAGCTAATAAGAATGTAGAGGTCACCCAAAGGTAAAAAAAGGGAGGAATTGAGGGACAGAGGAAGAGGGGAGGAAGAGAGGGAGGGAACTGTATTGTCTTTGACAAGTAGATAATGGTGTCTTTAAATTATTAAATAAACAGAAAAAATACGGGAGTGAATCAAGTAAAAAGTTTTATGGTACCGCCAAAGTTTTTTATGCTGCAAAAAATTAAAAAAAAAAGCAATGAGAGACAAAAACATCACGTCACATCATAACACTACAAATATAGGACAAGAAATATCACAGAGGGATTATGCATAAAATTAATGAATTACATATCAAGAATTACATTACAAAATACAAGGAGGGTCATAACTGGAAAGAAAAAAATGAAGTTAGTTTAGATTTTAGATGGGACAGAAAGCGAACTAGATAGATTAGTTGTCTTTTGAAGATTATTCCATTATGAAACTGTTTAATACTTGATCAAGTTGAGACTATAGGATGTAGTGTTGCAATCTAGCATACGGGTAGATTTGTTTCTTGTTTTTATAACGGTATCATTGACATCAAAAGTTTCAGCAAGAGGTTGAGGAATGTCATTTGAGAAAATGTTTTTTTGATAAAGTGATATTAAGAATTTCTATTATGTCAGGGATTCTAAGCAAGGCTAGGTTGTGATGAATGGGTGCTGCAGAGACCCAAGGAGGTGAGAAGGTTAACAAACGAACAGCTTTATTTCAAAGAATGTATATACGAGTTATGAAAGAAGAGATAGGCTGACCCCATGTGTTTTCCTTCATTTTTACAAGTTTAAGTTTTTCTCCTTAAATCTGCTTAATTTTGTTAACAAAAGCTCCTCAGAAATCACAAAAATATCATCAAAAGTGCTCAAATCTTCTCAAATTTTGTTTTAAAAGAGAGTGGGAACCCTGAAAGTATTATCCTGTTAAATATAGTTTACCAGACAGTCACCCACAGCCCGTAATAACAGGATGCCAAATTACGGGATTCATATCTTAACCCTATTTCTGCTGGGCCTTTTATGGGCTCCTCAACCCCCCCTTGTGTAATTTCTACATTTGTTGTCCGTTGGGCTTGAAAATCACCACAAGTGTTGTCCAGGTATTAATAAGAAATTTGGTAAAAAAAAATTGATGACGTTAGCATTTCTGGTGATGCCGTTATGACAATACAATAAGAACAATGACACAATAAGAACAATGAAATCAATAATTGGTACATAATTTCGATGAATTTAGTAACAATAATAATAGAAACACAAAATATTATAACAATATAAAATAAAAAGTCACTGTTTTGAGTAAAAAGTTTTAAGAATTTTACACAACATATGGCAACATTTCGGCATAATTCCAAAAAAACAATTTTGGAAAATAAAGCTAAATAAAAGTTAGGAAATGTCACAAATTGGGAAGGTGTAACTATAAACACATAAGAAGTTATTAAAAGAAGTTTAAGAGTAAGAGTTGAAACAGCCCCCTTCCCCCCATCCAAGCACAAATAGGGTTAACACACCCCGCAAGTCCTAATTTAATTTCTTTTAATGTATCCTTTTCTGTGATTATTTTTTACCTGATAAAGTGTGACCATTATTTGCTTTAATTTTAGTTATTAGCAGTAAAGCTAACATGGGCTGTTCACATTTGAAAATTTAGCAGAGTAGAAAAAATGAAATTTCTTATACTATTGATAACAAGTCTAAATAACATATGAGATAATTAAAGATTCTGATGGGCTAGGCATGCCAAAACAACACTGTACATATTTTTTGTGTTATAACTAAAATCGGAATTGTCTAAATTCCGATTTGCTGAAACTGCGACCGCGGTGCAAAAATATGTAGCTATATATCGTATCAATTCATGATTACTTTAATCGGAGACACGTGAATGTTATCGTTTTATCGCAAAAATAAAAATTGCATTTAATTGCAATGAGGAATTTGACGTTTGATGTTTTACCTCAAATAGTTAAATTACTGCAACTCTGATACAAGAAAAAACCGACTCCTCTCCGTCATTGCATCGACCTCGAAAGCTCGGTCGGTACTCAGACGTCGGACGATATTTTTGGCACGGTACGGGATAATCGGTTATTATTATATTTTATTAACTGATGGCTATTTTGAACGGTTTATACGGAAAACCAAAATGGTTGCTAAAAGTCTAAACAAACAACTTCGCCAGAGAATGGCAACATATATAGTAACATACAGACTCAAAAATGAAATTATAGTAAATCCACAACGTCTTATCACTCCGCCAGAAGAAAGCAATGAATGTTTATAATTTATCATCTACTGCGTTATTAATATTACTAGTCGATGGCCCGTGGAATAATCCACGTCCCCGCCCATACTCTTTATACCACTGGCTTACCCCGGTGTCGAAACGCCGTGGTAAGCCAAAGACAAAGTGTGACCTGACGTTGAACACTCTGTGGAGCGCCTAATAAGAGCCGTAAACTGTGCCACACGATCAGGTGGAGCGCTTTAGTACAGGTATACAGTATGTCGTAAATTAAGTGAAGCGCATACATCATTATAGTCTTGCAACTGTAACATATTTTTCAAAAAAAAATATTCCCCGCAACGATAGCTGAAATAAAAACACAGTTTACAAACAACAGTCGGTACCCCATCATAGCAAAAACAATCAGTCAATATTATTTTATTTTGCGGAATAAGTTTTTGTGAAAGTTAAAAAATTTATCGTGACACTGGGCTAAGCGCTTACTACAGTTAAACCGTGTTGCACAGGCATATAGAAATAATACGCCTTTGGAAAAAACTTTGTCACAGACTCTGTTTAAAAAAACACAACAGGGCTGAGCGGTTAGTCCAGGTAAAAATTGTTGCACATCCGTACAAGTGTGATTACCGAGAAAGTTTTAACCCTATTCGGTCCGGGGGGGGGGGCGGATTCCGCCCCCCCCCCCCCCCTGACGGTTTTTTTTAATAACTCCTGATTGCTTTGTTATATGGCTATGATACTTACTGAGTTTGAACATTTATCTATTAGACACCTGCATGCTAAATTTTTAGGTCCCATACCTTTCAGAGGCTTTGATGTTGGCCATTACTCGAAACTACCCCTAAAAATCTCTATGAAATCCTTATAGTGAGGAAAATATAATAACTCCTGTTAGGATTATCCATAGAACTTAAAACTTGCAACACAACTTTGTTTCATCAAGAAGAATTATTTTGAATAATTTGTACACGTGACGATTCCGATTTCACGATTTTGTCGGATTTTACCCAAAAATCGGAAAAAAACGGATTTTTGGGCAATTTTTGGCAATTTTTTATCCGATCCATGTAAAAACCGGAAGATATGTTAAATAACATTTATTTAGCTTCCAGAAACTTCAAACAGAATGTAAAAATTCGCTCTAGAACAAAAGTAATTATATTTTAAGCAGATAGTGGCATTTTTAACAATTTTTAGACTTCTGATGACGTCACAGGAAATATGCTGACGCAATCAAAAATTTATTGCCGCTATTTTGTTCCTTTTGTGACGTACTATAAGTGTGCCAAATTTGATTCAATTTGAACAATCCGCCCCCCCCCCCCCGGTCTTAGTATGTTCGAAAAACCCCGGACCGAATAGGGTTAAAATGAATTGTCACATTGGGTTGACCCCTTAGTACAGGTAAGCCACGTTGTAAAACAACAGTCTGTTGTTAACACTGGGCTAACCGCTTAGTATAGTTAAACAGAGTTGAACAGGCGCATAGGCGTGATACCCCTTTCCAAAAAAACTTCATTGCAACTTCAGTTTTAATGAAAACACAGGGAACAGCTCATTACCAGTTCAGCTAAAATAATCTGTCAGTCATTTTATTTGCACAAAAAGTTTTCCGGAAAAAATAATAAAAGATGTAGCACCTAGCTAACTGCATTTATAGCATAACACTTATTGTTTAAGAATATTGTTGTAGCCAAACTGCATTTTTATACTCTCACTTCTAGCCAAAGATAGGAGCTAGCTAAATGGCTACAGTCTCAACACAAAAATAAATGGTGGGTAGGATAAGAAGCTGTTATACCATACAGAATAGTAAGGTTCTAGCGAGCTAGCTAGCCTCAATCTTCGTTCCTAGTCAAAAATTCTAAAACTGGTGCGTTTAAGATATGTACGTGATTACATGACAATATATTTATCTTAACATTTTAGAACATACAAAAAACCAATATTACGAAAATAAAAAGCTTATAGAGGACAAAAAGGTGAAACGACTTACAAACAGCACTGAACTGACCTTCTTCTAAAAACTAAAATGTCCATCATTTTTCGGTCCTCATGTTTCTTCGTCGGCATGCCCAGGCCGCGAAAGTCTTGGATTGGTTTTTCAAACAATCAAGCGTTTTGATTGGTGTATTATGTGCGAGCGGTCAAAAAAAAGTCATCAGTAAACTGTCCCATTTGTTTTCTGTAACTCCTGAGCGAAAACAGCGATTGAGGTCACGGGGTAATTATTATTAAAAATGGCGTATTAAAATAATGCATTCATTTTTATCACTAAATTTATTTTTCTTACTTATGGCAAAAAATTAGAGTAATTCAATTAATTTAAGAAATAAATTAATTCAATTCAAAGGTTTTCTTTCTTCATTAAAACCTGGTTTTTACAACTTTTTCACAAGTAAAACTTTAAAAAAATCCTGGTTTCTACAAACCCAAACAAAAAAGATATCAGTTAATAAATACAATATAAACTATTTTATTTCTTCGAGAAATTGACCCTCAGTCAGTGTATCGACCTCGAATGCTCGGTCCATATTTTTTACCTTAGATATTATTTCTAATGTTATGACAAAAGGACTGGTAATACACAACAGATAAATGGCTCAGTTATTATAACTAACTAGAAAATAATATAGGTAGTTAGCTGTAGATTATATCCAGTCAAGCAACTATTATTTTCTGCAGCTGACATTTTTAATGTAATGGGACTTAAGCACCACCATTCTTCAAAACTTCGGAAAATGGTTTATACATACGTGTTACGGTTTGGTAAAAAAGTCGTAACAAGTACGTAACATCTTATTAACCACCCTTTTATTGCCAAAATTCCGAAACTTAAAACGCATGGCTATCTGGACATAAAATATCATTTGCTAATTCCATTAGGCTGGTGTATAGTAATAACTAATTTTAAGTCAATATCACTCTTTTACTAGAGTTATTGCACTTTTAGTTTTTGTGAAATTAGTCTTAGAAAGTGTAACCATTGGCTAAATGGCTGTTATTGTTTTTCTTGTTATATATTTGTTATTTTTTCTATGAATACGATATTAAAAGTGGTCAAACAGCTTTCTCTGTAGGAAATGTGGGGATTCTTTCAAGAACTCCTTTATCCTTCTTGCTCCTCATTTCTTTAACTACATTTTCTTTTTCTATCATCAGCAGTAGTAAGTTTTAAACACCTAAATATCTAGCGAAGCTTTTAAATAAAAATGTTGGACTACATGGTTCACTGACCATGTTCAGAAGTTATTATTTAAATTATCAATTTTACATAACAACATTTGTGTCATGGAATTTGAAAGACAGCCAGTTACGCCTATGTTACCAATATAAATTCCGTTTAAATATTCCAGCGCTTATGTTTAAAATATACTATCTATTTTTCTGGCTTTGGATAAAGCATTTGACACCAAACCTAGTACACAGACTCTCTGACTTTTTTTGATCATTAAAATTGTTTTTTATATCTTCAAAACGTGTTTTTATTTATATTAATATGATCTCAAAAACAATATATCAGCGTTTCCGAAAAAAAAACAAATATAGTGAAAAATATTTTTGCCTCTATTTGATTAAAGCGGTCTCACAACATATCATACCAAGTCCGAAGTTATTTTTTTAAGTTTATCGAAAGATATAAGACTTTAACTTAAACAAAAACTCTGGATGTATATGTCAATTTCTAATGGTAAAAATCTTTAGACTGCAGCGCTTCTATATTTATTTGTATGTTTTGTTCCACAGTTGGTCTTTAGAAGCGTTGATTTCCAAGGCTTCCCTGGTACGGCTGAGAAGCTCACAACGGCTTAAAAACCATCAGTTGTTTTAGAATGCGCCCAATTTGCGATATGCAACTCCTTATTGCGACGTTGTGCATTCAGTAATTATTCTTTTATTTGAGCCTATACTTAAAAAAATTCTGGATCCAACCTGTTAAGATTAATCAATCAACATAAACCCAGCTTAAAGGATATACAGCTATAACTTAACAAAAAAAGGAGTAGCATATGAAAGAGACATAGCTACTTATAGCTAATCTCTACTCACTCATTAAGACTGTTAATTAGCAATCAACGGAATGATGGTACAATTTTTTGATAATTTATTTTAACTACAAATGATAATACGAAGAAATACATTTTCTACTATCTCTAATCCTTTAATAGTAAGAACGGAGAAAGTTCTTAATTGTTGTTACTGCACAATAAGTCTCAGACAGGAAATTACAATTATATTACTGCGTCTGAAGTACTGCCGAAAAGTGTCTAAATTTATTACAAGTGTGCAGCTCTTAAATAATGACTGTCTTCACTTGTTTAATAATATTATCGATCCAAGAACGGAACTTAGAAACGCGTGCAAATACCGTGTAGGCATCGGTTGTGTTACAGGTTGCAGAACCCCAACTTACAATCCCTTGTAACTCCCACGCACCATCCGTGTATCTACACACTAGTGGACCGCCTGAATCACCATGGCAAGCGGAATGATTAGTAAGCGATGGCTTTATATTTGCAGCGCATATCATTTCATCTGTGATTGATGCAATTTTCATGTTTTTTCTCCAGCAATCAGAGAAACTGAGGATTCTTAAGGGAGCTTGTTGCAATATGTGTGAAGTTTGAGCAGCACGCAAAGTTCTTCCCCAGCCTGAAGAGAAAGAAAACTGAAATAACTTGCCCCTTTTAGTGTAAGAAGAAGCGTAGCAGAATGTATGATAATGTCAATAATTGATTACAGTTCTATTGTTTTTAAAAACGCTCCAAAATATTTAATAGTATGATTACAGAAACTCCAAAATGCTGCTGCTTCTTTTGTTATTGGTCGAGGACGTGGTAACGAGATTGAGACGGATACCAATTAAAAAAACGTTTTGAACTATCGACTGTCAAACTCGTTTATAAACTCATTAACGACAACAACGCCCCTGTTTCCCTAAAACTCGCTCGATACCAGTCAAGAAGATAAACAAGAACAACTGAACAAAACCAATATGACCTAGCTACAGCGGAGAAGGACACGTTTAAGTTTTTGGCAGCCAAAACCTATAACGGATTCACGTTGAAACTTTACATTCAGCACATGCCTTCGATTTAATGTTAGCCTTCCCCATGCTGTTAATATTTGTAACAAATATCTGCATCTTCCTCTCACCTGTAACGAAGCAAAGCTTTCCAACATCAACAACTTCGTTCTGCCGAGGCAAACACACCGGTTGAACATGCCGAGTAAACATTGCTGGTTTGTCCAATTTCATTATAGCGATGTCGTTGTTGAAGATAGTTGGCTGGTCGTATCTATGATGACGAATCTTTTTCGTCACTTTAAATGTTTGTTCACCAATATCGTGAGTTTTGCGATTGTGGTCTCCTAATATAAAAAAATGTTAAAGGGACATGTGAACAACATTATCCATTAAATGAAGAAATTGATCTGAGTTTACTTCTACAGCATGTGCCTACTGCACCCCTTTCGTTTCTTTACATTAAATCGGTAAAACGTTGAGTATACCTAGCACTACTTGGAATCCGTCCCTTGCATAACCATCTGTACAATGCGCAGCAGTAACAACCCAGTTAGGAGATATTAAAACACCACCACATAAAAAAATGCCATTATATCTGATCAACGCATTCCATGGCCAGGCACCAGGTTTGGCATTTTGACCACCTACAACACGGCCGAGTTGAATTGTCGATTTACCACATGTTCCTGAAACGTAATTAGAAATTTTAGTTTCAATCAGGGAAAGATGACTGGAAAGAAGAAAGCTAGTTCTGGGAAAAGTCAGTAAAGTTCAAAACGATGTGAGGTTCATCAATATTTGTCATTTTAGGCCTTTTTTATATTTTTCCATCCACCTATATCGTTAAATTTTGTGTATTAATTATTATACAACTTTAGCAATGCATGCAATCAAAAAAGATATGAATCATCTTACTGGGAAAAGAGGTTGGTGGGAAAGGTCTTCTTGTCGATTTAACATCTAAAACAAAACAAGTTATTAAAAGTAAAATACCAAGCATAGACGGTGAAAAATAAAAAGATTAAAATATAAGAGAAGCTTTTCGTCAAAACTATTTACATCATTAGTCTCTATGTACAACTCAACTTTACGAAAAGCCATATTTTAATCTTTTGATTTTTTACTTTCTATGCTGGGTATTTTACTTTAAAAATGGCGTGTTATTCTTCAAGTTATTAAAAGTTTTTACTTTTTAATACTTATTTCGTGCGTTTGAGAATCACAAAACCAACGATTTTCGTCTTCTCTAAAATCTATCTTCCAATATAAGTAGTTGAAGAGTACATTTATATTTTTACTTTTTCCACCAAACTTGTTCGCATGTTCATAACATTTAGTTACTATCAACTTTACCTGTTTTTGAGTTTTCGGTGAGGTTCGTTCTAATCCATCTTGCTATAAAAAAAAGGTTTAGAAGTGTTGTAATATATATTTATTGGCATTACCTTATAATGAACATATTGGCACCTCGTGCATAATAGGAGTTTTGTAAGTTATGCAAGTAAATGGTAAAAGTAGAGCGAGGGAAAGTTTTGTCGATGGTCTTACGTAATATGTTTTATCCTTAAGACAAGCTGGATACATCAAAAACAATTTTTCGACTAAAATTAGTTTAATATTATGTTCTAAAAACGTAGAAAAGAATTTGATACTATAATACACTGTCCTTGAGTTAATACTAGCATGTCAATAGCATTTCCAGAAAGAAGTGATCGTAATTCACTGGAGAATTGACAACCCTGGTAAAATTACAGCATATATGATATTACATGTTCTTTGACAAATTTATATGTCACATTTTTGGCACAAAATCAATGTTCTGCAACCGATTGCTGAACAGCCTTTTATCAAGATAAATAAACATCAAAAGTGCTCGAGTGCGACTTGTTGCTACTTTAAAGTGACCCAAAAGTAATTTGCGTAGAAAAGATTTCGTAACATTGTAAGTTTTATTCCTCATTTCCCTATATTCTATATTTATTTACAGAAATGCGCTTTTAGTAGAATCTCCATTCATATTTAACGTGACACAAGAAATCAACTTAGAAAATAAATTAAAGCCACGGGGACACGAGACAATTTTTTTAAGCGATAGTAACATATCTAATTTTCGCCCGAAAATTTTATTGTGTTGCCACATCTATGTAAATAAAACATTGTTTATGAGCATGGCAACAGTTTGCAAGAGGGAAATGCAAAACTATTTCTGAAAACATAAAAATGGAAAGACAAATCCAGTGGTTGATCCAGTAAAACCAGCTCTCTACAAACGCTATGTAGACGACACTTGTGCGAAGCGTAAAGAAGATGTATCCGATACTCTCTTTGAGTCTTTTAATAATCATCACTTAAACATAAAGCTGACAATGGAGATAGACCTTCTCGTTTTCTGGACACTGAAATCATTCACATTGGAAACGGTTTCAAAACGAAAGTTCATAGAAAGAAGAAAAAACTACCTATACACTGGACATCAGCTGTACCGAGACGCTACAAACGTAACATGATTCTAAGAGACATACACAGATCCTGTAAAATTTCTGATTATTTTCAAAAAGAATAAATACATTAAGTGTGATAAGAGATTTCAACAAAGATAAGGAAAAGTTTTTAATAACTTAAAAGAAAAAGATTATTTCACCTTACCTTACTGCCAACGAAATGAAGAAGACGTAAAAAAGTCTATTAATAACTTAAATCGTTGGACAAATGAGAATTTCATTTTTGTTGTGCTTTGGAACACTAAAAAAAATCCAGTCTCTTTTTCCGTTGAAAGATGAAATAAAACACTTAGCTTGCGTTACCTACGAAGGTCCCTGTTCATGCGGTGTAAACTACAACAGTGAGACAGTACGGAATGCGCAAACACGATACACATAACAAAATGTCTTTAAAGTCCAAAATTTTAGGGTGCGCGCCAAAAAACTGTTTAAGGAGAAAATTTTGTAGGCATTCTATATAAAGTCGTAAGGTCTGTTCTTAACGAACAAGTTGAATATAAAACAGTATTAATTTTTTATAACGACGTGACGTAAAAATATTTTTTCTTATTACGACGTTAATGTATTTTTATTTATTATTCTGCTCCTCTCATTATTTACAATCCTTTGAGAATTCAGCAAAACTTTATAATATATATAGTGGTTCTTTTGTATAGCAGTGTTACTTACCTCACGATTTAAGATTTTTACTTACGAAAAGCTTCGTGTATTTTTATTGTGCATTTTTGTATGTTCTTGTATATAATTAAGAAAGACAAATATCATTGGCAGCTATTTCACTTCTTCTTAAAGATGTAGATGTGAAATATAAAAAAGGCAAGAAAAAATAGGAAAATGGAACGCAAAAGCGTTAGACGTTGGATGCAACGAAGAAGTCGCGCATACCATAAAATTTTACATGTCTTGTCCTTCCTCCGCCATTTTTGTTTTTTGACTTTTAATCATTCAGGAAAAAAACATTTAGCAAATTGCTGCAATGTGATTGGCGGCGCGTGAAAGCGTTGCGTCAGAATTGTTGCGGCAAGTAGCGAGACAAAGAATATTCGTACGCGTAACCTTTTTTGTTGCCGGTAACGCTTTTTTGTTACATACAACATTTTTTCGTTGCCGGAAACAAGACACACTCAAATCGATTTGATTGTGTATCTTAGTTCTGGCAACAAAAATAATGTCGCAATTACGAAAAAAGTGTTGTGAGGAGCAAAAAGCTTCTGTGGCGACAGAAGTTAACATTTTAGATAATAGTAATTAACACAAATTTGTTACTATCGCCTGAAAATATTGCCTTGTTTCCCCGTGGATAACAAAAAAACTCGTAAGTTTTTTACGCTATGGCTGACAGTGCAGTCGAATGGAAACAAGTCTTGATGTACATAAATGAGAATACTGTTGAGATGAAAATAGAGTAAGGTTGTCGATGATTCAAAATGTTTTAATAGAAGATGTATTACTAAGACTTAAATAAAACTAAACGATACGGCTTAATATTTTCCCTTGTGTGACGTTGTTGAGGAGAACAACTTGGCGGATTAGTGTACGTGAAACTTGTTTTAGTAGCGAAGCTTCTGCAGCAATGGCGTAAAACACACCAATACCCCCAATACCCCTAATACCCCTCTGACATAGCAAAGAATTTGCCTGAAAGTTGGATTCTTGTTTCTCATTTTTAAAACATACTTTCTTTTTCAGACCTGCTGTTATCAAACCATGCACCACGGGCACTTTTAAAAAATATTCAACAAGAGATTAAATTTTGAAGGCCTAGAAACTGAAATATTCAAATTCTGATATGTATTTATTACTGAATTAATTAACAATAAACTACTTCATTCATTCAAATTGAGCTTTTCTAGAAGTTATTATATTTGAATCGCTGATCAGTTTTAAAAATATTTTTTTATTTTTTTAGTTGTACTTTAACAGTACAGGTTAGTTACAATAACAACAAGAAGCCCTGGGGGCTCTAAGAATTTCCATTCGCTACCAAAATATTTGATGAAAACCTGCTAATTCGTTGTGTTATTGTGCCAAACATTCGAGGAGGTTTGGTGCATGAACCTCTGAAGATAAAGCACACAAGTGACATTATATCTTACAACAAACGCAAACAAAACGAAACGTGTCATAATAAACTCACATTTTAAAATAAATTGCTAAAAAAAAATACAACCTATCATTCATGGTTGAAAGTCTTACGATTGAAACGTTTATGGTCTTAAACGGCATTTAGTTGACAAAAAATCAAAATTTTGCTGTGACCATCATTTTCAGCATACTTTTTTTATTAACTGTGCCAAACTTTGTCGAAAATAAAGCAGTTTTAATTTTTGGTTAAATCTTGGCCCAAAATGATATTTAAGGTGGCAAAAAACCAAAATTTTGATGTCACCATCATATTCAGCATACTTTATTTGTTAACTGTGCCAGATTTAGCCAAAAATGAAGTGGTTTTAATTTTTGGATCAATTTTGGCCTAAAATGGCATTTAGGTGACAAAAATCAAAATTTCGATGTCACCATTATGTTCAGCATACTTTTTTTGTTAACTTTGCCAATTTTTGTTGAAAATGAAGTAGTTTTAATTTTTGGACCAATTTTGTCCTAAAATGACATTTAAGGTGGCAAAAAATCAAAATTATTATGTCACCATCATATTCAGCATACTTTATTTGTTAACTGTGTCAGATTTAGCCAAAAATGAAGTGGTTTTAATTTTTGGATCAATTTTGGCCTAAAATGGCATTTAGGTTACAAAAATCAAAATTTCGATGTCACCATTATGTTCAGCATACTTTTTTTGTTAACTTTGCCAATTTTTGTTGAAAATGAAGTAGTTTTAATTTTTGGACCAATTTTGTCCTAAAATGACATTTAAGGTGGCGAAAAATCAAAATTATTATGTCATCATTATGTTCAGCATACTTTTTTTGTTAACTGTGCCAAATTTTGTCGAAAACAAATACTAATTTTGTCCTGAAACGTCATTTAGATGAGTTCCCAGTAGTTAGGGAGCTTGGGTACAAAGTTTACATCTGTGACGGAGGAACGTGTAATCCCAGGGTCGATTTTTTCTCAAAAAATGCTCCAAAAGAAAAAAACGACGGTTTTAAAGAATTTCCTACGCCTTCGGGCGCGGAAATTCAATTAAGAATTTGGATACTAAGTGATTTTATTATCCCATAATTCTTTGTTTTCAAGGTCTATACTTTAAATTTCAGAATCTTTTAGGCTATTGACGTAGACCTTCAAGCCGAGGGACTCCTGTTCGTTTTTCACTTTGCCCAAAACTCAATTATTAATTGTATATTTCTCAGCAACAACTAACATTTAGTATTTTCAGGAGTTTTTTCATAAATTTTACCTACCAGGATTTGCACAAACATTAGCATAACAACATACATTAGGAACGAAAAACTTTCGGATATTTTTTTGTCTGAAAATTTGTCCGTCCGAAATTTCTACTTAAAGTTTTTTGTCCGAAAATATTTTTAAGTTTTTAAAAAAAAAGACCAGTGCATAGAAATTATATATAGTGTGATCAGAAAATCAATAAAAATGCAGTTTTTGAACTCGTTATTTTTGTTATTTTCACATATGACTGAGGCTCTATCCTTAAAGTTTAATGCTAAATCCTGAAGACCGCTTTGTAGATCTTGATTGAATATATGTACACCATAAATGCTTTTAGTCTTCTTTTGTGTCATTTCCCGTAATCATTACTTTTAATACTTGGCTGTTGAAAAGACTCGTAGTTTTTGACTTCAAAAACTTTGTACAAATATTTTCCGCTGAAAAAAAATAATGTCCGAAAGTTTTTTCGTTGAAGTTTTACCGCTGAAACATTTTCCGCCGAAAATTTTAGTTTTTAAAGGAGAGAAAAACAAATAACTATTTTGTGGCAGCCAGAAAATAAATTATAAGCTAGAGAAAAAAAAATGTAGATTTCTAAATCCTAAAATCTACAAGGTAACTACTATAATAGGGAATAAATAACTATATTTCATAACTAAATCTGTATGTCTTCCTAACAACATTTTTACAAAATCTTCATAGCTGTACAGGATGAAAATAAGTAGATTTTGGATGTACCTACCAGTAAGCATCAAAAATAATATCTTTCACTTAAAATAACCAAGAATATTTTACGTACTATAATAATAACAGCATTTTACATGACCAAACAATAATATTTTTTTCCTGCTTTGAGTCCTTTTTCCACAAAATATTACAAACTTCGAACGATGAAGTTTATTATGATAAGATGGCGCCAAATTTGAACAACAACATTTCAACAACAAATCGAACTCGCAATATGGCTTCATTTTTATTTAAGAATCTTTACTTTCTTTATATTTACTCACAAGTAAATATCTACTCATATATTATATAGTACATTCATAGTAAATTTACTCACAAGTAAATATCAATTTGTTTAGTACGTTCAGTAGAATAAAATAATAAAAATGTTCTTCACATGTTGTTCAACATTTTTTGCTATTTTGATCTTTAACTTTTTTGATGCGTTATCTTATGCGTATTGACCCGTGACCATCACAATAAGGAGAAATATATTCCATTGTTTTTTACTTTAGCCACCCGTTTGGCAAATGCGTAAAAATAATGAATTATAAAAAATTCTGCACACACAAGGATGTTAACAAAACTGTTCTTTATTAACAGACTGTTTTATATATAATGTACTGTTTTTATATGAAAAAAAATCACTCATTTAAAACCCTACAAATATTTTTAATACAAAACATTCTTGCTCTTTTTTTAGAACGTTTTGATGGCTGAAACATGTAAATTGATTTATTCTAGAGCCAGTCGGTCTGGTCTTTAAAATCGACACAGTCATCATGAACATTTATTCCGTAGCCGTGCTGTGCGCAGTTCGCCTCTCGTTTAATGTATACTTTGTTATTGAAAATGTTTCGTGCGATTTCAATTGTCAGTTATCATTTAAAAAATATCATAATTTTAATTGAAAATAGGAATAAAGATCATCACATGTTCCTTGGTTTTTAAAGATTGGAAAAAGAAAGTCACTTGTTTCCTTTATAAATTAATATTCATAAGTTTTTATTTTAAGCGTATAACACGTTCAAAATAACAAAACTCCCCGATGTGGTTGTGTCTCAGGATTCAATTGGCTAAAAACTTTCGAACTAGAACTATGCGTGACGTTAAAATAATTAAGAGTTGAATGCGCTCAATTGGAAGAAACTTTTTTTTCTGGAGTGGGACAGACCATATGTTTTTAACGTCAATGTTATTGCTAAACAAAACAACAAAAGTTGTTACACAGCTGTAACGTCTTTGTTGTGAATACTTTTCGGACGGGAAGAAAATGCATGTACTTTAAATGTTTACATCACGTGAGTGGAAAATTTTCTCTCCGCACCGTTCCTGGAAAAAAAAAGTCGAGTTTAAAGGGGCTACGGAATGGCTGTTGGTTTTCGACTTTAGTGACTTACACGAAAGTTGTGCTAATGGCGGCGAAAAACAAAAATGGCTATTTTTCCGGCATGTATGTAATTTACAGACTAGAACAAATAGATATATCTAGAATTTTTATCTTCTCCAGCCTTAATCATGTTTTCATCTAGAATAAGTCTCGTTGAAATATTTCTTTGTAATATGCTTTTCGAAAAAAATATTGAACAAGCGAGCAAAGTGCGTTGGTCTGTTCATTGCGCAAAACCCGTTTGCCGGATTTTTAATATGTGCACGGGATATTCTGAATGTGAGCATTTTAACCGGTTTGCAGCCCCTTTAACTTTTGATTTCTGTGTTGCAAGAACAGGTGGAAAATTAGTCAACCAATCAGATTATTTTCTTTCCTGAGAATTGTGCATCGTGTTTGCTTTCTGTATTGAAATGTACGCAATAATATGAAGTAGAAATCTTTAGGTGTAAATGTGTTTACTTTGGCGCTCTTAAAGCTGTGAATACAGTATTCTCTCTAATTAGCGGACACCGTTGCTGCTTAAACAAAATGTCTGCTAATAAGAGGTGTCCGCGTTTTGGAAAGTTTTGCAATATAAGCTCAAAATTTGAAGAAAATACGATTTTGTATACGAAATGTGTAACTTAAAATAGCGGTTACCGTGCTGGACTTAGACACGGAAAAGAAAAGAACTAAATTGAACGTAATATAACTTTTTTTAAAAACAACCAGAAATATCAACATCATAATATCAACTAAATGAACGAAAAGGTTTTTTAAAAAAATTTTACTTGGAGAAAAAAAAATTTAAAAGATTGTTGTTTTAAGTTCCTGACTCGAATAATTTCAAGTCTGTCTTTAAGTGAGGATAAAGAAGTTCTTTCTTTTATATTGAAATCGTTGCAGGCATGAGCCATCTAACGAAGTGGACGGAACGGAAATGCAATAACAATAATAAAAACTGAGTCTTTACAAAACGAAAGCATTGTTAGACACATGCCACAAAACATATTAAAAATATGTTTCATGCTCTTGAAAGTCCCGAAAACTTCGATTACAGCTGAGGTTTGTGAAAAGAGGGTTAATCGTGGAGGTGGATATGGTCTGGAAATACCAGTTATAGATAAGTATTATGGACAACAAAAGTTTATTGGCTGGTTTGCGAAGAAAATTGAGACTGTAAAAGCCGACATTTCTTGTAAAGTTTCATAGTGTTTAAAATAAATCTTTTAAAATAATTCAATTTTTCATTATTTTAGTATGCTGTTCCCTAATTTCTTGGACTGTCCGCTAATTGAAGAGGAGAAAAAGCCTATAGTTGCTATTTCGTGCAAAAAAATTTGTCCCCTAATCAGAGAGTCCGCTAATTGAGTGTCTGCTAATTAGAAAGTTTGTTATGAGGCTTCGACCAGAAAACGGCCGGTGTACGACCCAAGTGTACGCTAATCAGAGGTGTCCGCCTTTTAGAGTGTCCGTCAATTGGAGAGAATACTGTAGCTTGAAATAATTGCAACGTTAAAAAACCTCGTTAATTATTTATTTCGGAAGTGATTCGATTTAATGTCTTGGAAAAGAACATGGTAATAAAGCACGTGAGTAAACATAAGAAATGAGGGTTCCATTTTCCTTAGTTTTTACAGGTTCTTTTATCTGTTAAGTAAATTATAATTTTTTATCTTACCTTGCGTTGTTAATTTCTAACACACTTGAGTTTGACGCAATGGTATTTTTGTAGCATTGTTGCAAAAAAACGCTTTTTAATTTTTGATTTCTGCTATAAACCCACTTTTAAACTGATATTAAAAGCAGCATAATTAACTATCTTTATTTTAACTTTTATCCATTTTCTGTAAAATATATTTAAAAGCTATGGCACATCAAAGAAACAAATTTGGGAAGTGTCTATTGAGATAATGGTAAAAATTATAACGACATTTTTTTATCCAACACATTTCTTAATATAGAATGTCATAAAAGATCGGTTTTCATGTCTTGTTTTCAATGTCGATATGCTGGCTTTGTCATTTAACCTTCTTTGCATATGAGTTCATTGTATTTCTTTTTATTGCAGTCACAGTCTTTATATACTTGAAAGATTTCAACACAACTAAGAACTTACGTTTTACTTTAGCAGGAAAAGACAGACCAAAGTTAACGAAACAAGCAATATACCACAAGCAAAAGATATAAGAATACATCTTGCTTATAATCATCGTCTCTTTAATCAAAAAACTCTATTAATAAAATTTTCTACCCGGAAGCGACAGACATGCACATACCGTGTAAGCACTGAAAGTTTCATTGCGTTCATACCCAAACCTACTTTGAGCTATGACTGATTCGTTCAAGCATAAAAAACATATACTGTTCTGCTTTGGTGAACTTCCCTTTACGTTATTATGAAAGGGTGATAAGGTACAATCGCAGCACAAACAAACAAACAAAAAAACCAGGTTAAAATCATGGTTGCAACGTGCATATTTGTCATGAATTTTTCACGTATTGTTAATTGACGGTAAAGATGATCACTTAATGTGCACGGTTCTTAAGAATTGGTATTAATACGTTTTTTACAATAAATAAAATGAGCTCATTCATACCTTTCCCGTATAGGGAAAGGTATGAATGAGCTTGTGGCTTTTATAAATCGAATGCAATAATCCACTAATTGTCTTTTTAAAATTTGTTTTGATTCTTATTACAAAAACTTTGTTAGCAAATTTAAGAAAGCCGAAAAAACGTTTTAAGTGAAAACCTCCAGAATATTTAAAGTATTTATGTTTTATATCACAAAGTACAAACAATGAATTGAAACTTTTGAACAAAATAGACAACAACAATAACAACGTTAATTGCCTGTGACTTATCTGTACAATGATTTCCAACAAAGCACTTGTCACGGTAAATTTATATTAGCATGCAATGATATCCCTAACTAATGAAATCATTTTGTTTTATCACATGATTTGTTCTAGACAATTACAATTGTAAACAAAACGTTTATAAAATACAGAACATTTTTATAGAAGATATATCATAGACGCTGTTGAAGAAAATTATAAAAAATATAATCCATTTTGCCTGTTACAGACACACAGACACAGACACACTCTTCGTATTATTGTAGAGAATAATTATGAACACCTATTCAACTATTTAGTTTCTCTGCATCAAAACAAGTGGATTATGCATTGCTCCCTAAGGCGTGGCGTTACGCTAAAATTTACTAAGTTAAAAATAACGCAAATCAGGGGGTTACTATTTAAACATTCAATTTTTTTTTTCTTTTTACTTTAAAAAATAAATCTTAGTTAATAAATACAATATAAACTGTTTTATCTATCTCTTTCAAAAAATATTACCCTCGGTCATCGTCCTCGCAAACTCGCTCTATACTTTAAATCTTGGGTAATATTTCTAGGTATAGATGGAAAAATAGTTTATATTGTATCAGTATTTATAATTACAATCTCTACTGATTTAATTTTTAACAAAAATAACATATTTAGATAATCCTTCATACTATCGCGCTATTATAGCAGTTCTTAAATAATGACTTTTTTTACTTGATCTTGGTTAATAATATTGTCGATCCAATAACGGAACTTAGAAACGCGTGCAAATACCGTGTAGGCATCGGTAGTGTTACAGGATGCAGAACCCCAACTTACGATCCCTTGTAACTCCCACGCACCATCCGTGTATCTACACACTAGTGGACCGCCTGAATCACCATGGCAACCGGAATGGATTGTAAGCGATGGTTTTATATTTGCGGCGCATATCATTTCATCTGTGATTGGTGCAATTTTCATATTTTTTCTCCAGCAATCAGAGAAACTGATGATTTGTAAGGGAGCTTGTTGCAATATGTGTGAAGTTTGAGCAGCACGCAAAGTTCTGCCCCAACCTAAAAAGAAAAAAAAATTATATTATTAATTATATAAACTCTGCTAGCATAATTGATGAAATATCGCTTGCTTTGTCTTTTTCACTGCCATATTTATGTAAAGGGAAGTAGATTAGAGTCTCGTAATTTCACAAACAGCATGTTTTCTATAAATGTTATTACACATAATATAAACACCCTTACACCCTTACACTTTGATTTTTAAATTTATCCCATGCCTTCAATTTAATGTTAGCCCACATACTACTGGTAGTATTTGTAGCAAATATCCGTATCTTCCTCTCACCTGCAATGTAGCACAGCTTTCCAACACTAACAACTTCGTTCTGCCGAGGCAAACACACCGGTTGAACATTCGGAGTAAACATTGCTGGTTTCTCCAACTTCATTATAGCAATGTCGTTGTTAAAGATAGTTGGCTGGTCGTATCTACGATGGCGAATCATCTTCGTCACTTTAAATGTTTGTTCACTATTTTCGTATGTTACGCGGTTGTGGTCTCCTGTAACATAGAATATGTTTAAGGGACGTGTAGACAGCACTACCTCAGTAAATGCAGAAATTGGCTCGAGTTTACTTCTACAGCATACTACTTCACCACTCTAGTTTCTTCACCTTAAATTGTTAAAACGTTGAGCATACCTAGTACTACTTGAAATCCGTCTCTTCCATAACCATCTGTACAATGTCCAGCAGTAACAACCCAGTTAGGATATATTAAAACACCACCACATAAAAACATTCCATTATATCTGATCATCGCATTCCATGGCCAGGCACCAGGTTTGGCATTTTGACCACCTACAACACGGCCGAGTAGAATTGTCGATTTACCACATGTTCCTGAAACGTAATTAGAAATTTTAGTTTCAATCAGGGAAAGATGACTGGCAAGAAGAAAGCTAGTTCTGGGAAAAGTCAGTAAAGTTCAAAACGATGTAAGATTGATAACATAAATATTTGTCATTTTAGGCCTTCCTTTATATTTTTCCATCCACCTATATCTTTAAATTTTGTGCATTAATTATTATACATCTTTAGCAATACATGCAATCAAAAAAGCAATGAATCATTTTACTGGGAAAAGAGGTTGGTGGCAAAGGTCTTGTTGTCGATTTGATATCTAAAAACAAAACAAGTTATTAAAAGTTGTCCTAACATTTTACCTATTTCGTTGTTTTTTCCTAATATACTGTCGAGGATTACAAAACAACTATTTTTCTTAAAAATTAAGTCCTTTTTAACATCTATCCTTCAATAAAAGTCAATTCAAATTTATGATGACTCTTTAAACAAGAATTTTACTTCTTTATCAAACTTATTTGCATGTTCTTAGAAATTAGTTAGTATCAACTTTACCTGTTTTTGAGTTTGCAGTAAGGTTCATTCTAATCCATCTTGCTATAAAAAAGGTTTAGAAGTGTTGTAATATAATGGTTGGCATTACTTTTTAATGAACATATTGGCGCCTCGTAAATAATAGGAGTTTAATGTTAAGCAAGCAAAGAGTAAATATATAGCGGTAAAAGTCAATATTAAATAATGTGCCATTGTCTTAAGTAATATTTTTTATTCCTTAAGATTAGATGCGCATATTAAAAACAATTTTCTGACTAAAATTGATTTAATACTATATTGCAAAAACGTAGAAGTGTGTTTGATACTATAAACACTATCTTGGAATTAAGGCTAGCATACCAAAAGCATTTATAGAAAGAAATAATCGTCATTCATGGAACAATTGAAAGCCCTGGTAGAATTTCAGCATGTATGATAGCATATCCTTTGACAAATTTAATGTCACATTTTTGGCACAAAACCGATTACTGAACAGCCTTTAATCAAGATAAAGACACATTAAAATTTCTCGAGTGCAACTTGTTGCCACTTTGAAGTCAACCACAAGTAATTTGCGTAGAATAGATTTCGTAACATTATTTGTTTTATTCCTCATTCCTCTATATTGTATCTTTTTTTACTGGAATGCGCTTTCAATATTCATACTTAACGTGGTGCAAGAAATCAACTTAGGAAATAAATTTAAGCCACGGCGACACGAGACAATTTTTTTAGGCGATGGTAACAAATTTACTTTCGCCCTAAATTTTTATTGTGTCGCCACATCTGTGCAAATGCAACATTTCTATCAAAACAAAACGAAAACATTGTTTTTTTTCCGTTGCAACAGTTTACATAAGGGAAACACAGAACTATTTATGAAACATAAAAATGGCAAAACAGGACCATGCGGAATATACAAAAGGCAAGAAAAAAAAAGGAAAATAAACGCAAATGGATTAGACCTTGGATGCAACAAAGAAGTGGAGCGTACCATAAACCTACTTTAACGTTGTGCCAAAGTTTGAACGATTTTATAAAGGATTTTGACATCAAAGAGGTTTTTAATAATTAATGTAAGCTTGGTTAAGTTTTAAGAAGAAAATAAAAAGAGTGGAACACTTCAGTGTAACTCGACGATATATAAGAGATAATACATAAGATGGTTTACGTGATAGATGTTATAATTTTAGTCAAAACAAATATTAAAAATATTTTAAAATAAGTTCAAAGTCAGTATATAATATATATAATAGTAATTATATATAATATATAATTATATATAATTTTATTTCAAACTTATATTAAAAAAAATTTCTAAATAAATTCAGGAACAGTACTTTAAATGACGTGCCCAATAAGCGCCCCTGCCGAATAAGCTACCCAAAGTTAGGGAAAAATTTGTAAATAAGCACCCCTACTCTAAAGCGCCACCATCCCCCTTCTTAAGCAAAGGGAGTGCTTATTCGTAATGCAATTCAGTTAACTAATGATAAATCAATTTTTTTGTTTAGAAATCACTAACAAACAAACAAACAAACAAACAAAGAGTTTATTTCAAAATAATTAAAAATATAAGAAAAACAATTACACGCACATATTGGGCGATTTGAATAAAGAAGAAGTCGTTTCTTTTTGCAGTGTATACATTATCAATTGCCAAAAGAGGTGAAATAGCGAGTGTTTTAAGGGGCTCAAGTGCATTATGGCGTCCACTATCAGAAGTTGTACAAGGTAGTAGAAAATAAAATAAATAGGCTTGACGTTATGCTTTATTATTATTATTACTAACTATTTATCAGGGCGGGCATTTCAGAAGGCGTTTATTTCAGAATAATGTTAATTTCCGAGTCCCTCGTTTACGATAACTTTAAGAAAAATTTCAATTAAGTTTTCCAAATGGGCTTTTAAACGTCTCGCTACATGTCCCTACGAAAAGCCACCAAGGAGGGATGGCGTGCCAAAGATTATGTGAGTGTGAAAGTTAATTAAAGTTGATGAAATGTGACAGATAGCGGTATAAAATAGAGAAGGGTCGCTTAAAAGATGGAGAAGTTCTTGCAACATTGACATTAAGTTTCTTTGAGATGGCGCTTAGAAGAAGAACGTTAAAGCATTATACCTTCTTATTGTTATTACACGTCACTGGGTGCAGGTATTTTTCATTGAAGATAGTTGTGTTTGCTATTTCTTAATCAAGTGACGTGGCAGAATTTTATTAAAGCAATTTTTGATAACAACAGGTAATTGTTGATACCAGTCTTTTGTTTTTTTTAGCAAGTTCCTTATTCATTCAAGTAGTTAAGTGACTGTTAACTTTAGCTCCTTTCCACGTACTAATGAAATAGTATTTCGAAAATAATAATGTTACATGTGCTTTTAGTTAATTGTTCTTTCGAATATTGATATATCATTACAAAAATATGTGTTATCAAATCAAAAATATTTGCTAAAGTCAAGATAGCGGTTGGTATTCGCATTGTGTTAGATTTGATAAACAAGTTTAAGTTTGTTTATATCAGCAAAAGCAGATACATCATGTATTTTTTGTTTTCTGTTTTTGTCACCTTGTTGGTCCTGAATATTTCACAATTGACATAAGCAAGTCTGGAAACAGTGATCGGAAATAGTATTTTTGCACAATTCTTGAGCATTGTTATAAAAACAAATGTACCGATCGGTAGGAAAAAATGTTGAAAAAGATCGGTATTAGTCATTACCAAATTCAGTTTTTTACTGATTTATTTTATCAACATCACTTATACAGCGTATAATTTAAAATAAATAATGGAACACATCTCTTTCAACGCAAGCATTGCTTGAAATGAAAATGGATAAACACAATCATCATGCAAGGAACAAAATAAATTTATCTTTTTATGACAGTTACAAAAAGATATTTTGCTTCTTAAAGCGAATATCAGCGGAAAATGAATGCTCAATAACAAAAGTCAGTCAACGAGTCAAAATTGGTCACTATTAAAAAGATAACAACGGATTTTTCTAGGTTTTTTCAAAAAATATCCTAACCGCTGTTTTAATCTCGCTTATTTAATGAAAATTATATGAATAAAATAAAAAAAAAAATTCTGTAAAAAAAGAATACTCGGGAAATCGTTCAAATAAAAAGTCTACCATTGCTAATTTTGCGTTCTATCAAAACATTACCATTAAAGTATAATTACTTGACTAGCTCCTCACTCATAGCTCGCTAGTGATAATTATGTCTTACCTGTAACTATGTGTACGCTAACAAGCATCAGAAACAACCCTGTGACGTCCATCTCTGTAGTTTTAACACTGTCACTTTTTTACACTGTTGCTCTTATAAATACGCAATTTGCAAGAAAAACACGAGAACGCAATCCGCACTCTCAACAAGTACCATTATGTGAGAATTTTGTTTACAGCTTTCTCAAGTTTCTTCGATAACTAAAGAGCTAGTTAACATTGGAAGCATTGTGTGTTTGTGGTATTCCCATAATGCAACAAATTGTAAACAATTCAACAAGGTAATTGTTGCTGCATACCTTTGCAATTTAGAAAGTACCTTTTGAAAATCAGAGCCAAATATTTTAGATTTTTACTTCTTTTCCATTCAAGAAGAAGAGTCTAAATAAAGTTTCAAAGTAGTTTGAGAGCTTTACTACTCTCTGAATTTGTTTTTTCCAGTGGAGGGAGGAATCTGTGGTCAGAATTGCTTTTCTTACGTGCAAAAATTGCCATACCTCCCACTTAACACATTGTACTTAGAATTTTGTGAGCTGTAACATTTCGTCAAGTTTCACTAAATCTCCCACACTCAATACAAAAATAGTCAACAAATAATTTCACCCATTTCAAAATTTAAATTTATTTATTAATTTATTTCCCCACTAAAGATGTAGGCTCTATGTTTGTTTATTTAAAACAGATGTAAAAAACAATATAATAGAGAGAATGAAGACACGTGTGAGAGTGAGACCGAGATTGCATAATGCTAAGAAAAGATGTTTGGTAAATTATTTCCCCCTTTTCTTAACGATTAAAATGAGAGGATAGGTCAATTTGAAGGTAAATTTATTTGAAGAATCGTTTACTTAGCAATTCAAACTTCGACATACATGCTAATATGTTAATCGAAGTGCAATTTGTTAAACTTATTTGCCTCATACCAGCTTCTGAAAACCGTGTTGTACAAAGAACTTATACAGGTTGTAAGTTTTTTGTTTAAAGATTCTAAAAGAAATCCCTAAAGTTCAATATTATTGTTTACCACGTATTTTCTTCCAAAAAGGCGTTTTTTACCTATTTCACAGGCAACGCGGGTGAAGAAATGTTACCATACACCCAAACTTATTTTATATGAAAGACAAATGGAAAATAATAGGAAAGGGTAAAATAAAAATGCATTTAGAGTTATCAAAAGTGTCACTTAAAGTTGCGTGTGGAGTCTTTTGCAATAAAGTTATCCAATGTTGTCACAATAAGCAGTTGTCTTAAGCATATAGTGAATTTCAAAAACTGAAGGTAACAAAATTCTGCGTATGGCGGAAATGTAAATCTAAAAAAAAAGAAAACAAAAGTTTTCCTTTTGTCGAGAAAAAGATTTTGCAAATAAAAATTGTTATTTATTCATGTGAACCAAACCCTTTTGAATGGCGATAATGCACCAGAGAAACAAGTTTCACTTTTTTTGCGTTGGGAATATCCACTACACTAATGGGTGTTTAGCTGTGTCTGAGACCTCTCACGTTTTCCAAACTTTCAATTGATATGGCCAATCACAACATAAATAAACTTGTTGAGTTGACAGAGGTTGGGATTTACTCATTTTAATGCAGTGCAATTGATAATTATTCTTTTAAAATGTAAAAAGGTTAAATGTAACAACCATTAGAGCCTTAAATTTTTCTCTTTTGTTAACGAGTTCATGTAATATATCCATCTTATTTCAATTCTTCAAAGTCCTGAGTCAGACTGCTATGGAGCACAATGGATATAAAGTATGTTTAAAAAAACAAACACAATTTTTTGTTTAGTTTTTTCTTTGTTGTCTTTGTTGCTTGGAATATTCAACACAAGCTACAGAAACCCATCCGGCCATCACAATCGTTGCATGAAAAAACATCATATGTTATATATTGGCTTATTCCCTAAATTTTTAGACAACATCACCAGGTTCAAACTTTACGGTACGAGCTGACGTCAGCAAAACATTAGTGTCATTAATAAAATCTAAGCTGTCAAGTTGTGATGTTGTCATGTTGTCAAGTTTAAATTTCTAATCCAAATGAACTTAGATAGGACGGTTAATTTCAAATCTTGCCGCCAAAAGTGATTACGAAGTTGTTTCAACATTAGAGCTACGAAATTTTAGCTTGGTACAATTCACTTGTCAATGTTCAGACTGTTTAAATGCGCACTTTTAAAAGAATGCTAATTGCTGCCTACGACACCTGAAATAAAACAAGACCATGCACAGCCCCTACTCGATGATTGATAAATTTAAGAGAAGAAAAAGCGTTGTACTCGAGTCATGCTAAACTAAATGAATCATTGCACTAAAAATGGCAATGTATTTGTACCGACTTTTGTGATGTATTTTATGTATTAAACCAATCACAAAGCTTTATTTTAAAAAACAACCAATCAGCATTTTTGTAGAACCTTGGTATATTTCCTAAAAAGGACCGAGCAATCATGGAGAAGAATATTTTTGGAGTGGTTAAGTAAGATTGATAAGGCTTGGAGAAGGTCTCTTTTAAAGATTTTTTTGACTTCTAAAATCGTTCTATCCTAAAAGTTCTTGTAAAGATAAATATGTCACCATATTTATAACCATGTAGAAATGCTGAACAAACCAAGTTTATGATTTTCATCGTGATGGAAAGCCTACTATCTAGCGGTGTTTATGATTTTCTGTTAGCTAAGATTTTTAGTTTGGTATATATGCTTTTTTCACATTATAGGGTTATATGGTCATTTAGAAGTGAAAGTAGCCACATAACTACAGATGCCTTCAACAGAATTTTTAGATCTTTGAGTGCATTATAAACTTGGTTGAAAGTTTAATTAGGTTTATTGATACGATGAGAGGTATTGTTAATGTTGCTGTTTCATCTAATTTTTGTCTATAGTCAACTCGATGCATAGGGTAAGATTTAAATTTACAGGTAATGACTTAGTTTAACAGATATTCTGCGTAAGCTGCAACAATGGTGTTTAAAAGCTGTGATAATTTTACAGCAGGGTCAATTTTTTTACAACTACTATTTTGGGTGATTGTTTTCTTGCAGTTCGATTATTTGGATTTTTTTATTGGGGAAGACAAAAAAGAGTTTGAAAAATATTTTACTGAAACGACTTTATTTACAAAAACTACTTTGTTCCCAGTTCCATTTCCACATGATTTAAAATCGTGATATACGTGTGCAACAAGGTTTTATATGTTTTTTTATCATCAGCCTCGATTTGGAATTACGTTTCTTTTTTGCTGCGGAGATTTTTTTTTAATTAATAATTCACTAGATGTGTGGCATAAAGCATACTGTGAGCTTCATATTCGTGTGTCATTTTAATTAGGAAACCTATAGCATTATTTTTCTTACCATCGGAAAATTGAAAATTAGGTGGAGAAAATTACCCTGGGTTGTAAACAATGCTTCTTAATCGGTTACGCGGAGAAACTGTTAAGAAAACATAATTGATTCCAACAACGTTAAGAGAATAAGATGTGACCATTCTGGTTTCCATTGAATTTTCATCTTTAAAATCTTTGATATTGCTTTCGACAAATTTCGATAGTTACTCATTCGCAATAATTTATGTCAGTATACAACTTTTCCTCCTGATAAGGGACAAAATTAATCCTGGGGGCAAGTCTGCTGTTTGACAGAACAATTTTTTGTGATTAAAAGAGAGTAGTTGCTACTTCTGTTTTTGCCTGACTTACCCTACCCTTACTTTGGAAACAAAAATTAGCTTGGCTACTTATTAACCAATGTCAAAATAATGTGTTTTTAATTAAATTTAAAAGCGTTAAATCTTGGTAGATACTTGGCGCTTATTTATGTTAAACACCTTTTATGGTCAATGTAAATTGACCGTCACAAATTCACACGCTTCTTGGCAAAGCTGACGCAAATAAAAAAGGTAAGAGTGTTTGCAGCATTCGTTGTGGAAAAGTCCATTGTCGTGGAAGTGCGTCACTTCAGCCTGTTGTCCATCAAATATTGTTTCAATTTCGCCACAGATAAATCCGCGAAAAAATACCTGTGTAAACCGAACGCTACTTTAAATATATTAACGTCAAATGAAGTAGTACCAATGGAAAAAATGTTGCCGACTAAATCCATAATTATTATTACTACTTTTTGCACACTCAATAGCAATCAAAGTTTTTTGTGTCATTATGATAAAAATAAACTAAAGGCTTCATGTAAATTTTTATTCACTTTTCGTGTGACGAAAAAGGTTTGTGACAAATTTTATTTGTTTAAGCAGAAAATCTTTGGATCGCTTTTAGCAGCAGAGAAACTTTCAGACAGCGATTGATTTTTATCAATATTTTCGTTGAACATGAATGGAAAATACTTAAAGGTAACCCTTAAGGATAATTGAAACAACAGATGTGATGCGTGTGATGTTTGATAAAGCCTTCCTGTCTAAGGATACGAATTTTTAATTTCTTTAATTATTAAGTCACGATGAGATTTTGCTGCTACACAAACAGTTTAAAACTTTTGCAAATCATTAATTCCTGTTTGGATCAGAGGTGGGGTGTTACGCGCGTGATAACAAATTTATGATTTTAAATTTTTAACTTTTTGTATAATACCAAATCCTATAAATTATTGGCAGGCACGGTTTAGCCGTATTTAGTTTGGCGTTTTTCGGACATTTTAAAACCCCTCTCCATAACATTTGGGAGAAATCCAAAAAATCGGGAAATCAAATTAACCATGTACCCAAAATTTACAGACAGATCTCCCTTGATGAAGTAAATCTAAGGGTATATAAAAGATCTTTTTATAACATGAATTTAGGAAAGCTTTACTCTTGGGCCTTGCTTCATTTGGAATATGTGCATGTTTTTTTTATTAATACCCATCTTTTGTTCAAACTAACTTTGTGCTAGGGACGAATGAAACCGCTTGCTTGCTTATTGTAACCTTTAATAATTTCCAGATTGTCACATAATCCGTATGGACCTGCTTGAGCAAAATTGGGAAGACAATCGAACCCAATTGTGAAAACGAACTGGAACGTGTACAAACTAAAAACCGAATCTAGAAAAAAATTACGAAAACAAAATAGTTATCTTTGAAAGATAAAATCGAAAGGTAATACAGTCTGTATACCAAGAATACGGTATAGAAAGTTCTCATGCTACAAAACGAAATTTTTGTCAATCTATTTTATATGCAAATGTACGAATGTAATAATTTACAAAGTGACTTGATTTGTTTGCGGGAAAAAATTGATATTTTAATTAATTGGAATTCATTAAGGAGGAGGCGAACTGCGCACGGCACGGCTGATGAGTAAAAGTTCATGATGACAGTGTTGATTTTGAAGACCAGACTGCCTGGCTTGGTATGATCCATATTAATTAAATTTACATGTTACAGCCATCATAACAAAAAAAGTCTAGAAGCACAGACTAAGAATGTTTTGGTATTAAAAATATTCGTAGTTATAAGAATTTTAGACTAGAACCAAAATATAAAACAGTCTGCTAAAATCATAAGCTTTGGTTACATCTTCGTGAGTGCTGAATTCCTTATATTTGATTATTTTGACATATTCACTAAATGGGTGGCTAAATTAAAACACAATGGAATATATTTCTCCTTATTGTGATGTTCACAGGTAAACATGCTCAAAGTAGTACCTGGTAGTGTGATGTCTTCCTTTATATCTGACGTTTTTATTGAGTTATTTTGATCACGTTAGCGCGCGTTATTTTTCTGCACCTGCTGGCTAAAATGTAAATAAACTTTCGTGAAAATTGAACGTTATAAAAATGTTCACAGAAAAAACATGTTTAACACTAATTGATACAAGCACGAGAGTACAATGAGATAGATACTTGATCAACAGTCTGTAAAAACGAAGTATGCTACGAAATATGGAAGTAAATCTTCAAGAAATTTTGTCAACTCACCAGTGAACAAAGAGCAGCAGAGTTGATTCCTCCAACTCGACGCTATTTTACGTCAATTTCTCATGAACGTAAAAAAACTTGATAGTAAAGAATGCGAGCCTGATACCTTAACCTCCATACATCGCTCGCTACAGAGATACTTAAATAAAAAAGAGGTGATGTGAACATATTGACTGATCCTGATTTCAGCAATCAAGGCATGTTTTAGGTGCTAAAAAACAACTTACAAAACTTGGATATGGACATTAACCTTACGCTACTAGGAAGTTGGAAGAAGACGAAACCGAGAAGTTGTATCAAACTGGATTTTTTGGAAAGCATGACGCACATACATTACAGAAAACAATGTGGTGGCTGATTTCCCTTCATTTTGGGTTTTGTGCTAGAGACGAGGCAAAGAAACCACGATGGGGTGATTTTGTGTATGAATGTGACCAGGAAAGAGGGGAGTGCATTGTATTGGTTCGTGAGAGGTACAAAAATACGTACTGGGAAAGAAAACCAAGTAAAGCGATTTTACAATCTATTGCATATGCTACAAATACAGATAGATGTCCTGTTTCCTACTACAAAGAATTTCGAAGCCATAGACCATCAGAAGCACTAAAGGAAGGCTTCCCTTTCTTCTTACTTTAAAGCAAAAAGGAAGTTCTTTTCATATCTTCCTGACAAACACAAAAAACAACTACTTTTTTGGTAAATATTGGTATTTCGCGCTGTCTGAAATCGTTAAAATCCGTCGTGAATAATGTACAAGTACGAGTAATACAAGTAATGTTTACAACGAGAATAATAATAATAAAAAATAATAATAATTAACAAAAGTCAGACAATTGAAATGGTGCTTGATCGCGCTACTCTTTCGTCATTTTGACGAACTCTTTTTTGGAACAATGTTCTAATGTATTTTGACTTGACTTTCTTCTTTCCACTATCGCTTTGCTTCTTCACAGATTGCTTTTTTGGGCTGGTGTAGTTGAAGATAAAGGTCGAGAGTTTGGTTGGTTTACAAGTAGCTGCTAGGTCTAAAATGATCCGAGAGTTCCGATGACATACCTTTCTTTAAAAATGTCTAGGTACTTTTGTATCAGCTCGCTGTTTTTCAGCGTCCCTGGCATCCGAATTATTAAGAAACAAGAAATCTCAAGACCTCCTTGGATCAAGGGAGATCTTCTGCAATGTGTTTTAGATAATTTTGCGTCAATTTTTGCGCCTCTATTTGTTATTTGGGATATTTTAATAGGCGAAGACCAACGTTCCGACCATTCTCTTGACACATTTTTATTGCAAACAGATCTTAGCGTATTATTTTCTTCATACTCACATGACAATACTCTGAATCGATTGGTTCCCAGATTGACCTAAAAAAATGAAAGCCTCTAACAGCTGTCTGATATTTCACTTTATTGCAAAAAGCTGCTGTTTCTCCTCCATAAATGTGAAAGTAAACATTTTATGGAATGCTCAAATAATTCGAATTCGAATTGTTTGGTATTCAGATTTAGAAGTCATCATGTCGTTTATACAAGAACACGCGAAAAAATTAGAAGACAGTAAACAGCATTACGCAAATGTGTTTTTTTGGGGGGGAGGGGGGAGGAGGAGGAGGGGATTTCCTTCATTTTTGGTTATCTTTTATCTTTTTAGGGAGTTGATCATTATTAGGTGCCTTTGATGAACATATTACAACCAAAGCTACTCAAGAAGCATCTAAAAAACCAGGTCATAATATCAAGTGTACAGCCCAAAGGAACGTTATCGAATTGCCGCACATGCTTTTCAACATGGTTCCCGTAAAACCGCACGTGCTTTTTGGAAAGAATTCCAAAACATAAAATGAAAGTACAATGCGTGGAAAATACAAAAATCAGAAAAGCCTTAAAAAGAAATAAATGATTCTTCATGCAGCAGTATTCTCCCATGCTGGGTGCCATCGATAAGAAATTCAAGGACTTTTTACTTGCATTGCGTCCCCGTGGAGGCGTTGTTAGCAGTGCCATCGCTATTACTACCGTTGCAAACGCATTTATCAACAAATCGTTTGATCCATCTTTGAAGAACGTTAAATTTGGAAGACCGTGGGCACAAAGTCTATTTAGAACTGTGGGTTTCGTTAGTCGTCTGGCAACCACAGCCAAGGTTTCGATGCCAGATAAACCTAGGAAGGAAATCGAATTCGTCTTTATGCACAAGATTGTTCAAAAGGTGGAGAAACATCTCATTCTCACTGTCTTAAATCATCAACGTCAATCAACCTAGAATGAAGAATGTTTCTGTTGGTCACACGACAATGGCTCAGGGCCCGCGAATCCAAATTGAAAGTGTGGGAGGGGGTGAAATATATGTGGTATCTAAGGAGGCCCCACCATGGTTGGGACCGACAGCCCGAGAAATTTTCCGAATTTAGGCCTCTGAAATGGCCTTACATGTGCCCCAATTTTCGAAATTTTTTATCGGATACTAATCAAAAAACCCCTTAATTCATGCAAAACTTACACTTAATTTCTGTTTTAGGTACCTTGTTTTTTAAAAAAAATGCAACCATTTAAAATCATAAAGTTTATAATATGCAGATGAAAAGTGTTAACAGAAATGTACAAATAAATTTGTAGCAAAGCATTACAACAAGATAGAAGAAAGTAAAAAAAAACTCAAAAAAATTTTTTCCTTAGCAAAAAGGATTGGGGGGGAGGGCAATGGCCCCCGCCCCCTGGATTCGCCGGCCCTGTGACTAGACAGAATTTTAAAGGCGTACCGCTCACTAGAGCTGTAGATAAAAGAGCAATAACTGCAACATTTGCTTAAACATTAGAACTTATTCAACTCATTTATAAGGGCAAAGCAGAAAGATCTATTCCAAAAATCGATTTTGCAGAGAAAGTACCATCAAAAGAGAACGTGAGGGGACACCAACAAGGCAGAAACACTGACTTGTACTGAAGCCGAAGCGGATTAGATGAAAATTAAATAAAACTAGTTGGTGGCCGTTTCGCTACTGCGATTGCCATTTGCGTAACAGACAGACGTATGCTGGTATTTTAATGTAGATCATTGCAAACAAAAGACATCAGTTTCTAATGCCAAGATGAAATAAACAAGGAAATTATTATTTCATGAGTTGGATTATTTAAAGAAAAGCGTTCAAATAATGTCAACTCATGCGAAAAACCAAAGAAAGACGAAGAAGCATATTGACACGCAAAGAAATGTCATTTGTAATAACAAATGCTCAAATTAGACTATTATATAAACTGTTAAATTAGGCTCTTTAACTTCAAAAAATAATAAGTTAAATTCTGAAGTATAATTCAAGAAATCAAAAACGCTTGAAAAGTACGGATAATGCCCAGGCATTGGAGTTGATAGTTTTAATTTGTTAGATAACCAGGGAGAATATGGAGTCAAGTGTGGGTAACAGCAAGGCTACTTCACTGCATGAAGTCACTGTAACAGAGACCAAGGCCCATTTACCAACAACAATGACAGGTTGGTTAGATATGAGCAATTACATATCTTCACAGACTATCAATTTTACTCGAGCTCAATTAACTCATGTCCCGGTTGTTTTTACCGAGATCTCGGCAAGGAGAATGGAATTTTTCCATGATAATCACACCATCTCGGCTAACAGGTCTGACTTTAACAACAAAAAGCATGTTTTTCCGTATAGAAATGACAAAAATATTGAAGAATAAACTTTTTTTGCTGCGGACGCTCGATGCATTGGAAATAGTGGGCTGTGCTTTCCCATTCTTATATTATTGCCTTTTTTACGAAAAGTGATAGTAATGAGAATCTCTCTATTCTCCCTATTGCATACATTTCATCGTAATATACTCAGTTGTGCGCTACAATGATGAAGGGTAGCCAAAAAAATACCCATGATTCTGTTCTAAAACAACAAATAAACAAATAAAATGTATTTAACATAACTTAGGTTATTATATAATGGTGGACATGAAATAAAATTGTCACGTGACACGGCTTTGTATAAAGATTTATGATGAAATGTTGCGTTGAAAATTCTTCCTTTCTAATCTGTGATCCTTGGGAAAGTTTATTACGTGCAACTCTCTCTGCTATAGGGTGGGCGCTTATACGGATGGGGCGCTTAATTGAGCCATGGGCGGTTAATAAAAAAATCATTAAAATCACGAATAAGTTTACCTTTTCACTGAAAGTTTTTTTCTGTTTTGATACAAAGAAACACTAATATCGATTAAGTGTAATTCCTTTTCTTTATCATCTTCACCATCTTCATCTAAAAACATAAAGTTCGGCGTTGCGAGGGCGATATCGTCTTCTCGATTTGGTCACTGGTAAACAAAATTTCATTGGGTTTAAATAAAATGGAAAGTTGGGATTTTAACATTCCCCTATCGGCGCTAGAAGGTTGTTTTATTTTCAAGTGGTGAATTTCTTCATCCCATGAACCATTTACTGGTGATATCAAGATGACAAGGCATAGTTTCTAAATGATTTTTGAATAAGTTCTTTAGACAATAATTGCCAAGCAGATAAAACCCATTTGACAAACATTTTTAAGGGGGAACTGCTTGTGTCCTCCTCGAGCAACTTCAAAATAAGCTCGGTAAATACTCTCCCTTTGAGATGAAAATAATTCATGCACGCGTTATAAAGTTCCCTCCGTTATGTTATATATGTTAAACTAAAAAGCATACTTTTCTCAATATTTTGTTTCTTCTGAATAAGCGCCCAGATTCAGTTGTGGACCTGGGCGCTTAAACGGACAAGGCGCTTAATTGAGTCCCAGGCGCTTAATCGGTCATTTATGGTAAGCTTTTGAAAAACACATAATCAGGCTTAAAAATATGCTTATTTTAAAAAAATTACATTTGAATTTTGAACATCAGTAATTACAACTTAAATCTCACTACATGCTGGTTAATTCAGTCATAAAGAATAAAAAAAAAAACTGCTCAGGAAACAAAAAACATAAAAACTCCACAACCTTTTCTTAGGCTTCACATAATGCTTATCATACGCCTAAAAATGACAAAATTTAAGCCTACGAATGCTTAAAACCATTAATTTAACATTGCAATTAAGAAAGAATACACTAGATCAACAGTGATAGTCATGTTTTCTGTATCTATTTTTTTACAGATTTCTTCGTCCGCCATTTTTTTTGTATATTTCACATCAGGGTGAAAAACTTTAAAAACTTTAAAAAAATATCCCCAAGTGTACTTTCTAGCTACAAGCTCGAAAGTTTGTTCAGAATTTCCAAATATTTTATTATTGTTTAAAAAAAACACATTTCATTTTCGTTATCCATAGTAAATATACTGCAACCTTGTCCCCAGGGCATTTT
Source organism: Hydractinia symbiolongicarpus (assembly GCF_029227915.1). Classification (NCBI taxonomy): domain Eukaryota; kingdom Metazoa; phylum Cnidaria; class Hydrozoa; order Anthoathecata; family Hydractiniidae; genus Hydractinia; species Hydractinia symbiolongicarpus. The sequence goes on along the minus strand of NC_079878.1, from coordinate 24,459,963 downwards.
GTATCTTTCTTGGTATTGGGACGCTATAGGTTAAGGGGTACTGTATAGGCAAGAATTTGTAATTAAAGTCTACTGTTTTGACTTTAAAATTAACCTTGGAAACAAGCCTGATGCCAATCTGTAGTTGCTGAGAGGGGGTACAATTTTAATATACAAAAGGGACGAATTATTTACATTTACTTCAACAACGAAAATATTGCCTTGCTATATATTTATTTTATATTTAACACTTTCTTTTCTCGTCCTAAGTGTTCTTTGTGATAATTTGATTTATTTCAAAAAGCTCTCGAAACACCAAAAAAAAAAAACAAGAAGCAAAAAATTCCTGGGGACGAGGTTGCTCTGAAAGTTGAGGATAGTTATTTTATAATGTCAGAAGAAGATGGAAATTTCTGGAGAAAAAGTCCAAATAAATGTGATATATGGAGGCGGCCGGTGTTCATCATTGCTACTTTCTAAGGTCCTTTCTTTGTGGTGGCGAAATTGTGATACTTTCCCATTAAAGGTTTAATTGTCGCATTCTGCAATTTTGAAACAAATCTCGTTCATAGAACGCAGGAACATTTGATTGGAGTCTGGGAAAAGGTACTTTCCGTGCAAGCATTAAAAATTACGCGGGAAGTGAACTTTGTAAATTACTTTTGAAAAAAAATTGCAAAAAACGTAGGAGCTGATGAACAACGGGGAAAATCGCCTCCATAATTTGTCAGCGGTGGAGATCTACAATCTCGGCGACGAAGGGCTAATTAAAAATATGATATCAGCTGGTTTCTATTTTCTATTGCAGTGGATATAATCACTGTATGAACAAATCCTACATTATCCTTACATCAGCTTGATTATACTAACTCAAATGACTCGCTACGAAGTCTACTCAATCTGTGCTGAAAAAATAGTCATTTGTTTTCCAGCAAAGTCACCACAGAGAGGCCTCGTCATGATCTAAACTTCCTAAATTCTTTTGAAATTTATTACCTCCGGATTGGTTTACAGTGTTGAGATAGAGAAAATAGTGTTTTAGTAGCCATCAAAGCAATCTCAGAAAAAAAAAGGAATGGGCTATGCCTCAACCCACGTCCCCCAGTTTCGGCGGCCCTGCATTTGAGTTTTTCTCATCCGATAGGTCCGCCGAAAACTATTTTTATAACTATGCCCAGGAGGTTATTTTTGTCATTTGCGACAATTTATCGAGCAAGTTCTTGCTTTTTCAAATTAAATTGAAAGTAACACATATGGAAACCAGGCATAATAGACAAAAAGAAAATTCTAAAAATAAACAAATCAACTGCACGATAAACAGGGTAAAACGAAAGAGCCAAAAAATTGTCACTGATCGTGGGTAATTTCGTTGGTCGGGAAGTTCCCGCCGGTAAGGAAGCTATACGAAAAAATTCATGTGGAAAATAAGTACGGAAAATACCGAAAAGATAGCTATGTATTATAAATGGAGCAAGCTCAAAAATTATAAGCAGGGAAAAAGATGGAAGAAGTTCAAAATTTTGTTGAGGTAGACCTCAGTGATATTCCTATGAAACCTACTGCAGTGTTGCAGGTTTGTGAAGGGAAGAAAAATAAAGATTACTTGAAAAAAATTAGATATTTTATGGAAAAAAAGACAACAAAAATCACTGGTGAGTATTCTTTCTTAAGTTCCTTTGCAGAAAATATTTTATTTAAAACAGTTAAGTTTGTTTATATTCCAGAAGTAATTAAGTTTAAATTAGGTTACATTAATTACTTCACAACATTACTCACGCTTTTCGCGCCATTTTTGAATTAGAAAGCGTTGCGTGATTTTTTTTAAATCAAAAGAATAAACTTAAAAGTAGTTTATCTTGTTATCCTTAAAGATTTTCTCAAAGTTTAGTCTTTTTCTGAGAATAACTTTGGCAGAAAGAAAAAAAATAGTTATTGCAATTTTCCCCCGACAACTACAACTTCACGAAAAAAAACATTTCAACCTTTTTTTAATGTAGTAACTATTAATAAATTTTTTTATAAAGGATAAAATTTCTTGAAAAGTATATTATACAAAAAATACTCTTTTCAGATATTATCAGGGAAATATTTGTCGGGGAAAAGTGACAAATTTCCCGATATGTTTGGGAAATTTTAAACAATAAAACTAGCTATTCACCTAAATTCTTATTTTATATTTTTTTTAGTTGTGATTGCGCTATTGTTCACCATTGCAATGGTGGCTGGGGGAATGACCTTTAGTTATTTAAAGCAGTCAAACAAGGAAGTTGCCAGCATCAGTGATGACACCTTAGATCGATTAGAAAAACAAATTGTTATTGAAAGCCCTTCAACTACTCCGGAAGCGGCTACAACACAAATGAACGGTGGAAAGTTGGTTAGTTCAGACGTTGTGGACGATTCAACGTCAACGAGTAGCACTAAGAAAACAACCACGGTTTATTCTGAAACCACTGGAACGTCGGTGCCAACAACGTCGTCTACATTGCAATCTACGACAGTGGATGCAGCACACGTTGTGACAAACTCTCTTATGACTGGCATTCGTACAAAGCGTTATTTGACAACAACAAAAGACACGCATCAGAGAACAATGAATGATGTCCGTACAAGGAAGTATGCGAGCGTGCCGAAGACAACCATAGTTACCGAAGCCGTTCCAATGCCGGCTGCACTGTCGGCGGATTATTCTTCGACAGTTGCTTGCAAGAAAGCAAAAGCTGGATTCATTGAGTTAGCAAAAGATATTGAAACGACTGATAAATACAGATTTTCTTTGATCAGCGATTTCAAATGTGAATTGGTGAGTTTTTTTATTCTTTTGTTCGAATCTTCAATTTAACACGCATTACAAAATTTGATTGGCTAACACACGCATTATGAAAATTTGATTGGCTACAGGACCATTACAGTCTAAGGATGGGAGACACGGCCAACCAATCCCTCATGTTTAATGTTTGTGATTGCTATGGTCTTGACAAGGCAAAAATATTGTTCGAAAATCCTTTTTCAGGGTTCAACAAAAAGCTTCTAAAAGTGTTATTAAGTTGTGTATAAAAACACCAAAAAATTAAACGTTTTTCATTTTTTTTAGTCAAATGATCTATCACAGACAAGCAAGTGCGATTATGTCTCATATGATACATTCAAAATACCCCCTTCAAAAGATTTTAACAGAATGGTAATAAAATTATTGATTTATTTATTTATGTAGCTTGTTTGTTTTGTTTGTTTATGCGAATAATTTTCTATTTATGTATCTCTTACTCATTTACTTTACATTTCAGGACATAGATGCCCTAGTTTTCTACAGCTCAATGTTAAAGGACATACACACAGGTCTTCTCAGCATCTACCAGGACTTAAAAGCAAAATTTCCATCTTGGGAAAAGAAAATTCCCGAAATGCAACTTAACACGTTCATACTTTACAACGACTTTGTGGATCGCGAAAGGGTAAAATTTAAAGCTGTTGATTTTTTCCACAATTTTAGCACTAAAATTTACTTGATAATAGCTGATGAATAAGAATTTTTTGATTAAAAAGTCTACCCTATTTTTGTAAAAGGATGACCTCATCGTTAGCGAGACACACAAACGAGTTCAGCTCCAAATGTGTTAAGGAAACTAATTAGGAACTGTCTTTATCAAGTTGGAAAGATCAGACTATTGATTAAGGCTAATTTTTCTTGGTTTAGGACTTAAAAAAAGATTGTGACATGGAGCCTGAAATGAAGACTGTACCAAAGTATATATTGACATATGCAGAAGCCAGAAAAACAAACAACAGTGAGGTGGAGAGCGCTTTTATTTTGTTGAATCAGTACGAGTATGTCATTGGAATGCTTAAAGAGGAGCTATGGCAACGCAAGAGATGCTTAGACTGAATGTCTTCAGATGAAATTATATAGATACATTTTTTTATATCTTTATATTTTTTTATACCTTAGTTATTTTATTTATTTTTATTTATTTATTTTTTACAAAATATTTTTCAGTATTTACAAAACAAGTTGTGATATATTTTTCTAACATAAAATGTTGTATTTAACTTGTTAAGCTTCTAATTATCTTCATTGTCCACAGCCTAAAACATTAACGATGGCGCTTAGAATTTCCCCTTTGAAAGGATTATAAACTAACAATCAAATCAAAACAAATTGAAGTAACAAAAAAAAGGTAGGCTTGAGACAAAAGGGAATTTTTAGTTTTGCACTCATAAAATGTTTGCTTTTGCTAAAAAATACATAGGGAATGTATATAGAGAAAATTTATTTGTATATAAGATTATTTTTATATATTTGATATTCATATGATATATAAAATGTATTTATAGATTTATAGAAAAAAAAATATTTTTTAGCAGCTTTTTTATATAATATTATTTAATAAGACATAATAGTGTCTAAATTTATTTTGAAGGGGCTATGGATCGGCTGTTGGTCTATAAATTTAGTGACTTACACGAAAGTCAAGCGGTAATAAAATGAATGAAAATGAGAACTAAGAACAAAAACAAGATTTTGATATATAACTTTGAGAATAACATCAATGATGGAGAGCTCACTTTAAGTGTTTGTAGCCCCTTTACTGAAAGAGTGCGAGGTGTAACCAAGAAAATTAAAAAAAAACTTTTTTTAAATATATATTTACACTCCACAAGGGTGTTCTTTAGAGACCAACGTGAAAAATATACTTTACAAAGATAATATAAACTCGTTTGGAGTTTAATCAAGTTATTTCCATCTAAATTAAAAAAATGTAACGAGTGGTTGAAGTGAAATTTATGACGTGACGTGTGTTTCTGTCTGCTGAAGTGGAGTCTAGTTACAACCCTGACTGGTGCCGTTTAAGGTACAGGGCAATAACAGAGTCACGATACTTTCAATGGTATATATAATATTGTAGTCACTTAATGTAAATTTAGAAAAAAATATTTAGGAGAATAAAAATTATTTAAATTATAATTGTAAAACAAAGTTTTTGTTAAATATATGTTCATATTATAGATCATGCCTTATTTAAATCACCATCTCCCCAAACTTATCCAAAATGCTGAGGTTCACAAAAGAATGCAGCATAAATCCTTTTAAGTTGTATTTTATGAGACTATAATAATATTCGATATAAGACAATTAAAGTCATTTCGCAAATATTTTAAAGTCAGAACTTTTAAACCAAATGGACCTGTTATATCTTTTTGCAGACACGTTGATTGATATAGATTTATTTGGTGATGTGGTGTTAAACGATCTGGACGACCACACTTTGTTGTACACAATGTAAACAGTCAATTTAATTACAAATAAAATAATGCTTTGAAATTGTTGTTTTTTAATAAGCATTTTCACGCAAAGAACTCCTGTAGAGACGTCAGGAAACTTGTCAAAGTCATGACATAAGTCACGGAAAACCAAAGTTGACCGACCAACCTATTAAATAAAAGAACAAATGTTTATTATTTAAAAACTTTATATATATTTTTTTACTCTTTTATGAAAAATTGTTTGTGCAATTTTAAAGTTTTAAGTTTCTGTCTTTCTCTTGGACAGCAGCTGCAGTTCTATCAATGTCTAAAGGCAAGAACCAAGTGTTTATTAAATAGATGTACAGATACCTTCCGGTAACTTAAACATCTGATATCTTGAACCATTTTAACTTTCTTTAATACTTTCTTATAGAAAATATTTGGTTAACTTGACCTATTCTCTACTTCAGATATTGATCGAACTATAATTATATAAAACACTTTACTACCCTTGCTACAACACCCATTTAAGCCTCCTTAGCGCCATTGCTCCTCTAAAGCTACGCCCATATTCTTCCTCCTGAATTCCTTGATCTTTTTTTACGTGTCTTGAGTTTATTGTGAGTTTGTCACCCTATGTATTATTTTAGTTTGATCTAACATACTTAAAAAAGGATCTACTAAATAAATGCTACAGCTTATTAATAATGCATATCAATTTTTTGTAGTCTTTTTGTGCCTCAATATGTTAATAGGTAGTGACAAAATAGTATAATTGTCACTCTTAGTATTAAAATAGTTGCTGACAATCATCCATTAAACTCGTTCCTTATACCCCAGCATAAAAAGGGTTAAGCAGAAATTTTTGCGGAAAATAGATAAATAATAGATTGAAACTCATTAAGTATCATAGCCATCAAACGTAGCATGAAGGAGTTATTAAAAAAACCTGTCTGATAGATGAATATTGAAACTCATTAAGTATCATAGCCATCAAACATAGCATGAAGGAGTTATTAAAAAAAACCGTCTTATAGATGAATATTGAAACTCATTAAGTATCATAGCCATCAAACATAGCATGAAGGAGTTATTAAAAAAACCCGTCTGATAGATAAATATTGAAACTCATTAAGTATCATAGCCATCAAACATAGCATGAAGGAGTTATTAAAAAAACCCGTCTGATAGATAAATATTGAAACTCATTAAGTATCATAGCCATCAAACATAGCATGAAAGATTTATTAAAAAAACCCGTCTGATAGATGAATATTGAAACTCATTAAGTATCATAGCCATCAAATATAGCATGAAGGAGTTATTAAAAAAACCGTCAGGGGAGGGGGGCGGAATCCTCGGACGGACCAAATAGGGTTATTGGCAGCAGCCTATCGCAAAAATAAGTTCTGCATTTTGTATAAAAAGCATTCTGATCGCAAATTTTTATTACAGTCAACCTCAAATATAAATTCTGCATTTTAAAAATTGTTTTTCCAATTTTGTTTATTTTAAACTCTTTTATTTTAAACTATTTTAAACTCAATCGCAAAAATAATTTACGCAAAAATTTCTTACCGCAAAAATCTTACCCATATAGTTTGCGATAAAAAGGTACATTTGACATATTCAAATAAGTGAAAATTATTCATGAATCTTTTTTATGCGCAAGAAATCTTAATTGATTTCCGCCGGCGAGGGCGGAATCTTTAAAATCGCCTGGGAAGATAGAGAGATAGATAGATAGAGACAGCCCAGAGCCTGGACGCCTAAAACTTATCCAGGCTAAAGCCTAAATTCTCGTTTTGACACATTTAGTTCTGAGAACGAGGCTATATTGCGTTTTAAACTAATAGAAATACATATACAAAGGGTAATTCCCTCCCACCCAGGGAATTTATTTAGGTAGCCACAAAGTTTTATGCTGGTGAAAAGCAGTTTGCTGATTGAATTGATTTATTGCTAAACTAGCTATATATTTGATACTGTGAATACGATATAAATACATAAATATATATATATATATATAAAAGACACCTATCGTACTTCTGTTGTTGGTGTGCAGAAATTGTCGTCGACTGCTTCGGTAAGATTATATTTTGATACCCAAATTCTGAAACATTACTAAATTTAGCAAGCTTAAGAAGTGGACATGCCATAGCTTTCAGAAACCAGAGAATTATGTGATGTGAGTGCTAATAAGCTGAATATACCATAAAAAGTGCAGGTAACACCACTGTTTGCACACAGAATTTATGTCAACTTTACTTTGTCTATCAACGAGCCTTTCAATCATAGTGGAAAACTGTACGACATAAAGCCTCTCATACCCCAAAAGTCCTGTACATAACTTTAACGAAAAGCATATAAAAATCTAGGGCAGTTCTTAAGATATCAAATTTCAAAAACTTGCATGAGCACATAGGAAATTGACATGTTTTTCACAGGTGTAAATGTTTTTTATAATATATTAAAGATAAAAATAGGACTATGCAACATTAATTCAAGAATAATTTCAGAGTGATACTTTTCAAGCAGGTTTTCGTGTGGTATGTATATAAAATATATGAGTAGGATGTCACACTCATTGCTTTTTTGCTGAGACGTTGAAAGACAGAGATCGATAGAACGTTTACACAAGCACCAGTGTCTATTTTATACGTAACCATTGTATTATTGGTTGAGAGATCGATTATCTTTTTGGTTTATTATTATGTTGAGATAAGTTTGATTAGATTTTCGACATTATTTAGAAAAGTGTCCTTTACTTTTACAGGTATTGCATATTTTGCCGTTTGCTGGGCACAGAATTTGCATTTCTTGATTTCTTTGCTTTTTTGACGATGGATCATCTGATTGATATCAGAATTAGCAGTTGATGACGATTGAGTTGAGTCAGGTTTGTTGCGAGAATAGACTTAGTTTTCAACTTTGATACCGCACTAGCTCTGCAGTTGGATAGTACTTTTCGAATGTGATTTCGTTTTCGCAGAGTAGGCGTTCTTTAAATTTTTTGTCTCAAACCGATATCGAACGTGTATTCCATAAACTTTAAAGGGAAAGACTCCTGTTAGGTAGAAGACCTTATATTTAGTAAGAAGTTAGGAATTATGAAACTTTTTCGTACAAAAAATTACATTTTATAATTGAGACTTGAAAAAGAAACTTTTCGTTTTTCGGGAAGTCGGCTGTACGAAGTTGGTACCCTGGGTCCATTGAACGTTGATGGCTGGTCCGTTAAATTTTTGAATTATAAAAGATTGAAAACGATTGGACACGCATGCGTCTTTGTGATTTTGGGTGGTTCTGGGTGATTCGGGTAGCTTTTATTGTACTTTCTGTTTTTTCACATTTTAGGAAACCAGTCCCAAATTGTTCTATGATACAAAACATGTTGCCACGATTTCATTGAACTAATTTTTACCCAACAATTCACAATTTCAAGCGTCATTCAAACGTGATTTGCATGTGAAGATTTGTTGACAGAAGCGGTAAAAAAAAAGATGGAACAATGATGAAACAGAAGAGCTTGCTGATTTACTCAATTACCACTTTTTGTTGGATGCGTTTGAAATAAGAATATATTTGTTAAATACAGATTATGAATTGAAATAAAAAAATACTTGTAATAGCCTAATTTGTACTTGGGCTTCTTGTATTTTTTTAGAGAATACTATATGTAAAATATTTTATTTTTTTATTTATATATAGACATTATTTTTTTATAAGAACATGAATATGGTAAAAATGCCTTGCAATGTTTTTAACGTGTTTGAAATGCAGCCTATAAGTATTCTTGGGATGTTCTTAATGTACCGTAAATGACAAATAAGCCCCTGGGCAGGGAGCTTATTTAATTTCACCCATTAAAAGGGGCGCTTAATTGGCAATGCGTGTAATTATGTAGCAGTGTTTATTCAGCAGGGGGCGGTTGTTCTGTATTTTATGGTATTACCCTACTTTGATGATAATTGCTACAAAGTGTAGCACTTGGATCTTTTATATTTTTTTATATTTTTATTAAAAAAAATTGTAGTCAAGCTTCACAAAGCCTTAAAATAATCTTAACATGTTCTTAAATTTTGAGACTTATGTTCTTATACTTTGTTTTGTCCTCAGAACAAAAGATATTTACGCTGGGCTTACTTTGTTTTTAAACTTTTTTAAACTTTGGTGCAGATAACATGCATTGCGTTTTTGTTCTCTGAGAATAATCTCACACTATATGACATATTTTAATCCCATACTTATTATTTCTGCTGATGGCGGAAATCTTCAAGCCAACGGGCTTCTTGTTTTATATTTTAACCGAAGGAGGTTTTTGAGAGACTGACAGTGTGGACTGACTGACAACTGCTTGAACTTGTCAAGGTTTCCAGCCTGGTATTAGGTACGCAGCTATGGCAAAAGTACAACCTAAACAAGAGCTCATTGGTCTATTTTCCTGTACAAGAGCTTCTAGCTTAAGCAACTTTTGAAGTCAGACTTTTTTCTAGGTTTTATACAAAACAAACTGTGTAAACATTCTTATTTTCTACACGGTTGGAAAGCTATCGCAAAAATTGATTCTATACAACAATATCTTCCAAAAGCAAACTGTCAGGAAAACATAAACTGTTTTTTTGTACAGTACACGTATATAAAAACGACCAAATGTGCTGATCATTTGGAATGAAACAGAGATGAACGCTGCACTTAAAAACAAAACTTTGAAACGAGGGGAGGGAATATAAACATTTTTGTAAAGAATAATTTCCTTGGTCCGCCTAACTTTTATGAAGTAATGAAAAACAGTATCTATCAGGTGTTCAAACGATTTGAATAAATATTCAACAACAGTTATAAACGGAAAGAAGAAATCTAATTGTCTTTGGAATATAACAACTTCACAAAACGTAACAAACAGTACACAATCATGAACAATCATAAATTTGGCGTTAGAAAAACCTCCGAATACACGACTACATTATTTATTTATTTATTCTTTTTTCTTGTATATATCTTTATCATTGCTATTCATAGAACTATACAATATTCGCATACTGCACTTATAAACGGGCAATAAAACATTCATTAGATGAAAGAAAAAGAAAGCTTTTATTTCGATAAAAATTATTCATTTAAGAAATGAGCGGCTTTTTTCCTGCGACAGCTAATAAAATATGCGAAGTGTTTTTATAACTTTTGATATTATTGTATAATGTTTTTAAACTTTTCCATGTTATATTTGGTGTGCATGATGTCGCTTCTACAGCGAGGTAAGTCGCTAGTTTATTATTTAAAGAAAATATTTTTTTGATTTGTTATCATTATCTAATCTTTGGGATAAGAAAGATAATGTTTATGATTGTGAATAATCGGAGTTAATAATACAGCCTTTTTCCCAGTCCTTGTTTTAAAAAGAGAGGGAAAAACCCTGGGGAATGATACTGTGTTACAATGTTTAAAAATAGATACATGCAAACATAAATAATTTTAGATATAATATCCTAATATGTTGATAACACACCAAAGATATTAAATTTTTCTTCTGAGCCGACAATGTATGCATTTACAAAGGTTTTTCATCAGCAGTAACTCGATTTTTTAATTTCAGTCTAATTTGATAAGGGAAATATTGATTTCAACCTCGAAGTTACCTAAAAGTTGGTAAGCGTATGAAAGATTTCAACTTTCGGTGTTTTCACTTCTACTTTGATGCTCCTACTTAATGTCAATTTACTTTTTTTTACTTTAAAGATATTTCTTACATGTTGCTTGCTACATCATGTAACTTTCAACTTCAGTTCATTAAAGTTCCAAATTGACAGCCCGATCAGTTTCTTAACGGTTAAAATTCCAGTTTTTGCAACTCAATTGTTTATGAAAAATATGTATGTATAATTTTTACTGCTTTTTACTGTCAATTTAAGTTTATTTCAACTTTTCTGTGAACGTTTCGACACTTCACACCTGATAGATAGCAATAAAATTGACAATAATAACTATGAAATCTCTATAAAAATTTTTGTTATTTGCACAGTTAATCATTGAATGAGTAACAGGTAAAAAGTGATAGTGGAATTTAAAATATTCACAATATATGAAGAAAATTAATAAGAAACAATATTTGGTGTCTCAATTTCCCTGATAATTTCTCCATTATTATCTAATTTTATTCATTCTTGGTTATCGAGGAAGAATGTGAGTCTTACTACTCAAAACGTACTTAACCATAAGACTACAAAAGCGTGATATTTTTTTTTTTTTGCTTTTGATAGCGTGATGTTAATTTTTAATCTGATAATATGCCAAACTTTAATAATTCGTGCTTCATCCCCTCACGCAGAATATCCAAATCGTCAGGGGTAACATGGTTGACAAAGAGTTTGCATTTACTGAAATTGTTTTGTTTACCCAGGATATCCTTCTCAGTTTCTATTGGTGCTGTTATCAATGTAGGTCCTGTGAAAGGGGTCCCATTGCACTTAAAGATTCCATTATTTGAGCTACGAAATTCGTGCAAGCACAGCAATCGCTCAACTAAACACGCCTAAAATGTCAATCCTATTCTCATGCTGAACACTAAGCAGAAATGATTGATTTACACTTTTGAAGTCTCTGGCATGACTCGGCTGGGGTTTGAACCCAGGACCTCCCGCAAACGAAAGCTATACCACAAGGGTACCAGTCGGTAGTTTAGACGTTAGATCTTGCTGTTCTCCTCCATCAACTTTTCATTTTAACAGACAAAGTGTTCACCCTCCCCAGTAAATTCGAATTTGACATCAATGCAGAAAAAATGAAATTGTCAACTACCCGTTTTAGACTCCATTTGCATGATTCATTGCATCATCCATTTATTGTTGCACTTTATTTTCATAATTTCTTAATCGTGTTCGTGTCTGATTTAATGTGCCTGCGAAATGAGTCACAATAATATTTAGAAGTTGGGTAGCAGCGAATTTTTCATGTTTTTATTTAGCATTGATAACTATTCCACTATTATTAATGGTATAAATATTGCATAAGGGGTTAAGTTTTCCATAGAATCGAAACCACTTGCAGATAGAAAACCTTATTTCTGATGACTATTGTGAAATCTTGTGAATTTTTCATTCTGTTTTCCTCTCTTCTATTCAAATAATTCAATCTTTATTAAAAATACTATCTGCGGAGTAATTCAGACTCTGAGTGATCAAAAATTTTAAACTTCGTTTCCTCCCTTTGCCTACCAATTTTTACCGACTTCTGCTAAAATTCTACGCTATACCGTCATGATATATATAGACAAAACATGGAGCTATCCCAATTTAATTGTTTGAATGCTCTGTTTTATAAAACAATGGTCACATAAAAATATTGATTTATTGGGGCCTAAAGCCGTTGTTAACTAAGTTATAATATTGTTCTGTTATAGTCAACACACTTCTAAAATGCTGGTCGTGCGAAGGTGTCGACGAGGAAGATTGTTATCATAAAAGGTCCATTGTGGAGTGTGAGCATTCTAGTGAGCAATGTCTCACCGTGTCGTACTCATATAAAGAAGAAGAAGAGATAAAGAGAGTCGTAACGAAGAAGTGTACTGTTTGGTCTATACACTGGGATGGATGTGACTTCGGCTGCCATGTACCGAGAGAATTCAATTCTACCGATTGCAAAGTAAGATTGTGTAACGATATCCAAACGTCTCTAATCATATAATATTTTTAAAATTACAAAATAAAATTGTGATCCCTGTTATGTAACTTTCGGCTTCTTTTTGCATCTTTTAAATTGCATGTTTCATTTACTTTAGCCTGAATGCTGTGATGAAGACTTATGCAACACCAGCAAAGGAAGTTTTACTAGTTTAGGATATATTATTCAAAGTTCTTTGTATTTTTTCATTATTTCCCTGTACTGTGTCTACCAACATAGCTGACGAATCAAGAACGACCAGCATTGACATATGAGTAATGTTTTGCAATATAGAGTTTATTTTTGTGACACCTACATGTGCATATAGAGCAGTGCAGAATATGTAAAGGCGTAGCTCATTTGCCGCGGAAACTGTACAGCTGAGTGGGTTAACAACACCAGTTTTAATGACAAAATGGCACATCATATATTTTGGGATCAACACAATAAATTCTAGGTTAAAAATATTTTAAATAATTTTTTTATAAGTACTCTTAGATTTGAATTTGCACGAAGAAACGCGCCCACTCTTTTGGGAAATGAGAATAGCAGTTTAGATTGCTTTTTTTTAAAAAAATAAAAACTTTAGCCTTTCTTAATTTTACGTGGAGTCTAACGTTTTCTATCCTTCTATCGTTCTAGCTTTCTCACACCTCCGGCTGTATTTCACCAAAATAGGATAGTCACGATAGAGAGTACTGCAGAATAACTTTTAAATCCTACTAATCCGTAGACACTTCTGCATGATTTTCATATGTTTCGTTTTTCCTGAAGATGGGCGGTAGCTATCATTTTTTAAGTTTAGTTTTTTTCTTAATTTTGTATATATATTTAAATGGGTAATCCATTGCATTAATATGTACTCAAATATTTATAATATTTCAAAACTTTTTAAGAAGAAATTTCAATATAAATAAGATTATATCTGTGCATTTATAACAATCAAGTTATGGTAAGTATAATTCCAGTAACCTAAATGAACACTAGAGTGAGATAATCATACTTTTTAAAAGTTTTTTTTTCTTAGATGTATTAAACTTTGCAACCTTTCTACAAGACATGGTTTCCATTAAAACCGTGACCATTGATTTGTCCTCAAAAGCGTTGATCTGGCCAAGTTCTTTCTGGCCTATTTTTTAATTTTTTCATTAAGAAGGGAGATACCTTCACGATGGTTTTGGGTTCTTATAATTTTTAGTGCCAGGGTGAATTTGGATTTAGGCATTTTTTTACATTTTTCACATTTTTCGTATTTGTCTTCAATGTGAAAATTAAAAGTGCGAAAAATAATTTTTAACTTTTACGATGAAAAGAGAATATACGAAAATGGTTAAAAATTTTCTAGTGCTTTTTTTTCCGAACTAAAACAGAACGCCATGCTTTATGGCAAAGAAATGTATATTCCTACTATCTCTACTGTGTTCGCAATTACCAAATAAAAAATTGACATATATCTTCAGAAAAATTAAAAAAAAGTGCGATTATCAAATCAAAAAGGAGCGCAAAATAGACACAAAAGCGACGGAAATTAAGGAAGCTTTAAACAAAAACAAAATACGGAAAACAATTATAAGACCAATAAATAATAACCTTGAAATAAACAAGTATATTGTGATGTGTGCGTCGCACGGCTTTAAAAATATTATAAACCAAGATAATTTTTTTGTACATTATAGTAAAGTAGAATGATACAGACACTGTCATAGGAAAGGCCTTTAAGAAACAACCTAACGTTTTGTAGAAGATAATTTTTTGAAGAAATGACATGTGCGCGCAACCTCGTTCCCAGGGTATTTTGCCTTGCTGTCTGTAATAACAGCTCAGACCCTGGGGACAAGATTGATGTACGCGGGATGGAAGTCTAGGCGCTCGCTCGTTCGCTTTTCTACCATTTTTGAATTTAGATTTGCGCTTCTCCTCTGTTATATTACTACTGTTATATTACTAGCAATTTGAATAAAAATTGGTGTACAACGGGGAAGAGTGGTTTTATATAACCCATTTGTTTATTACTGCTGCTGCTAACAACAGGCAAGAGATCAAATCAGAGTTCAATTATTTTTTTTTACCACTGCATTTTTGTAGTTTTTTGCCTTTTTTATTCCATTATTACTTAAAAACGTGCATAACATTTGTAAAAAATTTGTAAAACAATCTTTCTCCTCCAACAACCAGATAATATAGCTGGTTACTAACCACACATGACCTAGAAGGGAAACTTACACCACAGTTTCTTGTTTTTTCTAGCAAACACATTCAAAAAACGTGTGGGAAATGTCATTATTTTTCTAACCAAAATTTGTGCAATAAGGTAGGGTAAATTATACATTATGTCTATTGTCCAGCTAGCTAAAATCAATGTGCAACATGAAGTTTCAGCTCTGATGACTAGAATATACACCAATACTTAAATATTATAACTCCTTTTCTTCGTTTGAAAGCACATGTGATCGCCGTAGATTGTGTGGTGCCGTAGATTAGTGGTTATAGCTCTCGTACGCTGTGCGGGAGACCAGGGTTCAATTTCTCTTGACGCCGATTCAACACGGACAAGTGAATGTTACCATAGCCCAGCTTAACCCAAGCCATGTGAGGGAAATTGGGGAGATGGCACATACTCTAGGACTCTCCATCTAAGCCATGACCCCTCCTGGAAATAATAGACAGGGTATATATCCCTCGATATTTGTGAGCCTCGATATTTGTACAGTATTTATGCTCATTTTGAGCTACGCAGACCCAATTAGGGCCCACGCTCTACCAGACAACTCCTGGCAACATGCAACGGCCCACAAGGTGTGCCATCTCCCAAATTCTCTCACATGGCTTGGGTTAACCAGGGGCTATGGTAACAGGGACAGTCCCAATTTTTCAAGAACGTGGTAAGTTGTTGAAGTTGGGTGGGGCTTCGTCTGAGGATATCTTTTCTGGTACACCAAATGTTTTAAAATAAGTCCTCGGGGTGTTGCAAATCAAACAAAGTGTTGGCTTTGATAGCATCAGCAACCTTGGTCCATCCAGAAAAAACAGTCTGCATATATTAAGAAGTTGTGTCCAACCATTTCCAGAAAGTGGGTTTCTGCCTATGCATAAGATAAGATAAGATAATTTTATTAATCAAAAATAGCTGTACAGTTCAAATAATTAAATAAATTTTAATATAAAGAGAAAATACGTTTCACTATGCACCACATCCCTGGCATTAAGAATCGTGCTCCAGACACAGTCTCCCGCTATCCCACCGGTAGTCAAACTCCAGATAAGATGCACCTACCGGATGACGTTGCTCACATCTCTGATGATCAGTCGATATCGGCATTGATCCCCTTCGTAACACCACCTCTGCATCGCATGATATACGACGAGGCCCATCCTACGGTACGCACTATCGACACCAATGCTGCTGTAGAAGAGGGTATCCGATTCGCTGCTATATCCACTATAAACTCTCTGCAGTCAGTATCATGGGACAGAGTCCGCCTGGCGACTGCCAGCGACACCAATATGAAAAAACTGGTGGAGATAATTGAATCAGGCATGCCACCTTATCGTCAAGATCTCCCTCTGGACCTCCAACCATACCACCAGTTCAGAGAGAACCTATCAACAGTTGATGGTGTTGCAGTATATAAGGACAGGATAATTATACCACCACAGCTTCGCAAAGACATCCTTGCTGCGCTCCATGCCGCTCATCACGGAGTCATGCCATGACAGGTAGAGCAGTGTCTTCGGTCTTCTGGCCCGGTATGATCACAGCCATCATTTAGCAGAGGAGCAATTGCAGCCACTGCAACCGCATGGCACCTTCTCAACCTGACGCACCCCCTTCACCGCTTAATTACCTGGAATACCCGTTTCAGTACATCTGCGCTGACTTTTTCCACTACAAGGGCCACTACTATCTCGTCTGCGTCAATAGGTATTCCAATTGGCCTATCGTGGAAGAATCTTCCGGCGGAGCGCAAAGCCTTATTAACATCCTACGACCCACGTTCGTCACCTATGGTATCCCAGACGAATTGCCTTCGGATGGGGGCCCAGAATTTACTGCTGCATCCACCAAATCCTTCCTGAATAATTGGGGAGTGAGCCATCGTCTGTCTTCCGTGGCATTCCCGCATAGTAATTGCCGTACAGAAGTCGGTGTGAAGACAGTCAAACGCATGATTACAGACAACACTGGGCCCAATGGTGAACTTGATACTGATGCCCTCCAACGAGCAGTACTACAGCATTGCAATACGCCAAACCAGGATACCACGATGTCCACAGCCATGTGTTTGTTTGGTAGACCAATCGAGGATTTTATACCGATCCTTCCCGGCAAATATAAACCGCACCCAACCTGGCAGAGCACCCTGCGGGACAGGGAAGGGGCCCTCCAAAACCGCCACATGAAAGTTGTGGAGAGGTTGTCTGAACATACACGACGACTCCCCCCCCGCTTCTGGTAGGTGATCGCGTCAGGATCCAAAACCAATTCTGTCCTAATCCCCGGAAATGGGACAAGACCGGTTCCGTGGTAGAAGTCAAGCAATATGACCAGTATGTCGTACGTACAGATGGTTCCGGCAGAGTAGCGCTTCATAATCGCAAGTTTCTTTGGAAGTATGTCCCTGTTCGTCAGCCAACACCACCAGTCTCTATTTTGGACACACAGAATGTACCACAGCAAATTCCGGCTACAACTGGTCACACCTGTTTGCAGCCTACATCATCCGATACGCCCATGCCCTCAACGGGTCCCCTACCCTCAGATGATCCGCCGACCGCGCGATCGGTCCACCAGGAGCCGACATCACCAAACATCCCATTGGATTCCGAACCACCAGTGGAGCCGTGCCCGGCCCCTTTGGGCCTTCTGCCGCCTCGTAGATCCACCAGGGCTCGACGACAGCCATGCAAGTTGAAGGACTACAAATTGATATGACATTCCCCGATCTCTAAACTTTCGTCATCTCTGTTGCCACGATGACTGGGGGGAGATAGAGAACTATTATGTACTGTTTACACTATTATGTACTGTTTCCATTATTATGTTTTATACGTTTGGTTCATCCTACTTATCATTGTATATATATATCTTTAGATTCTAACATTGCAAACATATTATATCTAGAAAAAACAAACAAACTATTTTTGAAGGGAGACCTTACCTAATAGCAGAAGCTAAGACGAGGATAAGGCTACCCTTGGACGAGTACAATAGACGGCACAGGACACACAAGACGGCACGAACATATATAATCACCAGATAAATGAACCGTGTGAGAACAAAGGGAAAATTTGTTACAAATTAATAAGAGGCAATAAAATACTTCTTTAGATCACTTTTCAGACCAAAGTAATCTATGGAAACAAATTTTTTAGTCATTGATGTCTGTATCTTATTCCAGGATTTAATGGTGTTAAATCTAATAGAATTTTTACCAAAACAAACGGTATTGACAGTAGGAAGATTGATCAAGCCAGCCTTTTCTGCACGAGTGCTCTGGGCATGATTGAAGTCAACCGCAAAAGTATTCTGGATAGTAGCAGGCATTTTATCATGAAAGAGCTTATGCAAAAACAGAATGTTCTGACACTGGACAATATCATTGAATTTGAGGATTTCCAGGTTGCCATAGATGATACTAGATGATGCTCTTCGAGATTCAAAAGTCATTAGTCTGATAGCAAAATTTTGTAAAACAGCAATACGATTAACATCAAGACTATTTGGTTGACCCCAAATTTGATTACAATATTGCGAAGGGAATGAAAAATGGCATAGTAGACTAGGATAAGGACATTTTGAGGCACAAAATGACAAAGTTTAGCTAAAGCTCTATTAGCCCTCTTGAGCTTGGCAACAGTATTATTGATCTGAGTCTTCCAGCTTAAATCAGAATCTAATAGAACACCAAGATATTTAATAGAATCACTAGGCATAAGCCTTTTACCATTGATGAGAAAAATGCCTAAAATGATGCCTAAAATCATAATTAAGAGGTTTATGTGCATGTTTAAATATAATGTATTCTGTCTTGCTAGCATTAAGAGAAATCTTATTAGCATTCAGCCAATGGCAGAGAAGCTTGAGGTCTAAATTCATTTGTTTGGCTAGTTGTTTCAAAGAGTCACTGAAATGCAGGAGGTTTGTATCATCAGCAAAGTGGTGTACCATAGAATAGTTAATTGCACAATTCAAGTCGTTTATATAAATTAAAAATAAAAGTGGTCCTAAAACAGAGCCATGAGGGACACCATGTCTGGTAAGATTATTTGCTGACCTAGCTCCATTTAAAGACACAAATTGTTGACGACCTATTAAGTAGGACCTAAATAAAGAGAGAGCATTACCTCGAATTCTATAATGATGAAGCTTTGTAAGCAGAATTTCATGATCAACAGTATCAAAAGCCTTCTGGAGATCAATAACCACTCCACATGCATAATTTCCTTTATCAAGAGCAGTGGTACTTCTGGTTGGGAAGGGGCTATGCGGTTACAGTTTTGGCAATTTAAGCTGGTAAATGTATGCCATTTTTGCTTATTTTGTGGTAAGCTTGATTGTTTATGTCTATGTCAACGATCATTTTTGGGGAACAGGTCGGGTGAGTGTTCTGTTTAATGACTGTCATTCAAGTAACAGTGTTGGACGCCATATAGTCAGATGGGGTTCATAGTGATTAATGATAGATGGAGGTTGGACTGGATCTTCAGAAATTGTGGATACAGAGGAGCTATGCCAGACGGATGAAAAAAAGTTTGGTTTCTTACATTTGTGACACACCTTCTGCCATGAAGAACAATGCCCTGATGTAGTGGCTTACTGCCCTGATGTAGTGGCTTACCGCCCTGATATAGTGGCTTACCGCAACGGGTAACCTCTACCGCAACTTCAGTCAGTACCTTGGTCTGTTGTGTTGGATTTCCAATGCCAGCAATCTATTGGGAACGAATTATATCAGCTGTCATGATGGTGAGCAGTCAGGTGTGTTACAGTTTCCTGTACTTTTAAAGTTACAGAGCATTGCCTGGTCTTTTAGACGCGAAATAAAGCAGGTTACAGTCTTGCAATCGTTCTTTCTGACATTAAAATATTGTTGTCTATACACCTCTATGTTTATGGCTTTTACTGCAACAAATTTGATATATTTTAGTAGGTTGGCTTCTGATGCTGTGTTTAGAACTTCAGGTGTGATGAATTGAATAATATCCCTATTGACTATTAAAGATAATGTTAATCTCAATTTGTTTCATATGATGGCTGCTGGATCAATGAGGCAGGCCATTTGCTTGTATTTGTTCCATTAATCCTTAAAGATGCTCCAGCTATTGTTGGACCTGTCGGCTTCAATGATGGGTCAAACCGGTTTTAAACTTCGATTCTGCGTGCTATTTTTTTGCTATGGCATAGCGAATTGTGTTATGAGGGTTGTTAGTTATTGTTGAAGTTGTTATTGCTTTGTCATTATCTCTGTAATGTTTTTGGCGCAGAAAGCAGAGTTGTTGACGTTTTTAGTTGTGGTGAAAATGGCGGTTTATCCGCGGAAGTTGTAAAGTTTTGTACAACGAGCAAAAGTTCCCCAAATGAGTGTTATTTAATCTTGATTGTTTTCTTTGTGTATCAAATATGTTTACTATTCAAGAAGAGTTGTGTAAAATAATTACAGTATTGACTGGAATTTTGTTTTGTTTGAGACAATAACAACAAGAGTTTGTTTGAGATTATGGGAGTGAATGTATGCTGTTATTCACTTACAAAGGTGATGTGCTGGGTTTACTAGTGTAGGATGATACGTTTGTCTGTAGCTGAGAGTAGTTTGTATATATGTAGCTGTATATTTTTCTATGGGAGCTGCTCCCACTTCTGACACCATGTATAAATGTGAGATGAAATGTTCTCTTATATGGTCTTGCTATCCCAGATATAATATTTGTTAAGGCTCTATTTACACACGGAACTTTACAGTGTACAAGTTTTAGCGTTTGTAACTAACTTTATTATGGTTGTTATAAATGCTGCAATTTGTTAATCTAATGAAAAGATTTATTATTGTTGAGATATCTTGTTTTTAAGTTCAATATTTCTTGTAGCTAGTTTCCTAAAAAAGTTAAGTGTATTTCAGCAGAATGTCGAAATCAGAGACCATTTTCTTTATGCTTCTAGTGTAATGTATTGAAAATGTAGTTAAGATTTGTGGGCCTGAAGGACTCTGCTTTATAGAACAATACTTATATTCAGACATAAAATTTTGCAATATTCTGTAAATAGGGATGATTTCCTTTTGTGAGGTGCTATATATTTTCCAATGCAGGATTCACAAGGTACTGCGAATCATAAACCATCCCTTTTTAAATGAGGTGTATTTTTGTGAACATCTGGCATAAGTGGACAAAAGGGAATGAATTCTTTTTTGAAGTTGTTGTCTATCCTCTGATGCACAAAAAAATCACGCAATATCAATTGATTACTCTGATCTGACATCTACAATTGCAAAATATCTACATGTAACGTATAGGACATAATATTAATTATTGGGGTTAAAATAAAATAAATTTTTTTTCTAAAAAAGCAAACTTATCGTTGCATTAGATCAGCAATTTTTAAAATTTACAAAAATTAGCCCTGTTTTAGAAATGCCCACCCCCCACCAAAAATTATTTTTCATTACAGGCACTAATAAAATTCTGAAAAAATAACAAAATTTCAGCATTTAATTACATGTCGAACAAAGGTTGTGCCCATTCAAAGTGTCTGCTGGTACTTTAATCCCTTCCTATGTCAATAAGGTTAAGGCATCTTATCTTCAGGGAGTGTTTTTAAGATATCAAGAAATATGTTAATAAACCGTAACTATATTAGCCTGGTATACAATAACCTCATCTACCTTCTTTTGTAAACATTTAGGATTATATTTGATGATAAATAATTAGATTATAAAATAGTATGGTTCATCGTAAAACCCCAACCGGAGCGTCTAAAAGTCCATCTAATAATGCAAACCAAGATGAAACACTTTCCAAGTATGTATATATATGTATTCCTTCATTTCTTTATTACATATTTACATTCTCTCTTATAAGAACCTCTAACTTTGCCTTTGAGGCTGGCTAGTTTTAAATTTTGTTCTTATTTTATAGGTTAGAATGTTTTTAACTGAAATTTAATAATTTTTGGACGAAATGTTTTAAAAAGCTGCCACAACTTGTGTCATTTTTTGCGAAGTTATTACTTTTGATTTCCAGAAACTAAAAGTTAAGACATTCTAAAAATTCTAATACTAAAGCTCCATG
Organism: Hydractinia symbiolongicarpus; assembly: GCF_029227915.1. Classification (NCBI taxonomy): domain Eukaryota; kingdom Metazoa; phylum Cnidaria; class Hydrozoa; order Anthoathecata; family Hydractiniidae; genus Hydractinia; species Hydractinia symbiolongicarpus. The sequence continues at coordinate 24,437,793 of NC_079878.1, read as the reverse complement.
ACATCAGGTGATATTTCTGTAAATTTCACTATTACTCTATCAACTTTGTACATGTGTCAAATTTAACACCAAGCTTTTAGTGACCTATTAAGTATTTAAAATTGTTTTATTTGCCAAAGTTATATTATACTAGTAGTATGAACCTGCTTTGGGGAACTTGCACAATGTTGTCTCCAGTGGCCCCTAGTTACCCATGGGAGAGACAACATTGTTTATTTTTTATCTGTTTCAAAGATATAAGGCCATAAAATAAAAGTTCAATGGCTTTGCTAAATTTGAAAATGCTATTGACGTCAGTCTAATGCATAGACGTCATGCCTTAATGTCAAAAAAGTTAACACTCTTTGTATTATCTTAAGAGATAACAGGCTTCTCATTTTGAGGTACATTCCCACACCCTATCGTCCTAATGCCATACGTCCTTAATGACATGAAGTAAGGGAAGAATCGCGTATGGGAATACGGAACTATTAATAAGTTTATAGACTTAAACTTAATTATCAATCAAGTGACACAGGCTTCTACATTGAAGAAAAATTTGGTTGATGATTTAATAAAATACTTGGTTAGATGAACCAGATTACGGCCAGGTTCAAATGAAATTATTGGCCGAACATTTTTAGAATGTTTTAGGACAAACAGATTTTTCCATGAAGTATGTGATAAGTGAATGGAAATGCTTCAAGGTTTTCATAAAAGTAAATTACAACAACACAGTTGATGCTTGCGAAATATGAAAAAAAACATTTTGAAATACAGGCATACTCAAGTCGCAAATATATCTTTATTGAGAAAATTGATCACAACAATATTCGGTTAAATTCAAGTGTTGAGAGGTCTTTTAGTACTCTAACTGCAATATTGACTGATCAGCGTCTTAAAATGAACCACAAAACAGTGGAGTATTTTTTAACTTCAGTTCATTTGTATTCATATTTTAACAGTAGAATATATCTTATCTTTTATCTGAAAAATTATTTCTACGCAATTCCCTTGAAAAGTTCTTCCTTTGTTTACACAGGAGTTTAAAGTTACTAAACTCATATGAAATGGATGAGAATTTTAGTGAAAGTTCCAGTGAATCTGAAGACGAAGAAGAAAATTCAGACCGCAGACTTGTGAGTGGGGTTTTTCTATTCCTCTAAATGGTCTAGTATTTTTTGCAATCTTCTTATTAAAAAGCCAAAAAAACAATCCTTTATTTACAAAAAACTGTGAACAGAATACATCTTATAGACATTCTATGTTTGCACTAACAGCCTCTCCACACAAGCCCATACTGAACATGCCTTTTTTCCTTGGGTTGTATATGACTAAGCTTATTTATCATTACCATCAATCATAGGAATCCAATGCTGACCTTCCATCTGAATATTGGCAAATTCAGAAGTTGGTAAAATATCTGAAGGTACAGTAAACATTGATCTAATAGTATCTAGTGTAGCCTTTTATTTCACATAACTAAACGAGTATATATATATTTTCAAAATTTATAATTATTGCCAGGCACTGAAACGTTTCTTTCTAGGGTGGTAACCAAACAGCTACTATTATTTCATTATGCGCAATAAGAGATTTTAATTTACAACAAGAGACTTGTCAGTTGGCTGTTCGTGATGTGGGTGGCTTGGAAGTCCTTATCAATTTACTGGAGACGAATGAGCTGAAATGCAAGGTAAGGTAACTTTCTGTGTCTCAATATTGTAAATCAAGCTATCAAGTGGAAACTAATCATTTGAAGATCGCTTTTTCGATTTTAGATTGGTTCTTTAAAGATTTTAAAAGATCTCTCAACAAATCTGCAAATTCGAAAAGCCATTGTTGATCTTGGCGGATTGCAAACGATGGTGAAAATTTTAAACTCTCCAAACAAAGAATTGAAATGTTTGGCTGCTGAAACTATATCTCATGTGGCTAAGTTTCGAAGAGCTCGGAGAACAGTTCGACAATATTGCGGTATTAAGAAGTTGGTGAGTTGTTGTTGTTGTTGTTGTTGTAGTTGTTGTTGTTGTTGTTGTTGCATTGTAATCACTGTAAATCGTATTTTGTATCTATATTGCAGGTTGCGCTTCTAGATTGTGGTGATGTTGCAAAAGCTTCAGAGTTTGCTATTGAAGTCGCGCGAGCAGGCGCGTTAGCCTTGTGGAGCTGTAGCAAAAGTACGAAAAACAAAATAGCTATCAAAGATGCTGGGGGGATACCATTGCTTGCTAGATTGCTGAAATCGAATAACGAGAAGATGCTGATACCAGTTGTTGGAACATTGCAAGAATGTGCTTCAGAAGTGAGATAATTTATTGTGTGATATTTTTAAGTCAACTCCAGACTAATTTCGATCAGAAAATCATGTTGTGAAATCTGCTAACCCAATATTTTTTCCATGTTTTTAATTTTCTACTTCGCACAAACTCTGCAATAATATATAAAATTCCGGTAGGAAAGTTAAGCAGAATCATTGAATCATTGAAAAAAAGTTTTTATGCGGGTATCCGTCAACAGGTTCCATTGTATCATCAAAGCCTCTCTTTCAATTGATCTATTTTTTTTTTTTTTTTAGAAAAGTTACAGACTTGCGATTCGAGCTGAAGGAATGATTGAAGATCTAGTGTTCAATTTAAAGAAAGAAAATGCTGAATTACAACGGCACTGTGCAAGCGCCATTTTTAAGGTGATGTTCACAATCTTGTATGCGGCGGTTGGAGTCACCATGAAGGTTGAAGGGTAACTGAAATGACCCTTCACCATGAAGGTGGAAGGATCATTTCAGACGCTACCTTATCGGTGAAAGTGACGAAATATAAAATTTTGTACTTTCTTCTAATGAAAACCATTTCAATTTTTAACAATCGTTCCTTTTTCATTTGTTGTTAATCTTTCTTTTTCGATTTTTTACTGCATTAAGAACCTAAATGTCTTAAAAATCAGGTTATAAACAGTTTAATTTGTTAGTCAAGCTTATATAAAAAGAGGACGTTGTAAAATATTACATTGTATATTTTTTACGTTTAAAAAACGTGTGCTTACAAAATTTGTCAAAAGTACCAAACCTTTGTGCAGGTGATTAGTATGTTTTTACAGACTAAAAATTATTGTCTTTTTGAAGCCGTTTTTTTTAACCTTGAAGTCCAACATATGGAAACAGAAATATATATAAACTTAATTTGTGTCTGTCAGCTAATTATATTAGTTATACCTATTTTTTTAGTGTGCTGAAGATAAAGAAACGAGAGATTTAACACGAAAGTATGGAGGACTGGAACCTTTAGTGTCATTGTTATCCATATCTGAAAACAAGGAATTGTTAGTTGCTGCAACTGGTGCAGTGTGGAAATGCGCCATCAGTGAAGAGAACGTGCTGGTGTTTCAAGAGCTGAAAGCTATCGATCAATTGGTGGCATTGTTGAGCGACCAACCGGAAGAAGTAAGCGCGTAAACACATGGCTGCAATAATATAATGGGGTTTCCAAATTAGAAAGTATCTCACGCAGGCACTATATATAAACTCTCCAGCGGAGTGTAATGATTGGACCAACAAATTTTTGTACTGTACATAAGCATTTCTGTCCCTTCTGAGCATTTCGTTGCATTTTTTTTCTATTCGCCCAGGTTTTGATCAATGTGGTTGGAGCTTTAGGTGAATGCGCAAAAGTACCTGCTAATCGATCGGCTATCAGAAAAGCTGGTGGAATATCACCTATGGTTTCATTGCTAACTGGGACAAATCAACAACTTCTTGTGAATGTTACGAAAGCTGTTGGTGAATGTGCAATGGAAATAGAGAATATGGGGTGGGTAATTTTTTTCTTTAACAATGGAGTGTATTTGAAGAACTAAATTTATGCTTTCTTTCTCTTCTAGTATTGTGGATAGGTTGGATGGTGTTCGCTTGTTGTGGTCTTTACTTAAGTCTCCTAATACAGAGGTATTTATTTTTGACAGTCCATTTTCAAATTGCAGTAGCCGTGATAGATGTTTGCACCAGTGGAGTAAGGTGAACTCTGGACACCGCATTTTTTGTGGCGAGGGTACAAAAAGTGGTAAAAAATAGAGGTTTTCGTTTTATAGCTTAGCAAAAACACCTTGTCTCTGTGTAGCGATATGGACTAGAATTTGCATAATTCGTAAAACTATGGCATGAGGCCAGATCTAGAGTTACTGCTTGGATGTTGGTACAAAAATATAAAGAAAGACATGCCGAGCGATCAAACTCTTTTACCGTGACCGCGTGTTTTAAAATTCAACTCACTTTACTTGCGTAAAAATCCGTAATGGCTACAGCAATTACAATCCAACTTTTTAAAGTAAGAGAAGAAAAACTTCACCTATTACATTATGCATTGCGATGAAATCTACGATGTACTGTTTTATTCTTTACCTTAACCAGATTAATTATCCGCGAGATTAATCACCACGAATTTCTAATGTTTTTTATTTTTATTTTCCTACTCAACAATAATCACACAAGCAGCCTATATCCTTGTACGTGCTGTGTAAATATGCTGTGACATTTTTATCGTCTTATTGGGGTAAAAATTCGTTGGGAAAAAACGAAAATCTTCAACAGCAATATGCAATCAAGTGTCTTTGTCAATAAATAAAAAAAATTTTGCCAAGAAAAGGAACGCTAAACCCATTTCGTTATCTTTTAGACTCTATTAGCCATTGGATGGGGCGAATTATTCATGAAGGAATAAATTAGTCGGGGGAAATCATTCTTCACAGAAAATGTATCGTCGTTTTCACACAATATAGCCAATGTTTATGTACTTGTCACATCTTTCAACATCAACAATTTATTTTTAGGTGCAGTCAAGTGCCGCATGGGCGATTTGTCCATGCATAGAAAACGCAAAGGTCTGATTTTTTCTTATTTGATGTTTTTAACTCGTCATGGTGTTTTTCTTTCTTAAAATCTAAAATTTTTCAAAATTTGTCTAGGATGCAGGAGAAATGGTACGCTCATTCGTTGGAGGTCTGGAACTGATAGTATCGCTATTAAAATCTGAAGACACTGAGGTAATTCTTGCAACGAACCTATGTCTCAAAAATATTTTTAAGCCCAATCTTATATTCTGGGTTGTCTAAAGGGCTAGGACACTGAGATCTGGACTGTTTTTCCCCAGAAAATAGTAGATAAATATCGATAAATTTGTTCTGATTTGACCAAGATGTGCTTGTTTGTTTTGAGATTACATTAACGGGGCGTTATGACGTCTGCACCTTCTCACTATTACTACACTTAAAGGGGCTAGAAATGGTTGTTGGTTTTCGACTTCAGTGACTTACACGAAAGTCGAGCATATGGCGGTAGATAATTTTATGATCACTGAGGACAAAAACAATCTTTTTAGAGGTATTAACTACCTTAAAATACCGAAGGAAATTTTTTTTCTTTACAAAAAAATAAATACATAAAAAAAATGTATATGGTTTTAAAGTGTGTATACTTTCTTGCACCTTGACCTATTGAGTGACCCGTTTATGACACACCATTCTTCGGAAAATACAAAGATAGAGCTTAAAGCACGCATGCGTTTGTATTTTACAGGTTTTGGCTAGTGTGTGTGCTGCTATAGCGAACATCGCGAAGGATGAAGAAAACCTTGCAGTGATCACAGACCACGGTGTTGTTCCCATGCTTGCCAAGCTTACTGACACGGTATGTAAAATACCCTGGTGAAAGTTTCAAGACGTTCCTTTACTTTTTAAATTGAACATGATTAGCCATGTTTCTTACAACGGCACCATGCAAAAAAAAAATTCACCCAGCGATAGATATCGTACATTTTTATCTCTGGTGTATTTTTTTAGTCTGATGATCGATTACGTCATCATCTAGCTGAAGCAATCGCACGCTGTTGCACTTGGGGAAACAATCGGGTATCTTTCGGTAAGGCAGGTGCTGTTCCTCCACTTGTGCGATATTTAAAATCGGATAACCTGGATGTTCACCGTTCCACAGCTAAAGCTTTACATCAACTATCCCGTGATCCGAATAATTGTATATCCATGCACAGCAGTGGTGTTGTGAAGGTAAGCTCTTTGCGTAGATTAAGAAAGATCTTTTCGCTTTTTTATAAATGTACTTTTTTCGGGAATTAAATTAGTGGATTTTCATACACGCAAGATTGGTTTTATGTTTCGCGGAGGCACGTGAAAATTCACAACGATATATTGTTTTTTGTTTATTTTGTTTTCTGTTACCGTGTTGTCTTATTAAATTTCCATCGTTGCATTCGAGATCTTTAAACATTTGACAAGCACTTTCAAAAAATGACTGTATATATACATATATATTAAAGTACTATTTACATTGTCACATCCCGCCAATCTATGGGTGTGTTCTCACATGGTGGATGACATCAATAAGGCTAAATAAAATACTGCCAGTGAAAATTTTCCTACGTTGAAGAAAATTCTTGAGATTCTTGGTGTTTCTTTATTTGCAAAGACTAAAACAATTGTTCTAATTTAGAGGGAGGCTCACTAAGCGGAACCATGACCCCTTATGATAAAGAAATTTAGGTGCATTCGAATTTTCATTTTTTAAAAATTTTTGTGCGTTGTTGTGTAGATGAACCCTTAGATACAAAGAAGTTTGAGATAGAGACAGGAAAAGTCGCAAGAGCCAGGATTTTTGTTTGAGATAAAGAAAAATTCAAGATGGAGAAGTTTCAGATAAAGAGAGAAAAATGCTTAGAGCGTACACAATGTTCAAGAGACTGATACTTTTGTTCGAGATAGAAAGTAGTTAAGATAGAGAGTCCACTGTAATTCCTTATCGTGTACCAATTATTTAATCATGCGTATTTTTGACTTTATAGGATCTGGTAGCTATGGTGGGTTCTTCAGATGAAGTCTTACAAGAGGCATCTGCCGGTTGTCTTGGTAACATACGTAAGCTCGCGCTGGCAAATGAGAAAGCGAACTACCGTTAAATCAGTTCTCCTTCTCGTTATATATATATATATAGTTGTTAATTAAATTTATTTTTAAGTGTGCAAATTGTAATATTTTTCTTCAAAGTAATATAATAATAAAGACGAAATTCTTGTAATCTTTGAATACCTTAATTCACTTAAATTTCTTGCACATCTGATTTGCGCGCAGGCAAAAGGCGCGAACAAATGGTTGCTCGTTGCGAAATATTTCACACAAATTGAGGAGGAAAAATTAAATTGTGCAAAACTAAATTTAAAACACGTATTCTGCGTTCAGTACGCTTCATTTCAATCATCATCAATTAATAGTTTTTCCGTCATTGCTAAGTTCTTCGTCTATCGCAACCGTCAAGGTTAAGGGACTCGTTTTTCAACGCCGTTTTTTTCTAAATCGTTGGCATTGCCAGATCCATAATCTGCCGGAACAAACTCGTTATCACTCCCATGCTACCCTGATTTAAATTTCATATCCATAGTCCTCTGTTCAGATTTTTTTTAATGAGATAGGCTCAATGTCAAATTCCTCTAAGAATCTTTTCATTTTTTTAAAAACTTCACTATTTTGATAGTTCATTTTCTAACGATCAATGTGAAAGGAATTTCAAGCCCTTTATTCTGCATTTAATTTCTCCAAACTTTGCCTTTGTGATACAACCATAATACATAAAATAACGACAAAGTGGAGAGATTTCTCTAGGAATGTCCTATGAAAGGCCAGTTTAAACCCCAGAGAACAAGATTAAAATGGTCAGTCGATTGATTCTGTCGTTAAAGCGATATCCAATTTAAACAGGAAAATGTCTGCTATTCTTTACAACACGACAAACTTTTAACCTCTCGATGGATCAGTAAAGAGTTGGAAACTTATTTACGACGAGAAGCGAATTCCTGGTACCACTACTAAATCGAAATATTATATTCGCGCGAAACCGCCTTCGATTAAATAATTAACTTGATTGGTTCGCATTATGGCGCTCGTTTTGCCGAAACTCGCGTGGGCAAAAAACGGGAAGATCAGGCAAACATTCTGTCAGAGGTTTACGTTGGCGTCTTTTATCTAGCTTGTTGCATAAATTTACAGAATAAAAGTAGACAAAAAATAGTGTTTCCATGATTGCAAACTTCAAAGTTCCTCGAAGAACTTATTTATCAAATGGGAATAACTACGCGTTTATTTACTGTAATTAAAGTCTGAATTACATTAGTCTAGTTAAGGAATATATTGCATAGTCCTTCTACCTAATACAAGGTAGGGTTTGAACGGATTTACTAATAGTGATGGAGGGTTGAACACCATGAACCTCTCCATTTTTTTATGTTGTTAATTGTTAGAATCAAATAATACTAGGTTGTGCAAGATAGAATATATTATCCACTGGCAAATATGTACAACCTGAAAGAAAGTTGTTTGTAAGATGTCAACACACGATGTAACTATTTACACTTCACGGCGGGAGAAAGGACTTTTTTATTCACGAATTATTCCAGGTAGAGTTTTAATCGGGACAAAGCTTCTTAGTAACTGTAACCACTTCCACCGTAACTGCTTCCACCTCCACTATAATTGTTGTAGTTGTAGCCACTCCAACCACTGTTTGAACCGCTCCATTGTTGATTCTGGTTTGACTGACTACCATAGCTACCATATGAGCCACTACTGCCGTACTGTCCCTGACCCCAGTGGCCTGTATTTGTGTTTGAACTACCACGATTACTCGAACCTTGATGATTATTATAATTATAACCTCCTGAGCCACTAGAACCGTAGCTTCCAGAACCGTAACCGCTTCCATAAGATCCGTAATTTGAACCATAACCACCTGAGGATCCATACGAGCCAGAACCGTAACCACCACCGTAACCGCTGCCGTAGGACTGATTCTGTCTATAGCCTCCTCCACTTCCACCGCTTCTTCGGTATGGGTGATAATTACTTTGTCCGCCTTTATAGCCTCCGGATCCATAATTACTTCGCGATTTGTATCCACCGCCACTGCTGTATCCGCCACCGTAGCTACCACCATAGCCGCTACCACTACTTTTCCACCCATCTCGACGATAATCACGACCTACAATTAAACACATCTGATGTTATACTTAATGGTTTCCCCCATTTCTAAATTTCGCGCATTTGCACAAAATTCAGCAGATAATAAAATTAACACGATCAATGTTTTTAAGCTAAGTGAACACATGAAACGGTTTGTGAGAGTTGTGTATCACATGTGGGAGAGGGGAACCGCAAGGCTACGTAAATTCTCTCATGTAGGCAAAGATATTTCTTCTAGATTCATGAGAATTTGAAAGAAACATTTAATTCGGCTTTACTGAACACATGCACAGGAAGGGTTCTCACTAAACGGTTTTATACTCTATTGGTTTAGAACAAGCAGTCAGAAATTCGCGTATCAACGAGTTGACTGTAGATTACTGTCTTCAACTGTAAATGTACTTACTTCCTTGGTAATCTCTTCCATAGCTTCTATCGTCGTGTCTCGGGCGTTTTTTCGGGTAATACTCATCGCGACCTGTGCGCTTTGCCCTGGAGCCGTCGCTGTGATAATCTCGAATAGTTTTACTGGCATTCTTGTCGTCTAGCTCCGGATAAATGATTTCTCCGAATAAATCTCCTACTACGGGTTGATGAAATTCGCCTAAGAATAATCAATGAAAATTTGCACTTCAAAATATTTAACAACTAGTCGAGAATAACAATATTGAACAATAATAAGTTTAGAAGACAGTGAAGGTCACCATCACACGAACAGAGAGGCACTTACATTTCATGTCACACAAATCGCCAAATGGCACATCATGGATGTTATCACCCTTCCGTTTGGCATCGGAGGTTCTTCTTCTTAAGTTATCATGTGTAGGAACGACAAGAACAGCCTTTCTCTTGAAATCAGTAAATGCCTCCATTTTCGTCTTTTGGGCAACTTCGTACACATTATTCTAAGATCGAATTTAGAATAAAGAATAAAACAAAATCGCAGTGAAAAATATTGATCCAACGTTTCAAAAGATTACCAAACCTGGTCATAGATGAAGTTTCTTGTTTTCTTTGGACAAAGTTGATAGAGTTTTGTAAGAACGGTCATCACATTCTTCATGAGTTCTTCGTGTCCTTCGTCTGTCTTTTTACGTCGTTTACCCTCCAACTAAGACGAGAATTACTATCAATTAGAACTTGCTCATATACGACGTTTCTATGACTGTACACTGATAACCTAACTTCAATGCAAACAACGGAGAAGAGAACTTACTCTACATCTTTCTAAGACCTGGTTCACACCAATGATATTGTAATGTTTGTCTGGATGGGAATCAATATATTTCTGCACCCACGTGGATTTTCCACTGTTTGGTAGACCAACCATTAATAAAACCTACAAAATATGAACGAGCAGTGTAGCAGAGCGGAAAATATATTATCCACTGGCAATATATTAGTAATCATGTCAAACATAATGATGGAAACAATATTATAGTCACTTACCTCACATTCTTCCTTCGATAAGAGCGGTTCCGAACTTTTATCGGCAATATTTTCCGCTCCAGCGTTTTGCAATAAAGAATACCCTTCTAATGTTTCAAACCAAGGTTCATCATTTGCACCGAAATTGAATTCCACTTGCATATTACGTAGAAAAACGTGAGGAAATAAAGGCTTTTCTTCCAACTTTACTGTTAATGACATTGCAACATCTAAGTCTTTTCCATTCTTAGTATAGCGCAGAGTTTTTGGTTCACTTTCTAAGTCGAGGTATGTTCCAATCACATCTCCCTCCCCAAACTCTTCACCATAATCAAAGAAACTCGACGAAGCACACACCTTACCACTACTTTCATAACCGTACGATAAACTAGATTCTCCAAGTTGAAGACTGGAGTTCTCAGAAGACCAACCAATACGTACAGCGTGTTTAGATCCTTCTTTTTCTGGAAGGTCAACGTCTAATTTCTTTATAACCTATAGACATGTCGAGAATTAATTACAAATGTGAGAAGTTTTAAAAGACCATCTTGAGTTTTACTCTTAGTTAAGTTAAAATGAAAATTTATTTCTGAAAATTTACACCTGGTCATTTTGAGACGGGGTGAGTTCAATTTTGATTTCAAAAAATCATTAAAGAAATGTTGTTGATTAAAAAACAAGCTTTTTTATTCCTACTTATTCGAATGAAATAATAAACATTATTACCAAAAGCATAAACACACATTTATTAAATATTTTAAGTTAACAGCAGTGGAAGCTGTCTTGTTTTGTCATGTGATACTATCGACCTGAGCTTGTTTTTGTTGGAGTCGCTATAACCAGGTCGCTCTAATGACTATAGAGTGAACATGGTGTTATACCTTCATTTCATAACCAATCTTTCCACCTTTTGCACCTTTATTTGCTCGAGCACCAGCCCACAAATAACTAAAGCCATTCTTTATCAAATTATGTCCACACAGACCATTCTTCGTTAAGATAAAGTGCAGATCAGATGTATCTATAAAACACAACAAATTAAAAAAAAGGTGATCCTCTATCCAATACAACACAGCGGCACATATCAAATATCATTATAGGGATATAAACTTTACTTACATCCATCCAAAGCAACATGCCCTTCAGCAATCTCCACAGCATCATAATCTTCACCTTCTTCATCTTCAATTTCAACAAGCGCTTCACTGAAGCAAAACAGATCAGACACAAGATTTATCAGCAATCATGAGCATACAATACAAGTATGATACATGGATGTTTTTTAAAAAAACTTTAAGGTTCTGCCTGAATTAGTTTAAAGAAGATTTTCTAAATTTTGATATAGCCTCACCCTTGTTTTATACGCTTCAAATGCTCTTTAGGAAAACCCCAGAAAATTTATTCAAGAGAATTGCTTAACTCTATCATGTTTCTTATGATATTGTTGAAAGACACTAAACAAACAAACAAATCTCTACTTACGCTATTTTCTCTTCTGTTTTCTTTTCTTCAGTCTTGTCAGTTGCAGCAGAGTCCTCAGTCTTTTTCTCTTCTGTTGAACCTGATTTATCTGGGTTATTTGCGTCTGTAGTATTCTCCTCTGGTTTCGTCTCTTTTGCAGATTCGTCCTTATTTTTATCCTCACTCAATGTTTGACCATTAGGAGTTTCAGCGACAGTGTTTTCTGTATTAGCACTATCCGAATCCTGCATTTCAACATCTTGCGCTACTTCGCTAGAGCTTTTTGCGGATTGTTCGCTTGACTCAGGTTCTGCAGTTTTTGCTTCATCTAGATTCTCTGTCTCAACAGCATTGTCAGCCTCTTTAGGAGCACTTTCTTGAATTGCTGCAGCTTTTTCAGCCTCAGCTTTCTCAGCCTCAGCATTCTCTTCTTTAGTAGGTGTTTCAACCATAACCCAGTCTTCTGCAGGTGGTTCTGAAAACAAAAAAAAAACAATTCTTATAAATATTAGGAACATATATTATAAATATTAACAGTTGCTAAACATTTGAACTTAATAGAAATATTGATAGAAAAATAAACACAAGTTAAAATACACAATATATGCTATACAATGAAACATTAGCATATAAACGCAGCTGCCATTATGCGCAATAAGCCTGACATTACCTCGCCTAGGTAATAAACCCCTTTAAAATAAAATGGCCTATGTGTTAAAGGGGGTATGCATTATTAAAAAATAATCAACTGCCTAGACCAAGTGGGTCTGTCACCAGACGTTCTAAAATTAACCTAATTACCACGACATCGTGACGATTTGCAAACACCAGATCATTTCTCATGTTGAACATATCGCAGATATGAATCTATGAAGGAATGATTCATTAGCATATGCACAAAAGTGTAGCCCAAATAAGAACTTAGATTTCGTTTAAGAATTTGTAACTTTATTAAACTGACAAAAAGAGTAATAGAGCTACAATCTACTTTTCTCTAAATCATTATTTGTCTTCTTTAAAAAAGGAAAAGATTTTAATTAACAAGGCAGCAGAAATTCAGAGGTTTGTCCAACTTTTTTCTTTTAAAATTTACTACCACGTCTGACATGATATCGGCTTAATAAATTTTATTCCATATATAATCTAATTTGACTTACGTGTACCTCATTAACACTGAATTGATTGTTAAGTCATTTGAACAGTGACTTCTGAGCGAAAAATCAACTTGTGATATTTTACAATACCATCTTATACTACACATTTTTATCAGTATTGCCAAATTTAAAAATTCGCCCCAAAAATTGTGACAATTTTAAACAATTGCATGAGACGAATAAATAGTCGAAAATTTGCTTAACAAATACTTGGTTAAATAACAAATTTAAACGATGCAAATTAAAATCCTTGTCCAAGATAAAACGTCTGCAACTTTAATTTACACTAAGAATTTATTTGACATTCAACAGTCATTAAACAGACAAAATAGTTAAAGAAAAAGGTTGGAATCATTTTTTTAAACTACGATGAAACAAACATAAACTTGAAACTGTAAAAGTTAACCGTGAATCTTGAACGTTCAGACTTTATACCCTTTTGACTCGTTTTACAGTTTAATCTTTAAGCATTAACTAAAAAATTTTTGGGGAAAATTTGTCCTAGAACCTAATAGTCAGGGAGCTGATGGTCAAAAAATGCAATAATTAATTAACTTGTTTTTGCTTTTCTTTAAAATAGCACCCGTTCCTTGATTAACAACCCATAAAACGTTTAAATTAAACTAATAAACAGATTTCAATATGAATTATTTTATTGCCTATAAAAAAGAGTTTCTTCATAAAATATGTTTTTATAGATAAAAGCCTGATATTGTCTTTCTGTTTTAGGCACCCAAATTTGATGTCCACAAAATCGATATGCTGGTGTCTAAATTGATTTGGATCAGCCCCTAGTAAAGTTAGTGAGTGACAACATTTGTGAACGATAATCCTTTTGCAATTTTATAACAAAATAAAACAATCTTTAGCCTAAAAAACAAAACAAATGATGCATGCGGATTATGATGACTATTTTTCTGTTAGTGATATGAATGATGTCCTAAAGAAAATCCTACAGAATCAGTATATAGAACAGTTAGAATAGAGCACAAAACACATTATACAATATTCTAGACATTGTACACAGGGTATATTCAAGCATAGTACTTATAGCCCATGGTACTTATAGCCCATTTTGTGAAAGTTGTAAAGGAATAAGATTTTAATGATACATAAGACCATCTTAATGAAATTCCCATTTGGGATTTAGTGACCCCTGTTTTACATTTCTGAATTACGTCCTTGTACAATACCTAAAAGCTGTAATTTTCTTGCACAATTCCACGCACATAATTATTGAGAAAAGCCTGACATGGCGTAAAATGTCGTAGCCATAACATTTATTTGAATTACCTAGTACTATTCCTATATTACAAAATCCCAGCTATGTGTAAAATTTCCTGGCTACAAGACTTGTGTCCAATTATTCCCTAGCCATGACCCTCCCAATGTTTGCCAATGTTGGCCAGCTGGGCAAATAAAATAAATAAACCATTAATTCATGTTAAAATAATCTGGAACAAAAGTTTTTGTTTGAATTTCATTTATGGATATGTACATTTTGTAGTAACCAATGCCTTTAAAATGACAATGTTAACATCGTAATTTTCTGAGCAACAAACTTATTATTTATATTTTATAATTTCTGTTAGCGACTGCGAGCCCCACTTCAATAATTCACTTCACCAGCCAATAATCCATGACAATATCAATATTCTTAACACAGTGATTTTCAACATTGCCCATTCTGTCAAGTATGGATACTTTTCCCAAAGTTTAAGAAAACCATACTCACCAGGGTTCGAATTAGAAATAAATAATAGCATGTTCGCAATAAAAAATATTTGAATTTTTGAAAGACAATTTCAAATTTTAATGCTGCAAGATGCAAAAAATTTAACTGCTAATTCGAACCTTTCATACTTACCAGATTTTGAAATTTCCAAAAACTTGACTGAAACAGGAAAATTATTTAAAATACACTGTTTTAATGTTTTCTGCCTTCAAAACTATTTACACAAAATTTAACAATCATGTAAAACTTTTGTTATTGGTAAAGATAAATCACTAATGCCATTATGAAAACCCTTGTGTGGCCACAATATATGTTGGTCATCATAAAGTGATTGCAACTTTTTGTTATGCCAAAACTCAGCTCATAAAAATGAGATTAGCCCTCCACTGAAGTTTACTGAAACTAATAAAGTTGGTGACCTGTGCCCTGACCTATAGCGCCTGTCATAAAGGCAGGAGGTTCCTTAGTTGGTGGCAACCAACAACAATCTATAGGTGCCTAAAGGCAAAGTTTAGCCACTTAACTCATAATAAATTCTTTTTGATTTTGAAAGAATTTTCAAAAAAAAGGTTTTTTTACAAACAGAAATGCAATTCCTACACTTTTCAGATTTTCAATCTTTGACATCTTGTATTTGCATGATACACATATAAACTGTGGCTGTAGTTTTGTTAACGTACCTCAAATGGCGAAAATCACACCCAAAGATGACACTGTTTTCTCCATGAGGAAAAATACTTCCTTTCATAATTGATTCTCTGGGTATTAATATAAGGTCTGATAATATTATATACCTGTTAAGCAATAGGACTATCCAGTCAGTAACACATTTCTGAAAATTACTGATTTAAAAATCTTGAATAAATTCTACTTAGATATCCAATGCAAAATTGTAACAATAGACCAACACATGTATTATATTGTTTACAGTGGCAGTTGGTAAACCTTTGATATCTTTATTTTCCCTTTTTTTACTAACACCATTTTTCTAAGATCATTCAACCACCCCTCAACAAAGTTAAAAATCTAATTTTGCTCAGTACAGCCCAGGTTGGGAAAGTTACGCAAAGGAAAGTTATTTTCTGGGAATGGCCCTAGTTAGAGTATACCAACATATAGGTTTGTCAATGGTTTTCAAGTCTTGTGAGCTGTACATCGTAACATCGTGTTTAAAATAAAGCCACAGGAACCATGGCAATATTGGTCGTACATGAAAACTACCTCATGAAAAGTAGACAGGATTCAAAGTTTGAAAGTTAAAACTTTAACACTTAAAACTCTTGGAAGTTAAAGCTTTTCTGCATCTTCGGTTATCCTTGGATATGTCTTTGATTGGTTTTGATCAAGTATTCCTCTTAAATGTGAAGAATACATTTACAAACTGCTCACTGCGAGAATGTTAAAACATGAGTTGTTAAAACAGTGAGCAGAAAAAAAATGAAAGATTGGATAAACCAAGGATTGTCATGACAAACATGGTTGGATAAGGTTACCATTAAATCACATACCTAAACACTATACTTGGACAGGGGATTTATTCGGTTCTATAAGAACAAAGGTACTGGCTCCCCAAAAATGTTGTATATATGAGGGCAAGCTTGACAACTTTTTAATAAAATTTGTTTTTTGCAGATAACTCCCTATCTCGTTGTGAGCTTTTTGGCCATTTCAAAGCAAGTCAGCATCCTTGTTTATAAGATAGAAAATCCAATCTTGATTTAGTGACAAACCAAGTCAAATGCAGTCTCCTAAGGTGGGTGTCACAAATATGTGTTGTTAGCAAACAAGTTTGTTTAATTTTAACGAAATTTTTGCACACACACAGAAAATTTCAAAAAAATTGACAGGCAAAAAAATGCAAACCTTAGGTGGAGAAATACAAATTTTTGGCTACTAGTAACTTTTCACTGATATATGTTCTAAATCTAAAGTATAGCAAGCTTAAATGATCTACAGCGATCAATTTCATTGTCGACAATTTTGTTATTTTTTTATAAACAATGCAGATATTTACATAATTTGATAGTTAAATTTCTTTAGAAAGTCGGCTATGTGCAAAACATGTGTTATATTAGAAGTGATTTTAAAACAATTTGACTTAAAACGAATTTAACAAAGTGGCGAAACGAATTTGAAATGTTTTTTTCACTCTTATTTTTATGCATTATTAAGGCTGTCCTTTATTTTGCCTGTCAATTTGTGTAAGAGGTTTGTGGATTATAAACAACACACACATCACAATGAAGAAACTTGTTGATAGGGTCTGTCATTGGGCAAATAAAAATTCAAAAAAATTGTGTAACAATCTAGCCTCAATACACACTATTAAACACTGATTTTTTTATAACGGTTTATTGGAAAACAAAGGGCATATATTTTTGTGTTCCTCCAGTTTTACAACATTGCATGTCAAAAATTGTGTTTTAAAAATTTGGTTAGGCATCGAACAATTATGACGTGCACCTGACAGTCTGATCAATATCCAAAAATGGATTATGTCAATTATATCCAATTGTGGATATATGTCCATATAGAGTCACAACATTAGTCGTGTATTTCATACAAATTAGATTGGTTCCGTGGTTTTAAAGGTATACTATCTATATTTTCCTGAAAGCCAAGAGTTTCTTCTTTAACATAGTGTAGGATTCATATTAGTTACGCTTTTTTTGCTTCAAGGCACACTTTTATAAAATCAAGTATAACTGATTTGTAATATCAAAGCACCCTCCATTTTTTCGATTTCTCCCGATTACGTTTTATCCTGATTCAGCCGGGGTTTTTTTTCATGATCGATGATGGATGGCGGGTTAGCTGCTTGCATTGCGAGGGCGCCTGGGTCAAACATCAAAATTATATCCGAAAGTGAATATATTCAAAACATATCCAGTTTAGGATATTGATTAGACTGCCTGATCAAAGTCAAGTTCTCAAGAGCTCATTCAAACAACTGAGAGAAAAAAAGAATATGACAATGATTATGTCATATATTGAAAAACGATTTATGACATCTTTCTATCTATTTATCTATGTATCTACGACTAATGTTGTTGTTTTTTAATTGTTTTTTTTTTACCTGTAGTATTTTTTTCTTTTGTTTCCTTAGTTTTATTTTCTACAACAGGAGCCTCTGACGCGCTTTCAGATTCTTCTTGAGATGACTCTTGACTGTCTGTTTCCATTGAGCTAGAAACAACTGCCTCTGTATCTTCTGGTTGCTGTTCACTATCATCCTTTATAGCTTCCATCAATCGTTTTGCTAACTCATCTTTTTTGCCCTTTACTGCCAATCCACGTTTACTTAATTCCGCTTTTAACTCAGCTACCTTCAGCTTTTTAATCGCAGCAACAGTTAATTCACTCATGACATTGATAAACCTATAGGTACGTGAAATATTAAAAACAAAACAAAGAATTAATATCTTTCCCTAGTTCTTCACGTTTTTGCATTCAACACCATTCGGGCATAGAATGGCGGAACGCAAAGCTTATTGGGTATTAAATATAGCCTGAGTCACACTTTACATTTACATGACCAACAGCAACTTAGTTCCTAGGTACTTTGCCTTGCGATTTCAGGAAAAAACATTTATCGTGATAACATAAAAGCTAAACCCTTGTACATTCTTTAAAAATTTTTATTTAAATATTGGAGGGAGAACAATATATTTTAAAATACAGTTCGAATATTGAATATTATTATATATCATGCAGACTTTAATTACGTGTCTGATCTTGCAAGTTTCACAAACCACACCTTGGAAACTTTTGAATCTCGAAACCGACTGAAATCATTTTCTTTTACCAAGATATTGCATACATTTCCTTTTTATATTTTTATTGCTCTAAAAATCTTTTTTAATCGACCCCATTCAAAGACTCTAAGAAACGTGGTGTCTTTCTATGTCTGAATTAATACAAGAGCCATGGGGATAAGGTTGTCTCATACTTTTTAAATATTTTAGTGTATTTGTACCCTTAAAAATAATCAATCAATCAATAACTACGGCATAGCTGTTATCATAGATCAAAACAAAAACACACTCGGTTAATACGAAAACACGTGAAGTAGTGATGTGAATCGGATCAGAAAGAGATGGCCGAGGAGCAAAAACTTTTAGAGTTGCTTAGTGGAATACAGTTGGAGCATTATTACGAAAAAATAACAAATAAATTACATGTGACAAGAATTGACCATTTTGAACATGTTCACGAAAATGACCTTTTATCGCTCGATATGACAATGCCAGAAATACGGCGATTACTTGATGGCTTAAAAAAATTTAAACGACGAAATATTTTTTCAAAAATAAGGGTACGTAATTTCATTATAAATTTTTATATATATTTAATATCCCGATTAACTATGATTTTGTTACAAACCAGCAACTTATAGCTAAGGGTCTCAGTTATAAAAAAAGTTGTTTAAAGTTATAAAGCTAGCTATAAGTTCTTTTCTGTGGTTTAGGCAAAATAATCGTCATTCTTTACGTTTGAATGATCATGCTTTTTTATTTCGTGCTTTTTTTATTATTTGTTGTTTTGTTTTTTACATGCGTAATTGGCACATTTAAATAACACAATTTTCTTAAAATCATACGATTTTTATGTGTGGTACCATCCATCATGATTCATTGAAGAACTTTCTGAATGGACGAATACCATTGTTTGTATCCACCTGTTACTATGCAGATTTTCACTATGTTGCCATAGTAAAAAGAAGTCTGATGTAACTTGTAGTTTCTGTATTGCTAAATTATTTATTAAAGAATATATTTATATTTGCTAAAATTTTATTTCTTTTTTTTTTGATACTGTTAGTGAATATACTAATACAGAAAGCATACCAACCTGTATTTTTTAAAAAATAAAAATAAAAAATATATAAAAAAAAAGGACCTATATTATATACATTTGATAAACACTTTATTTTAGAAACATTTTTGCGGAACTAAATATTTTTATTTAAATCTAAATAATTGATTTTAAATTTTGATCAAACACCAGTCAAAGTTCTTAGTAAATATTTATCATAACAAAAGTTTATAAATACAAGTTAGATCAATTTGATTTTTTTTTAAGCTGTAAATGTTGAAGTGATATTTAATATCGTTTTAAACTTTGTATATATACAACCTTTTTGATATCCTTAAATGTTCTCCTGTGTTTTTGATAAAAAAAGTTTTTTTATAAATTTTTGTTTCCATAAAACAGGAAATATTTCTAATTAAACCATTCAAACTGCATGTCAAGATTTCTTTATTCAAATTTTCACAGTTATACCATTTAAAGTGTCAGTTCTACAACATGTTGGAAAACTTTATCTTTATGATTAAAAAATACCTCCAATTTTTTTTCTCTCCTTTTATTTGGAATAAAAATGAGGAAATCAGTTAGCCGCTTAATAAAGAGCTGGACAGCAGAAAATTGAGGGAAAAAAATTTGTTTGCAGTGTGGGTAGTTATTTTAGTGTTTGAACAAGATTCTCTTTTTGTCATTCATTTTCACATTTTATTAATGAAGAGTTTTTGAATATTCTTGTAGATTGTTAGACAAACCAATGCCATGCAAAACCAGGTGGTAACAAAAAATATTTTATGTGTTTAAATGGTACATATTATGCTGGTGTAAGTTCTGTTCTAAAAAAATACCAAAGAGTTTAACAGGACCATAGATGGGGGAGGAGAAGGGGAGGACACCCCCCCTCAATAAAAAGTCAAGCACAATAATTAATATACTGTAGAAGTCTTTACAGAGTATGATTTTTATTGTCAATTAAAGGGTTAAAATCTTTTCTTCTGGAGTGTGGTTGAGCCAGACAATGATAAATTGTTACTAATTAATAACCCTAGCCCCCATTGCACATTTCGCTTTATAAAATCTCTGCAATGCTGCATAATATTGAAACCCAAATACTATGCAGTAACAAAGTTTACAAAAAAGTGCAGTTTCATGAATTACGTACCATTTCCTATGTAGCTAATTTCAGATTTTGTCTTTTAAATCTAACCCCACTCACAGCTGTAATCAGAATACCAAAAAAGTAATTACTTCTTTCCTTAGTTAATTATAATAAAACTACCTAAACCAACAGTCATTTCACCCCAAACAAGGCTGATGCAATTATCAATTTCCTGTATTCCGAACCCATATGCACTGAGCATATGCCTGTTGTGTGCTTTTCATAACATATACAGCCTATTTACATACAATAAAAATTGTCTAATCATTTCATTTCAGAAATCATTTCGAATCTCAAATAACTCCAGTAGTGCTCATCACAGATCTTCGGTGTCTCTTACAGAAAGTGGTCAGGCTGTAGGCATAAAACATAATTTAAAATGTCTGATAAATGAACAAGATATAATCCTGAAAGATATGTTGGGGCGAGGAGCATTTGGTTATGTACAAAGTGCAGAATGGATTAAAAACACAAAAGAGAAGGTAGGAAAACTTTGCTAGCTTTTAAAACAACAAATACTAAATGTTATGGTTAATTTTATTTTTTTCTTTTAACTAGTTGCTGGTTGCAGTTAAGTGTCTTCAAGAAAATAAGGAACTGGGAATATCAGTAGTACAAAATGAGTTAATTATTGAAGCAAATGCTATGAGTAGTTTAAATCATCCAAATTTAATTCGGTTGTATGGTCTTGTGCTTTCGTCACCAATGATGCTGGTAAGTAAAATATTTCTTTCTTTGAATTAATTGAATATCCGTGCCCGAAGGCGTAGGAAATTCTTTAAAACCGTCGTTTTTTTCTTTTTGAGCATTTTTTGAGAAAAAATCGACCCTGGGATAACTGACTAACTAACACTGTCCCAAGTGGTCAATTGCAACGTCATAGTTTAAACTTCGTACCCAAACTCCCTAAGTACTGGGAAGTCATCTAAATGACGTTTCAGGCCAAAATTGGTATTTGTTTTCGACAAATTGTCCAAAAATTAAAACTACTATATTTTCAACAAAATTTGGCGCAGTTAACTAATAAAGTATGCTGAACATAATGGTGACATTATAATTTTGATTTTTGTCACCTAAATGTCATTTTAGGCCAAAATTGGTCCAAAAATTAAAACTACTTTATTTTCAACAAAATTTGAAACAGTTAACAAATAAAGTATGCTGAACATAATGGTAACATCAAAATTTTGATTTTTGTCAAATAAATGCCATTTAAGGCCAAAATTGGTCCAAAAATTAAAACAACTTCATTTTCGGCCAAATTTGGCACAGTTAACAAATAAAGTATGCTGAAAATGATGGTGATACAAAAGTTTGTTTTTTTGTCACCTAAATGTCATTTCAGGCCAAAATTGGTCCAAAAATTAAGACTACTTTATTTTCGACAAAAATTAGCACAGTTAATAAAAAAGTATACTGCAAATGATGCTGACATCAAAATTTTGATTTTTTTCAACTAAATGCTGTTTAAGACCATAAACGTTTCAATCGCAAGACTTTCAACCATGAATGATAGGCTGTATTTTTGTTAGCAATTTCTTTTAAAATGTGAGTTTGTTATGACACGTTTCGTTTTGTTTGCGTTTGTTGTAAGATATAATGTCACTTGTGTGCTTTATCTTCAGAGCTTCATGCACCATGTTTGGCACGATAACACAACGAATTAGCAGGTTGTCATCAAATATTTTGATAGCGAGCGGAAATTCTTAGAGCCCCCAGGGCTTCTTGTTCAATTTTTTTTCCATTTGAAGTAATAACTGTTGGTTAACCTAAACAAATCCCACTACAAATGTTTCTATACCAAATCTCAATAACACTGATTCGTTCTATCGTATTAAAAATATTTTTTGTATATAGGTTACAGAACTAGCACCTTTGGGAAGTTTAATTAAAAGATTACGACAAGAATCTAAGAAATTTTTAATTTCTACGTTGTGCAGTTTTGTTGTTCAAATTGCAGCTGGGATGAAATATTTAGAAGTTCACAGATTTGTACATCGAGATCTTGCAGCAAGAAACATTTTGTTGATGTCGTATGAAAAGGTTTGCCAATTTGTCTTAACACACTATGCAATGCAATAACTTTTTGCAATTTAATTTTTTTTTCTGATGTTATATTTAGATAAAAATTGGAGATTTTGGATTGGCAAGACCTTTACCAAAAAATGCGGATTATTATGTCATGCAACCTGATGGACTTGTTCCTTATGCATGGTATGTGTAGGCTGTTTTTATTCAGATTTTTTTCCTTGAATTTTGTCTGTTCAACTTTAGCAAGTGGTGAATCCTTTAAATTTTCTAAATAATTCATAATATGACAAATTAGTCTCTTTTGAACTGATTTCTTATCTGCATGCGTTACAGAAGTAAATGTATGAGTATTTTTTTTCGAATTGAAAATATTTATCGCATTTTTTGATTTTAACATTTATGCTGGAAGATTGACGCTTATAATTTTTTAAATTGAAAGTTACTCCCAAGTAATATATATTGTTAGGTGTGCACCCGAATGTTTGAAGTATCGCAAATTTTCTCATGCTTCTGATGTGTGGGCATTTGGAATAACTGTTCTTGAGCTATTTTCTTATGGAGCTGAACCTTGGTTAGGGTTGAATGGAATGCAGGTATATTTAAAGAATAACAAAATTATTTTCCTGTGTGCACATTAAGAAAAATGTCATTTGCGAAGAAAAAAATGTTGAGTATCATTGTTTGAATAATTTGTCATTGTTTGATTTCTTACTGTGTTTTAATGTGCCATATTTTTTTAATTTTCTGTCATAATATATATAAAAAATTAGTTTGTTTTTGTGCTGTAAATAAACATATTTTGTTGTTTTAAAAATATAATTAGAAAAATACATACACGTCAATTCATATGACATCACTGTTTTATGATATCATAATATCTGGAACATCCTGTTTCTTTTCTTTATCTTCAAATCCTGCAGTTTTTTGAAATAGATATTGGAAAAAAACACAGATATGAAAAAATCTTCAATTTAATATGGAACTATATTTTTTTTGTATTCATTTTTATTTTATTTATGACAGATATTAGAAAAAATTGATGAACCCTCATTTGAAAGACCACCCTGCCCAGATCATTGTCCATCAGCTATTTATTCGTTCGTTAGAGACTTCTGTTGGAATCATGAACCAGAGAACCGGGCACGATTTCCAATGCTGGAGAAATACTTACTTGGGGTAAGAATGTCACTTGTCGCCTGTTTACTGTAAACATCCATCCCATTTTTTAAAGGCATAACAAAAAACAGTAAAAATAAGAATTTTTATGACTAATGTCTTAGGTTCTCCCTCGAGAAGTTAAAGCATCTGGGAATTGGCATGCAATAAGTAGCGAAGATCTGTCTTTTAACCAAGGAGATGTAATCACAGTATTTGAAACAAGGTTTGCTCTATTGAAAAACCTTTAAAATTGGCTACATCTCTTTTATGATGTTCCACAAAATACATAATGAACTTGTTATTTTCCTTTTAAGTGAGGAATGTGAATGGAGAGGACAAAACAGATCCACGTTACAAGTTGGAAACATTCCAGCTAATTTTGTGGATTTTGGAAGAGCCACAATTTCAGGTACAGACATTTTTTATATATATGCTGTATACACTTTTTTTAACCAGGACACAATGATGTCAATTCTTTATGCTACATTTTCCTCAGTATCTTTAGTATATTTTCATTATTATCTTTTATGCAATTTTAGATCCCTTTGATGACACCTTCAAAAGTAATCATTTTGGTGATGACACAAGGTAACAAAATGGATTGTTTCAATCAACACATTTTTGTTTTTAACTTGACGCTAACAGTTTTTATTGATAACAGTCTTTGCATCTGTTTTTATTTTAGAAAGTATGAAGTTATCAATGCATTCAATCAAAACATTGCTCGTGAGAACGAGAGAAAATTTCAAGAAGGTACGTGTTGCTTGAAATACAGTAGAAAATTAATTATGTATCTAATTTGCTCACTGTTTCTTTCCAGACAAGATAAGTTCGAACTGTGGTAGTTACGGCAACAAAGCGATGCAACAACTTAAACGAAACAGTGAAGTGTTTAGCATCTGTTCAGGTTGGTTAGTTGTTGTTACTTAGTAACCCTAGCCCATATTTATCCCCGCGATACTTGCTCACGGTTATTTTTGCAGTCTCTTTTATTAGGTCTTCATTTCTAATTTCATTCCTTAGTCTTTTTTTGTTTTTGCTTTTTACATGTTGAACACTTCAGTAGCTTGTTGAGTAGTACAATGCTGTAGGAAGAATTTTTCAAAACAATTTTTCTTAAGACATTGATATTCTTGATTTTCGTTCCTTTTTATATTTTATGTATGTTTTGTAACGTTTTTGCGTTTGGTAAATTTATATTTATTTTATCCAAACTTCAAATATACTTATTATGCCTAAATGTTGAGAAAATTTTGTCGTACACTTTAATCTTCTTTTTCTTTTTAATAGGATATAGTTCTCCAGGAGCTACTTCAAGGAGTGGTCAAAGTGGGTGTAGTTCACGTTACTCATTTTGTGAGGAGTGCTCGCACTTAAGTTATGACTCAGGATACGGGTGTAGATGTAGCACGTACAGTTCGGATTCCTCCCAAAGATTCTCTGATAGCAGCTTACCGTACTCTTTGGTAGACAACGAGACAGCCTCTCAACCCATTAGTATCCCAGGTGGCGGTAGCAGCCTAAAAAATCACAAACAGACGACCGTCATGGATACGAATAGTTGTACAATGTATCAGATGTTTCCCTATGACGGTCAAAAAGGAAGTTCCCTTCCCTGTCACAACCAAAGACTTTCAAGTGACATAACAGATTCCCCAAACATATACGAGACCGTTAAAAGCCTGAACTTGAATGATAAACAATCGGTAGAGTCTCCTTCGTCGAGGGTGGAGAATAGAGAATCACTTCCTAATGTGGTGAATCCCAATAAACCTACAACAATACTTCAACGAAGGAGGTCATTGCCTCGAATGAAAATGAAATTTGCAAAAAGTTACGAAAATAAACTCTTTAAACCGCATGATATGTGCGCGACATCATCCCCGAAATCAGATATGGCAATATATGAAAACATGTCCACGATACCTGCACCAACGCTTGATAATATGTCCACGATATCTCCCCAAACTCAGCAGTTGTACGACATTGTTCCAAGTAAAAGCCTCTCCACAAAGCAGATTGAGGCGAGCGATTCGCCTACCATATACGAGAATATGAAAGAGTTGAGACCTGGTAAGTAGTTTGGTCGAATAAGAAAGCGGCAGATGTTATCTACGCGTTTCTGTGCTGTCATAACACATTTACTTCGCGCTTATCTTGATCTTTAAGCAACGTCAATAATTTATCAGAAAGAAATGCGAGTTGACAAATTTTTATTCTGAATAAGCGCAAAGTTGTTTGTTCATTTTTCAAAACCCAGTTTTACGATTAACCTTATAAATAACTGTTTTTAAAAAATAACCTGGCTCAGAACAAAACGGAATAAAATGTTTTCCTCAAAAATGTGTGTATTATTTTTATTTTCTCAGGAAAACAGAGTCTTAGTCAAATATTTTCAGGGGCGTTAACGTGTTAATCAATTTTGTTTTCCCTTAGAAGTGGGGAAGGTGAGAAGTTCGTCTGATTCTTGTGTTACCGACAAAGCGTTAAAAACCGAAGCCGAAACGAAAAAAGAAAAGACACCATTTATCCCGCCAAGACATAAACGTAAACAAAGGCGAACAAGTGACCGCGCTGCAGGAGGATGTGAAGTGAAACAGTGTGTTATTCTGGCTGGCTCAAAAGACGAAATGCCGTAGCTTTAAACCACTTCCAGTTTTAGGGTGCAAACCGAAAGGAAAAGTATAATTGATTACTTTAATGTTAGTACCTCTCGTGATCATTACTGAAATATTTGAATCCACGAAAATTTCGTAATAATGGAGGAATGTACGAAATACTTCTTCTATACATTACTTTAACCTGCGTTATTCTACAAAACGGCATAATTCAGGTCATCATTAAAGGAAATATCTTTTCACTTTTTCGTGCACCTAATAGTGAACTCGACGGGACTTGCAGCAGGTGTTTAACATCTACGCCAAGAATTTATATCAAATTCTGAAGAAATTATTTAAAAAACAGAAATTACGGAGAAATGAGTATTTATTTTTTATATATATTTTTTACATCTTCTGTTTTATTTAATAATAGACGACAAATATTTCAGTTTGTAGATAAGTTGCGCAGTATAAAATTTATAGATTGTCAGTAAGAATTTCTTTCTGTTTAATTTTTGTTGATATTAAAAAAAGTTCCATTTCTTGCCAGTCCGTAGCAGTCTTCTTATGGCGATGCTAATCTGTTAATTCGCAGTTAACTGTCGTAGGCAATGTTTTTTTCAGATGAAAAATTGTTGTCAATAATAGGGGAAGTAAAATGGTAACAAGAAAGCCCTGGTAACGAGCTTGCATTTACGTGCATGTGATGACATTGTTTTTGATGAGATTAAATGTTCAAACAGGATGTTTTAATGAAGATAAGAAAATATAATCTCACGTGATTTTTTTGAAAAACGGATAACAAATTTAATATCACGTGATTTTTATGAAAAACGGATAACAAATTTAATGTCACGTGATTTTTATGACAATTGTCGAATCACAATCGCGATATTCTTAACCAGCATTTTTTTTACAAAGGAATGAATTTTATTGTAATTATATGTTAATTTATGAAAAATTTAAAGTTTCAAGTTTACATTTTTTTATCATTCTTTGGATAGAAGAAATGAGACCACCTCATTTTCCATATCCATTTTGACGTGTAAATTGAAACGGGCCCGTATTTTTAAAATTAGGCAAGCGTTGAGTATTATGTAAACAAACAGGCGTTCGCAGTGAATCAGTGCCTCTTACTTGATATCTAAGTTGATTTTAGAATTATTTATGGATAGTAAAGTTGATAGTTTTTTCAGGCATGGTATTTTAAAATTGCGTTAGTGTTAACACAAGTTATTTTGAGTTAAAATGGTAACACCAAGGGTAGATTCAAACTCCCGAACATTTTTTGTGACTAGCTATAGCTGTACGCAACCTGCAGTTCAACGACCGAATCAAACTCAAGGAACTAAACCTTACACTTCTGGTATTAGCTTATAACTGGCTTTTCGTTATGGCAGAGGCGAATGGTTACGTAGCGATTAGTAAGTATGGGTGTCTTGCTAGCTGCGTAAAGCCTTATTTACTGAGTTGATTCTACGTACAGGCGAGTGTTTGGCCAGAATATCCATATTTCCACACAAAAAGGATTGACGATAGTAATAAACAGGAGTGTGACTTTCAAAGCACGTTAATTCTGCTTTTTTTATTTATCTTTTGTAACTTGAGCTCGTTTATCAACAATGCTTCGAAAGTTATTGTCCGAATTAAATTTTTACCAAATTTTCCCATCATTCATCCAGATTTTACACTGGCAAGCAGTTCAATGCGTTCCAACCAGACGTTTTGTTATTTGCATTCTTACATATGTCGCAGTAATTGTCGAATTGTTTAGACAATATGCAAATAGCTCCGGTTGCCCTTCCCCATAACCTTCCTTCTAAAGGTATGAGACCTCAGGGTCTCTTACCTTTGGAAGAATTAGCACCTGTTTTTTTCTTTTGGCGCTCTCACCACAATGTGATTTAAGAAGGAACTTGTAGGACAAGTGACCAGCGACATTTTTTTCTCGCTGTCCCAATAACAGAAAGAGAAAACGGCATGGGGACAAAGTTGTGCAAATGCTTGACTAACTAACTGCACTCCATGATATTTTTGCATTTACACGCAGCAGTTTAATAACAACACGAGTTTTTTTATCTTCTGTCTTGGGATTCAAGAAATTATCTGATAATGATTCTTCGGTTTTTTAGCGATGTTCCTTCTGGTCATATTTATTTTCTTCCTCAGGTCGACTTAAAGACTTTTGATTGTCGTAATTGTCAATAAATATACGTTAAATAAAACTTATTTAAACAACCTCGTGCCCAGGACTTATTGGGCTTTTTATACTTTAGGCCGTCCGAGTATAAAAGCATAACAAGCCCTGGGAATTAGGTTGCTTGTTTAAAGATAAAAAAGTGAAAGCGATAGTGTCACGGCTATTAATTATTATGCTTAATGCAACCTTATAAGACGTTAAACGTTAAAAAGCTGACTCGTTAGCGCAGTTAACGTTTCTAGATACGTTCGTATGTAAAAATTGTAAATGTTATAGTGGCATCAGCAGTATTTTAATTCGTTCAATTTCTTAACCGCTGTTGTTAGGTCCTATTCAAAGAACTAATCACGAAACAGAAGTAGTTATGTTTTTAAACGAAGACGATTGTGTTGTAAATAAATTGTCTGTATACAATTTACTGAAAAAGTAGGAAATTCATATTTTTTGTAAGCAAATTTAGGCTTAAATATGAGAATTTTCTAGACATAATGCTAAGAATATTGTCCAGCCTTAGTGTATCTTTTTGATGTGTGTTTTTTCTTAGATTTTAAGGAGACTTTTCAATTCGTTATACACCACTATACTGTCTTAACTTACGTTGTGTAATTATACCCTAATGTTTGTGACTGTTCTTTTAAACCTTAAAACAGGATCATTTTCATCTTATTGGTATAACTTAACAGGCATTGTTTTAGTTTTTTAATTTTTTTCTACAATAAGCATAACGTAAACATACAATGAGCTTGTTTGTGTTTTTCACATAAGCAACTCTCACCCCGATTTCTGATTTTCACTGGCTTTAAAAAATAAAGGTACCTAGAGCATGTATACGAGCTATTTGACGTCGGTTTAGAAATTCTTAATTTTATTATCGAGACAATGTTAGAGTTCGCGCGAGCATGCTGTCAAGTCAGGAAAGATGTAAAGGTGTGGGTACGAGGTTGATTATTTTGCAAATTGTTTACAACATTTATTACTGAAAGATTTCCGGATGGACATCGGCTTATGTAAGACACACAAGTAGAAAGAATGATAGGAATAGATTGGTACAAAGTTCCGTCATTTATAAATCCTATTGAAATTACAACATCATTTAAAGAAAATATTAAGTTTTAAACGAAAGACAAATTAGAGGAAGGAAAATAATTTTGTGCTGATATGTGATCAATGATGTGACGTCTTCAGAGTTAGGGTACTGTTGTGTGGTTAAACTTTCGTTGCAGACCAAATTCTAACAAATTTTGAAGTTTCCCAAAGGTAAATAAGAGTTATTTAACATATCTTCAAAGTTTATCTTTCGCACGACAAAACGTTGTTTTTCCTAAAAAAATTGGGAAATCGAATATTGTGATCTTCAAGTTGTAAGGTTTTTGAAAAATATGGGGCCTAAAAATCTGACAGACAAGTTTGTTAAACTGAATATTAAAACTCAACAAAAACTCACGCGAAAGTAAACATCTATGAACATAAAAACGTAAAAATATAGTAGTTAGTGAATTTACGAAACAAATTTCTATAGCCAGATTAAAAACTTTTTAAAAGCACTGTTTGCAGTGCTTTTTTCATTGAGTTATGCAGTTTTATTAAAAAATGAAAAATAATGGAACGAACAACAAAGCATAACCCTATTCGTGACCCTATCCCCCCACCCCCAGCCACACACACAACCGCTTTTAATTTTTCCATATGCATTTATAGGTTACAATTTGATATTTTGTTACATTTGTTAATTTTTTATTATTTGAAAAATACGTTGAAATACGTTTTTCTGCAAAAATTCCGTATTTTAATTTTATAAACTTTAGGAAATTTGTTAGTATATATTGTTACAATATTTTTTTGTTTGTCACGTGACTAAATTGAAAAATTATAGAAATATTTTACGAATCTAAAATTTAATCTAATTTTCACCATTTCTACAAATTTGATGACATCATTAGCTGGCATTGGCAATTCTTTGACCAACTTGTTACTTAAGACGGGTAACACTTGTGGTAAATTTCATGTTGAATGAATAACAACTTTAGAACTTATGGAGACGGCTGAATCATTCCACCCTCTCCCTCTCCACACCCCGTATTAAGAAACCCGCGAATAGCCCAACGGAGGGGCTACTTTTACTGTTGTTTGCGACAGCTCTGTTTTATCGTATTTGTTATTGTTGTTTTATTTTTGTTCAAATTTTTTTATATTTTTTCACCCTACGCACTTGCGCCTGAAAGAATGACAGTAGAAATAGTTCTAGATCATAACCACTTAGTCTTACTTAAATACGTATGGTTTACATATTCGCAAGAACAAGATACGGCAGTGAAAATGCGGGATGATTGTCGCCAAGCAAAGTAGCTTGCCGATAATATGGTTTTGCGCAAGTTTACAATTGTCTTTCAAAACGTGGTTTTCTTGAACCTAAAAAATCATTGTTTCTTGTTTTAAAAAATATAACGTGATTGACAGCTATCGATTTATCCCGATGCGAAGCTAGGAACAAGATTGGCAGCATGCTTCATATCTTATCTTCATATCATATATTTATATCACTTCGGACTAATCTCGTATTCTCTCTAATTTCATACCCTCCCAACCCTGTATTTTCACGTGCTCCAACAAAACAACTGTACTGACTGTAATGGAAACCAAACTTTATATATGCCATTGAATATACACAACGAAAACATTCTCCCGGCCGGAATGTCACGTGGTACTCAGTTAAGGGAAAACACGGACGTTTCGCGGTCAAACTCTTACAGAAGAAGCTTTTACTAAACAAGAATTACATGTATCTAAATTAAACTAAAGTTAAACTAGCATAAACTGTCCGCAAACTACACAATATGGCAGGTCTTAAGTTAGAAAACAGAGATTCTACGAAATATTCAGCCCCTATTTATGAAGAGGTGACTGCGTAAACAGCTTGTTTTTCCTCAAATCATAATGGCTACCCTGAAAAATACGGACCTGTGTAATTAGTTCAAAAGTATCACGCGATATTTGCTGACCGGGATAATAAAAGAGACTTCCGCTAAAAATTTAAACTATGCATTGCAGTATGAAAACTTTTTAATCATCCAACCTTCTTCTGCCTAAAATATGTGTCCTGTCTAAATAAGCGAACACACTAAAAGAAATACGTCGAGAACTCACATGAGCGCGGTTGCGCAAATATGATGCATGTTTTAGCCAGTTAGGTTTATTTCTCTGAGTAAGAGAAGAAAATCCTGTTTCCAGAACCATATATATCACTTTTTTTTTACAAAAAATATTCAAAATATACAATTTATCTACAATGTATTAAAATACAAATTTATGTAATAGAGACTTCTCACGAAAAAAGATCGAGAACTCATCGCATCACCAACGCCACGAAAAAAATAAACAACCTTTTTTTCTTTGATTCAAGCAAATACGATTTACACTGAAATCGGTGCAGTTTTTCTTTCCAAAAAAAACTCTGTGTGTGTGCTGAGACAGTTTCCCTTTTCAGAAAAAAAATCTAAATATAAGCCTTCGTTAGCCTTTATGTTTTCTGACACCAAGATTTAAGTAGGGGACCTGGAAACCATGTTGGTTGAAAAGATTTCTATTTTGACACGATGCTTGTATGACAGTCAATAATAATTAAAATATAACAGTTTTGTTTTAAAATTTCTCACAGCAACTCATATTACAGTCAGCGCATTTTTCACTCACGATGTGAAAACGAGAATACCAAATTAACAACTGTGCACATAATTTGTACTCGATAATGTTCTCGATGAGTCATAACATATTTTATCCTTGTACTTTGCTCTTTGACAGGAGGGAATCTTCTCACAAGTTTGAAATTTAAAACATCTTCCACATTTCCTGCGTGTTCATCAATGCATTGGTTTCGCGCGAGTTTTCTTTCTTTCATCCACTTAATGAGCATTAGTATCTACCAACATTTCAATGCAGGAGTAATGAAGGACACACCAAGGCTAGGTGATACAACATGATCTTGCAATATCATCACTCATGTCTGCGGGTAATCGAGGTAAATCGTCCAGAAGTAGCAAGTTAGGTAGTATATCGAACACGCTGAAGATAGGTAAACAAGGGGTTAGAGTTATCAGAATACACGTTTACAACAAATGGGAATAACTTGAATTGTTCCCATGGGCACCTGAAAAGCATTCAGTAAACTTATCGTGAACGGAAAACCAAGATTGCGGTATGTTACCACGTGATTGGAAAATGGGATTAGAAAAAAGAGTAACCCTAACGTCATTTTTATGAATTACAACACTTAATTCAGTAATACATGAAATTATGCATTTTTAGGTTTGGATAATTTTTTGTTGAATTTTTCTTTCATAAAACAATTTCAATAGATTACAGTTTTAGATGTTAAAACTATTTTCAATAATTACAAGTTACCAATTTATTAGCCCGCCCCTCTTTATAATAAGCCACGTCCTTTGACCCCAGGGGTGCTTAAGCTTAATTATTTTATTTATTTACTCTTTTTTGAATTTATTGGCATGTTATAATCCGTGTTATTCCGACAGTAACAAAATGGACTTACCTTTGTCTGTAAGAAGGTTGAAGCGATACAGGATTTTCTTTCAAT
This sequence comes from Hydractinia symbiolongicarpus, assembly GCF_029227915.1. Classification (NCBI taxonomy): domain Eukaryota; kingdom Metazoa; phylum Cnidaria; class Hydrozoa; order Anthoathecata; family Hydractiniidae; genus Hydractinia; species Hydractinia symbiolongicarpus. The sequence goes on along the minus strand of NC_079878.1, from coordinate 24,404,482 downwards.
GTCAACGACTTTAGCCTCGTCTGCTTCAATGCTTCCAAACCGTTCAAATTCGTGATATTGTTTTGTTGTAATGAAAGATGTTCAATAATGGTCAACTTAGGAAGTTTCTAAACAAAAAGACAGATAAAATTGACACTTTTGAAGACAAATTGTAAGAGTGTAGAAAATGTTTATTCGGTTGAAATAAGGTTTCAGATGCGATCCCTATACAAGCCGGGATTAAAAAGTAACATTGAAAGATATAAATCATGTTATTCACGTTAGATGCAATTACAAACAAAGTTAAAAAATCATTTTCTCGATTCGATATGGGCCTAAAATATTTTATTTCTATGCAACCATAAAAATATTTTTAGATTATTTACAAAAAGTCACCAAATTTCAACAATCAGCTCCTACTCGTGCAAAAGTTTTTTGAACAAAAATCACGGGGTTGAGGAATCAATCTCTGACCCAAAAAGAGCTAACTATCTCTAAAGAGGGTTAAAAAGGTTTTCAGATATTACTACTTTGGGATATCTCGCTTTTTTTGAAAGAATAACTTTTTCACGTAGCCAGCAGCAGATGTGTTAGTGAAAAAATATTTATGTTTATTCGTTGTAACGAGTTGGATTTTTTTATTATTTCAATGACTCAATGAGCTGCTGATATGGTTAGTTATTGGCTTTAAAACGTATAAAATAGGCTTTTTAGAGGTTCAGCTTTCTCAGACAAAAACATGTGTACTCAGATAGCTTAAAGACTGATATTTTAAAATTTTACTCAACATTTTGGGATTTTGTCTTGAAGATTTGATATAAAGGTCTCAAGAATGTTTTACCTTGAGATTCTTCAACTGATTTCTCTGCAGGTATAAATATTTACATCTAAAATTCAAAAAATAATAAGACATAATTCATTTTACATGCTGTTTGTAGACGCACTACCACGAACTAACAAGAAAATCCATACAAAAAAATCGAAATGAATTATATAAAACACAAAAAGATCAAAAAACAATACTCTCGATATTTTATTTCAAAAGCCAGCCTTGTAACTATGTTAGTCGCAGATCTTTATCGGCCAGCAGTTGAAAAATTTTCATTCGTTTCATTTCAAACTATTGATACTACATACCGGGGAAAGCACACAGTTGAAAGATCAGATAATGAATCTTCCAGTAGTTCAATCATTTCAGCACGAATAAGTTTTCGCAAAACTTTTAAAAACTCTTTCATTTGGTAAGGGTGGCCAAGGTCTTGGTATGATAAATTTACGCACTAAAACACAAGAAAGAGAATATACTAGTTTTCTTTCTATACAAGGATTTTGTTTTTGGAGTAGTAGAACCTATTGGCAATGGCGCCAAAACCAAAATCACAAAATACAAACTCACAAAAAACCATCTACTACAAATTCAGTTTAACAAAAGCATAGAAGGATACCTCACACTGTTCCCAATTTTCCAATTTATTTTGGTAGTCCTTCTTCTTTCCTCGACCCCATCTTTTTTTCTTAGGTACGGCTTGATACCGGTCAGGTAATTCCCCATCTTCTGCCAGTGCAGCTCGTTCTTGCTCTTCCAGCATCCATATTGTGTCTTTTTTGAAACCACTTGGAGCTATAATATTAAAACAAAACATTACAATAAACTCTTTTTTAAGTACATTTACAAAAATCCAATGAGCTGTGTGGTATTGCAGTTTGCAATGTAAAGTGAATGAAATTTAACAATTTAGGCATTTTATGGTAATGATTGATTTGTTTTCATCATGTGAAAATTGGTTTTCATTTCACTTGAGACACCTTAATAATCTATAACTTGTCATCTGACACAAAGCTGATTCCGCTACAATTTAAACACACTGGTTTAGGAATGGAACTTAATGAATTTAATAGGTATGCCACATCAGTATTAGTATTTGACGTTTTCAGATGAGCAAATGTGAAAAGAACGCTCTAAAACCGTTGCATCTTGATTAGAATTAACTTACGTTTTCGTATCCGAGGTGTTCTTAACATGTTGGATGTAATCTCGGTATCTTCAAGTTCTGACCATTTGGAGTATCTATACTTTGATGCTGGAAGCTATGATCAAAAATAAAAGTCACAGCAGAGCATTTTGGCATAACAAAAAGTCTGTTAATAATAATGCTGAATTTGTTCAATCATACATAATGACACCACTGCAAATGTATTACACTTTGTGTAATAATTTTTTAATTGAGAAGTAACTTTACCAATTATTTTAAAAGATTATTAAAAAAAGACAATATTTTTGTTTTTTCTAAGAAAAAAAGTTAGGGAAGAGAAAGAAAATTTACCGGTAAAATATTAAGCAGTTCATCATCACTTTCATCATCATGATAATCTTGTGCAGTGACGCAAACAATAGGAACACCTGATGTTGCGAAATCTCCATTCGTCAAAAATCTCTCTGCTGGTCTTCTAACAATAGACCTAAAAACAAGAGCAGACATTCTATTAGAGTAAATATTTTTTAAATTCATCACATATTTTGATAAAGAAATCTATTTATAAATAAATTTGATAAGTAAAACTTAGGAAAATGAAGGGTGTTATTTTTACAAAAGCAGCTGAAAAGTTCAAGAGCCCACAGAGCGGCATTGCATTTGATAATACCATCATAATTGCTCTCCTAGGTTAACACAGCATAGGTAGAAAAAATAGTGATTGATATTTTATGCCGTCAGCCTCACTAATTTCAAATGATATAGCCTGTAAGTTTTTTCCAGCAGGAACCACAAAGGTAGTTCTAGAGTGTTTAACTGCACCACAGCCTTATGTGGGTAATGAACCCTATACCAACTAAGCTAAGAATGCAAGAAATTGTCAATGTGAAAAAAAAGATAGAATTGCGAACAAGTAAAAAAATATTTAAAAAAGACTTTAATTGCAAAGGTTTCTTTTAAATAAAATAGTTTGTTTCGATCAGGTTTAAAGTTCAAGGTTGTTGTTGGTATAAAATGATGAGAGAGTAAACTGCTTGCTCACATTTAAAGAATTTCAGATTTAATTATGCTTCATAAATTATGTCATTTTTAAGTAATAACAAATTTTGACATTTTCTGTCATTATTAATATTAGACATTTTGAGGGGTGTGCATCCAAACTTTATCAATGCATAGATGTCATAAAAGTGAATTGGTTAACAAAAAATTTTTCGGCAAAATCACACTCGTTTGCTCATCACCAGCCATTTAATTTCTTGCTGACGACAACCCTATAACTTGGAATCTTGATGTTGCTTTGCAAGGTTTTTATGGGAACAAACGAGTTTATGAAGAACCTGTCTGTTTCAAAACATGTGAGTTAACTCTACTTTTAGAAATTGGACTAATTTTGGTCTTGCGTGTTTCCTAGTTACTAACACAGGAGCTGATGTCAGTTATTTCCACCCACTTTTAAGTTATTTGATGTACTGCTATTAATAAGTTTATAATGAAAACTCTTGTCAATAGGACAGACATGTTTAGCCCTTGCAATTTTTGTTTATAGATGAAGTATATAATGTTGACATAAGCTCTGTGTTTTTCTGACTTAGTAAGTTCACACAGGGTTCTAAGCTTTAGTATAATCACACAATTGTGTTTTTTTTAATTTAAAAATGATTTGACTGTTTCAGGGAAAAAAATTTAAAATGCCTAACTAGCCTGAAAAGGCCCTGTAATTTTGCACTGATTTGCAACAAGTTAGCTTAGGTATTGTCTTCCAAATCGTTTTATTGTTAATATGAATAAAAAGAATTTTCACTGTATGGAAATCATTTCATTATTATACTTTTTTACATCGTTTCATAATCTTATCATGTAACAAAATAAATGTTTTATATTTTTTACACAAAACGATTTATAACAGACTAAGAAAAATGAAAAATTTTAGACCTATTTTAAAATGATTTGAAAACGATTTGGAAGAAGTTCTTAAACGAATTGATATCATTTGTGCAAGGTTGCATGTACATTTGTTACTGTCGTATTATCAAAATGGTTTTTAGAAGGATGTTGAACCAATTAAAAACAACTTGTTGTTGTTAACCTAAATAATCTTTTCATAAAAGTGGCTGTTTTTTGTTCTAAAATGGCAAGAACACATTTGATGACAATGAAAACATATCCCATCCAAATGTGAGCATGGAACAATATTACGTGAGAGAATAAATCCCACAACACACACAGTATCGTTATTATATTAGCTATGTATATAATTCACAGTATGAACCCATAATAATGATTGTCGACTCTAGAGGCAACCAAGATCCCCAAATTGGAAATACACAATTTTTCTAATTTGGGGAAAAGAAGAAGAAAGACATCAATTTTACTGCCCAACACCTGGCTAGTAGGAGCTAGATTTTTACTTTCAGTTAGCTAGCTAGTACAAATAATTTAAAAAACGTGTAGAAAAACTGTCGTACATACCCCTTTTCCATCATCTTTAAACACCAAAGAAATTTATGAACTTCTTTAGCAGCAATTTAGCCAGTAATCGCAGTTTGTTTACGCATTTTTACAAGTTCTTTGATTTCAAACATGGCTACTACGTAGCTAATATAATGGCACTATTAGATCTGGTTTACATTAAGTGTTAATTTGCGATAAAGTTGCATTAAAAAAAAAAAACAGATTCAAACAATATTATTTTTTAACATAAGATAGCTTACATATGTTTAAATTTAATAAAAATAAATTATTAAAATCGTATTCAGTTGTCTGGTTTCAAAAAAAATTTTAAATTTACAATATAGTATGGTTAGAATTGCTTACAAGTGTGAAAGGGGCTTAAATTTACGGCTGGGTTGTTAGTGGCAACAGCTAAACAAAATTCCTGTAACTCTATGTAGCAACGCTGCGATGAGGACCGAGTGTGGGTCTTTTTTCTTAATATTAATATTTATGTATCTATTTCTAAGGTTACAAAAATAACTTTAAAAAGAGTGTATTCAGGTTAATATTTTATTGCTTTTAGTTTATTTTTAAGTTATGCAAAATTGATAAAAAAAAGTGGTTAGATAACTACAAACTGAATATCGTACACTGTTTCTTTTTTATAAGAATTTTTTTTATCAGAATCACCCTAAGTTTGAAAGTATGTAACCATACACTTATGTTGCTAATTTTGCCTTGCTTTTAACCCTTCGATGATCATACAGAACTGTATTGAAAAGGATAACATCGACATGTTGAAGTGTGCGTCGTTTAATATATAATCTGACAGTTTTTTTCTAACAAGAGGTCATTGTTGTTCAAGTTGTTTAAAGCAAATTTTTGTTTTTCATTTTTCCCGCCTTTATTACAAAATTTTGTGGTAATTAAAAATCACCTAAGAAAATTTAGGCTCATTTTTGACGAATAACTAAGAATTATAAGGCTTGGGCCAATTGTAATAAATCTTTTATAAAAAGGAAACATCGTAGTCGTGCAAAGCATTCAAATCACTCTTAGCAGTGTGTTCTCGGCTTTATAATGTTGTGGCATCATCATGGCTAGTAATAATAATAATAGTCATAAAACATCTTTAAAATTTGTAAAAATTGATACTGCCAAAGCAAATTTATACATCAAGCATATCGTAAGTTCTCTTTTTTTTTAAAATATTATTCATCCAGGAGAACCTCTTCAGTTTATATCGGTATGCTTTCCAAAAGGGTCCTGTGAAGGGGGTCCTACCGCCTTTAAAGCTCCTATTTGAGCTACGAAAGTTGTGCAAGCACAGCAATCGCTCAACAACCGCCTAATATATCAACCATATTTATCATGCTGAGCGCTAAGCGTAAAGGAAAGATTCACAGACAGAATCTATCTAACTAGTCTTGGGACAAATCCACGGGGTCGTCCGTCTTTAAATAACACATTATTTCGCGTGCTCGTTGCAGAAAACTTTTCTTGCGGAAAGACAGAAAAAATAGCTGTTAATATATAGATTAATAAACACTTGAAAGACGAATACTTCTAGTAGCGAACGATTTTCTTTTTCCCCTTAAAACTGTATGGTCAAATTCTCATAAAATTATTTCAAACAATGGACAAGCAATTAGCATGCACTCTAACATTTCCTTATACCCGAAAAGGTCAATTTTGAGTTTCTAATTTTTATTTTTTCGCTAGCCATCATCCACAAGGTGGCAACACTATAAAGAACAGCTTTAAAACTTCGAAGACTAACCTGTGTTCTAACGTTTCTTTGTTATACGGCCAGCGTCTTCAAAACCTTCGACTTATCAATGTAATGCCAAAATCTCTGAAATAAACAATTATATCATTTTAAGAACTTCTTGTTAGCGAGGTCGAACATTGCTACATCGGTCGCACGGGGAAAATTGAGCCTAAAGATATTCGGATTTTGTGACCTGTTTAACGACTGAAGAACTACGACAGCACTATTTTGACCAACCAAGCACCTGCTGCGTAAGGCCATAAGTCCATTTTTTATGACGAGTGAGCCCTTACTGTGCAGTGTCTCCCTTATGAAGCTCTTCATTTAATATTCACAACTGTGGGATCATGGTATATTTCAAATTGACGATCACAAGGTATTAAATAGAGACCAAGAAAGTGTAAACTTTATTATATAAATGGCCACGGTTGGTATTCGTGCTAGTATACAGCGGATATAGTGTAGTGATAGCGCATTCCAGTTGTAATTATAATGTTTCAGGTTCGAGTCCCCACTTCAGCGCATTTTAAATGTATTGTTGTGAGTCCATTTGGAGCCATCTACTGACCGCAAACCGGCTTGTGCGTCAGGCAAGCAAGTTAGAGCAATACTTAGCAATAGGTATCACTGGTGGTAATGTAACATAGTTACAATCAGAGGAGAGGAATGGCCAGCCATTAACCTTCCCGTTACCTACTTACTTTTTACTTACTCACAGAGTTGGATCGTGAATAAAGCAACATTTCTGCAAGTTTTTAATGCACTATAAAATCATAAGTCAACTACTTTTTAATATAAACAATTGTGCATACAGTTAAGATGAAGCTGTTTTAAATTGATAAGTCATGCGAAGCGCGCTATAAACGACGATATAGAAAATCTGGACCGAATAAAGTTTGGTGAATTGTCATTTTTGAAAGTTTTCCGAAATATACTTCGCGAAAAATGCCAGAAATTGCAAAAAAATTTCTGATAAAAATAAAAATGTGCTGGACGTGATAAATAATCAAGTACAGACCATTTAAAAGTCTGATGATTGTGATGGTTTTGAACCAGTTCAATAGGAAATATTGAAATTTTTAAAGAAAGTCTCGGCATTTGCAATGTCTCCCAACCACTCTCAGACATTGTTAATGAAGCAAAATTTGCGAAGGTGCACAGAAAAGAACAGGTGAAGAAAGAAGAATCCTTGAAAACGAAAAGAACTGGAAGGTAGACGGGAGTTCACATACCAAAAGAAGTTTTTGACTATCTTGAATTATCTCCAAATTTCAATTTCTAAAACGATGTGTTATTCTTATATAAGTTATTACAGAAAAATTAGGAAGCGAAGGGGAGGGGAGCTTTTTTGGGTTAATACAAACCTGACGAGTTAATTACTCAATAAAACATAACTTGCTCAAATGCGACTCTAAAAAAATAATGTTATTGCTTACGTCATACAAAAAGTGTTAAATTTGGCATGTGCTGATTAATTTATTCTTCCCTGTGCTTCGAACTTACAAAGAATGTAAATCCAAAAAGAATTATCCAGCCCCGTCCCCGGGGTTTTTAGTCTTGGGATAAACAAAAAGAGACAAGGAGTTCTTTGATCAAGGTTGAGAATTACCCGTGGAAACCTTCGCGGGGCGTAAAGTTACCCTTTTCCGCCCCAAGTTTTTTAGGAAAGAAACAAAAACCAAAACGCCTACTTGGAAGCTCTCCTTTCACTTCGCAAGCACCACAAGTATGGAATTCGTGAAGCAGGTAAAGTTCAATCTCGTTCCAAGCGCATGTTGTTTCTTTTTTTATATTGGGACGACGAGAAGACTCTCACTTTTCAGACATAAAAAAGGAGGTAACAGGCAGTTGGAACGAGGTTGAGTAAAGTTAGATCAGTCAGTCAAAAAAATATTTATAGTAATTAATTTAAACAAATCTTGTTATGCATAATGATTTATAAAAAAATTTGAAGAAATTTGTGCACAGCGCCGAAGTGATTAGTGATTAGAATAGCTAACAAACTATTTACGTAAAACAATTAAGTACCAGTCTATCGTACAAGGGCAAGGATTCCGTCCAAAGGATTGATTTTGCTTCCTCTCCCACTGTAATGTTACTTTACAGTAAAGACTTCAAATAATAATGCTGTAACTTGCTTACCTCCCACAGAAGTCGGTTCACAGTCAGTAAAGGCTGCAAAGGGGCTGATACACTTTCTTTAAATTGGGTTGGAGTAAATATTAAACGTGAAAACTTGATTGGTTAGAAGATCAATGTTCCACTACTATAACATCTCCGCCATTTTTTCAGTTACTCTGTGTATATAGTAAGCAAGTTAAGTCCCCTGTCCACGTCCCCAGGGTAATACACGGCGGTACTGGTAAATCGAGTCAAATACTTATTCGACTTAAGATACACGTTGCCAGGTAAAAGACTTTAAAAGTTTGTGCTGAAGCTAAGAACGGGTCTATCTTTAAACGTCCAATCATGGGTTTTTGTTTAATGAAGTTTTTATTAATTTCGTGTAATGAATCAACAGATTTTTTTCAGGTGGATTTGTAAAGTGACAGGTAATTCTTAGCACAAAAATAGGTCAAAGTAACATTTTTTTGGCAGAATAACTCAAAGTTAAAATTGAAATCAACTGTGGGGATGTGACAGTTGGATGTTAAGTTGCAAAAAAGACGACAAATCCATTTATAGCTCTTGTGGATTAATTTAAAATTATATTCCTGAGCACGCATTGTCTTACGCTGGGAGTCCGGAAAAATCTATGCATGGGTTGCAATACGTTTGACGCAAGCAACGTATCCGAAGAGCAACAAACGTTTGGTGAGTATGGTGGATATGGGCGTTGACATGCACGGAAAAAAGGTTTAAACGTGGAGATGAAACCCAGATTAAAAACGATCTTTCATTTTCTGAATTGCACGTATTTTGTTAAAATGGAAGAAGAAAAAACAGTCTCCTTGTATTTGCTTCTTTTAGTTTCCTTTTTCAGCGAAAAAACTTTTGAGTTATCTAAGTGGGTAGGGGCGTTGGAAGAGCTTCTTGATGTTTGAGTTTACGGGTGTTTTTAATAGTAGCTGTTAGATTGAAGAGATCGCAGGAAACAGTGCGACATAATTCCAGTTGGCCGATGTTTGAGTACCTTATAAATATTCATTTGAGTACTTAAATGTTACATAACCTCGCGTCACATTTTCATAAGAGAATCCTAAAAATAAGTTCATAACTCTCTTAACTTCGAAGGGGCTACAAAACGGCTGTTGGTTTTCGACTTTAGTAATTTCACGAAAGTATAGCTAATGGCGGTGGAAAACTTTATGATCACTGAGGAAAAAAACAACATCTAAAATTATCTTAAGTATAATATTGCACCAATGTATGTAGGTATATTTCGCATAAAAAAGGTATAATTACAAAAGTTTTCATATACGTAACATTACAATACATATATATATATATATAATATACGTAACATATACATACAATACTACGGATTAATTGCAACTTTTCTTACTAAGCCAGGTGACTCGCAGAAGACAAAAGTAGTTTTATCATCGAGACCATGTTATTTCTACGCAAAGCGTAGTTCCACGGTGCCTGTTTGTGAGAAGGTAGCTATTTACTGTTTAACGTGACAAACAAGTTTATTAATAACAAATATATAGCCCCACATATATTGCATACCATAATTTTTTCGACATAAGTATAATTATCTTGTTTTTAACTCAAGTTTTTCAATAAAATAAAGTTTAAACTTTTTTAACTTGCTATTTAGCTAAATCCTTCGAGATTTTGCATATAAAAAACATAACGCCAGTCTGAGCAACAAGCTCCCCGTGTTATCTTTGTCCTTTCGTCGAAACAAATTCGATTTACTGATATTTAATAAAAATATATTAAATATCAGTAATAAGTACAGACCGTACTTATTTTCACCACAAAAAGAATACCACAGAAAAAAACAGCAGGGAGGAGGTATTTTCTAGGTGAAAGATTGTTCAGTCAAAATAAAACAAAACAGGTTCCTATCAGCACTTATAACTTCGTTTGTGTGTAATTATTTTGTCATGTACCTTGCTCAGCAAATTCTTAGAAAGGGTCAAAGGACATTGTTTATTGTATATTTAAAAACTTTTTGACGAAATTCTGCGATATTGAGGTTCAGTGGAAACCTCAGGTTAATTCCACAATTAGTTCTCCTTATTATTATAATTAGCTCAGGTTTCTTTAGATGATTGTCAAATCCTAAAATAGGATGTTGTCCAAATGTTTTTGTTCTGTTAGTGTTTATAACATTGAAACAGCATCACCAACACACAGCAGAAACTTTCTAAAGTTGTGGGTTCAATTTTTTGTTTGTGTTATACAGGTTGCATCCCTGGGGGTTGAAAATGCAATACAGTTTTGTGTTTTGCCGCTTCCTCGCAGTTTTTCTCATTGTCTAGAAGCAAAGTATTGCTTAGCAATCCAAGGCAAACGTATTTACTAGATATAAATAAGAACAACAACTTAAAAGAAGATGATAAATGATTCCTAATGTCTGCTTTTTGGATTTTAATTTTAGTTACAATTCATGTAGAACCAGAAAAAATGACTTCTGTATGAAGTGTCTTTCCTGTAGAGCTATCAGTCTTAAAGAATGTTCACTTGAGAGAGGTTTTGCTGTAAAAATGTTTTGCAATTTGTAGACACACACAGCCTTCCGATTGTCCAATATCAGAAGTATTTCTTGACAGGTAAAGATAAAACCCTTTGTTGAATAAAAATAAAAATAAATTTCTGAATAACATATAAATAGATCGGAATAATATATGCTTTATAAAAGTGTTCGCTTAGGTTTCTGTGAAGGTTTTATCTTATACATGCATTCTCTTCAGAAAGGTTCCACTGTACGTTTTTCGCAACCAACCTTTCATTCTCAATCTTGATTAATTTATTTGCACTTCTATACTGGAACACTTCTGAGGCGGACACAAAAAAATTATCTTTGTTGGGCTGTAGGCTTTGGACAGCTTCCTCCTAAATTTCTCAGTAACCGGCGAAAGGTAACTAATAGCAACCAATATTCTAAACATATATGTAGCCGTCGTGAAAAAGTTCAAGAAAAAAAGTTAATGCATGTAGAACGTCATCTAATTCCATTTTTATCGAGGTTAATTGCAACCAAAATGTGCCCACATCGGACCGAATAGAACTTTCCACTTTACGCAGTCCGGTTTTTAAAGTTGTCCGGTATCCGCTTGTGAAAAGTGTTGCGTAGTTCTCTAAGTAATTCGTCCGGAACAAATAATTAAATAGTCTGTCTTTAAATAGGCGGGTTAGAGATTTTCATCTGTAAATCAAAAACAAATTCTTCCCTCATTAATATATTCACTCCACAAATGATTTGTTTGCAATGTAAAAAAATCATTTCTAGGTATACTTTTTTAAGGTGTCCGATCATAAATGCGTCCGATTTAAAAAATGTTGCGTAGTAACTGTTTTCGAATAATTTGTCCCTGACATATAAAAGTATTTGTCTCAGGATGTCTGCTTGATGAAGGTCCAAGTGTAAATCAAAAACAAATTGCTGCGCTGTTCACAAATTATTTGTTTTCAATGTAAAAAATTATTTTTAAGTATAATAAATTGCATTAAATTATCGCCTAATTGGTTTAAAGGTGTTTTGAATGCAAGTTGATTTCAATCACACATAAAATGTTATGGAACATTAGAAATTTAAAACTTGGTAAAGCTAGCATCTCGTTGTAGACTTTTCGTTACCAGTAAGCACCGGTAATATCATAGTAAACACAAAATGCAACACTAGTCCACTCTATCCAGCATAAGAATACAATTAAATTGAATGCCTTAACAGCCCTCATGTATAAGCCAGATTACCCCACGCAGATAAGGAAACTGTTGGAGCCTAGCGTTAATTTCATGTTTTGATGTTATCAAAGTTTTAATTGTGACAGGAAGCTTTTTTTCTGTATAATTAACAGCACTTCTTGTGGGTGCTTCTGGGCGGGTCACGTCAAGAACTTGCATGGTAATGTTGTTTTTTTGCTTTGTTGCTAAGTAAAATCATAATGGTATACCTATCTGCGTTTTAAGAAAAAAGTGAAGACTTGTTTTGCTTTGTGTTATATCATAATGCTGTTTGTTGTTTTTTGTTGTTATTTAATGTTATTTTTTGCTTATTTTTTGACTTTGTTATTATTTGTTGTTATGTGTATTATTTCGTTCTAGTTTTTTTTGTCAGTAGTTGTTCACTTCGCTCACATAACTAGTTATAACATCTTAGTTTTCATCAAACTTTATATTCTATGTGAGAATCTCTATAACAATAGCAAAAGAGCCGTGCTATTGGCACACAAATAGTGTGGAATTGAAACACTATAAATTTTCCCACGGGTTAACTACAAGTCTCTATAATAATAGCTGCTGTATTTTGTCTATCGGCTAAAATCGGTTCAGTCTAAACTACGCATGAAATATTTAAGCTACAAATAACAAATGCGATATAGTTTTATTGACTTTGTTAGGACGGGCGAACATCTGTGGATGTTCCACGGGTGATCGACTAGTTTGTTTCACATTACTTTTCGCTATTTTTATTGTTGTTTTATTGCCTTTAAAAGCTACCCACTCAAGCCTAACTTTATGATTCCATGAGAAAGTTGATGCTTTACATATATCAGCCTTTATTATTTATAAATAGTGACAAACAAGTGAAAGTTGACGAAGCACTTTATACTTCATAAGTGTGTACTTTATCTTTAGGAACAAACATAACGATCTTGTTATGAAGCGCAGATCAAAACGAACGTAACAGTTGAAAATCAATTGTTTGAAAAAAATGACATTGTCATGTCATCAAAATGAAAATTTCCGATTGGCTGTCTAAATAAAAGACACTTTAAGTTGTTGTAACAGGAAGTAACATCAATGGAGTATTCAAGACTACGAAGTTATCAAGAGGTAGTGATCAAATGGAATGTGTCAAAATATTTTATAGTCATTCGTTGCTTAGCGATAAAAACATTTTGAATCTTTAAAATCATTAGTTAATTGTGATCCCTTGGTTTATTTGCAATGAAACTGTATACTTGATACAGTTTCATTGCAAATAAACGAAGGGATCCCCTTTAACTTTGTTTTCCCTATGAAATACAAACCTCTTTGCTTAAAAAACTGGGGATAGATTAAATGTCTAAAGTGGCTGGTTAGTTAAGGCTGTTTTATTTAACCAGAGCTTTCATTGCACTGTTGCCTCTCAAGATTCTCAGTCAAAGTGTAGCCATTCCAAGCTAAACTAAAAACCAGACAAGTTTTAATATCCTTTGGAACCCATGGTAAGGTTGAATGATATGCCTCCCCCCCATCCCCACCACCGTTCCCCCAAATGTGTTAATTTTACCAGTGCTGTTTATGATATTTTCACAAATTTTGAACTGGCAGTGAAAGATTAGGAGGGGTGGGGGTGGGGCAATTCCAACCAAAGCTACAAGCATAAGTGGTCTAAGGTTTACTTCGGAAGATAAATGGTAGTCTTGATTGTTCTAGCTTGCTTTGTCACCAGTCGATGAATTTCTAAGCCAACATCATTTCATTCAGGAGAGGACCAATCCCTTTTTCTTTTTACATATAGTTTATTAAAGACCTTTATTTAATGCGCTGAGAAAACCATCCATAATTCCTAACGTCCAATGTTAGTCAGAAAATAACTTTTAAAATGACAGATGAGACAATGGTCTTTCATTACAACGAAGAATGTTTTCAAAGAACGTTCTCGACTGCTTTATACCCGGAGAAAAAATTTTCTCGACCAGTGAGATAAAAAGATTTCCTGCTTTATGAAAGGAAAAATTATAACTAAATTTGCTAATGTAGAAGAGATATTTTAAGATACAATTTATTTGAGTGAAGAACTAAGTCCAGTGGAAATTAAAAAATCTCTTTCTAAGCAAACAAGGAAAAAGATTGATAGCAGTTTTTAGCAGTTTTTAAATTATTTTGAAATAATAAAAATAAATCCTTAAATTAGCCTGGTGAAAACTTATACATATGTGCTAAAATTGATAAAAAAACAACAAAACAATTCTTCGAAGTAACGCTTTTCCTTTTCAAAACATCATTAAACACAAAATTAGCTGGAGTTATAATGGACAAAACATATATACTTTGTAGGAATGATTTCACAGCAATATAGCGCACAGCTAACGTTGCATAGACAAAATTGTAACTGCATACTTGTATTCAAAATTATAACCGTTAAAGAAGAACGATTGGTAGAGACATTCATCTACAAAACAACAGCATATAGAGCGTTGATGAAAACTGAAGCCAGCAAAAAACGTAGACGACAGTAGATTGTAAAGAATTGTAGCAAGGAAAATGTTACAATGAAAATGGCGAAGACAAAGTCTCTTTCTTCCGCTCGAAGCGATGTATTTTTATGGTTGCGGTTTACTTGTGCACGTCCTTCTGTCAAACTGACATAAACTCCATTTCAAAATGACAAGATATAAAACCTTAATATAAAACCACGCGCTCCTCCATAACTGCCCCTTTTTACATCGCTCTTTCATATCCGCCTCTTTTTACATCGCTCCAAATTGAATCACTCGATTTAAGTGGCGTCACTACTAAAACTTTCGCAGTGATCTCCAACAAAAAAATGTAGAACCAAGCTTATTTTACTCAGCGTAAAAATTAATTTTGTTCAATGTTGGTGCTAGATTAGGACCAAAATTTATATAAAACTTGAAACTCAGGGTCGATATAAGTCAAACCAACCACTGAGACCGCATTTCCGAACTCATAATTAGCATTACGAGATCATGCTCGTATACAGTGCTAATTTTAGAACATTTCTCTTCGGTATTGTTTCACTTTGCAATTAAAAACGTGTTCTTAATTATCCTGATACCTTAATAGAAGAAAGGTCTTTTACGAGCTTCTATAAATGGAAATATGAAGTACTCCGATATGATTGATGAAGCCGCGTACATCTTAATGAATTTACTGGCGCCAGTCTATGAACTGTTTCAAAATCTACACGAGATTCTCCTTAGCGCTGGTCGAGGTGCAGCTGTAGTGTAAACACGCACAAGAAGAGACAATTAAAAACGAAAATAAAGAAAGGTATTTGTGATGTCATCCCGTGTGATCGAATGCATTGATGGGAAGAAAAAATATTTCTTCTTTCTATTTTGGTGCGTACCAAATTCTATTCTAGGTTCTATGACGATATTCTTGCTCTTGACAAAGAAGAGAAATAGAAGGAGCTCAGAGAAAGGGTAAAAACGAACAATTTCATGCACGTATTTTTTTCAACTGAAGTTGTTTGTTTGTTTGTATGTTATAAATAAATATATTATACATCTTTATAAAATATTCAATCTTTTGTACAATAATTTAAAAAAAATTAGAAAAAAATCCATACAGTTTTTGTTTAAAAATACGTATTTAGAGAAGTCACTCGTAGTTAACACGAAGTCACTCGTAGTTAACACGAAGTCATTTGTAGTTAACACGAAGTCAGTCGTAGTTTACACGGAGTCACTCAAGGTTAACACGAACTCACTCGAAGTCAACACTAAATTATTTGAAGTTAACACGAAGGCATAATGATATTTAATGTTACGTGTTATGGGACAAGACTTTGTGTCCATTTTATGTAAACAATTTATCAATACGAGGCCAATCTCATTTCTACATTAAATTTTAAAAAGCTGTAGTATGGAATGTCGGTTCTCAATTAAAGATCTATTATTCGCCATATGAGCCTTTTGAGATAAAATTAATTGAATTTCTAATCTTTCATTCCTATCAAGATTTGATTTTTGCTTTGCCATATGCGCATTTGCAACTCTCTATAACAAATTCACGTTTTCGTTTATACCCTTTTCTTCGACCTGGGCATTTTAATTTGATTTTAACTTCTCGTATTTTATCAGGAAAACAACCTCGAAATAAACTCAAATTTCCGTTTTTAGTGGATACAATTGCAGAGTTACATCCTCCAACGCAAATTTGTGTTTTCACGGTACTCGGTATGCAACCGTCGGCGGTAACATTGCGAATATAAGGCAAACCAGTACAACTTTCATTCTGTAAAGATAGAATATAGTGACCCGGGAGTTTTGAATAAATTTCTTTATTGTTATGCCGATGTTTTTCTTCGAGACGTTTTGCTTCTTTTTCTTCTTTTAACGACGCCAATCCTTCAGGTTTCGTTCGGCGGCCTGGCCAACGTGGTTTCGATCTTTGACATACTATCGGGACAATTATTAGCAAGACATAATAAATCTTCAGGATGATCATTTTTTTATTTCACTGTTTTCTCTCTAAAGATAAAACGAACCACCATCGTTGAGTATTTGCAAATTGTAAAAATAAAAGACACAACATCAGAACAGCACTTTCTCACAATTGCAAATACTTTGCATAACAATACAAGAGCGATTTATTTATTTATCTATTTACCTACTTGATGACTACAGTAAGAGCTTAAATTTTTTCCTCTTACAAAAAAAAGAGAGTCAAACTTCGCTAAGGAAATTGCTGTAATAAAAAAACCTCAATAAATACTACAGACGAATTACATTGCAGAGAGTAAAAAACAACAAACATTGAATAGTCAACTTTGTTTACCCAATAAAACTTAATCTTCTTAGAAATGTCTTTATTTAAGACGAGTGCATTCGCGAGCTTTCATCATATAAAAATCACCAACTTTAAAAGTCTTCTTTATTTTAAAAGTCTATATCAATTAAATGATTAGAAATAATTACGCAAGTCTATTGTTTTCTAATTAAAAATTGAACAGTGTAAATAGGTCATAAATTACGAGACAAAAAAATAAAACATCAGCTATCTCATGTGGAAGTCATGTTGTTACAAAACAGGCGACATCGCATCAAACGGACTGTCTACATAATTTCATAATTTTTTCCCGCCAAAAGTTCCAGCTTTATTTGTCTGTGAAACCTTTATTTATCGCCGCACAAAGACAAGCTTTGCAAGTGTCACCAACTGTGAACGTGGTTTGGTGTAATTTAAGCTCGAAATATTTTGTTGTGGTTAGATAGAAAGAGAGATAATCTTTGTTGTTGTACACGGTTCGTTGTGAAATTCAAAATAAACAAGCTCACGAAAGGAAAAGGAAGTGATTAGAAAGATTAAAAAATCAGAGAAAAACTGTCATGGGTTGACCACCTTATTATCACTACGACTTTTATCCCTCACATTTAATTATGGGGGATGTGACCAGGGTCAACATAACTAAAAATATTCGAACGGTATAAATAAAATGGCAATATGAAGCCACTGCGACAGCTCTACGACAAAATTTATTTTAAATCAACTTGTTTTGACACCAACATCCGTACTGCAAACTGTTATGTTGGACATCTTTAATTGACACCAGATGTTTCACTGTCTTTAAAATAAACATGTCTTTTAAATTTTTTCCACAAGTAATTAATATTGATGTCAAATACTTCCCATATTTTAATGTATAAATCGTTTTCCTTTGTCTGCGATGTGATAACATTCTAAAGAATATTCATTTTAGAGTTCTCGCACCAACCTCCTGCCTAGCATCTATTCATATTTTTAATAAAAAAAAACAACGGAGTATTGGTTATTAGTGGTGTGCACGGCATTTATTTTAATTGCAGAATGATGGAGTCACAGGAAAAAACAAAGTAGGTCTGTTCCTTACAGGAAATGTAAAATGCAGATTGACGTAACAAGAAAATTGTGGACGCAAGACTTTGTTCATGTTGCCTGCTGATTATCGGGTGGCAAAAAAGGTTGAAGCAGAAGACAAATAGGGTCGTCTCTATGGCAAAGTTTGCAAAAACATTCCACTGGACCTATCTTAATGAGCGATAGCATATAACAATTTTAGATTACAAGCCTGAAGAGGCCAATATTAAATACGCCAGATTAGTTTTTGCTAATAGCAGTTAAATTTTGAGAGACTTTGCCCTTCTCACAACACCGTAGATAAGGTTGACAGGGGTAGAGTGCTTAAACTGAAGTCAACTACCACAGACAAACGATAGAAATTTTATAACCAACTAGTTTTACGGGATGCTTACCCTAACAAAAGCAGAAATTTAGTTGTAGTTATTGTCTTGTCTTTTTTTTAATCTTCCACTTTCAACTTTCATAACATCTCAAAATTTGCGTGTAAGTATAAAAATGACAAACACAGTAACCTGAGTTAATAACATTTTTTGTTATTAAGGCAAGTTAACATAGAAACATTTATCGGTACATTTTTAATTAAAGCGCTTTTAAAACGCTGCGAGATGAAGTTTAAATTTTCTGTATTTTAAAACGCTGCGAGATGAAGTTTAATAATTAATAAGTAATTTTCTGTTCGTTTTTTATAAGTTGCTACAAACCAAAAAATTAAGTATGAAAATGAGTCGTTAACGTGGTTGTATGTGATGAAGAATATCTCAAGTGGAGTGTTATTTCAAATCAATGTGAAATTGATCTACTTGTAGGTGAAACTTATCCTTCTTAATATCGCCACAAGACATGCTTAGCGGAGATTGAAAACAGCGCAATTCATCTTAGAGACACATTATCGGCTTTTGACGCCGGCCCTAATTTTTTACGCTGACACAAGACATTGACGGCTGTAGTTTCAAGAAGTCATATAAAGCGGACCATTTTCCCCGCTCTCTTGAAATGTTACCCCTTTACTCCACACCCCGAAACAGTTTGGGAATCAGTGATTCTGCACTGTCTTCCCTAATACACACCTTTCCTCCTCCTCCCCCCGGACATACGTTTTACAACTAAGAAACAAGCAACTACTTGTTTCTATGAAGAACAAAAAATCTAGAACGAAGAATCTAGAATGAAGAACAAAAAAACTAAAGTATGAATATACGCAAAAGTTCCAACTTGAGAGAATACCAATGACTTAAGAGGAACTTAAGGCCATACGAAATTTAAAACCAGTTAAAAAAATTTTGGAGGGTTTTTTATTATTGGTCATGTTTCTAAAATCAGCTTTATTCAAGAATAACATCATCAAATTCTGTGGTCTTATAAAGATTCTTGATTATTACTTTAAATCTAGCGCTCATTATTTCGGCCTACGAAAGTGTAGACAGAACGTGTGCATATATAAAACCTAGTATGTTCTTTTCACATAGCTCGCTCTTATTAAAACCACTGAAAACCAAATTTCAACCTTAATGATATCTACAGTCAAATTTATTGAAGTAGAAAAACGGCAAAACTTTTGAGTTAAATAGTGAGCCTTATCATTTGCATGCATTTTAAAAAAACTTTTGTTTTATTTCAACCAACTGGTTGTGTTTTTAATTCTTTTCTGTTCTTTGAATTTAATCCTCGTGTGATGTTAGAAAGTTGTTGTGGTTAAAATCTCTAATTCATGGCATTCAGGAGTAGTCAAAGTTCAAGGTTGGAGTTGAACTTCGCATTAATTTGCGAGCACGTTGTGTGTTATCCGTAATTATCTAAATTTTTGGACAAAATTGGATCAAAACTTACGAACTCCAAACTTTCTGGTGTCAAGTGAGGGCTGAGCTAGCACCTTATACCTTTTAAACATCTGTCTATACAACTAATCGTTACTTCAACCCAGATTTAGTAGGTTCAGAAATATTTTAATCCGACCCGTAAACAATTAATGAAGATTTAAAACTCAAATACAAATGGATAACAGAATTTTAGGAACGTGCCAAAAACATATATTTATAGGTATAACATAAACCTATCTTATGTCTTACCCGAAATTATAGGTTTTCCACAATCCGGAAATACTATTGAAAAAAACATTCTCCAGTTATTTGATTGAAAAATCGCACACTGTGAATTTCTCGGAAAACCTTTTACTCGGAACCAGAGCTTCTATGAAACTCTTTAAGTAGAAACACTCTAGAAAATTCGAATCTCTTGGTCTGTTAAGCAAATTTGTCGAATTCTTGGACAACTTAATCTCGAACTTTGTTCGATTCTTTTGGAGAATCTTTAAAAGCAATTCTTCTTTACCTCATATAGAATTCATTATCTCGCGCTTTAAATATAGAAAGAATTTTGATAAAAGAATGGATAGAGAATTTGTGGCAATGACATGTAAATGATTATTTCTAAAAGTATAGTATAATGATCACCCTACCTGTGATTATTCTTCCCCTTACCTCTTTATATTTTAATCTATTTATAGAAAACTTAAAGCCTCCATAACTCAAACTTTTTTCTCGGCCTCATGACAGCTTCAATTTTGGAGAGTCATGATATTTATACGTACATATATTCATGTCTTCGTGCAGCGCGAACTTCATATCACATCTATAAACAGATCTCCTCCACATTGTCCGCATTAAATAACTTTTAAATTTTTTTCTGCATACATTCTGTTTGATGACATGCGTCATGATTTTCCACACGAGTGCTTCGTTCCTGCGTCTTGACCGCGAAACATTATTAAGAAATGATAAAGCATATTTCTCCTGTGAAATTAAATTGCTCCATTTCCTGAACATGTCTTTTGTCTCAGGAAGTTTTTGTTACACCAAAAATTTTTGTTAGTTCCTCTTTTACAAAATGAGATAAATTTTAAATTTCAAAGATGAAATCAAATGGAGCCAATAACCCTACATCGGGTTGAAATCAAAATTAACTTTTTTGAAGCGGTTTCAACTCCTGCATATCGTTGCATTGTCTTTAAGTTTTTAAATCCATTAGGCCAGCTGCGCATGCGTTATAAATTTGCACGCACGTGCATTTGGTTCATTCTATCCATATCCGGTTTTAGATGGAATGTTTTAAGGGTTCTCGAAGATGCATTTGCATTCGAAACCGTTGCTTTAAGTCAAAGCACATAGGAGTATAAGAAGCGAACAATCCATAACAAATCAAATGAGAGTAAATAGAAAATGTCTGAGAGGGCAGTAACGTATGGTACATTAATATGTGTAAAATATATGAAGCAAGATGCATTTCAGTTGAGGCTATTTTGAGGTAAGAAATGAAAGAAAAATTATTTTTTGTAACAAAGATTTTATAATTAACGTTCTAAGTTTATGGGTTAACATCAGGAAGAAATATTTTAAATTTGATGTAGTTTTTTTTTTCAACATCAGGAAGGTGCTATTAAATGCTGTGTCTAATTGTCTAACAATGCGGTTTCTGTGCAACTAATGTCATTTTATCAGACGTTGCTCACAAACGGAAAAACGTGTGGCACCTTTATGCTATTTGAAGAAACGAATAAATAATTCTAACATTTACTTTATCTAAACAACAAACTCAGGGAGTTAGCAATGTCGTATTTCTTTGTCATTTTTTTGGGCTACCTTTCTGTTCGAAACCAATTTTGGTCTTTTGATATTCACGCTTTTTTGATACACAATTTGTGAGTACTCATTTAAAGAGCAGAGACTTTCTTCGTTGGAAAATTATTCGAAAACATTTATCCTGAACGTAATACGTTGTCGATTAAAAAACTTTTAAATGGCTCAATCCCAATTTATGAAAAGCGACAGGAATGAAATATAACATAAAAATAATTAAAAAAGAAAACAAAGATTTGCTGATGCCAAGATAATTTATACGCCTTTGTCGAGCATGTTTCATTTATGAGTCGTGAGATTCATTTTCTTGTGAATTTGATTCACTGATTTGTTTCTACATTAGAAACAAAAATTTTCGGACGGAAAAACTTTCGGATTTTTTTTTTCAAAAATTTTCTGACGGAAAAACTTTCGGATTTTTTTTTTCAAAAATTTTCTGACGGAAAAACTTTCGGATTTTTTTTGTCCGAAAATTTTTACATCCGCAATTTGTGTCTGCCGATTTTTGGTTTTTCTTATTTTTTTAAAAAGGACCAGTGCTATAAGGGGGACATCAAGGGAGAAAATTTACCAAGAACTAGGTCTAGAAAGTCTCCGTGATAGGCGATGGTATCGTAGGTTATGCTTATTTTATAAAATTGCAAGTGGAGATGCTTCTCAGTATCTCATTGATATTTTGCCTGGTTATGTGTGTTCGCGTAGTGTTTTTCGTAGAAATTTATTTAATCGCATACCATCACGGAGTAACTACTTTGCAAATTCTTTTTTCCCGTACTCGATAAATGAATGGAACAAACTCAATGTAGCAATCAGGGAACTAGATTCTTTGCCCTTGTTTAAAAAATCAAGTTTATTCGCCCTAAACCTTCTCCTATTTATAGTATTATGGACTCTCTTGGTTTGAAATTGTTGACACGTTTAAGAGTTAGTATGAGTCACCTAAAGGACCATAAGCATCGGCATAACTTCGCTGATACGCAATTACACAAAGGAACAATCCTTTATGTAATTGTGGACTTTTAGAATCAGAAACCACGTCTCTCTTCCTCTTGCGCTGTAGTTTTTATGGTAACCAAAGAAAACTCCTTCTTGATAAATTTCGAATTTTTCTGATGAAAACCTAGTGCGAGTACTTCTTTATGGCCAAGAAAACACTAATCGAAAACGTATCTATACTGAATAACACAATTGTGTTTCTTAAATCGTCAGGAAGATTTGAGGGACCTCTTTTTTTTTTAGTTAACAGTCCTTTTCAAACCCTTCTCTTAAACTTTTTTCTTGCCCATTTTTTAAAGCGTTAAAATATATTGTATAATACTTATATTTTATTTTTGTTTATTTTGTTAGTTAGGTTTGTCTAACACCTCTTGTAATTTTTTCTAAATCATTATATATATAAAAAAAAGTGCATAGAAATTATGTATAGAGTAATCAGAAAATTAATAAAAACTGCATTTTTTAAACTTTTTGTTTTCGTTATTTTTACATTTGGATAAGTCTCTATCTATAAAGTTGAATCTTGAAGACACTTTTTCAGATCTTGATTGAATATGTACACTATAAATGTTTTTCGTCTTTTTTTGTGTCGTTTTCCGTAATCATTACTTTTAAAATATGGTTTCGTTGAAAAGACTTACCCATACATTTTTTGACTTTATTAATCTTGTCCAAAAATTTTTCCGCCGAAATAAAAAATTGTGTCCAAAAGTTTTTCCGCTTAAACATTTTTCGCCAAAAATTTTTATTGTTAATGTATCTAATTAGCCTTTGTAATATTACTATTTGGGACAACGTAACACCATTGCAAAGAAATACAATCGAGATGTGATTTACAGTAGAGTCTCCATAACTCGAACCTCTATAACTCGAATCTCTCCTTAACTCGAACAAATTCGTTGGCACCGTGAAAATTTCCTAATAAACTCTTATAAAAAAACCTCTACAACTCGAACCTCCATAACTCGAATCTTCCCTTAACTCGAACAAATTTTTTTGTCCCTTGGAGACTTTTCTCTCCATAACTCGAATTTTCTGACATCATAATCAAAATTCGAACAGTTTTCCTGATAAATTGGGTCTAAAAATCTTGTTAATACGTGTTTTGCAGGCCTTATTATTAATTCGAATGATTAATGATGCGTCATCCAAACCTTTCGAACGTCTTTTTCGAACGTTTTCGAGAAAATCTAAAGAATTTCAAAAGAAAGACACTCTCATAACAATGTCTTCTGTGGCAGGATCAAAGCGTCGAATTGACAATAAGTCGTGCAAAATCAAGTACAAAGCTCTTAAAGCGTTGGAAAAGGGTACTGCGCCAAAGGATGTGGCAAAAGAGTTCAAAATTCCTCCAAGCACCCTGTCAACTTGGAAAAAAAATAAAGAAAAGATTTACAAGCAGTTTAACAACGGGCAAACATCGAAGAGATCAAAGTCAGAAAAATTCGAAGATGTGAACAAAGCTGTTCATAAATGGTTACTTATGATGAGGAGTGAGAATATCCCAATCAGTGGCCCGATGCTGAAAGAGAAAGCTCTTGAGTTTGCCGAAGCGTTGGGTGTCGAGTCATTTCAAGCTTCTCAGGGGTGGATGGCTAAATGGAAAACCAGGTTAGTTGACTAAGATTTTGTTTGTTTATCTTCGTGAAGATAAAATCTAAAAAAATGTTACAATAGCTTTGGTAGTTGTTTTTTCAAAATATCAATAGACTCTCTTTCAGAGAGGAAGGATAATTTGCATGGGACTTTCATCCCTAATCCATCACCAGCATTCAATGACTTTCCAGTAATTGTTATTTTGCAAACATTGAAGCTGTCATTCTTCAGAAAGTAAAATATGACTTTTTCAAAGCGTCCTGACTTTCCTAGTGGTAGATGTCCAATGATTTCTCCATCATTTTTCTTGACTGCAACTGCATATTTATCCATTTTATTTGTTGGTTCCATGAAACCATAAAATTCATCTCCAACAGAGGGTGTCCAATTACTTTTATAAACATGATACCCCATGACAAAAGCGTCGATTTCGTACGTAATAAGTTTAATGATAGGAAGTTCTATACAACAAATAATGTCTGTTAATCTTTTGACTTGTTGGACTTTCACGGCTTCCATGCTTTCTTTCACTCGTCAAAACTTCGAAACTTGGTAAAAATCGAATCTTTTTCTATTCGAATTCTTTCACAAATCAAAACATGGTAACAATCGAATGTTTTCTATTCGAATCATGGCCATGGCATTCTAAATTTAGAATTCCATGATTCGAATCAAACAAAATGTAAAGCTCCATCTACACTAGTCACAACTACAGAGATAAACGTTTTTCTCATCCATTCCTTTCAGGTATGGAGTATCCTTCAAAACCATCGCTGGAGAATCACGGTCCGTCACTGAGGAAATGACAGCGCCATGGTCGGAGACAACATTACCAACCATTCTCTCCCGCTATCCTCTGGAAGACATTTTTAACGCCGACGAATTTGGGCTTTTCTTTCAATGCCTTCCCAATAAAACTTTGCATATGAAAGGTGATAAGTGTTCTGGAGGAAAACACAGCAAAGTTAGACTTACTGGTTTAGCTGCTGGTAATGCCTTGGGGGAACGATTGCCAATGTTTGTAATCGGCAAGTCCGCCAACCCTCGTTTCTTTAAAGGTGTCAAAACACTACCCTGTCGATACCGTTCGCAAAAGAAGAGTTGGATGTCTGGAGAGCTGTTCGAAGAGTGGGTACGCGAGCTTGATCGAAAATTCTCTGTCTCTAAGCGAAAAATTGCTTTGATTTTTGACAATTGTACCGCACATCCTCATGTTGAAAACCTGGAATGGGTAGAATTGATCTTTCTTTCTCCAAATACCACGTCCCGAACCCAACCTATGGACCAAGGAATTATCCGCGCCCTGAAAGCAAAATATCGATCGCTAGCAGTGCGGAAATTGATAAAAGCCTTGGACGAGGAAAAATCGACTCCGAAGTTCTCGATTCTTGCAGCTATGTACATGCTAAGGAAAGCATGGGATGATGTTTCCAACAAAACATTCACCAATTGCTTTCGAAAATCAGGAATTTCCCAAAAGGATGCAGAAAGAGCGATCAACGAAGATGACGACCCTTTTAAAAGTTTAACCAGCGAAGTAGAAGAAGACCCAATTCCAACCCTCGATGCTGAACTCTCTTACATAAAACGAAGGTTTCCTGACCACATTGATCCTGACTTATCAACTGAAGATTTCATTGATTTTGACATTGAAGTCAGTACATCCCATGGGCGTCTGAAGACTGCTGACATCATTGCTGAGATCACTGGGACTCAAGACGAAGAATTAGAAGAGGTCGACGAAGAAGACAAGGAGAAAGAAGATAAGATCACAAGACCGACGGCCGAGCAAATGCGTACAGCTATCAACGTCCTCGAAGACTTGAGTATTTTTTCACATTTTGGAGAAGAAATGATAGCTTCCCTGAGGGACTTGAATCGTAATATCGCCAAAGATTTTGATATGAGTTGTAAGCAAACAGTTATCACCGACTTCTTTTCTAAATAAACATTAAAAAATTCATTAAAAGTGTATTGTTTTGACTTTCATTAACCTAATAGCCCCCTTAAAGTTAGACTTAAGATTAAATATAACGTTTTTATCCAGCTGGTTCACGTAAAGCGAGGATATTGCGCTAAAAGTTGAAAACCTCTACAACTCGAATGTCTCCATAACTCGAACGATTTCCTTTTCCCCGTGGCTGTTCGAGTTATGGAGACTCTACTGTAAATAGAAATAGAATTAATATTAGTGAAAACTTTTACCAAAATGACAAAAGTTTAAACCCTTATGAAGAAGTAGTTTAGGAGTTATACAAATTGGCTTATTGAAATTTTCGGTAATGGAAAGCTGAATAAATTATGCACAAAAGGTTCCCGGATTTTTTTGTATAAATTACTGATTAGCAAATTATGACGATAGAAAGAGAATAATATGCATTTTCTTAAATGATTATATATAATTACAATTAATTACATAACGACGCAGGGTCGGATCCAGCTATAGGCGAGGTAGGCTAAAGCCTACATTGAGATGGAGCTATTAAAATCCTGCATATGATAATTCTATGGAGAAGCAGCTCGTGAGAGAATCGACAAGAAATACTCAAAGATCGCGCGCGGTCATCGTGTACGTGAAAATGTTATAGCCAATGGCGCTTTGAATCCCGTTTGTTTACGTTGTCTCGATAATCTAACAATTTTTGTCTTTCCAATCGAGACACGCCAATCTGCCTTAGAAAATCACTTGTCCTAAAACTCGCAAGTAGGCTAAAGTCTGGACAGCTGTTTTTAGTAACCGATGGCACACAGTTATTTCAACAGGGATTTCAAATTCGCGAAAACACAGTCTAGTTGCCTACTACTTTTCACTCGCAAGTAGGCTGAAATTCAACTCGCAAGTAGGCTCAGAGGACTGGTGACAAAACTCAAATTCGGGTCAAAGTTCAGTGAGCCAGAAAATAGATGATCAAACATGGCTTCTAGATACTGCTCAGATATGTGTGTTTCGTGAGATTTGTGTTTCAGGTGAGTTTTCAGAGTTTTTGTTGGTTTCATATTTTATAAAACACCGGAATAATGTCATGCATGAATCATATGTCCAGCTAGCTAGGAACTTGTTAGTCTTGTTTGAGTTTATACTACCTGGCCTGTGGAAGACATCATCTCCCCCCCCCACACTGCCAACTTATTTATGTCTGCATGTAGCTAGAGTAGTATGAACAGAGTGTCGAGGAAGATTGAAAAATAGTCAGTCCAGTTGTGCATCGAGAATAGATCTTATTATTTTTAGTAATGTATAGCTAGCATCTTGAAGAAACATGGACTTTGAACTTATTCTACAACAACAAAAAGACATCAGAACTCGTTTCGAAGGCAACTGGAGAACTAAAAAGTTGTTTTCACCGTCGTCACCATCTATTTTGAAGACAGATGAACTTGCACAAACTATATTCATCTCTACTGTTGAAAAATTCAAAAAAAATGTTAATCCTGCTCTCAAGCCAGTTAGGTATCAAGTTCTTTTTGTTTATTTACACATTCTCGAAGAAAGTGAGCACTTATTCTGTATGTATAGTTTCAATATAGAAGAAAACATACCTAGACCAGTAAACATGTATATAGCTATACAGCAAAAATAAAGTTTTGTTTTGTTTCTGTTAAAAGTTTTTTTTTACTTGTCAGTTGCAACAGTATATTTATGTGAAACACAGTACGATAAACCACGATTAATTATAACCAGAATTTGTTCAAATGGCAAGATATTTTCATTGTCAATGACTGGATGCATGTTCTTCTAGAATATCTGGTGATGGTTATTGTTTGTACAGTGCAGTGTCAGTTGGTTTGGTTGGTAACCAGTCATTAGCATATGATTTGAGAGTCTTGACGTCAATTGAGTTGTTCCAAAATGCTGAATTTTATGCTGATCATCCACACTTTGAAATTATTGCAAATCAGTTGCAGTGCAAAAATTCAAAAAATCTGTTTACACAGGCTTTATCAGATCATGGTTGCAAAGTTTATACCGAAACGAAGTGTCGCATCACTGCTTTAAAAGAGGAGGCTTCATATACATCACGGAATTATAGTTGGTCATCATTTGTCTGTGTTATGGCATTATGTAATGTTATTGAGGTAACTAACTTCCATACGACAGTATATACAGAGTAGACAAAATGTAGAATCTACCGTGGATATATATCTGGGAAATTTCTTCACTTGGTGGGGAATAGTCAAGATAGTCATGGTCCTAATGTGTTCCATATTTCTATAAAACTTTTTGAAATACACCTGAAATAGTTGCTAGTTATCATAGCTTATGTAATTGAATTAGTTCATAGAGATATACAATATTTTTGTTTATATTAGTTCCCTATTCAGCTTGTATATCAGCCACTGGGAGATTCAAAGTTGGATTCACTTTTCAATAATGTGTTTTCACCGAAAAAAGATGTTGAAAGTAAATCCCCATTGGTGTTATTATGGTACAATTCCTGTGTTGATCGTCCAAAGGCAGTAATGCGACCAAATCATTTTGTTGTTTTATTGCCCCTACCAACTGGTAAAAGAAAATTGGCAAAGCATAGTTTAACCTTGGTGTCTAATCTTCCAAATATTGTGGCTGAGCAACCTTCTTCATAAAAAGCAGTGAAAAAAAATCGTGTGGTTCGAAAATCAATAACATCCTACTTCAGTCAAAACTTGCCAGGTATATAACACTTTTGATGAGATAAAGGTGCAAACATTTTATTTATATCTGTTCTCATAATGGATTTTAGTAGGGAATCAATTTTTCACAACAATTTTTCAAACAATTACAAATATGGAATGATGAGTTATCAGTATGGCAATTTTTACTGATTCAATCCTTTTTTCAATTTTACAGAGACTGGTGAATCTTCAAAATCTCTTATCGAACCATCCAAATCTACTGTTGAACAACCTACTGAAAATAAATCTGACGAAAAGGTTGTGGAAGCTGATCATATCCTTGAAGCTGATGTGATTAATATGATGAATACTGATGATTCAGTAAATGATGGTGCTTTACAATTTCCTGAAGTGAACAATGAGAACATTGATTCATTTGATATAGGAAATTTGGTGAACAATGTTGCAAAAATGAAGGTCACTGAAAAATTAGCTTTTTTAAATTCTGTTTGGATGCCTGATGAAAACTTTCATTACCCAACCTCAAATCGACGTTTCATTCATTCTTGGTTGACTTCTTATCCATGGTTATGTTACTCAAAAATCCATGATGGGGCATTTTGCATAAATTGTGTGATGTTCCATAATAACTCACAAAATGTTGGGAAAATGGAAAAATTGTGCAAGGAACCATTAAGAGATTGGAAAAATGCGAAGGCTTTACTTGAAAAACACCACCATAAATCTCCACATCATAAAAAGTCTGTTGTAGATACAGCAAATTTTAAAGCTACAATGGCATCAACAGACACCAGAATTGATAGGCAGCTCAACAATATTGTGCATGTACAAATTACGAAAAATCGTGTTGTATTGAACTCATTGTTCAAGATTCTCATTACAATGGCTCAACAATGTATTTCGTTAAGAGGTCGTGATGAGACAGATCCAACTGCACAATTTCAATCTAAAGAGAATGTAATGAGCAATTTGAATCCTGGTAATTTTCTGGCTTTTGTGAAACTAGCAGTAGAGTTGGAATGCCCTTCTTTGAAGGAACACATGAGTAACTGTGCCAAAAATGCTACTTATTTGTCAAAAACTATTCAAAATGAACTCCTATCTCTTATTGCAAAAAACATTGTCACCCAAGTAGTTGCACAAATAAAACGATCTAAATATTTCTCTGTTCTTGGCGATGAGGCAGTAGATATAAGCAACAAAGAACAGATGCCAGTTGTGTTGCGATATATTGACAGTAAAGATGAAATTAGAGAGACATTTTTAAAGATGGCAGAATGTAAACTTGGTTGTTCTGGTAAAGGGCTGTCAAATACTATAGTTGATGCTGTGGAGCAAAACAACTTGGACATGAATGAATGTAGGGGACAAGGCTATGACGGAGCAGGTTAAAATCTGATACAAATAACCATGTTTATCATTAGCTATCCATATATTTTTAACTTAATTTTGTTCTATTTTATCAGGTGCAATGGCTGGAAAATGTTCAGGAGCATCCACATTGATTAAGAACAAATTCCCCAAAGCCATTTATGTTCATTGTGCATCTCACAGGTTGAACCTATGCGTTGCAGCTGGCTGTAAGCTCCCCATGGTTGCTGATATGATGTCACAGTTTCAAGCAGTGGCATTGTTTTTTTACTGTTCGCCTGTCAGAACTCATGTCCTAAAAGGTGTCATAGAGGCTGTGTCACCTGAGATTGTCCATTCAGTAGTTTTGAATATTTGTCGTACAAGATGGGTAGCCAGGCTGGATGGACTTGACTCTTTCTGTGATTTATTACCATCTGTCATGCTCACTTTGGAGAAAATCACAGAAAATAGAGACAAATCCTTCAGTCGTAGTAACATGGATGCTGCAAGACCACTCCTTCTAGGCATATGTCAGTTTGAATTCATTACTGTGTTGGTAATTGTTCAAAAGGTTTTGGGTTACACTCGTGGTCTCACTGTGAAATTACAGAGTATTGAATCTGATCTTGTTAAAACATCAAGTAACGTGCTTTTGTTGAAACGAACACTGCAAGTGATCAGATCAGATATTGACACCCATTTTAATAAGTGGTATGAAAAAGTTCTATCTTTAGCTACTGAGCTTGATGTTGTGGAATCAATGAAACGTCGATGCAGCATCCAGTTGTATCGAGAGAACTATGTTGCCAATGGAGTGAAAGAGTACTACAAATTGGCTGTTGCTATTCCCTTCATCGATCATATATTGCAAGAACTGGACACTAGATTTTCTATTGACAATCTCAGTGTCTACTCTGGTTTCAGCATCATGCCAACTACCATTCTTTCAGATGTGGGTCGTGTTCTTGTGGGAGACCAACCAACATGGAAAGTTGAATTTTCTAAATTTATTCAGAGATATCGTGATGATATTCCTGCTCTGAGTAACTTGTACGCACAGTTAGATATGTGGAAAGTTAAGTGGAGAACATTCACCGGAGTGTTACCTACCACATTGCAAGGTCTGTTAAAACACACTGACAAACTTTTATTCCCATCGATACATGAAGCGATACGAATTCTAGCTACTATACCTGTCACTACTTGCACATGTGAGAGGAGTATTTCAGGTTTACGTCGTGTGAAGACATGGATGAGGAATACAATGACAGAGGAAAGATTGAACAGTCTCTGTGTTATAATGTTCAATCGAGATGTGACTGTTGATTTAGATCAAGTTGTAGATGAATTTGCAGCTGCTAACAAACGTAGAATGACGTTTTCTAATATTTTTAGTGACTGAGTTTAAGTATTGTTTTTATAGTTTTAGTACACCTTTTTTATATGTCACTTCAGCCATAAATTATAGGTTAAACATGGTGTACACAGTGTTGTAAATACCTATTTTCATTCGATTGTAAACTTTATGTGTATAAAAATAAATCTATCAATTCAGTCTTTTGATGATATTGCTGCTGTTATCTTGTATGAAATTGTATGACCAGTATGATCTTCAATATGATGATAAATGTTTTCTTTGATATTTAGTTAAAAATTCACAATTGGAAAATGAAAGAAGTTCAAATACTCAAACAATGGAAACAAAAGTTCAACGGTGAGTTTTGTTTTTTTACCTTCTATTGTTTTGTCTTGCTGTATCATTCCTGTTTTCAACGAAACTCTTGTATTTCTGGGTTCAATTCCCAGCAGGAGTAATTGTTCATTACTGTTTCATTTCAGAAATATTAGAAAGAAAGAAATGAAAAAAGAAAGACAGACAGAAATAAGGAAGAGAGTTAGTCAATACAGTTGCATATTGAAATAGAAAGTTTGTCCTTTTTGTTATTCAGAAGACTGTCAAAGGTGTGAAACAATTTTTCTGTGTGTCAAAATTTATTCGATTCTTTGTATTTTCTGTCATAAAAACAACTGTATTGTCGTCATTTTTCGACACATTTAGAGCCATTTGAGGCATTTAGAGGGCTCTAAAAGCGTTGGCTTCCAGGGCTCCGCCCTGGACCCTTTGGGGGACTCACAACGCCCCCCAAACCCCGAGTTGTTCTGGATTGCGCCCGATAGGGCGCAATGCAACGCCCCGTTGGGGCGTTGTAAATTCAATTATTCTAAAAAAAATTTTTTAATAATTTTTTTATATAGGCCTACATCCAGTAATTCTCCGGATCCGACCCTGCGACGTTGTTACAAAAAAAACCGGGAACCTTCTTGAATTTAATTTATGCTGAATGTAATAGTGCAAAAACGAGAAGTCTGCGACCACGCGTTCGGAAAAAGAAGTCATTTTAAAGTGTACGGTGAGAAAAAAGGTGTGTGTTTAATTCATTATATTTATATTTTGGAACATTAACATCTCACGAAAGTAACACCATCAAAAAAGTCTTTCATCAAGTATTCAGAAACAAAAAAATAAAATAAATAAATAAAAGTATTGATAAATTATAAGAGTTTTTCTGAGACTACTCATTAAGTCAGTTTTTTCCATTACAGTAACCTTAACAACATTAGCCGGGCATTCACGTATGCTTTGTGAATACAATATTCTTGCGACAGAATTTTATTCCGGTGAAGATCTCGATGCTACTTTCCGCCGAACGCCAATGACACTCGTCTGAAAGTTTTGATGCTAGCCTGCATCCCCGCATATTTGCAATTTTGGGATTTTCAAAGAGTCTGGTCTGGGTGCTTTAAATATCCCGTTCTTCGGTCGGACTTTGTAAGGCTCTTCTACCTAAAAACATACGAATTGATCTTGTTCTTTTATAAAATAGCTAAATTGGTATCCCGCTAAAGCAGACACTGTCTAAAGTGGGAAACTCATAGACAGTGGTACTTGGAACGGATGAATCGGCTAAACTCTTATAACAAGTCATAAATCGGACACTTAATGAAACCGACCATTTTTTGCACCAAATGAAAATTCTCACTTTAAACGCTTCCTAAAAACTGGAAATTATAAAAACAGAATGACGACAAAAAATATTATTACATTCTTTTATTTCAGATATTTTAGCAACTCTTTTATATACATTATCAGATTTTGTTATATATTTTTCCTTGTTTGTTTGTTATCAACAATTATAAGCAAGATTGGAAATCTTCAACTGAAAAATCGAAAAACAGGCGCCAATAAAGTCTTGTTCACATTAATGTTGTTAATTAAACACCGGTAACGCTACCGGTATTTAATGTAGGCGCTAAACGCGTTAATAAATATATGTGGTGCAAATAGTCGATGTTAACAGTGGTAACACCATTAACGCGTTTAGTCCTCAATAACGCTGATAATAATCAGTGTTAAGATATCAACACTTTTTGATATTTAACACATATGTTAAAAAAGCTAACAGTACGGCTATTGGTTTTCGACTAACATGAAAGTAGAGCTAGATAGATAGATGTGGATATTTTACATTAGCCTCTCTAATATCGAGGTATATACTCTGTCTATTATTTCCAGGAGGGCCATGGCTTAGATGGAGAGTCCTAGAGTATTAAATGCTCATTTTGAGCTACGCAGACCCATTTAGGGGCCGCGCTCTACTAGACAACTCCCGGCAACATCCAACGGCCCATACATGGAGCCATCTTCCCAATTTCCCTCACATGGCTTGGGTTAACCCGGGGCTATGGTAACATTCACTCGCCCATGTTAAATCGCCGTCAAGAGGAATCAAACCCCGGTTTCCTGCACAGAGTACGAAAGCTATAACCACTAATCTTCGGCGCCAAAACCATGTATAACTATTACTCTTCTTCTTGGCACAGAAAAAAATTGGGAAAATTGGTGATTTTGGTGATTGCAAAATTTTATGTCGTGAGGATGCGAAGTCGCCCCCACAACCATGGGAAATTTCAGGCAACTACTCAAAATTTCACTTGAAAAAGCCCACACACCTAGTAGTTAATAAATTAAAATCATCACTTTTTGGTTGTAGTTTAGCACCAATATTGTATTTCATAGCCGTAAGAAAATTTACAAATCATAAAAACACGAATTTATGTCAACATTAACCGCAATTTACACAGTAAATAAAAAAATAGTTTTTTTAAATAAAAATTTTAGTATAACTAGCTAGCTATTATAGCTAGCACATTTCTAAAATCTTTCCTTTCTTCTTTATGGTTCTCTTTCTCAACAATAAAAAATGAAAGATATTTTTAATATTACGAATATTACGAGCGCCGCCCATGTGGGGAGCAGATGGTGGGTGAAATCTCCATTCAATTTGTAGGCCGAAACAATAATTTTTAACCTTTTGATGACCCAGTTTTTTCAGCTCTTGCTTAAATTCGTTCGAGGCACCTTTAAAGTTTGTGCCGCAATCAGAAATTATCAATTTTGGCTTTTGCCTCCTACTGATGAATCTTTGTAACGAGTTTAGAAAATCATCCGATTCTAAGCTTTCTACCAGTTCGAGATGTACGCAACGAATTGTCATGCATGTAAACAACGACACCCATCGCTTGAGTCTCTTTCTCCCCTGCTTTATCAATAGCGGTCCCAAAAAGTCTACTCCAGCATTTGTAAAGGGAGGCTCTTCCAAGTCGATTCTATGTCTTGGGAGATGCGCCATCACTGGGATTTGAGCCTTTCGACCTAAACTTCTGGCAGTCGATGCATTTCTGAATCACGCGTTTTCTGCTACACGACCATTCAAAATCCACAGTGTTTGCCTCACTTCGGAAAACACTTGGTTAACTCCTGCATGGCCGCACCTAAAGTGGTGTTTCCTGATAACCAATTGTGCGGCATGGTCGTTTGGTAGGATAATTTGGTGCTTGGCATCAAATGGAATTTGAGCATCGTTCAGTCTTCCTCCTATTCTGATGATTCCACTTTCATCAAGAAATGGTTTAAATGGAGCAAGTTTACTTTTCTTCGATACAGCAGATCCATCTCTGATTTGTTGAATCTCTTGTCTGAACGGTATTTGGGCGTCACGAAATACGACTCTCTTAGCATTCGTAATCTCCTCCTGTGATAATAGCGGCATCATTAATCCTACGGCAGTTTTTTACAAAGCGGTCAATCCAACCTATGATTCTGATTAGTTTATCGAATGAAGAATAATTTTCGTAACTGACTACCATTTCTTTTCTGTCAGCCGCAATAATTAAAACTGTTTTTCTCTTGATTTCTTTATCATCAGGATCCAATGGGAGTATTTCTATGGATGGCTAAAGTTTTTCGTTGCCCTGCAAAATATTTGGGCCAGACTTCCAAGATCTTTTGCCGTCTGCAAGTTCTAGCTCGTGCATATTGTAGACCCCTCTTGTGATGACATCAGCTGGATTTTCATCGCCAGGTACGTGATATCACTGCGAGGGATTTGTTACTTCTCGGATTTCGGATACTCGATTTGCAATAAAGGTTTTTTATCGACTTTTCTCATTTTTAATATACTAAAGTGTCAATGTTGAATCAGTCCATAAATAAACTTTTTCAATTAGTAAATCGATTTCTTTTATGATGAATCTGTACAGCCTTACTGCAAATGTGGCGGCATTAAGTTCAAGTCTTGGAAGGGTTTGTGGCTTCGTTGATGCAACTCTTCCCTTTGACATCACGAGGCTTATTTTGGCAGGTTCAGCCCCAATCCTCAAGTAGTCAACTGCGCCATAGGCCTTTTCTGATGCGTCTCCAAACAGGTGCAACTGCAATTTGGTTGTAAAATTCGTTTTGTAGCACCTTTCGATTTTGAATTTCTCCAAGGATTGCAGACCATGTTGCCATTTTTTCCATGCAATTTGTATAGTATATTTCTCGCAGAAACATCTTTCCTTTGGAAATATAACTGTGTTTTTTAAATTATTGCACCATTCCCCGAAACAAAAACTATACACGTTTTTTACAAACCTTGTGCGATATTTCATGTTCGGCTTCCAAAAACGTTTGCCCTCTGTTAAGGATTGTTATAAGGCTTTAATGACGTTATGGTATTATTGTTTTTTTTAATACTTTAGGAGAACGATTTGTTATTTTTGACCAGTAAAATAAGACCTTAGCTACACACATAAAATGTTATGATTGTTATCTCGGAAATCAATTTTTTTATGTATCAGCTCACATATTTACCATGTACCAAGGGCAGTAGTGAAGTAGCTTTTATTTTTCGATATTTCCCATGGATTCTCACAAGTACAGAAAGTTAATCGCAAAAACATCGGCTGAGATTGACGAGGAAAGCTATCTATCTAAGGCACTGCAACTTCAGGTGCAGGGCCAATAGACAAGATGGAAGAACTACGTAAAGTTTGATCTTTCATGGAAGAACATCCTAGCAACTCCTCCTAATCTCTTATCTTCCTGCCTGCAATCCACTTACGATGTTCTGCCATCACCAAGTAACCTAAGGAGGTGGAAAATAAATACAGAACCATCATGTTTCCTATGTCACAAAGAAATTTGCACTTCTGCTCACATTCTTGGTGCTTGTAAAACTGCTCTTTCCCAGGGTAGATATACCTTTAGACACGATTCTGTACTTACCCATTTGGTAGAAACTTTGAAAAAGTTCATTTTTGAGCTTCCTTCTGAACCTCCTAAAAATTGTCAAAAAATAACCTTTCTGAGAGCCGGGTCAAAGGCACATACAAAATCTAAAGTGTCAGGTATACTGCACCTGACCAAAGATTGGAACATTGTTGCTGACACACACTCGAACTATGTGTTTCCTAGCCATATTGCCATTTCTGAGCTTAAACCGGACCTTGTGTTATATTCAAATGACCTTAAGCGCGTTATTATTGTAGAACTCACTTGCCCATGTGAGGAAAACATGAATGCTTGGCACTCCACCAAATTTGCCAAATATTCCTGTTTAATGAATGTGATTATGTTTAATGGCTGGCAAGTTGATTTCTTCGCAGTGGAAGTAGGAGCAAGAGGATATTGTGCAAGAACCACCACTGCCTGTTTAAAAAGAATGGGTTTCACCAACAAACTTGCTTATTTCACTGCAAATGATCTCGGCAAAATCAGTATGAGGTCTTCTTTTTGTATCTGGCTGGCACGTAAATCCAATGTTTGGTCAACTGACTCCTTGATACAATTACCCAAATCCAAGCAGGCTTTGCCCATTGTGGAGACCAAGGGTGTTTCATCTCGCCGAAAGGGGCCATCTAAAAAGGTTAGCCAAAATAAAAATGACACTCAACCAATTAGTGTCTATAAAAACTATAAAAACATCGGTTTTTTAAACAAAGGCAACACTTGTTACGCCAACGCCATTTTGCAAGTATTAAGTACCATTCCAACACTCTGGTGCCAGAGTGGGTCAGAATCGTTTCATTTATCACCTATTGCGAGGTCTATTTCGCTTAACATGGCGAAGCTGAAGCAATCATTGTCACCTGTTGACCCTTCGAATTTTCTCTGGGCCCTTGAACGTCAAATGCACTATGATGGGAAAGTGGACTTCCAATTTAATACTCAGCAAGATGTAGTAGAGATTTTGTTTGTGGTTTTGGACGCCCTTAAGGGATTTTCCCCGATTGCTGCAGATAAAATCTCAACTGAAATCTCAATGTCCGTAAGCTGTAACACCTGCCTGTGCACCTCGGTAAATGTCGAAATGCAGGACATTTTAACACTGCCAATGACATCTAAAATCCAATCTTGTGTCAGCAAATTTTTAGAACCTATAAATTCTAACTGATGGAAACAAGTGGTTTTGTCCGCAATGCTTTGCACATAGAGAGAGTACTAGAGAAACGCAAATCAGCAGGAGTAGTGAAATCTTATTCCTGCATCTTAAAAGGTTTTTAAAACATGGTGAACATCTGGTAAAAGACAACAGAGTTGTTGAATGTGTTTTTCTTTACGTGACTCTCTCCTGCAACTACCTCTCGTCAGTGATACGGACACAATGTTTAATCAGAACTACTCATTGTTAGCAACAATTAATCACTCCGGTACGTTAACCGCAGGTCATTATTGGGCTTATGTTAAGGATCCTGCCACAAACTCTTAGTACCACTGCAACGATAGAGCGGTTTGCAAATGCTCTCCACCTATTCTCAACAACAATTCATGTTATATTCTTTGTTACGTTCGCTGTTGATCCGCTTTTTCTTTCTTTCTTATACATTTATCATTACGTTTATAAAACCTGTACTTCCAGGGTCATGGAAAATGTAAATTCGAGCGGTTTTATATTACCCCAGCTAGTTCATTCGAACCAGTTTGCCGTCAATACCCAGAGGGTAAAGAGTTCAGCTCACTCTTCTCTGGTAACTTAAAAGAAGCTTAGTAAGGGGGTTTGCTTTCACCTTGTCTGTGGGTGTAACGACCTAGTCTAGTAAACTAAACTCATCATTTTTCCCTTTTTGATATTTTTGATAGAGAAGAGAAAAAAGAGAGTTTAGAATAACCTACCTTGACAGTTAACATTCAAACTGACATCTGATTTCAAAATCAAAAATATTAGCCACTTAAATTTCACAGTATTGTTTTTAAATATTCGCATAATTATTTTGGAAGTCACTTTAAAACATGGCGGATTAAAAACAAACATTAATTAGCTTAAGGTAGCTAGCTAGCTATAGCTGCGACTAAAAGACAAAAAATTCTAGCTTTAGTCAAATAAAATCGCTAGAAATGGCTTAAATACTAAAAAAGAATAATGGAGTTACCGCATAATAATTTTTAATATGTTTGAACATTTAAAAGTATCCCACCAAACTCACATTTATTGAAAAATATCAGTCAACGCACATGCAGCTGCCTGCTTGATCAATCGCCATTTAAAACACCTTTTAAGCGATGACATTTAGATTGAACGTTGTTTACAGTTGCTTGGTTTTCTTTTCTAAACAAGAAGGAATAGTATCTTATTCGTGTTAAGCATGGAAAAAGCATCCACATCTCGAAATCTTGATAGATTATTTTCCCTCACAGCACTCTCCTTCTGTGATTAAAAGTTTGAAAAAAATATACAACTGTATACTGTAATAAGGTTTTAACCACCGCGAGTGAGTGGAGTAATGTCTTTAAAGTTCAAGCAGGAAATTTAAGAAAACACATGGAGCGCACATGTACAAAAAACAACACTACGATATGAAAAAACCCTTGTGTCTGGAGTTGAAAGAAGTATGACTTCATGTCGTCTTTGTTTGAAAGAATATAAAACTGTAAGGAAAGTAGACATCTCTTGTGGCCTATGGAGTTGCAGAGGCTGCACAAAATTGGCTTCCAACTCCTTAATCGTGATATTGATAGTGTTAATAATGACGACAGGAAAAAAAAGTGTGTAAATAGATCGGTGTGTGACAAGTGCTATAGAGGAATAGGAGTACTGGAGAAAGCAAAAGAACTCAGATTGAGGTGGAAAAACTGTAGATTTAAACAAAAATGTAAATTTGCTGACGATCAGGTAATTCATGAGCGATTTTTTTGTGTTATTCTTTTCTTTGCATCGTTGATACTATATACACTAGTTTTTTTCATAGAATGCTTCAGAACTAGATTCCTTAAATATCGTAGTTGAAAACGAGTGCAAACAGGAAATGGCAAGAGTTGAGCGTGACAATTTAATGACAGACGTCTCTGTCGATGCTTTAGTCAATTTTAACGAGAGAGGATGGAAGAACTTTGCCCAATCCTGTCGGCTGCCATAAGAGGTGCAGTAGCTGGAGAGAAAGGGTAAGATCGATGACTGTCCAAGAGATACGGAGAGCAACAAAATGTTACGAATATGTTCTATACGCTTAATATTTTACAGGGTATATATTGGACAACAAGTGGCGTGTTTCGGAATCCTGTTCAAAGCAAGATATCATAAAAGCAGAGCCTGTATAGTCTCGCATCGCAATGACCAGCTGTTCATTGCCGCTGGTGCTAAGAAGCGGGCGTTTAAATGGTTCAATGCCCTTGGTGTAACCAATAGTTATCAAACTGCATTGAACAAAAACGAGAAATTAGCCTGTAATCATGACCAAGACGTTAAAGGTTGGAAAAATATGATAGAATCCAATGATCCGGAGAGTGTTGGGTACCAGGTAATACTTTTTTCTCTAGTAATTCAGAAACGTGGCATTTCAAATATAAGCTGCATATATATTGCATGTTGGCAGATTATTGGCGATAATCTAGACTACGAAGTTAACGTCAGACACCAAGGAATCAACAATCCCAATAGGAGTCATCACTGGTTTCATTACATAGCTGTTAAAGATCGCGTGCACCCCTCTCAAGGTCATTTTCAAATTATTTATTTTTATGTCAAATGCAATAAATAGAATTGGCTTAAATTTTATAAATATGTTTGGGTATATCATGATTGATTGATTTAGATCCTAAAAGTTTTGAAGATTACAGGCGTGCAAGTGTTCTACCAGATAACCACACGCTCGTGATGTTGGCAGATAATTTCAAGCACTTGGTAACAAGAACTATCGTATCCTTCATACCAGCGTTTGAATCTTTCAAGAAACATACGCAGAAACATATAGCACATCCATTCGTCGATGAAATGTCGAAAAAATCAGAGGTTGTTAGTCTTGGACTGTTGTTGGAGTCGGAAAACACGGCATCTGGAATTACTAAGATCTTACGTCATATACAGAAAGAATATGTTCCACAAACGATAAACGAAAACGGAAAATTAGAGGTCAGTAAATTCATAACAAAATTATATGTTTGCCTCGCCGTTTTGACATAAAAAATATTCTCTCTTTTTTCAGATACTTCAACCGATTCCTTTTGGTGGGGACCAATTGACTGAGGAACGTTCTTATCAACATCATTCGCGCTTTTCTGGATGGCGATACCAGCTACGATCGTATTGAAGGTCTACAACCCAAATTTGAGGACTGGCACTTGAAAATGACTCTTTACGAGGTATCAATTTTTTTTTTAACTGAAAAATCTCGAAATTTTGATGGAAGTGATATCACTTTCACCTACTTTCCCGATGTATCAGACAGTTTAAATAATAAAGTGTTTCGTTATAACAGGTCAAAGATTCGCTTTTTCGTAAAGAGACATCAGGCGCAGAGTTTGGAACGACACAGTGGGCGATGAACGTGTTACGTACAAGGAATGCTAAAAAAGGTCCACATGCTGCAATGAATGCCTACGGTGAATTTTCGGATAAAGAATTAGATGCACAAATAGTCGCTATTACAATGGAGCACTTCAACATGGCAACATTTGAAGGTCTTTATGTTACAAATTATTCATGCAAATTTATATAAATTGTTTACTAAATTTGAAACTTATTTCTTCATTAAGATGACCCAGTACCGACAAATATCAAAACAGGATGTGAGGAAGAGAAACGAAAATGGATTTCTATGCATGTTGAAGATATAATAAAAAGGTAGATTTATGTGATAATATATGTTCAGTAATGTCGTGACTAATAAAATTACATTTCATCGTATACTAAATAACAAATGTCTAGATACACAGTGGCATATGCTGACAACATAGGCAATGTAAGAGAAAAACTTAAACAAGAAGGCATAAGAAAGCTGAAAATATTCATCTGCTCCAAAAATGCTACTGGAGAATGTAATCATTGCCCCTTCAAATCCGCACGTACGAGGGATCTTCATGAGAAACTGAAGCATAACATGGACAGGTCAGATAATGTATATTTAAATGTAATTATTATGTGAAACCCATGTTCAGTATATATATCGTACCTTTACAGTTAAAATAAAAATAAAAATGTTAAAACTTTTATATTTTCATAGACGCGAACCTGATGTAATACAGCAGCCTATTATAAAGGACCACGTCCTATGTTATCAGAAAGCCTTGTTCACTATCAATCTGCTACTCAAGAACTTAATGATGCAATAAGACAGGGAGATGGTGAACGATTAATCGAAAGTTATAAGTTGGTTCTGCTTTACTTCAAGGCAACTCGGCATCATAAATACGCATACACCATCCTGAAGTTGTTATACCAAATTAGATTGGAACCGGAAAATGCATTCAAGTTGACCTGGGGAAGGTTCATTAATACACAGGGATACAAAGGAAGAAATATATCAAATGATCTTCACCTGGAACATTTAAATCATTTTTTAAAGGAATTACTGCGTTCATTACGTAGCAACATCAATGAAAAAAATGCTGAA
Source organism: Hydractinia symbiolongicarpus (assembly GCF_029227915.1). Taxonomy (NCBI): domain Eukaryota; kingdom Metazoa; phylum Cnidaria; class Hydrozoa; order Anthoathecata; family Hydractiniidae; genus Hydractinia; species Hydractinia symbiolongicarpus. Next base: position 24,362,234 of record NC_079878.1, on the reverse strand, counting down.
AGGGTGTCGTATACATTACAAAATATGAAAGGTAAAAAATATTACAGCTATATGTGAAATACTACTATAATACAATGTAAGATACTATCTGTTAAGAAAAAACATATATTTTATTCAAAAGGAATTGTTGACAACTTGGAAAGGTCACTGGATTTGTCTGAGGTCAAGGGTCATAGAAAGATGCCATCTACTATTGAAGACGTAAAGAAGTTGGCACTTGCATATCATCAGGCTAAAGTATTTAGAGAAACACCAGGAAGAGAATATGAATCGTTTCCAAATTTTAAAGAAACAATATTATGCTCAATAGATGCAGATCATCTACATAAGTGGTTATCACAGAAAGAACACGATTTATTTACTTTTTCATATTTCGTTTTTTGCATTATATTTTATAACTTTGTATATTGTACATACTAACTTAATAAAGTAGGACATTTTGGAGATTGAAATAGGGCCTATCTTTTGTGATTTGTTATTAAAGCAATTTTTAGTAGAGTTTAAGTTTGAGAATAGGTTCTAAATTCAGTTTGTCATTAAAAAAAATCAATAGTCAAGTTCACTGTCATTTGACTCATGTTCAGAGAAATCTGAAAATTCAGGACACTCTAGATTCGTTTTATCAACGATTTCCATGCTATCGTCACATTCTTTGTGAACATCTGGAACTTCAATATCGTGAAACACATCATTGAGTATTAGCATAAGTTGCTTGGAAGTATCTGTACCCAGATTGAGATTATTTTGTATATATTCCATTGCATTTATGTAGGGTAAATGCAAAACAATTTCATTTATACAACTCTTTGATAACCCAGTCATCACTTCTCCAGGCACTAGTAACATTGGTTTGGAACATATAGTTTCATGGTACTCAACTAGCATATCTTTGACAAGTTGTTTATCATATTCTGAAACTTCACGTATAATCTTTTTACCAAATAATTTGGATTCTTTTTCTTCTGTTACAATTTCAAAGGGAAACAACGGACATTCATCACACTCACATTTCCTTGCACAAAATGAACAACAGTTATGGCCAGGTGAGAAAGGCATTACACTGTTTCCGTCTTCATTGAATAGAGTGTACAGTGATGTCCTCAAGCAACTCTTTTCATGGCTCTGAATGTAGGATACCATAGAATTATTTACATTTCCTCTGCCCTGTGGAAAGACATATAGTATTGCATGGCAAAGTCCTTCAATGTTCCGTCCTGCTCGGCCAACCTGTTGGCAATAATCAGCGGTGTCATATGCTGGACCATAATGAACAACAAATTTAACGTTCTTCATGTTAACACCACAACCAAGTGAACTTGTTGCAACTACCAACCGAATAGTACCTGTGTCTGATGTCAGGGCTGATAAAACATTCGATTTTTGGGCTTTCAATGTTCCAGAGTGAAATAAGGCAATTAAGTCGGTAGATTTCATACCATTTCCCAAAGTTTCTCGTTCAATCATCTTACGAACGTGGTAGTAAACAAAACCACACAAAGTCACTGATCGACAGTAAATTATTACTTTATGTGTATCAGAAACCTCTGATAAAAAAGTGTCAACAATCCACTTCAGACATTGGACATTTTCCCTACTGGAAATATTCAAAACACACAATCGTATATTTTGTCTGTCACTACATACTGATATTACTCTCAGTTTTTTTTATAATCCGCAACTTCCGATAACAAGCTGGGTCAAATCAACATCCACAGTGGCACTGAGGGCAAGAATAGGTAAATCTTGACGACAGATAGACCGCATTTCACTGATTCTACCAAATGCTTCTCTGAATGGCTTGTCCTCATTGCTCATTGGTGAGGCACCCCTAAGATAAGAATATATAAACATTATAAAGCTATAAAATAAAACTTGGTTCAAAAAATGGAAAACGTTTTCATCTTTTACAGAGAGTGGCAGAAAATGAGCCTGCATCTGCATGTACAGTAAAGTTCATGCTGTTTTGCATTAAACTACACTCTGTTTTCTCTCGCTAAAAACTAAAGGAATATCATGGGGTCAGATTTAGTTATATCTAGCATCATATTATGATGGAGGATGTTATTATACAAAACATACATTCTGAAAATGCTTTCTTTGCAGCTTTGGGGCACCAATAATAAAAACACCATACCATGACACTTTGTGTACTTCATCCACAACAAGGCAAACAGCATTGTCCAGTACAAATTTAGATGAGAGAAACTGTCTCCACCTGGCATTATTAAGCCAAGATTCAGGTGTGCCAATCAAAATATTGAAATTGCCAGATATAATATCCCCATAATCATCGCAATCTAGTTTGGAAGCCTTTAATCCTAACGCACTTAACGAATTTGCACATGAAACTTGATCTTGGATTAAAGAAATAAGAGGAGAAACGACTAAAACAAGTGGTGAAGGTGCTATATTTAACTCCAAACACACACTTGGTAAAAGTTGGTAGATTAAACTTTTACCATAAAACGTTGGAAAAATACACAAGGTATCGACTCCATTTAAAATATTTACCACAGCTTCTAATTTTTTGGGTTTAATTGAAAAAGAAAGTGGAACTAAAATGTTTGAGATGACTTTTGAAACATCCGAAACAGTCGCCATGTTCAATGAAATAAATTAAATCCATAATTTTAATCATCAGCCTCACTATAATATAATTAAAAGGGTGTAGCTTTCTTTATTAGTTTAGTTGATACGGCCACGGATCAACAAAATTGTTGCGCAACTGCCCTGCAAAAATTAGCCAATCAGAAAGTAGCAGTTGCATTCCCACGGTAGGTTAGTCCTGTCTCTCTTTTCAGCGATAGCGCTAAAAAAAAAGCAGGGTTAAAAAAGCAGGACAGCGCGAGAGCAGAAAAGCTAGACAGGTATCCTGTCTAGTAACGACCCCACTTTTTACCCCAGTTCAGTAAGGTGCCCAAGTTTACTAACTTGGTCTTCAGGCTTGACAACCCTGCTGTCCTTAGTCAAAATATGTACAGACTGGTCCTGTCATGACAACCTCCTGTGTAAGGCTGAGTGTTGGGGCCCTGTAACACATGTGGAAAGCTACAGCCAGAGTCACAAGTTCTGGCGCACAGGAGGGTTTTATATAATTCTTTTTTATATTATATATTTTGACATATACATTTTTTCCATTTGTGTTTGTTCTGTAACCAGTCCGTTTATGTTGTTAGCTCTGTCTTGTGTCGTATAGACGAATTTTAATGTTTACATTTTTCGGCACTTCTGCGCATGCGCGGCTTGCCGTAAAAATCGACAGGCAAAACATTAGCCGCGCCTTCGTTCTTTCATAAGGAAGTTATCGAAGAGGGAAGACGTGTTGTGATAGTTAGAGAGAAAAAACTTAAAATTATTTAAAATATTCGTCGTAAACGTTGAAGTACTGATTGTGGAAGGATGCCTGATAGTTGCTGTGTACCGAATTGTACGAACAGACGCAAGAAAGGCGATGGAAGTGGTGGTTTTTTTCGAATTCCTTCGAAGATATACCCAGACGTCAGAAAAAGATGGTTGACTGCGATTGGCAGGGTGGATTGGCCAGAACAGCTAATTGGAAATGCTAAAGTATGCCATCTGCATTTCATATCTGGTATGTATATTCATTTCTCTTGTCCATAAACGTTTGAAACTCCCTCTTCCCCCCTCTGGGTGAGGCTTCCCTGTCTCGTATTTACTACCGCACTGAGATTCTTTCACTCCCAGTAAGTCAATGTTTTGCACATCTAGTCACTGTGAATATATGGAATATTCTATTCTTTTTGTAGGAAAAAAATCAAAGGACCCACTGAGCCCTGATTTTGTGCCATCAGTTTTCGACCGAATTGGGAAAAAAATGAGTGAGGAAAAAAAGAAAGAGAAACAGGATCGATTCCAACGTGCACGTCTGAGAGTTAAGCAGCGCTCAAATCTTCCTGTTGTGGAAGAGCCCAGTGAAGTTTTGGAACCAGAGGAGGAAGAGCTAAGCCCACAAGATATGGAGATTGAAAAATTAAAACAAAAAGTGACAGAAATAGAGAATGTTGTGAAAGAAAAAGAAAATAACATCAAGGAAGTGACTCGAAAATACTGTAGCATCCAAAATGAACTTGTCAACAGGATGGCTGAAATCCATCAGTTAAAAAATAAAAACAATTTGTCAAGAAAATTCCAACTAAATTATGGACATTTGAAAAGTCACAAAAATTATTTTTATTTTTATACTGGATTGGACGTCGCTTTTTTTTGGTCTTTTGAAGTTTATGTGCTTCAGAGGTGCAGGGTGTGCTCTTTTTCTAGATTTTTTCCATGAGCATAATTTGCTTCTGCAAGCTTTTTTGTTTAACTCCAATGTAGCACAAGCAACCAGTTTGAACAAAAGGGCAGCAACATGACTGCATGCCGAGCCAAGGCTAAAAGTAAAAATTTTATTAGTCACTTCAAAAAGAAAAAAAATTGTTAGTGAAGAAGGAAAGCTAATGTGAATTTTTACCCAGCAACGCAGGTACAATTTGCTGAAAGTACCCATCCACTTGTGTGTAAAATGATCCATACATCATATAGTTTTTGCTTTTGTCCTTGTCTCTGACTAGGTAGTACGGAGGATTTAATGTAGCAAAATTCAACGTCTTTCAAGAGGTGGCAATAAACATCTTGAACATGCCCAGAAAGATAAAAGTTGTAAGCTTCTAAGGATTTATAAGCTTTCAAAGATTCATTTGTAAATTCACTGGGTGTATGGATGAGATAGACATACAAATCCATATGCGTAACATCGGGTAGCAATGATACATCGTCGCTCCAATCTTCTCCCTTCAGTGAAAAAGGGTCGCGTAGGAGTGTTCCGTTGGCAAGCGTGAGTTTTTTTGAATAATGCTGTTTATCTTCACTTACTAATTTCGAGAAGTATTCGGTCGACATATTGGAAGTGAAGACCACGAGGCGGCCGCTTTCGTTTTGTCGCATTATACTCTGTACAACTCTTGGTCTGTGTTTATACCTCGCATACATATTTTGGGCTGTATCAATTACCCACAAAAATTTCCAAGGCAAGGATATAAAAACGTCGCAGTTTAAACGCAGCTATTTAGTCGAACACAATGCAGGACTTGCTTACTCGCGTACTCCTGGTGTGTAGGCTTGTAAAGCCGAAGTAATGGTCGAGAATAAAAGCCCGCGATGGAGAATATCATTAAAATCTTAGTAACGGAGTTCATAATGGTAGTGCAAGTTTCGATCGAAAGGTTTGTTTAGTTTTTAAGCGATTTAAAACGATCGTTTAATAAGCAATTACCCTATTTGTTTACTATCTTGCCTGCCATTTTGCCTGTCGATTTGCGCAGAGGCTTGGGAACTGGTTATGTGACGTCACACGGAAATTCGTCTATTGTTTGTGATTGAAGGATTGTTTTTTCTCTTTAAGATTTTCTCAGTGAATAGTTATAGGTCCAAGTTGGACAGTACTCATGCTTGTAAAAAACAAGAAAGTGTATTCAGCACCTTCTTCTGGGAGCTTAATCACAGTTTTATTTACATCCACCGTCCCTGTAGACAAGATACTTCAGTGCAGCGCTTGCTGTATTGTAAACCTTTTTCATTACTTCGCTCCAATACACAAAATCGTGTAGCAAAACCGTAAGTGTTCTTTTGTCGCAGAATAATGCTAACGTAGGCACCCGGAACCTCTCACTGTGTTTAAGTTGAGAAGATATTCCAGTTCTTCTTTGATAATGAAATTATTCTAATACGCAGTGGCTATTCATACGTGACCGTACTTCAATATTTTTTTTTCTATTCGTACGGGAAACTCACGTACTTTATTTATTTAAAATGAATCTGGGGAAATTATAAGAAATTTAGAGAAATTCACAGTATGTATATATTTACAAAAGAGCATTCTTAACAATCTTTTTCATGTTTATCTGATTTTATGGCTGCGATGTGTATACGCAGCAAGGTTTGCAGAACCAGCTCCTAGCTGCTGGCATTTTTGTTCTGCCAATACAAGATAGATTGCACCAGCACAGACAACCATCACATCCCACAGACGTTTCGTCGGAAACATCGTTGTTGCAAACTTCGCAAAACCATTTCTTATTTTTTGTGTTTTTTATAACATGCTTCCACGCAGCTTTAAATCGATCTTGTCTTGATCAGACAGTTTTGGATACAATTCTGTCTGCATCATTTCCTGGGTAATTGTTTTCTTTCCAGATAATATGACTGGAATGTCTGCTGTAGTCTTTTCTTTTAGTACCCATTCTAACATTACTAAAAATAGAGAAAATAAAATTATAAATAAAGAATATACACAAAAAAGCTTAGTAAAATGAAGTTTCCACAACTAACATTTAATTTTATCATTGGTCGGCAAATTAACGAATGGTACCATCTTTTCTTTTGTTTTTCTGTTGGGCAGGCCAATAGCCGTATAAAGCCCTTTCGGTCTTCCTTTTTTGCACATTTTTGGTGGCAATTTGATGAGGGAGAACCCTAAATTAAGAATTATTTTTTATATAACAATACGCTAAAATTAGAAAATTGCAGAGAATTATAGACTATAGTACTTACGGTTAAAATTCGAATCGTTATTATCCTTAAATGGCTTCGATTTAACAAGGATTTTTACACCTTTCACCTCACAAAAGGTGTTTGAAATAGTTGGAGCTGAATAAAAAACAAGTAATGTAATTGAGGGGTAACAATAATTGTTTAAATGGATCAGTACCTTCTATTACCATTTGAAATTTGTTTCTTAATTTCCAAAGAAGCTGTTGTTGTCGTAATTGCGTGCGACAGTAACGTATTTGCTACCGTTGATCCTATGGAACAGATGAATATGTAAATGTATTTACTGTTACATTGTTACTCCGCTATATGGTGCAAAAGCATGGCGGTTTTAAAAAGAATACCTTTAACCTGTGTTTGTCCAAGTTTAGGCAACTTCGATTTCACTACAATATATAAATTAAAAGATAATGAATAAAAATTAAGAAATCAATATCATATCAACTATTTTGTCCAATACATTTAATCCAACTTACAATTCGGTTTTCTTTTTGTCCTGCTTTTTCATGTTGACTCCCTATAATAGCAATAATTTGAACTTTACAATTTTAATCGTTTCAAATTATTTAAACAGTATCTAACAATCAACGTACATTTTCTTTTTCTAAACACCACTGTAGGATCAACATATCCTCCTTCTTGTATGTAATTTTCGGCATCGACACGATTAATCTTAAACACCCGTATTGTGATTTCTAATAGCAACTCGGGAATCAATACTTTTGTTAAATATTCAATTGGTGCATCAAAGATTTTTGTCTGATTTCATCATATCCATCAGTATCTCAATTTGATGTTCTGTGAATGCACCACTTGCAAATAAATACCCAAGTTGATTCGGTCTTACGTTTAAGTCAGAGGTTCTGAAGTATATTTTATGCCACCAACCATCCGATTTTCCATTTCTAGTTTCTATTAAGCGTTTTTTACTAGCGACATACAAACGTGTCAACTCTGTCTTGCATAAAGCTGTAACTGTCTTGTCCATGTTTTTTAACCGTTTTTCCTTCGCATCTTCAATTTTTTCGACTTTATCACTCTCCTCACATCCATCCTCAATCAGATCATCTAAAAAATATCGCATAAAATGAAAAGAAAAATACAAGAACCATCCTCACAAATGTCAAGTTTGAAATGTTGCACTTACGTGATGAAGGAAAATCCAATGAATCAATTGATATATTTGACGAGCCAGATATACAATGGTTGCTTTTAACGAGAGCTAAGAAAGCAATAAAAAATTTATATCTAAACTATCATAAAATCAAAGGTAGGTAGATGATCTCTACGCTTCTTACGTTTTTTAGAAACCAGTGAAGAAGGAGTTACAATACCGCAGTTGTGTACAACTGTCGACGGTGTTGTTGATATCAAGTTAGCTAAATAGATAAAGAATTAAAATCAATAGAAAAACTTGAAGTCTCGTTCCTTCAAGTAAAACTATATAGACACTTCTTACGTTTTTTAGAAACCAGTGAAGAAGAAGTTACAATACCGCAGTTACGTACAACTCTTGAAGAAGATGTTGTTGATATCAAGTTAGCTAAATAATAGATAAATAAATTAATTCATGCAAACGCACACCAAAAGTGGTCATTTTCTCCGGAGTATATACCTGTGTTGGATGATTTACTAAATTCAACTTCATCAAGGATAACTTTCACACGTTTTCCGTCGCGAATATATTTATTGAAGGCCTTTAATTCGGTTAAGATTGAATGAAAGTTGCTAGAGCCTAGGACAGAACCAGCTGCAGCTATTTTTTTTGCCAATGTCACTTAACGCCCGATATTGTTCATCAACACTTCTTGGTTTATTTTCTTGATTTTTTTGGGAACGTGTTGCTATGATTTCGGATGTCGAGGGACTAGCATGATTTGAAAAAACTCTATGATTGTACTTGAAGTGCTTCAAAGTGCACCTAGCTGGACATAACTCCTTCGCAAAAAGATCTTCATGTAGTCATTTTCTTAACTTGAAAATGTGCCTGCATGGTAACATTATAGAGTGATAGAAATTACATGCACTTTTGTTTGTATTATACTTTTTTTTCGTTGCACGTTTAGCTGCACTCTCTATAGAACGAGAACTCCTGACATAAAGTTGGATATAATTAGTTTTTTCATGACTACAAATTGCTTTATTTAACTGCTCGAAGCTCGAAAAACTCTGCCCGACCTCCATCTTCTTTCGTCAGCATAGAAGTCCTATTCGCGCTTTTTTGCAATTGAAATTGTAATGGAGTTGAAAAGGCTGGTTTCTACTACTAAAACTTTCCTCATAACAAATTGAAATTTCATGCTAAGTATAATTTTTTTTTTTTTTTTTTCATGAAAGTAGAAAGAAAAGATTTTACGTACGAAGAAAAGATATAGAAAATCGCAGATATAGAAAAAAATAAAATAATAATAAAGTACGTGAGTACGTGAGTGTCACCTACGAATAGAAAAAAAAAATTAAAATACGTGAGAGTCACGTACGAATAGAAAAAAAATATTAAAGTACGGTCACGTATGAATAGCCACTGCGATTCTACTGACGATAACAATAACTATAGACCTATATCTATATTGCCGGTCATCTCAAAAATTCTCGAAAGGGCAGTATATGACCAAGTCATCGAATATCTTGAGAAGAACAACTTACTATCTCAGTATCAATTTGGGTATCGTCGTCTCAGATCAACAGATTTGGCTGCTAATCTATTGTTAGATGACATTAGAAAGGAAGTTGATAAGAAAAAATACGTTGCTGCAGTTTTCATGGACTTGTCAAAAGCCTTCGACACGGTTGGTCATAGTATTTTAATTGAGAAATTATCAGCTTATGGTATACGTGGTAACGAACTAGAATGGTTTTCTGAATATTTGTTTGGGAGAAAGCAGGAAGTAGTGGTAAATAACATCAAATCTGACCCACAACCAGTGAATTGTGGTGTTCCGCAAGGGTCCATACTCGGGCCATTATTATTTTTAATTTTCTTTAATGACTTTGATAATGTCCTACTTAAAGCTAGCGTTATTAAATTTGCAGATGACACTGTTATCTACTTCTCAAGTGAAAGCTTTCTCGTCCTTGAAAATGTATTAAATGAAAAACTTCTTGCTTTTGAGACATATCTACGAGAAAATGATCTTGTTATTAATTTAAACAAAGGGAAAACAGAATGGATGATATTCGGGACGAGTAAAATGTTGAAAAGTGCTGAAGGAAAAATATCATTGTCATGTAATTTTGTGGAGATTAATGAGACGAAAAGCTACAAGTATTTGGGATCAATTATTGATCCTAAGTTGTCTCTAAATAACAACTTCGACTCTACATACAAAAAAGCATCTGGAAGACTCCGTTTACTGACGAGACTACGATCCGAAGTTGACGATACAACTGCTAAAAAGATTTACGAAACAATGATAACTCCAATCATTACATTCAATAGTATCATCAATTTGAACCTGAATAACACCCAGTTGAACAAACTGCAGTCCTTGGATAGACGTGCCAGAGTAGTAACTAACAACAACAGTTTACAACCCATTTACGACAAAATTCAACGAAATGCTTGTAATGTTGTCAGAAAATGTATTGATCGTAAAACATGCTCAAATTATTGGAACCACTTTCAGCTGCTAAACCATCAAAGACTGACTCGAAACAATTCTTTTTCGCTAAAGTTACCAGCAGTACGTTTGGATATGGCTAGAAATGGTTTTTACTATATGGGTGCCAGTATATATAATTCTTTACCAATAGATATACGAAGGGAGCCTAGTTATATGAAATTTAAAAATAAATTGGATAACCATATTTTTTAATCGTTTGGGCTACTTACACACTTTATTTGGACTTTGAACCCTAACACAATATGAAGCTCTTAAACCTTGTCTAGTCTTTCTTATTTATATGTTTTCACCTCTGTTTCTCACCCTTTCTACTTGATGTTTTTAGATACTGCAAGCTTATGACATACGCGGTTTTGAATTAAAATGTTTTTTGCCGATTATTCATTCGACATTTAAGAAATTTATTCTGAAATGTATATCCTGGGTAAATATTGATGATAAATAAATAAATAAAAATAAATATGTTAAAAACTCCTAACCCTTCCAATTTCGGCTTATTTTTTCCTATTTCTTGGAGCAAAATGGGCACATTTTGACCACTAGACTTCAAGTTGAGAGAAAATCTGATCTACAAATGCTATGTAAAAGTAAACTTTGCTCCTTTTTTATCGATGGAATGTACTTTTCAAAAACCCAAAAATCAATATAGAAGGTGTTGCGGAGAGGTTGTCAAGGCCAAGGCAAAGGAACGGCAAGGCAGGGGTCGTATTGGTTGTGATTGAAGTAATCTTTTCTCTTTAAGATTTTCTCAGAGAATAGTTATAGTGTTATGATATTTGTCTTGTGTTTTAATGTTGTGTTACCTATTATATTTGTAGATTAGTTCAATTTTAGCTTCTTTGAGCCATTATTAAGCTGGCTATTCACTACAATCAAAGAAGCTATATTTGATCAATAAACATCATGGAGCGCTATATGAAACCGAACAGACTGAGTGTTGATCCTAGTGCTGCGGATGCTGACAGAACTTATAAACATTGGTTTCGTACGTTTGAAAACTTTATACATTCGTTAAGTGGTCCTGAGAGCATAGCATTTAATAAGTTGAACCTTTTAATAAATTATATCGATCCGAACATATACAAGTATATATCAGAATGTGATGACTTTGAGAACGCAATACAGACATTGAAGGAACTTTATGTAAAACCAAATAGTGTAATTCTTGCTAGACATGTATTATCCACGAGAAAACAAAAGGCTAGCAAAACTCTCGACCAATTTTTGAATGAATTAAAAACCCTTGCTAAAGAATGCGACTTTCATCCTGTGAGTGCAGAGGAATATAAATCGGAAATGATTCGAGATGCATTTATTAATAGACTTTCCTCTAATATCATCCGCCAAAGGCTACTTGAAAATAGGACACTTGACCTGCAAACCGCATTTGATAAAGCTCGTGCCCTGGATGTAGCCCAGCAGAGCTCCAGTGTTTATTCACAGCAACATACATTCACCGAAATTACAGCTGCATTGCCGTCAAACTTAGACATTTCAACGAAAACTGACGCATCGAATAAACCCTCGAACCAGGGTTTTTGTTGTTTTTGTGGTAACACACGACACCCACGAAGTAAGTGTCCGGCTCATAAAGCAATTTGTCACAAGTGTAAGAAAGTAGGTCATTTTGAAAAGCTCTGTCGCTCTACACCAGCTGTTGCTCCAATACCTAGTTATGACGATGATTTCTTTATCGGCGCCATTACAGCCCCAACAAAGTTGTCACCAGTTTTGATAAATGATACATACAAAGCAGAAGCATTAATTGACAGTGGATGTACAGACAAAAGTTTTATTGGTGAACGATTGAGCAAAACATTGAATTTAAGAGTAACACCAGCCCCTAGCATGGTTGAAATGGCTTTAACCGCATTATCCACTAAATCAATCGCTTATTGCCAAGTATCGCTGGCACCTAAAAATCGTCTGTGATATATGTCTGTGAAACTACATGTATTGAATGGTCTTGTGGCTGATGTTATTCTTAGTACCGACTTCCAAGAGCAACATAAACAATCAAGTATGGAGGAAATAAACCACCTTTGAGCGTTGTTGCTGTTACTACAATGAAAACATCCCCTCCTAAACTATTTGCACATTTAACTGCCGATTGTAAACCAATAGTGTCGAAATCACGAAAATATTCAAAAATTGACCAGGATTTTTTCACATCAGAAATAAAACGCTTATCTGAAGCAAAAATCATCGAACCGAGCAATTCACCGTGGAGAGCACAAGTACTAGTGGTTCAAGAGAAAACGGAAAGGCGAATGGTTGTTGATTATTCTGAAACTATTAATAGGTATACGCAATTAGATGCCTATCCTTTGCCAAAGATAGACGAGATGGTTAATAAAATAGCGAAATATAAGTATTATAGCACTATCGATCTTCGCGCTGCTTATCATCAAATACCATTGTCAGAGGACGAAAAAGCATTCACTGCATTTGAAGGGGATGGACAGCTGTGGCAATACACCAGAATGCCATTCGGGGTAACAAATGGCACATCGTGTTTCCAACGAAAAATGGATACATTTGTAATTAGAAATGAATTATCAGACACATTTCCATTTCTGGACAATGTCACCGTATGTGGACATTCCATTGAGGAGCACGACTAAAATTACTAAATTACGTAAGGCCGCGTAGCGGCCGCAATGTAATTTGGATTTTATAAATAAAATTGAAGTACGATATAATGCTGAGTCATCCAACCCTATAGCGCTAGAATAAGTAAGAAACCGGAGGGTAAAATCGAAAATAAAATACTAAGTAATGTAAAATGCACACGTGATATTTCACTGAAAAAGAATAATTTAAACATTAATTTGATCCACGGTACGATCCACGGTATCCACCTCGATAGCCACCGCCATAACCACGATTTCCTCTTGGTGCTATAACAATGAAAAAGAAAATACTAAGTAAATACATCCAATAAACACTGGGTAGGGTATAGCCGGGACAGCATTATATCGTACTTCAATTTTATTTATAAAAATCCAAATTACATTGCGGCCGCTACGCGGCCTTACGTAATTTAGTAATTTGATTTCATAAAATTTCCGTCGATATAATGCTGAGTCATCCAACCCTATAGCGCTAGAATAAGCGCGGCCCTGCGGGCCCCACATATCCTCAGTTCAAAGCGCTACCCAGTCCTATTGTCTCTTGAAATACTTGTGAAACAGGTCTGACAGTCTTATGATAATGTTTCTGCCAAGTTGTTTTACCAGACCACTTTCCCCGTTTCAAAATATCCGCAGTTGAAAGTCCCATTGCCTTTGCTTTTGAAGTGGAGGCAGATCTTGTAGAATGGCGGAAAATGAATCAGTATCAATTCCCGCTTCCTTCAAGATTGACTTCATCCATCCTGCGACTGTAGATGGTACCACAGCCTGATGGGGATGCAATGTGCTCAAAAACAACTGTGAATGTTCATCATTTTTTCGCCACTTGTGAGTTCTTGTAATATAACACTCAATAGCATTTACAACACACAATTTTGAATTACTCTCAAACTTATTGAATTCGAGAGATGGAGCGGAAGAGCCTTTCTTCCTGGTTTTGTTTATCTTATCAAATGTAAATACATAACTGTCTTCGGACTTAACCATGTGATTAATATTCAAGTAACAAATTTCTGATCCCCTTGAAGCAGAAGTCAGTGCTAACAACATCGCTAATTTGTGAGACAAAACTTTTGTAGATAAGCTGTTATTAATTGGGAGTGTATTGAAATAATCAATCACTACTTGCACATCCCAAATAAATATGAAACGTGGTTTAGTGGGTCTCAAATTGAATACACCTGTCATCAAAGAATAAATTCTAGGATGTTCCCCCACATTGACAGAATTTATTGGTTCATGGTAAGCGGAAATAGCTGACCTATGACCATTAATTGTGCTATATTCATAACCTTGATGAAATAACATAGCTAAATAGTTTGCAATTACATTTACATCACATCGAACAGGATCAGCTTGTTGTTGCATACACCAGCCAGACCACTTACGCCAGGCCGATTGGTAATTAGAAATTGACCCTTTGCGTCTGGAATTTGTGATAAGCTCTGTAGCTTCCGACGATAATCCTTCTGAAGCCAAGCATTCCCTGAAACAGTCCAGGCCGCTAGTCTTAATTGATTGTGTTTGACTAGAGGGTGTATCTGACCCTGAGAATTCGTCAATAACTGAGGGTGCTTGGTAAGAAGTACTGGACTTTGAATTGACATTTCCAGTAGTATAGAGTACCACGGTTGACTTTGCCAAGCTGGTGCTAATAAAAGAAGGACTGTTCCTTCTTGGGCAACTTTCTTTAGAATTTTTGGAATCAAGCAAAATGGAGGGAAGGCATACCCGTACAGTTCCCCCCACTCCTGTTGCATGGCATCCGCCCCACACTGTTTGGATCCGGACGCCAGGACATGTAAGTCTCCAACTGATGATTTAGACGGGACGCAAAAAGATCTATCTCTGGCTTTTGTCTGATTGTTATAAGTCTTATTGTTATAAATCCAATTGCCAATCGCTCGGATCCATATTGTTGCGTGACTCCCAGTCCGCTACTACATTCAGACTGCTGGGAAGATATTCCGCAGTAATCATGATCTGCTTGGACAAAAGAAAATCCCAAATTTTCTTGGATATTTGCATCAGGTGCATGTTTTTTGTGCCCCCTATTTTTAGGAGATAGCTCAACGCAGTCATGTTGTCTATCTGCAAGTGGATTGTTTTTCTCCATTGATTTTTCAGAAAAGTTTTCAGGGCTAATTTTACCGCCAAAAGTTCTAGCACATTGATATGGTATTCCCTTTCTTGTACTGACCATTTCCCCCCTGTGGAAATTCCTTGACAAGCTGCTCCCCAGCCTTTCATGGAAGCGTCTGTTTGGATTGTGTAATCCGCTTGAATGATTTTTAGAGGCCTGCCATTTTGGAGGTATAGGTTTTCCTTCCACCACTTCAGTTCTTCCAGAGACTGTGAATTTAGAACAATCTGAGACTGATATGACTGAGTCTTTTGAAGAGCCTCTATTTGCTGAAACTGCAGATACCGATGCTGCAGCTTTCCTGGAAGAACTGCTCCAAGATATCCAAGATATTTGTTACCGGATTTGCAATCAAATGAGTACACTTTTTTACAATTTGTATTATTTTGTCCTGTGGCAAAGACAAGGTCATCTTTTGCGAATCTATGAAAAGTCCCAGAAATTCTATTTTCTGCACTGGTGTCAACTGAGATTTTTTCTGATTTATTATGTAACCTAAATTTTGTAACAGAAAAATCAATGTTTCCTTTGCTACCCGCATGGACTCCAAAGTTTTTGCCATCAGTAACATGTCGTCCAAAAACACTACCATCCGCACCATTATTCTTCGAAGAAGAGATATTGGAATCTTCATTAGTTTTGTGAAGATCAAAGGTGCTGGGCCCAGACCAAAACACAGGCAGAGGAACTCGTAAAGGCTTCCCTCCCAAAGAAACCGGAGAAACCTTCTCGATTGACTGCTTATTGGTATG
The DNA here is from genome assembly GCF_029227915.1 of Hydractinia symbiolongicarpus. Lineage (NCBI taxonomy): Eukaryota > Metazoa > Cnidaria > Hydrozoa > Anthoathecata > Hydractiniidae > Hydractinia > Hydractinia symbiolongicarpus. The sequence continues at coordinate 24,346,537 of NC_079878.1, read as the reverse complement.
CAGAAGTATGCGTCCTTCAGGTCTATTTTGCACATAAAGTCGTTTTGTTGTAGCAGATCCCTGAAAAGCCCTAAACTTTCCATCTTGAAATGGGAATATGGTATGAAGCTGTTCAAATGTTTCAGGTTTATTATCGGACGATTTCCACCGTCCTTTTTTGGTATCACAAACATGTTGCTCAGAAATTGGTTTGGTCCATGACTCACTTTGTGAATAGCTCCTTTTTGTACCATGCTTAACACTTCGTTGTTCAGCAGTAACCTTGCCTCTTGACTTATATGAGGAGTCAGAGGTTTTTGATTTTGCTGAGGTACAGAAAGGAATGGGATCACATACCTTTTTACTACAGACAGAATATTTTGATCTTGTGTCAATTTCTCCCAATTCTTTGCAAAATGTTGTAACCTTCCTGCTAGTGGTACCCTTGGAATTATGTTTGAAAACATGGACCTTATTAGAGGATGTACATGGTTTATACTCACTTGCATTATTTCTGGCAGGTGTGAATTGTAAACTGAAAGTATTCTTACCTCCTGAGTTGGAACTGGTTGTTGTACTGGAAGAACCGTAGTCTTTTCTGACAAAATATCCACGCCCTCTCGAACCTCTTCCACGGTTGAGAGAGCCTCCACGAAAGGGAGTATAACTTCCTTTGAATTCCTTTTTCAAAAGCTCCTGGCACTTCTGCTTAGTTTTCATGCTTGAGCACCAGTCATCCCGAAATTTTTCTCCAAATAGATCCTCTCCCATGTTGGAAAGCAATGAAGATTTTTCTTTTAGCAATTGTTTACTTTTCGTATCTTTCATGAGAGCAGATAAAACAAGAACACGACGCAAATATGTCACCGCATTGTTCGCTTGTCCCAACAGCAAAATCGACTGTTCTACCAGTTCATTCACTTCCTCCAGAGCTACTTGTATTTCACCTGGTTGAGCTGATAATGCCCTTTGCATTAATGACCATATTTTAGACAAGGGCCCTAAAACATCAGTTATTTTTTGTTTGACTTTTTGACTCAACTTGTCCTCTGCAACTACTGGGGACTTGGTCTTTTCCTCCAGCAATGCTCTCAGATAGCTGTCCAAGTTTGATGGGCCAGGTACATTCTCTGGGACAGGACTTTTATTTAAAATACAAGATTTTAAATCATGATCACTAATATACGTTGCAAAATGTTTAACAACATAGTCTCTTTGATCTTCTGTAAAATTATAACTATACTCTCTTTCTGAGGGAACCACCTCAAATTTCTTTAAAGGTGGGCAATAATCCCCTTCTGATTGATCACTGACGGTGCTGTCAGTCCCAGGAAGGGAGTTTTCCCTGTTCCTGGATGCTTTCTCTGATTGACTGGCGTTAATTTCTGTCCCAGTACAAACAGGTTCGTTCTCAGTAACATTGGTAGCCATTTTTGAAAATCTGAAGATAAGAGAAAACTTTGTTTTCACATCCCGAGAAATGTTTTAACCACAAAATGACTCATCACATATGTCAATGAGTATTAGGAGAGTTGCTTTTATAAGCTAACTCTTTCAAGAATTCTAGTTTAGCTAGGATAATAAAAGATAAAATACCTTTTCCTTTAGTAAACAAAATAAGATACGTCTTTCTTCGCTAGCGAAGGTTGGAAAAAGAGGATATGTGGGGCCCGCAGGGCCGCGCTTATTCTAGCGCTATAGGGTTGGATGACTCAGCATTATATCGACGGAAATTTTATGAAATAAAATTTACAAAACTTCTGTGAAGCTGCAGAGAAAGAAAATCTCACAATGAATGAAGTGTGTTTACTCTACCGAAACTGTTGATCTGTTAGGTTATCGCATCTCTTATAATTCTATTCAACCAGACCCACAACGATTAGCACCATTACTCAATTTACCAATACCATCAAATCCAAAATCGCTTAAACGAATCATTGGATTCACAAATTCTCTGACAAAATCCGTCCTTTAAATATGGTTGATAAGTTTCCGATTAACAAGCATCAGAAGATGCTTTCAAAACTCTGAAACAAGAACTAGCTACAGTTGCAATGCAATCAATCGATGAAAACATTCCATTTACAGTAGAGACAGATGCTTCAGATTTTGCCATTTCAGCAACTTTAAATCAAGATGGTAGACCAGTAGCATTCCATTCTCGAACATTACAAGGATCTGAACAGCATCATTCTTCTGTTGAAAAGGAGGCACAAGCAATTGTTGAGTCTGTTCATCACTGGAAACACTTTTTACGTGGTAGACATTTCACATTAATAACTGACCAGGGATCAATTTCATACATGTACGACTACAAGGCTTCTTCTAAAATCAAGAACGACAAGATTATGCGTTGGAGAATAGCACTCTCTCCATATTCTTATGATATACATTATCGCCCCGGGAAATGTAATTAAGCTCCGGATACTTTGACTAGAGTAAAATGTGCCATTGTTTATTCGGAATCATTGGCAGAGATCCATGCAGCTTTATGTCATCCTGGTGAAACTCGCCTTAATCACTTTGTGAAAGCTCGAAATCTTCCATTTTTCAATCGAAGATGTTAAGAAAACATGTCGAGAATGTCGTGCTTGTCAAGAAATCAAACCCAGGTATTATCAACCGACTGAAACACACCTTATCAAAGCCACTCAACCTTTTCAACGAATTTCGATTGACTTCAACGGGCCGCTACCCTCCAGAATACATCCATTCTTGCTAACGATAGTAGATGAATACTCAAGATTTCCTTTTGCATATCCTGTTAAAGACATATCTACATTACCAGTAATCAAATGTCTGACAAATTTATTTTCAGTTTTTGGCACTCCTGGATATGTTCATTCAGATCGTGGGGCATCCTTCATATCAGAGGAACTCAAAAACTGGTTGCATACAAAAGGCATTCCTTCCGGTAGGACCACTCCATACAACCCTACTGGAAATAGTCAAGTAGAAAGGTACAATGGCATCATCTGGAAATCTGTTTTGCTTGCCCTTAAATCAAGGAGTCTTCATATTACTGAATGGGAAAAGGTTTTGCAAGATGCCCTTCACCCAACAAGATCGTTGTTATGTACTGCAATCAATTGTACACCTCATGAACGGATGTTCAGTTACAAAAGAAGATCAGCGACAGGTACCTCTATGCCATCATGGCTGATGCACCCTGGAGTCGTACTCATGAAACGCAATGTCAGACATAGTAAATATGAACCCTTAGTTGACGAAGTAGATTTGATTGAAGCAAATTCACATTATGCCCATGTTCGGCTTCCAGATGGAAGGAAAACAACTGTATCAACGAAACAACTGGCACCAGTAGAACAATGCCGTCTTGATGTTCGTGATGAAGATGGTAGAGTAGAAACCCATAATAATTCTAAAACCTTGCCTGTAGAAAGTGGTGTTGAAACGAATGAAATCCCTGTAGTATTGTTGGCTAACCACGATGTACAACACCCAAAAGTTGTAGTACCAGATAATGTGCCAAGACGGTCTACGCGAATTCGAAGACCTCCGGAAAGACTCGACTTGTAATTATGGTAAAGTCGCTGGACATTGTTGTGTTTTGGAAGTGAAAGTTCGGTAATTATACAGCGTCGCTATATTTAATTACCCATCGGTTCTGAAAGCATTTGAGTATTTTCTATGCTAATATATTTGCTGGTATATTTGTTTTGAAGTATTTACCCTCCTTCTAGAGGAGGGTGAATGTTATGATATTTGTCTTGTGTTTAATGTTGTGTTACCTATTATATTTGTAGATTAGTTCAATTTTAGCTTCTTTGAGCCAATATTAAGCTGGCTATTCACTACATATAGGTCCAAGTTGAACAGTACTCAAGCTTGTAATAAGCAAGAAAGTGTATCCAGCACCTTCTTCTGGGAACCTAATCCTAATTTTATTTACATCCACCGTCCCTGTAGACAAGATACTTCAGTGCAGCTTGCTGTATTGTAAACCTTTTTCACAGCCACTGTAATAGAAAATCTCCCCGTACAACTCAAAGATTACGTATACTCAATATATCCTAGATGTGTATCATATTACTCCAAGAGTATACAAAATATTGAGTGATAGATAAAGATAGATACCATAAAATGATAGATCTATTACAACTCAAAGATTACCTACTGTACTCAGTATAGCTAATATCATATACTCATATAAAATAATTTTGTTTCTCCTACCCCTGTCCAGGATTTGAACCTGGATCTCTCATTTGCATGAGTGTCATAGCCATACTAGACCAACAGGGCATGATTACATACATACATACATGCATACAGAACTTAACAGTTCCATATTATACTCAGAAACTTACAGCGTAGTTTATTGACAAACATAAGCATGAACTTGCGTGAAAATTTCATGAATTAATTTTATTGACACAAATATCAGGATTAAATTGTGATTATGTGAATGTTAATAACATTTGATAAAATTTTTGACAATTTTTATATATATCGCAAAATGCAATTTTGTTTCGAAAAAAAAAATTACTGCAATAACATTAAGGTAATTACGCAAATATATATGAAAAAACTTAAAAAAAGGTTAATGCCATTTAATTAAATTAATCGTAACTATATTCAATTTGTATCGTCTAATTGATCGGTCACCTTCATTTTTTAAAAAAAAAATTTACATGCTTGATTTACAAGAAATCAGTTGATAAGAAACCTTAGGCTCAGAAAGACCAAATTTTTAGAAATCTCCAATATTAAGAAACTTTTATACATATAGCTAACATACAAACAGAGCTAGCAAATGTTGTTCGTATATAACAAAACCATAGTCCAAATGGTTGAGGCTCAAATTATCAAATTCTAAGAAACTCCCTCCATCCAGTCTATTAATGGCATAAATAGAAAAATACTAATTAAATATTCTAAAATTAGAACCATTGCATCCTGTTTAACACCTCACACAAAAAACCTTTTAATTAATGCACTTGTCAACTGCTGCACGCTTACTTTGTGGGACGACCAGGCTTGGCAACAGTTACCGGTTTATTTGCATAGATCAGAAGAAAACGATAACAAAGATTGCATTTTCCTTTTTGGTTTGCCGTTTTTAATGCAATGACGACGATACAAATTCCATACATTCACTTAACAAATATCTACCAGGTGCCAAAAGATTTTGACATACCAACGTTTGGTCTTGATTTTCACTCTATAATGCTATGAGCATATCTACCAATAAGCAACTACGATACCAGAATTGCTATCAACTCGGTAGTCTAGTGCACCACGACCTTGAGTGAATTTCACCAATCCTCATGTTTTCACCTTCATAAGTGTTCGTTTCAGTACAGCCGAAATTCATATTCTTTGGAGAGAAACCTCCTTTTTTTCAATTACATTTCTGTCTTTAGGTGGTACAACACCAACATGGCATTTTTTTTTAAATATAATAATCTTGACAAATCTTCTATAAAAATTCAAACATACTCAAGATTGAAAGACAAAAAAACTTGAAAAAATTTTTTTTTTACATGTGGCCTATCCATAATGGCGGAAAAATACCCGAGAAAGCCCTGTTTTCGGCCCACATTGAAAAACAGGATAACTCAAGCTAGCCTCAACAGTTAGTCTTCAAACTTCACACACTGATTGAAGATGGTCTAAGTAACAAATTAACAGATAGGTTTTGTCAAGGATAACCTATATGAAAAATATTATTTGTTTTTTGAAAATTTCAGAAAAACAGCCAAAATTTTGCATAAAAATTGACCTCAAAGTGCCATAAATAAATTTCTAATGCCTTATTCCTGAATTGTATCTGTTAGTTTGATTCCACAAGATCATTGAACAACCTGTCAAAATTTCAGGTCTATTGGAGAAGTAGTTGTTGAATAATTGTGTTTTGAAGTCTCCCACATTGAACAACCTGTCAAAATTTCAGGTCTATTGGAGAAGTAGTTGTTGAATAATTGTGTTTTGAAATCTCGTGAATGACAAAAAAGTGAGAAAAAGAAAAAAGCCGTTAAAAAATAGTAACATGAAAATTCCAGATAAATGATCCTAAAAATGAGAAAAACTTTAGTATCCTCCAGCAATATAACTATCTTTCAAGTTTTCATCGTCAATGAATCCCTTTTTGATGGATCTTAATGTTTTACGTCGTTTTTTCCCCTTCTCCGAGGACTTTTGTTTCATGCGGTTAATTCGGATTTTGTTCCCGTGTGACGTAGAAGCTTCAGATACAACACCACTTAAACCAAAACATTTCAAAACATCTAGAACACCTTTAGCACCATCTACACATTTGTCACCTGAAACAGCTGTTACAACTCCATTTTTGGACACATGTCCTCTTTTTTGCCAAGAGCCATCAATGGAAACCCGTAATTGTTTAATACCAGTCGTATCGCCAAGAGAATTTGCCTCTGAAGCAGCTCTTGACATGCTTTTTTCTGCTACATTTTTATATGCTATTAACACAGACTGTTTGATTTTGTTATAACCATTTGGTGTCAAGCAATTCATATTCAAACATGATGACAAAGTTTTCATTGCTTCATGACCAGTACCGATTTCCCGCAAACCAATAACAAAGCGGACATGATATCAAAAGGATTAATTGATATTTTTGAAGCTTTCTTCTTTTTTGTCCCATCAGTAATTTTTGGTTTTTTCACATCCATTTTGTTTTCAACTACTTGAGATGAGCGGAACCTTTTAGAATAATCGCAGAGCGTACATTTTAATTCTAACAGATGACAAAAACCCATGCGTTGTTTAGCGATGTCAACAATAGTCATTTCCCCTTCAAGGCAATCAGGACATGATGTTGCAGCTACTAACTCCTTTAAAATCTCAAAGTTCAAAGCGATAAAGTAATTGTTTGAGCTGCCACCTTGAGAGCATGAATCCAGATTAAGTTTACGAGAACTTGCACAAGAAACATTTTCAAAGTCGTTGACAGGATAACTCAGTGGTTGTTGTTTACGATGTTTGGATGGCACAACACCATTCCATTTTCTTTTTCTCTTTCTAGATGGGTTTTTTTTCTTAATGCTAGACATTACTGAACTAAAAAGCAATTTGGAGTAGTCAGAATTGTCACAGATCCACTAAAACAAAAGCATAAACATAGAGATGAACATAGACTGACATTACATAAGTCTGCAACACCAACCATCACAAAATAAACATGTTGAGGTTTTGAAAAATAGCTTTAAGATATTTTGCGAGTTTCTGAGCAAAGAAGATACGGGGATGGTAAAGGGCGCGGAAATCCTGTGAATTTTAGGCCACTATTTTATGAGAAAAGCCCCTAGCAACCAAATTAAAAATTTAGTCCTACCGTTGCTAAGGAAAATAATTCCTAGTCCCTGTTACTTGAATAGCTATAACTCATTATAGAAAGGAGATTTTGATTTCAAATTTTCTCCAGATGTTTTTGAATGTTTTTAGCATACCATGTCAAAAACACAAAATTGAAGATTTTTCGAAAATTTGCCAATTTTTGGTGTTGTACCACCTTAAAACGCTAGTTATATCTGCATTGCGATGTAGTTACTCCGATTCTCTTTTTTTATATATAACGAAAAAAAAGCAAGCACTAAAATTTAATAAGTTAAGATAAAGTATATCTAATGAGAATTAAATAAAGATATTACTACCTGATATTGATAGATGTAAAAGGTAAACTTTTCCAGTAAAACTCTCGTCTTTCTCCAGTGAAATTCTCGTTGTCCTCACATTGTCGCCATATTTAAATAACAAAAAAAACTCCCCATTGCTGTTTTAAATTCGTGTTGTCTCACTTAGTCAGAAATTTCAGAAAAAACTACTGGATTAAATTGCTGGGAAACAAAACCAAAATGGACGAAATCAAAACTCTTGGGAAGAGTGCTTGATAATTTTGATGTAAAGGGGGCGAGACGCGGAAATCCTATACAGGCTTAATTTGGCTCTTTAATGAAGAAATAGGCTGTGGTCTGCGCCGCTCGCTCCACTACTCTGCGCAAAAGGTCAAAAATGACGTTATATGTTGATCATGTGGTTCCAGGGGAACTCTTGTTTTTTTTTAAAAAAATGGAATTTTTTCAAAATCCTTTTGAGCAAAGGTGTATATTATGAAAATAGGAAGAAAAATAACAATTTCAAAAAAAAAAATTAATGACGTCATTAATTATGCGCATAATTAAGCAAATTTTAGGGCAAAAAATGACCCATTTTTCAACAAGGATATCTGCACAACAGATTTTCTGATTGAATTGAAACTTGGTAGATAGATGCTTTATATGTAGGAGCATGTGGTGAGTGGGCCATTTTTTTTATATTTTCACCTGTTCACACCGGGTTAGCGCTCAAACTTGAAATAGCAGAAATGAAGATTAATCACCTCAACCTTAGAGTCAGTTGGTAAAAAAGTAGAACCTTAATCAAAAAAGTGTTCAATTCACCACATGCTAGATAGAATGAAGAACATTTCCTGAAAATTTCATGCAAAAAGCTTAACTGGTTCAAAAGTTATCCTTGTTGAGAGGTTGCAAATTAAGCGAAAAACTAGTTTTGAGATATCGCGCGTTGAAAAAAAAGTTATGAAAATTACTAAAAATATTGCATGAAAAAGTCTAAATAAGTCTAGTTAATGTTCTCCATATCCATATACATCTCCTTCCTCCTCAGCATTTTTATCATCAAATCCTTTTCTGGCTGCTCTTAGCCTCTTTCTGCGGAGTTTTTCGGCCTCTGTGCCTTTTCGGTTTGACTCTTTGACCCGTCGAAGATCAGCTTTTTGAAAGCTGGTAGCTGTAAAATGACCTGGTTCGATTCCAAGTTTTGTAAAAACAGAAATAAGTCCTGATTCACCTTCATTAAAACTAATCACTGCTGAGGCAACTGCTGTTTTAAAGGTTGTGTTGCCAACATAAATCCTTTTCGGACACCTTATCCAAATCAAATTGTTCAATGACTCGTTAACGTTCTGAGTTTGACCGTGCAAACACTTCTTCAAAAGTTCTTCGTTTCCCAAATCTTTATTTGAAAATACATCAGCAATTACATCTGAGACTGTTTTGTCAATATTGAGTTTACCTTTGTAGGTTTTCTCACCAGTGATTTTGTCACTCTGGTATTTACACCAGGAGTCCTTTGTGCGAGGGCAAAACCGATGACGTTTCTCGGGGTCTGGGTCTGCAGTGCAGTGAAATAATACCGCGGCGACTGACTTTTTCATAGCGTACAAACTGCCAGTATTTTGACGTATTGCCATACCGTAGTGATTTTGTAATGTGTTCATAATCTTGTCTGTAAGACGACCTTTACCTCGCCCGATTCCTTTTCCATCGCTCAACTTTCGGCCTTTGTAACTAACTTTGATTTTGCGTAAACGCGTTCCGACCCGTTTTTGTACATGGCCAATGCATTCACCCTTTGTGAGGTTGTGGCCAGGGTATGGGTTAGAGCTACTCACTTCCGCAAATGATTTGCTGTCTCCATCTCCAATATAGAATTTATATCTTAGTTTATGGTTTTTCACTGAACGATGATAAATTTGTTTCAAGCCGGTTACTTCCATCGCGCCTGAGCTGCCTTGGTGATTCATAGAACAAAAGTTATCATGAGTTTCTTTCCATTTCTCATACTCCTCTGTTCCTTTCTTTTTCTCCCACACATCACACTGTCTACATTTTTTAGACATAACTTCATTGTCTATGCATTTTCCCTCTGCGATTAGAGTCATTACTCCATTTAAAGAAGAATATCCGCGCTTTTGCCAAGCTCCGTCTCCGCTTACGCTTTTATCAGTAACACCGTCTTCGTCAACATTAGTAGGATCCTCTTCTATATACTTCAAACGTGCTTCTTTTGCAGCTTTATTCATAGACTCTTGGGCAGTTTCAACATAAGCATTATGAATGCTACTACTTATTTCATCAAAAGTAGTCTTTGACATCGGTTGCGGCATATTCATACATCGACTAAAGGATTCAATACCAGACAAACCGAGACCGTTTTCCCGGAACGCTACTATTGTTCTTCGGTTGATTTCATATCCAGTACGTCCAGTAGTTCCTTCAATCCTATCACATTGTTTGGAGGAACTAAATTTGATATGCCAAGGGCAAACAGTACATGATATTTTAAAGAAATGAGCAAGTCCCATTTTCTCGGCCATCAAATGTTCAACACTCACACCTGCTGCGCAATCAATACATGAGCCAATCGACAATATAAGTGACATAAACAAATCACTCTCAACAATGAAATTACAGTTTTCTAAACCAGTTTCAGTTGGATTATCAATAGCAGATTGAGTAGAAACGCTCAATTTGTTAGCAGAAGCACCAGAAGGTTGCGCGTCAGCGTTGATTTCATCAGTTGTCGGTGTACTACTTTTCGCTGTCTTGACATGACGCGTTCCAGCAAATCCTTTCCTTTTTCTGCTCCTTGTGTATGTATATCTCACCACAAAACAACTGCAATACAAAACTGGAGAAGACATTAAAATGTTGTGACTTTTCTCCAGGAGCTCCAATTTCAGAACGCTGTTGTGTGGATTTGCAGTATAACTAATAGCTCAAAATGGTCGTCAGAGATACACGGGCGTATTGGGCGTAAAATGGCGGAAATTTAAACTCTCTACGGCATCAGGAACAGGAGGTGTAACGAAAATGGCGTTGCTAAGGCTGGTTGCTAAGGATCTTCGGGAATTGACAGGGTGACTTCCGGGAGCTATTGCGCAACATTGGTTCCACTTTTTATGATAATTTTTTTTTTACCTTAAAGCAGAGAGAATAAGCTTTCCAGCGATATATAAAACTCTATTTTGACGAAAATGTCAAAAAACACCATTTAGTTCCCCTGGAACCACCTTAATAAAGAAATAGGCTGTGGTCTGCGCCGCTCGCTCCACTACTCTGCGCAAAAGGTCAAAAATGACGTTAAATGTTGATCATGTGACCAAAAATACAACTTTTGGAAAGCGCAAAAAATCAACAAACCTTCAAAATAAACCCAAAAAATTACATTTCTCTTCTGCTACTTTTCAATATACCTATTTCACATGTTAACATATCTATGTCTGAAGACACTCACAAAATTTTATTCAAATTTGACTAACGCGTCTCTCAAAATGACAAATATTTCCAAACAACTATTTTCTCGATTTTCAAAAACAAGCTTTTAATGTTTAAAATTGCTGTTCACCGTAACGGTTTCTTGGCAACTAGGAAAGACCAGTGACACTGAGAAAGACCACATGCACTCCTTTAATACATTCATAAGATTTGTACTTTAACTGCGATAAATCTTTTCGATAAATCTTTTCGAGAATTTTTATAACGAGGGACGTATTGACTTTCCTTAGTTTTCTTCTTAGCGTAAAAGTAAAAGAAGGTATTAATAACTTTTTACAGAACTATGCAGAAAAACAAAAATAGAAATGAAAGTACACACTTGATCGCGTTTTTCCTGTTCAAAAAAAAATAATTTTCGGCAAGTACCGGATTTTCAGAGCGTGAAAAACCTCGAGATATGTGGTAAATAGATTCTCGTTCATCTTCTTCATCAGGCACCAGTTGGGTATTTGTAATAACGGATTTCAACGTTTGCACATCTGTCCAATCAGTTTGCGTCGAGATATTATTCTCGATAACTCCAGATATATTTCCACATTTTCTAATTCACAACCGCTGACAGTATGTGAGCTACCCGATAAAAGTTCGCGAACAACCTGAAACAATATAGTTGTTTCGCGAATCATGACAAAAAAGCTATATGGTTAGTATAAAACTACTACATTTCTTCTTTCTTTCCAGTTTAGCACGCGTAGTTGGCGTTTCTTCAAATTTTTTATCTTTTTTTTTTTCATGCGCATTGAACCGTAACTAATTTAGGGGTCTTTTTATTACACCTAAAATCTGACATACTATGCAAAATGTCTGTTCATTTGCAGCGGAAAATGCTGAGGGAAGAAATAATTTTTTTACTTACTCTAGGTTGACAGTCTTTAAATTGAATTTTCTTCACTTTCCTTGTGACAATCTGGTCTTTATTGAATCTCGTGATGACGACACAAGATATATTGCATTTGCTTTTTCTTTTGCAAAACACTTGGCTTATCTTAGGCAAGTCAGAGAAGCTCTTTTTCTTGCTCACGCAAATAATCTTATTGATGATGAAGAATTTCTATGTTTGTTAGACTATCCATATTGGAATTACGGTAAGTTTGATTTGGAACAGCTGACAGACGACGAATGTTGGAGTGAATTCAGATTTTTCAAGATATCAGACGAAATAATTACTTACAACCGCCTAAATGTGGATGGTATAGGGGCACTATGTTTATTTTTGGAACGATATGGTTATCCTTGCTGCTATTCAGACATGATTCCAAGATTTGGAAGACCTGTTTCTCAACTGAGATAATTTCTAATCTTATAATGCCATCTGTTTACCAAAACTTTCACCACAAGTTAACAGACCTAAATCAACCTGTATGTTCTCTAACTAGCTTAGAACAATATTGCCAAGTAATTCATGACAAACTGGTTGTTTGCAGACCTGGGTGTTATATAATGGTCATAAGAAAGTACATGGCCTATAATTTCAATCAGTTGTAGCACCAAATGGTCTTAACATTAACTTGATGTATTATTTGATGTATTATTTTCATACCTTTTCTTCTTGTGAAATCCATAAAAGTAGGACCAGGACATCTCTCCACATCACCACTAAGTAATAGCAACAGTTGTACGCTAATATCTGGTTTTAAAAATAAAGACTTTTCTTTTTGTATTATAAACAAGGATTCATGACTAAAATCTGGTTTATTAATAACATTATCTAACATTATAAGTCCAGTAAACGAATTGTTAACGTTTCTGTTGTTAAACCAAGAACTTGTAGTACAAGATATTAAAACAATTTTTAACAAAATTTGCAAGACGACCGATCGCGGCGCTGCCATTTTTAATAAGTGAACTTATTAAAACTGAGCATCTTGAATTACTGACTTTATTTCTCTTGCTGCATCTTTATCTTCTGTTGGTTATTATTGTTTTTCTTAAATCGGGCAAAAACGGAATCATGTCGACGTGCCAATCTCAAACAAAAACGCGCTGACATTTGTCGGATTTTGTGTAAAAACGCGGGAGGTCCCGAAATTTCCCAAAAAATTATTTGGACTGGCCGTAAGTCGCTCGAGTTTTTCGCAATCCTGTACTTACTGTACTTACAACCACAAAAAGACTACAATTAATCAATGAGTGCTGTCAGAGTTAGTGCAGAGTGGCTTTTTAATCATGGTTTGCATTCATAGACTTCAAAAAGAATGTAAAAGTAGACTTAAGTGCAGTCGGCAAAATGTATATCATATGTGCATTATTAGCAAATGCCCGAACTTGCATGCATGGAAATTTAACTTCAATTTTTTTCAAATACCTCCTCCAAATATTGAATATTATTTTCAGTAGATAAATGTAAAGGCCTATCTTTATAGTAAGCAGGTGCATGACTTTTTTCCAAGTATTAATTAATGGAATTTAATTCCTGAAAAAACAGGTTTCTGAGAAACAAAGACTAAACATTAGGCATGTAACTTGAAACCAGTTCTATGTTCTAACAAAAAATACAGAAGTATATATATGATTATGAACAGTAAAAACAGACTATGTATACATATCAACAAAACGTAACAGCATATAGATACAATACATAAGTTTTTTATTTGTTTGTCCAAAAAAATTAACTAGCAATTGCTCAACACGTGTTTGCTGCTCCATCATTTTGTGCTGTTGCAATAACAGAAGCTGCTGCTGTTTTTCTTGATTTTTGACTTGTTGGCAAAGATTATTCACTTTTGTAGCGTCATTTATCTTAACCAGTAACTCACGAAATGAAGCATTTTCTTCTCGGCGAATCCTCATGTCTTTCTGCCGCATTTCTTGATCTCTTTCAGCCTTTTCACGCAAATATATTAGTGTTTCAGAACCAGTACTGTGATTCATCATCAATCAAACTTTTACGTTTTTTGGTTTCACGAAGTCTTTCCATGGCTTTATTACGTTGATCTAAAGCAGCAGCTTTATCATTTTCAACAGTCAACTTTTTTCCAAATTGTTTTTTTTTTCATGTACAACAACAGATTCTTGAGCTTTTTCAACCAATTCACAACAGTTGGTCAAGCTCGTCTTCTTCAAACTCTATTCCTGAGGCTCTGCAAATATCTCTCTTGTTTCTTGAATTTTTCAAGCAGTTATTATATCTATCAGGAACACTACGTATACTAACATTAAATACTACTTCAGTTATACAATTCAAATCAGCTACAATTGTACCCCATGCCTGACCACGTTCTCTAGTCGACGGTTTGTGGTTTTAAGGTTCTATTAACAAAATTTCCCGACATATTAAAATATCATGCTGGGATGTCCACATCATTGGGTGTTTATTGGAACTAAAAAAAATGGCTAGCTAAGTAACATTTTAACATCACTACACACATCACACACAAACCACAACATCACAAATCACAACATAGGCATAGCATCTATCTGATTAAATGCAAATCTTTCTCTCTTACTTCCCAAACTCTAGGCTACGTTAAATATACAAAACAAGACTAAACATTTATGGTTTAATGGGCAAAAGACATGCCAGAAGCATATTTACCTTGCTTTTAGCTTGTCTTCGGTAGGGTTAGGGTTAGCCATTTTGTTTTCTTTTTAGTTTTAAAGAATATGCCAAAACTAAAATAAAACATAAACAAAAATTTATAAAAATACACATATATCTTCTGTGTTAAGTAGAAACTTTCCCTCAACCTAAATTATTCAAAAAGTGTAAAAAATTATGAAGTTATTAGGAAAAAGTGCTCACGTTTTCTACACATCGCTAAACTGCTGCATCTCACGTTCACTTCTTCTTCTAGACGGCGATAAATTTGGGTTTCCCCTCAGCTGCACATGCGCAGTTAAAAAAAAACTGGTGAATTTTCGCTTGTCGTCGCCTTTGCGTAAGGTCGCTATTACCTTTAGTGATCCAAGAAATTAAATCACGTTTGTGTTGACGCTTAGTCAGTGCTTTTGTAGGTGCATACTGATTCAGGAGGCCTTCAACCCTGTTAAAGAATTTCTCGAAAGAGAGGTCTACATTTCCAGAACTTATTTCAAGAGTTTGTTTTCAGTTTGTATCAAGAATGTCAAGAATAAAATTTTCACTATCAAAATTTTTCCAACTTCGAAACTAGTCTTAACATTAGAAGGAGAATACACTGTTTTTTTTTTGTTAAAGATAACGAATGGAGGTAAGTGGTCAGAGATTATATTACAGATATTACCAGACATAATGTCGAGGTGAGATGCGTTAGAGAATATATTATCTATAAGAGTACTAGAGGAGTTAGTTATCCTAGTAGGAAAAGTGATCACTGCAAAGGAAATAGAAGAAGAAGAACAAGTAGGTAGAGTTACGCAACTTCAGGTGCAAGGGTAGCACGATCTCTCCTGGAAATCCTTGTTGGCAATGCAACCAAACTTAGTGTCATTCTGCTTAAGTTCGACCTACGACGTTCTTCCGTCCCCAGGTAATTTAAAGCGTTGGCGGATATGCACTGAAGCCTCTTGTTTTTTATGTGAAAAAAAATTGTGCAATACAGCTCACATCCTAGGTGCCTGCAAAACTGCTCTTGCGCAAGGTGGATTTACATTCCGCCACGATTCTGTTTTAAAAGAAATTGTGGAGTTGCTCACTACTTTTTGTAAGTCCATCACGTCACCTGTAAAACAGCTAAATAGCATTAAGTTTGTTAAAGCTGGTGCCCACACTCATGGTAAAAAGTCTAAACTTACAAGTCTTTTACATCTCGCCTGCGATTGGATGATTATGTCTGACTTAAAGGACGGATTTGTTTTCCCTGGGCATATTGCTTTAACACCACTCAGGCCAGATCTCGTTATCTATACCAACAACAGGAAGCATGTGATTGTGATAGAGCTTACCTGTCCATGCGAGGAAAATATGGAAACTTGGCATTCAACTAAGATGTCCAAATACAATCCTCTGGTGAACATCATCAAACAAAACGGTTGGCATATAGATCTTTTTGCCATCGAGGTAGGTGCAAGAGGCTACTGCTCTCGATCTGTTTCTTCGTGTTTGAAAAGACTGGGATTGGACCGCAAAAAAACTTTTCAAGCTGCTCGTCAACTTGGTGACATGTGCATGAAAGCTTCTTTCTGTATTTGGGTCGCTAGAAATACAAAGGTATGGAATGAACACAGCCACATCCCTATTTCAACCAGCTGTTCCATACCCACTCCTCTAATGCCAAAGGCCAAACAACCAACAGTCACCAAGCCCAATAGACCTGTTAAAGCAGGCCCAGACCCACCTACCCACAGCAAAGTAATTCACGCAGGATTAATAAATAAAGGAAACACCTGTGACGCCACTTCTATCCTGCAAGCATTAACTGCAATCCCATCATTTTGATTACATTGTGCTTCGGAATCTTCTCTTCTTTCTCCTCTATTGAAGTCTGTTATGCTGAGTATGTCCATGCTGTCCCAGTCTTCCACAGCTGTTGACCCTTCCGCCTTCTTAAGAGCCTTGCAGCGTGAGATGTCCAGCATTAGGAAGACCCCATTCAACATTAATACCCAGCAGGACGTGCCAGAAATACTGCTTCATGTCTTGGGTGAATTAACAGGCCCTTCGGTTATCGCAAATAATATCATCACCAACATTATAACCACTACGACGTCATGTAATGCATGCTTCTTATCAACTAGCAGGGAGGGAAGTATGCCTATTGTGCCACTCCCTATCTCAAACAGCGTTACAGGTTCAATTAATTGTTTTTTGCAGCCCAAAAATTTGTCTGGAAATGACAGGTGGCTTTGCCCGCAGTGCTCTTCTTATCAAAACAGTATAAGCGAAACGGTTTTCACTCAGTGCAGAGACATTCTAAATATCCAACTGAAGAGGTTTACGTTTCTTGATGGAAGAACCCTAAAAAATAACAAATTTTTGTTCCTGCATTGCTTCAAATGACGACATTTTTAGAGTCCGCTCTCAGCCAACGGATGACATATCATTTAACAACAAATATTCGTTAGCTGCCACTATTAATCATTCGGGCACCCTAGGAGCAGGTCACTATTGGGCATTCATTAAAGATCGCAGCTGTGGCTCATGGTTAAGATGTGACGATAAAGCAGTTGTTAGAGTTGCACCTTCCGATTTAAATAACTATTCTGTGTATGTGTATCTTTCCCTAGCGGTTTTGTATTACCCCGGCTGTTTCTGTCACAAGCAGTCTACCGTGAACCTAGAGTTTGCTCATTCTTCACTCTTTTATAGAGTAATCATAAGAAGCATAGCAAGGGGGTTCGACTATGTCTTGTCTTTGGGTGCGACGACCCCACTTTTTACCCCAGTCCAGTAGGGAGGCCAAGTTTGCTCACTTGGTCTACAGGGTTAACGATCCTGCTGTACCCATAGTTATTCTTGTAAGAAGCTCTGCAAGGGGGTGTGAAATTTCTCTTTCATGTCTTCGTGGTTTTACGCCCACGCATATCACCCCAGTAACTTCAGGCTGGTCCTGACCAAGGCTGGTTCTAAGCATCAATCACCTGTGTAAGGCTGAGTGTTGGGATCCCGTAACACGTGTAAAGGTACAGCCAGGTTCACAAGTCATGGCGCATAGGTAGTTGTTTGCCCCCTTTTTATAGTTTTTATTTATTTGTATATATACACGTTTTATGTCAATATATGTTGTTGTTGTTTTTTTGTTTTGTTGTTGCAATATTTGTATTGTCCAGAGGGTTGCTTTTTCAATTAACTTGGTTGTACAGACCATCATTGTAAAAGGGATCTTGCTTTGCATAGTGATCTTTAGAGGGTTTAACCTCTACCACTTAAAATAAAAGTCATTAGACTAGTCGAATCACTACAGCTTGCTGTTTTGTTATCTCATAATCATCAAGCAAGAAGAAAGAGGAAATTATCTATAAGAATTCTTGACAGGTTTATCTGTGTCACAGTTTAAGAGGTTGATGTTAAAATCCCCTAAAAGAACCAGCATTTTCTTTTGTTTAGAGACTACTTTTAACAAAGGTGAATAAAGTGAATTGAACTCATCTACTGACATACAGGGATGTCTGTAGATGCATCCAACAACTATACCCGTCCCCCTGTTTATCTCCATAAAAACAGATTTAGCTCCTTTACTTTTGTATGCAAATTGTATTTTGTATGTTCAAAAGAGTAGTTATGTAGGGAGAGATTATCAGAAACATTTTGGGTGGAGATCTTAGTCTCAGTTATACTAATGATGCTGAATTCAAACCCAAGTTGGCTTATTAGGAGCTTACGTTCGTAAAGATGGAGCGAAAGAGAGGCAATATTTAAATGGAATGCAGGAAAACCTTTCTTCCAAAACTCATTGATTTCATAATACTTACATTTGACTCCTCCCACGTCATAGGACTGATTACAAATTTCAGGTTAAAAGGAATTTAATTGTGAGAAAAAAGGGCCTCAATAAATTCATGGACACGGGGGAGAAGCTCTCCTTATCGTTACAAAAAGGGGAAACATTACAGCGAATACGGACTCATTTGTTACAATAATCACATTGTACAGCTTTGTGATTGGAATTAACAGACTTAAAAACACAGCTGTAATTAACCACTCTGGGAATTTGAACAATGGCCATTACACTACTGTTGCTTATAACCAAGTGCATGATAAGTGGTTTTATTGCAACGACAGAGCAGTGGTCCCTTGCAAACAAAGCTTGCTAAATGGTGTACAACCTTACATCCTTTTCCTTGAAGAGCTTAGAGAAATTGCAGTCAGCACCACAACTTCCGGTTTATGTCACCAAGGGGGTTTGACTATTTTTTATTTTTATTTTTTAGTAGTCTTGTCTTTGGAGAGTGACGACTCTACTTATTACCCCAGTCAAAATAAAAGCGAAAAACAAAATAAAAATTACGCCCGCAAGGGGGTTTGACTGTACCAGGTCCTATCTTTGGAGAGTGACGACTTCACTTATTACCCCAGTCAAAAAGAAAAAAAAGAAAAAAATGTCAGCAAGGGGGTTTAACTGCACTGGTCTTATCTTTGGAGAGTGACGACTCCATTTCTTACCACAGTCATACAAGATTGTACAGAGTAGAACAGATAAAAAATTATAGATAAAAGAAATGTCTTAATTTTCATTCCTATACCACATGTGTATTGCATCAACAAAGTGTTAAAGTGACAAAACGAAAAAGAAAAAATTGAAAATATGTACTTACAACAACAACTACACTACTGTGCTCTTAAGAAAGCAACTGAGAGAGTGAATTAACCAGAAACACTGAGTTGTATGTTTAGAAAAAATCACAAAAGATACTATGTGTCATCAATAAGAGATAGTTATATATGTTTTAAAATTAACAGCCATTAACAAACAATTCCGAAGAGAATAAAAAAATTATGATGCGAAGGTCATTTAAAGTATTAACAATCAAGAGAATAATTATATAATCCCAGATCAAGTAGAGCTTAATAAAACTATTATCAGGAAAGAGAAAAAAGGTATGGTGGTGGTAAAAATAGATGGCAAATCTTAACGCGATCAAATGACACTCAAAAAATAAAAAAAGAAGGATTGCAACCGTACAACAAGAACACAGCACACAAACACAGTGAGTGTCTACCATTATGCAGAAAAGTTTTTCCTGGTTTCGCCCAACTTAGCAACAATACTAAACCAAGATAGAAAATTGCGCACAAAAACAAAGTAGGCGTAGTGCGTCTGTTAGTTTTTTCAAAAATTAGAAAAATCTATGTCTTCGACCTGATTTTGAAGATCATTGACATCCGTTATAGGAACCGAATCGCTAGATTCCGTTATCTTGTTGTGAATGATAACATTGCTCACACGAAATGAGTGGATCAATTTTTTTTCCGCAACGCCTTGTAGTAGCCACACAGACTATGTTTAATATAGATACTAGCACCAGTCGGCAGGTTAAATTTACTGGTATCTATGTTTTTGAGTTTCTCTTTGTTCTTTATCGTCAATTGACAATCCGTCCTTCTCGAAAATTCAACTATTACCCTTTTACGATTTCTCAGACGATGACAAGCCTCCAATGATACAACTGGAATCGGGACATCGATTTTTTGAGAGAATTTCGCATACTTTGGACTTAATGTCACAATCTTGTACAAAATTATTTATACTTGTATTCTCTAGGCACTCCCTGTCACTGTACCGTTCGTTTAACGAACACTGCCTTTTAAAATCTACAATTCTTCCAGCGAATCTGTCATTAACGGTGTGCGAAATAGCAATTCGGATTCAAGCTTCCATAGATTTAAATGCCTTGAAACTTTCGTGGGTATATTCGCGGGAGTAATGATCGGGTACATTATTGCCCCATCGAATATTTGGTAAAAGCTTCATGTCATCCAAGACAGTTCAACCAACGTATGTGGGTCTGGTAGAATTGTACGCCTTTGAAGTGTTATTTTTTCTTTATATTTATGCTTATTGAAGTTTTCTAAAGTAGAATAGTTTAGATGCTTGCTATGTATCGGAATTGTCAGTCAATAGCTGTGTGGTTTGATGTTTATCGTTCTTTGTCCCAACTTGTAAATAGTTTCACTGGCAGGCATTCAATGTTTTGACTGCCAACACTTTGTGTTTTTGCGTTTAGTTTCGCAAACCAAAACATGGAAGCAATCTGTTAGGCGTAAAAAGCCTAATTGATACCAAATATGCTTACTAGACGCTACAACACAAAGTTATTCGTGTGGGTATAGTAAGAGTTCGTGAAATTGATTTAACAGATGCAGATCTGTTAAATCAATTTTAATTTGTTAAAGCGCTGAAGCCGGCATGCCTCAATGGAATATCAAAGTGTTGTTTTAAATTTGATAAACCTTCGTCAGCAAACTCATAATCTGTTATAATATTTCCATTTTCGTCTTCCTTTTCTGGGAGCCAACCTTCCATGTTTAAAATTTGATTAACGCATCGGAAGATATCTCTACTGTCATCTTCTTCTATAAGCCGTGATGTAACAATCTTCACAATGACATTTTCAAAATTGCTTTTCGTTGTTTTAACATGCTTCTTAGCTGCTTCAAAATTTGTCATTTTCACATTTTGGTAGTACTTATTGCCAGCATTAATGGTACTTTAGACTGCTTCCACTTGTTATATAACCTTTTGCGCGATCTTCTCCTTTCACCGCTTTATCTTCACTGAGATGTTCCAAGTGCTCTGTAAAAAGACTGTATTTATCATAGTGGCAAGTTTGGCTGAGATTCCACAAGTGCCATCTGCTTTTTTTTGGTTAAACCCCTTCCTCTATGTAGTTTATCTGACGTAACTTCTAAATTTTCTTTGGTGCTCTCTGATATGAATAATATGTCCTCAGTAGCATCTCATCTACAATATGAAAGTTAGTACCTTTCGAAGCACCAGATAAGGCCAATTTCAACTGATGTGTGATGCACCAAAAAATACAAGCCACTTCGATTCCTCTTGGAACACCATTTTTTTATTTCCTCGATTTACACTTGTTCCTTTAGAAGCAAAGCCAATCAGTTTTTTGGCTGGCAACCTAACTTTCAATTGCACTTTAAATCATGATCGTGTCATTGTAGCTTTTAGCGAGAGCAGCTGCAATACCGACAGATTTTTGATGCTTCGAACGAGTCATGCTGAGAAAAAAAACCTTAACTTCACAATTTGAGTTAACTGAAGTGAGGTAAAATTTAATGCATATATTACCTCATTTTCAACAACCGCGTTGCACGTAAAACCATCACAAAGCACGCTTGGCTTTCGCAAGATCAGCATTGAGTTGCTGCTGTTTCGTATCTTTACCTATGTAATTAATAAATGTTCAACAAGCACGGTCAGTGTTGTACGCTATACCAATGTCAATTTCATGTTTTCTCTCTAACTTCAGCAACTCTGGATATGTTGTCAACACTAAGTGATTTTTAGCAACAAATAAGGTCACTTTAAATTTCTTTTTCGTTCTGTGCATATCTTTTTCATCCGTTTTTGCCAAACCAGCGACAATCTTGGAAGCATCGACGGCAGATAAAGTTGTAGCTTGTTTATCCAGGGAAACTCCTGTTGCTTTCAAATACAGATTTTTGGCTTTTTATTCACCCTGTTAGCAATTTTTTTTGAGGCGCCTATTTTATTTTAAAAGTTGAAAGATACATGAAAAAACACTAACCTGAAAATTTTATTGAAAACTGACGACCAGAACATGTTCAAATTTCATAGAAATAACAAACTCACCCCGATTTCACTTCACCTACAGAATCGCATTTCATTACATAAGTCATGCAATAGTAAATGCACGGCAAAATTGATCACATGGTTGCTGGATTCATGCCATTACAGAAAAAATAATGAATATGGGAGCGCTTCTGTAGCTGTGTTTCCATCGTAATGCTTTTATTAACCCTTTCACTCTCAGCTATTTTTCCTCTATATTCCCAGAGCATTTTCTCTGGAATTTAACCTTACTAACTTAAATATTAATATCTACAAAAGTATAAAAGGAATCATCATGATATTTTCACCCTTTTGTTGTTATATAATTTGAAACAAAACTTTCAAAAAAAAAATTAAAATTTGTGACGTTACAATCTATAAATAGATCCTTACACCGTTATTGAAAAATAACAAATATTTGTTTAGAAATGGTAAAAATCAAGTTAAATTTTTTTTTTCAACACATAAATCAATTAGATATAGTTAAGAAAATCTATAAGGTAACATAGAATATAAACAAGAAAAATTATTTAAAAAAATCTTTTCCATGATGGCGGTAAACGTTTACGGTGCCTGAAAAGGCTAATTTTTTGTATAAGGCCATTTCTGCTTGAATTCTTATCAAAAAAGCAAATGAAACAAAAGAAAACATCTAGAGTGTGAGTAAATATGAAATAATACTGAATAGAACCAAAAAAAGAGAAAAATTTACATCATAAACGGTACTGATGACGTCATAACTTTTAAAAAGTCCATAAAGGTGACAAAATGTACGCGTATTGTTTCTACATAATATTAGCAAGAACATCCCTTTATTCACCAAAATGCTCTTGAGTATGATAGATCTCAAAGCATTTGTCAGGGTGAAGTCCTGGCTGTGATGGACACTTTTCACAAATATAGACAGTCTTCAGCGGACGGCCTTTATCGGTGCGCTTATTTTTTGCATAACAAACACGGCAATTTTTGGACAGCCTCTTGTCTTTTGCATCTTCGTCTGCAACTCGTACTGATGGAAAATGTCTACCAGTAAGTCTCTCTCTACCATCATCAGGGACATAGTTCCGTGGTAGCCCATTCTGCTTGGCTAAACTTGCAATAACATCCTGTAGGAATTCCAAGAAGGTCTTCTTTTCGTTCCCGGTACGAAACTGAAAAAGTTTGTGGGAATTCAATACTGCTTGCATAATCAATCTGAAAGCAACCTTTTTGTACCACTTGTAGTGTTTTCTGAGGACATCTATGTTATGAAGCTGCTAATCGACCATGTCAACACCTCCCATGTGGCTGTTGTACGATTTTATCATAGTGGGTTTGCGGATTGCTACACCATCTTTGTTTGCCTGACCAGTTTCTGACATTATGGCTGAATGACATGTTGATAGCAAAAAAACAATTTTTGGTTTGTTACCAGATTTGTCCTTTGCAGCTCTGTATTTTGAAACAACTATTTTGTTGTTGTTGGTTGATCTGTAAAAAGATGCTTCTCCTTTTTCCAACGCGACATCGATGATATCCTTGCAGAAATGTTTACGATTACTTCTAACTGTTCCGCAAAGATGGGTGCCATGGTTTAAAAAGTATTCAGCAAGACTCGGACTGGTGAAGTTATCAGTAAATAAGATGTGATTTTTGTAAAGGTACGGGACCATCAATGATGCAGGAATACGTTCAGTCGTTGGCATCCCTTCATTGCCGTCGTCATCATAAAACATACCTTTTCCACAGTACACTAAAAAATCAAGAGTTATTCCGCTGGAGTTACAAAGTTCATAAAGTTTGATTCCGAACCTTGCTCGTTTAGTCCGGATGTACTGTTTGAACTTCAAACGACCTTTGAAAAGTACGAGAGACTCATCAACACTCAAGTTCTGTCCTGGGTAGTAAACAGCATAACATCGTTAACGCAGCATCTCAATCAGCAGTCTCACTTTGTGAAGCCTGTCCCTATCTTCGTTTTGTGGATCAAAGTTAGGATCTTCATTATTATTGAAGTGCAAGAACTTCAGAATTAGTTGGAATCTGTTTCTTGTCATGATTTTAGAAAAAACAGGAGTACATAACAATTCATCTGTCACCCAGTACATATCAATTGACGGTTTTTGAATTATACCCATCAACAAAATAATAGCAATAAATGACTTAATTTCTTCCAACGTTACTTGTAACCACATCCCAGCATATGTATTGTTCCTTTTTTCAGGGTTATGTTCAAAATATTGTTCAGCAAACCGATTTGTTTCATCAACGAGAAGCTGAAATATTTCATCGGTTAGGTAGAGCGAAAAAAAGTCTAAAGGCGTTGGTTTATCAGGTAGAGGAACTTTTATGCGCTCTTCGTCCAAATATGGTACACGTATCTCATTGTCAATACCAACCTCCCTTTCCTTCTCCCAGCTCCAATTCTGTTCATCATTACCATTAGGTTGCAGTTGTTCTCTACCTCTGCCACGTCCCCTACCTCTACTACGTCCCCTTGCACGACCTCGTCCTCGACCTCGTCCTCGACCTCGACCTCGAACACGACCTCTGCCACGTCCTAACCATCTGTCAGCGTTATTGTTATCATTGTTGTTGTTTTTGTCTCCCTCATTTTCAGTGGCTTCTCCCTCACTGGTATTTTCCTCTGTCTCAACTGTGCCAATATCAGCATTGTGGTTGTCAGGACGCAATAAGTTCAATGGCAAATTGTCTTCATCGTCACTATCTTGTACACTTTGGTCGGTAGCAGACTCCTCACCGGTGTTGAGTAACGGTGCTGCAGGTGCAGTTGCCAGGTGGTTTGGTTCAGGGACAGCTTTTCTTCTTTCTTCTTCATCATACTCCCAATCACTGTCATCAGTGTCGTCAAAATCTTCCCCAAGATCAATTTTCCCATCACTTTCAGTCATAAAATTAACTATATCATTCATGTCATCTGTCATTTTCCTTTTTTGTCCTGACATTTTTCTAGACAAAATTCAAAATCGTCTGAAAATCGTTGTGAATGAGATTTTTTGATTTAGATTCCTGTAAATAGCCGCGGATTTCATCAGCTTTCGAACGAGACGCCGTTTGTGCAATAAAAACAAGGAATCGTGCCCTAAAAACGCGCCCGACTTGATCACCCGCTGGGCGGAGGACAGGGAAAAATCGCGGGTTTCTTATCACCCGCTGTGCGGAGGACTGGGAGTGAAAGGCTTAATGTATCAACAAAGTTCTGAACATGATAAGTCAGATAATCAATCAAAGTTTCTGTTATTCTTTATTATTTAAACCGTTTAACCTACTGAAATCAGAATTCTTTGCAACACCGACCTCTTGTTGTTTCTGAAGACCTCGCTAGCTATCTTAATCTTTGATTTTTTTCCTTTGTAATTGTCCATTAACGAATTGGAGGAAAATGTGATAGGAGGGCTTGCTGTCATTAATAAGTCCCTTATACACTGGAGCTCAAAAACTTTGGATCTTGCAACATCTTTTGATCCCGCGAATTCAGTGACCACTGTTAATATACGAGGTTTCGATGTCTGTTGCTGAGCGCCTAGAGCAAAAGGTTTCAGTGTTCATACGAAAATGGCTGAACTTGCACCGTTCCATCCCTATATGCTGACTCCTCTCCTTGCCCGCTGCCCATTAAGAGTCTCACTTCTATTTTAAAATCCGCAAAGATTAGTGGTCACCTACTTTTGTGACAGTCCAAAAATCCAATTCTGTCAACACTCAATCCATCTTTAAAGGCAGGTTCTTGGAAGGTGAGCGATGCAGTTGACATAGCTGAGGGTGAATTAAAGTACTAGACCATAAGGTAAGGGGTCCTGTACAGTGTGGACGAACCGGTTTTGGCAATACTCACAAGTACAAAAAGTTATTAGCAAAAACATCGGCTGAGATTGACGAGGAAAGCTATCTATCTAAGGCAATGCAACTTCAGGTGCAGGGCCAATGGACAAGATGGGAGAGCTACGTAAAGTTTGATCTTTCATGGAAAAACATCCTAACAACTCCTCCTAATCTCTTATCTTTCTGCCTGCAATCCACTTACAATGTTCTGCCCTCACCAAGTAACTTGAGGAAGTAGAAAGTAAATGCAGAATCATCTTGTTTCGTATGTCACACAGAAATTTGCACTTCTGCTTACATTCTTGGTGCTTGTAAAACTGGTCTTTCCCAGGAAGGATATACCTTTAGACACGATTCTGTACTTACCCATTTGGTAGAAACTTTGAAAAAGTTCATTTTTGAGCTTCCATTTTAACCTCGTAAAAAATGTCACAAAATAACCTTTCTGAGAGCCGGGTCAAAGGCACATACAAAATCTAAAGTGTCAGGTATACTACACCTGACCAAAGATTGGAAGATCGTTGCTGACACACACTCGAGCTATGTGTTTCCATTTCTGAACTTAAACCGGACCTTGTGTTATATTCAAATGAACTTAAGCGTGTTATTATTGTGGAACTCACTTGACCATGCGAGGGAAACATGAATGCTCGGACTCCACCAAAGTTGCCAAATATTCCCGTTTAATGAATGTGATTATGGTTAATGGCTGGCAAGTACATTTGTACGCAGTGGAAGTAGGAGCAAGAGGGTATTGTGCAAAAACCCCCACTGCCTGTTTAAAACGAATGGGTTTCACCAACAAACTTACTTATTCCACTGCAAATGATCTTGGTATAATCAG
Organism: Hydractinia symbiolongicarpus; assembly: GCF_029227915.1. Classification (NCBI taxonomy): domain Eukaryota; kingdom Metazoa; phylum Cnidaria; class Hydrozoa; order Anthoathecata; family Hydractiniidae; genus Hydractinia; species Hydractinia symbiolongicarpus. The sequence goes on along the minus strand of NC_079878.1, from coordinate 24,319,622 downwards.
TATCAGGTCTTCTTTTTGTATCTGGTTGGCACGTGAATCGAATGTTTGGTCAACTGACTCCTTAATGCAATTACCCAAATCCAAGTAGGCTTTGCCCAATGTGGAGATCAAGGGTGTTTCATCTCGCCAAAAGGGGCCTTCTAAAAAGGTTAGCCAAAATAAAAATAAAACTCAATCAATTAGTGTCTATAAAAACATCGGTTTTTTAAACAAAGGCAACACTTGTTACGCCAACGCCATTTTGCAAGTATTAAGTACGATTCCAACACTCTGGTGCCAAAGTCGTTTCATTTGTCACCTATTGCGAGGTCTATTTCGCTTAACATGACGAAGCTGAATTTTCTCTGGGCTCTTGAACGTCAAATTTTGGACGCACTTAAGGGATTTCCCCCGATTGCTGCAGATAAAATCTCAACTGAAATCTTAATGTCTGTTAGCTGTAACACCTGCCTGTGCACCTCGGCAATTGTCGAAATTCAGGATATTTTAACACTGCCAATGACATCTAAAATCCAATCTTGTGTCACCAAATTTTTACCACCGGAAATTCTACCCGATGGACTTATGTGGTTTTGTCCGCAATGCTTTGCACACAGGGAGAGTACTAGAGAAACAAAAATCAGCAGGAGTAGTGAAATCTTATTCCTGCATCTTTAAAGGTTTTTAAAACATGGTGAACATCTGGTGAAAGACAACCGAGTTGTTGAATGTGTTTCTTTACGTGACTCTCTCCTGCAACTACCTCTCGTCATTGATACGGATACAATGTTTAATCAGAACTACTCATTGTTAGCAACAATTAATCACTCCGGTACGTTGACCGCAGGTCATTATTGGGCTTATGTTAAGGATCTTGCCACAAATTTTTGGTACCACTGCAACGATAGAGCGGTTTGCAAATGCTCTCCACCTATTCTCAACAACAATTCATGTTATATTCTTTGTTATGTTCTCTGTTAATACGTTTATCTTTCTTTCTTTCTTTTACATTTATCATTACATTTATAAATCCTGTACTGCCAGGGTCATGGGGGAGGAAAAGGTAAACCCAAGCGGTTTTGTATTACCCCAGCTAGTTCATTCGAACCAGTTTACCGTCAACACCCTGAGGATAAAGAGTTAAGCTTTGGGTGTAACGACCCCACTTATTACCCCAGTTCAGTAAGGTGCCCAAATTTACTAACTTGGTCTTCAGGTTTGACAATCCTGCTGTCCTTAGTCAAATATGTGCACGCTGGTCCTGTCATGACAACCTTCTGTGTAAGGCTGAGTTTTGGGCCCCTGTAATACATGTGGAAAGCAACAGCCAGAGTTACAAGTTCTGGCGCACAGGAGGGTTTTTATTTAATTCTTTTTTATATTATATATTTTTGAGATATAAATTTTTTCTATTTGTGTTTGTTCTGTAAACAGTCCGTTTATGTTGTTAGCTCTGTCTTGTGTCGTATTTTTTGTGATTGAAGGATTGTTTTTGCTGTTCAAGATTTTCTCAGAGAATAGTTATAGGTCCCAAGTTGGACAGTACCCATGCTTGTAATAAGCAAGAAAGTGTATTCAGCATCTTCTTCTGGGAGCCTAATCCCAATTTTTTTTACATCCACCGTCCCTGTAGACAAGATAATTCGGTGCAGTTTGCTGTATTGTAAACCTTTTTCATAGTCATTTCCTTATGGAGACAGTATCAGATCTAGACAATTAGGATTACATCACACATGATCTTGTCTTTGGAGAGTAACGACTCCACTTATTACCTGAGTTTAAAAACAAAGAATAGCACAGTTGAACAGAGAACGGTTGAAGTTTACTCTAGGAAGATAGGGATGTCTAGCTTGACATCCAGGGTACGTAGGTTCAAAAATATGGGTCGAAACCTACCTGCCCTTGGTTTAAGTTCTGTTCATCTATCTTTTCAAATGTGTTGTGTCGTTTTATTTTTTATTTTTATTTATTTTTAATAAATTTCTTGAAAAAGGGAGAATTATGCTTTTAGAGGCGTTTCTCTAGAGGAGTACAACCTTTAGCTTGTTTCCAAAGGCCTAACAGGTTGAGTTCATCATTGTGGTGGCTAGCCACCTCTTTGTAATTTTTTTTCTTATTTTCTCTTTAAATTTTTGGAATTTTCCTTTTATGCTCAAAATGTGTTTATTTTCATAGTGCTTCAACTATCTCCAACTATCACAATGAGCCTTCTTCCTTGTTGGGTTTTTTTGCTTATAATATGCAATAATCCTGGTCATTGTAATAAAAAAAGAAAGAGCCTGAAAGCATTAATTATCATAACTAATAACCATGAGACAATGCTGTAATTTCTTTTATCTGTTTTGTTTTGTCTGGTCTCCAAAAACAATGGAGAATAAAATAAATACAAAATTAAATCTAAGTGGAATAAATGATAAAGAAGTTTTTACCAGCAGCCACTGAGGATGAGACCCAAGTCTCGCTGGGAAGCTAAAAAGAAAAGAAGAAAAAAAGATAACAGAACAAACCACACAGTTAGTAAAAGCCTCAACAGCAAGACCTCTCTGAAGAAAAGAAAAAGCCCCAACGAAAATAAGAAAACTGCAGACTATTTCAGGGAACTTTTGAATTCTAGAAATGCGCGCATGCGAGTGCATTTCTGTTTCCTTTAATCATATCGCATTCTACTGTACACATCCGTTAATTTGAACACGATATTATACAAATGTTTGAATTTTAAGGCATTTGAATTAGTGGAAGTATACTACCGCGGGTAGTTTTAAATCTAAGTTTTGCGTATGTGTTATAGGAGTCTCTTGAATAACTGACAGAAATGGAACTGCATCAGTCTATAACCGGTAAGATACAAAAATCCAATACGTGTTTCTACTTTCTTATCCCTGAACAGAATTTATCAGAATATGTGCTCCCTACCGCCCAAGAGAACCCGTACGAGCAGAAGTGAATGAGGCATGCTGCTTACAGGCAGTATGTTTTTTGGCAGAGAGGCTACTTGGGGAAACAGGACAGGCATATCATTGCAAGTTGCTGTATCTAGAAATTTAAAGGTACGCAATTTTTTATAAGCAACCGCTTTCTATGGCTAAGATTTGGTGTAAAATTTTGTACAATTTAAAAATGAGGCTGAAATCAAAGTGTTGCCCTTAGCAACTGCGGCTGAAACAAGATATTCAGATATATATACAAATTATTAAAACGTTAAAATAGAAACTTTCAGGAATCTTCAATTTTTGGACCAAATCTTGTTTTCGTCTGAATTTCGTTAAAGCCTGTGTACAGGGATCAGGTGGAGGCAATCCAACATTTCCTTTAATGCTGTCATTATACGACTGTCACATTGATACAACAGCATACCTTAAATAAAAAATATTATGGTAGTTGCTAATCAGGGATATGCAGTTCGTACTTATCGCTGAAAGGGTTTACGTCATTTTACCAATGTAGTAGTACAACTTCTGAGTGAGAGCATTGGCCACATATTTCTTGCTTTATACTGTTGATAGCCTATACTGTTGATTTTAGGATAACGTAGAAAAAGTTTTCCAAGTCAAAAGTATGCATAAAACATATAACGGCATCAAGTTTTAGTATTTACACCAAACTGTGTTGACTATCTCATCATGATTTGTCCTTGGAAAGTACCTGTAATTGTAATTAAGTATGGAGCATAACCCATTATTTGATCAAAAATTGACACATTGACAACTTTCGGATATGAAGAAGATGTTTGTTTTAAGTATGGCTTTGTTTGTTCTTCTTCGTTTAATTCCCTATGTAAACACTTTGCTTCAGTACTTCCTTAACCAAGAATCCCTTCATGTGGACCTTGAACATGATAAAGAATACCACGAAGTTGAGACTAAGACATAAAATATTAAATTAAAAATAGTTTGCTGACATAATTGGAAACATAACGTTATTCCAGCATCCATCCATGTCAAAATCGGTAACCTTGTACTCCATGGCACTTTCACAATGTTCACAGGTATACCAAAACTGTCAAACAATGTCTGGTATCCATTCCAGAAGGTCTTTGTTTTCTGTTTTATGACCAGCAGCCTAAAAACAAAAAAGGTGATATGAAAGATATAACCTTTTTCGTATCCAATGTAGAATACACACCCTACAAATGTCAAACCTCTTTCACAAAGGCGAGGTTTGCTATTTTTCTCCAAGTGCTCCATATCTCCAACTTTTTGTGACAATCCCTTTAACATTAACAATGTCAAACAATGGATATTCATTCATGACTTCAGATATTGTTGCGAAGGTTAATTCGTGCTTTGGAGAGTCAAATTCAAGGTTTTTCTTCTTGACAGATGTGTAGTCAGTTACTCACACATCGTTTTGTAAACTTCTTTTAAACGATCGAAGTTCACAACCAGAATTATGTGAAGATATTTCATTAATAAATTTATGTTTTTCGGGAGAAAAAACAAATGTCCTCTGTTCACAACTTTCAGTCGCTAACATGAAATCGTAATACTTTCTTTTCTTGTCTCTAGAGCATTTAAAAGGTGACACATTCGAAATGTACCCAACGAAAACTTCAGGAGGAGTAAAAAAGATATGGAGTCGTTTGATACAATTGAATTATGAAAGTTTGTTTGCAATGAAATTTTGAAGAAAATGCACTTACCCTTTTCTTTCCTGGGAGTGTAACTTTTGTTAATAGACATAACGCGAAGCTGAAAAAGCAGAACAAATAAATTATATACAAAATGAAAACAACCAGTGACCTAAAATGAGATTGAGTTGTAACGAAAATGCACAGTATCATCAGAATAGTACAATGTGAGGAGCTTTGAGAACATGGTTATTAAAAAATCTGTTAAGTACATGAACAGGCTCCATGATCCATCTTGTGTGTGAGTGTGACTCTGCACCAGGTGTGCATGTCCCAACTGTTTAATGATAATATAAAGTTTGGTACAAATAGTATTTCAGAATCCATAAAATAGTCAGGTGAATATTTGGAATTCTGAAGTCCAAAAAAATTAAATTAAGGATATCACAGAAATCACAACAAGGAAACCAAAACAGCATCGTGATCAAAATATTACTAAAATAATGTTTCATGACATGGACATGATCAATGACACCACCAGATATATGAGTTGGGTCGTGTACAAGTTGCATGTAGCCACATGGCTCAATCATTGAAATGATAGTATTGACTGGTTGATCTAAGTAATTGAGATTGAAATCACCAAGAATGACATGCGGTGACTTAAAAAGAACTAAATATGATAATAGTTCAAAATTCTTCTGTTACAAATATGGGATGTAAGAAATCAAAAACCCCTGAGAAATCTTCCGCAAATCACACAAAATCTTGTAAAATCAAAAAACCCGAAAAACTTGCTACAAGGTCTTCCAAAACAACAGTCGCATTGCCATCTAACCCTGATTTTAGGAATAGCGGTCTAAAAAACTTGGGAAGCACATGTTATGCAAACTCCATTTTACAATGTTTTTATAACCTTCCAAAAGTTAAAGAAGCCGTGTCTGTCAGCAAAACAACCTCAAAGTTAGGCGAAGCATTTGTAGGTGTTCTTCAAAGTTTGGCTGTTTCTAGAAGTCCAGTTGATCCCTCCCATTTTTTGCCACGGTGGGCCATTTTGCGTATAAAAATGCTCAACACGGATATTTTTACCGGCCCGTGACTTTCCTTATGACAGGTCACATGAAGTAATACCGTAAAAACACCCTCCCTCCCGGAACATATATATTCAATGCGGACAAGCGCGCAGAAAACCCACGGAGGAGTATTATTCAAAAAAGAAATATGGCTGCTCAATGACCGAGCGATTTGTGTTTTGAAGATCTCTGCAGAAAGGAAAACAACAAGAATATGTGATTAGCAAATAACAAATGGGTATATTACTATTATTTTATGGCTCTTGCTTACCAATATCACGAAAAGAAGATTAGATGAAGAAAACCCGCTTTTAGCTATATTGTGTTGTAGAAGTAGGGAAAATAACCTTGCATGGCGAGAATAAATGCATTTGGAAAAAAAAGCAATAGGAAATAGCTGTGCTAAAGAGATATAATGACAGTAAAATGTTATACAAGACCTTATACAATGAAAAAATAAATGGAACATAAAGTAAGAGTGAAAACTTCTTCATAACATAGAATGGGATATGGTATAGCAGCCTAGCTAGCACCACCGCCGTCACATCATATCAAAACTTTACTTTTAAAAAAAGTAGCCTAGCTGTGAATATTAGCTTGTATTGTCAAGGATGAAACTTTTCCCCATATACTCGGATTTCCGGATATTTGAATAAGAAAGGCGCCTCAGCTCAAGATCCTCGAACAAGTGTTAAATATTTTCGGATTTTGAAAAGTATCAAGTTTCACCGTTGACTGTACAATATAAAACTAATCCCTCTAAAATATATAAACAAATGTTTTGAAACTAAATATAGAAATATACCGTTACTTCTCAAAAATTCTTAAACGTGAAGCGATATATCATTCAGAAATAAACAATGCGAAGATATTCTCATTGTTTCACAGTATTTAGTATACGTTTTGCGATCGAGGACGTCAAAGTGCTGCAGCGGTCTGAAAATTTCAACGTGATCATTGCACCTAGGCTCAGTGGCAATTCGGCTACTATAAAAACACTTTATTTCCTTTAGATCTAAAAAAATATTTTTTCTCACAAGGTATAATACTAAAAATGATTATTAGCCTGTCAAATTGCTTTACCTTTACTGACGGACAAAATATAATCCAAAAACGTTTTCAACCATCTATGTTCATACAGTATAACAATAGGAATTTAAAAAAACTATACGAGAAAAAAATTCCCGCAATGAAATATAACCACGATCAGTACTAAAAAAATATTTAACAGTAAAAACATGAATAAATTTCTAAGAGATGCAATTTTTTAAAACATTTTGAGGTAAAATCCGCATCACAACAAATACTCTTGAATACCATATGCATAAAAATGAATACTCTTCTGAATAACATTGAATAACATCAAGGAATAAATAGAACACGTTTGCGAAAATGACCAAAGTTCGCTCACACAAAAAACAAGAAAAACCGTATATAAAGGTCTTTTGTCATAGTTAAAATGTATTAAATTTTGCGCATATAAATTTTTCATTCAGTGGTACATATTTTTGCAAAAGATTCACAAAATTAGATATTGTTGAATTATTTTGTGAAAATAAATATACAAAAATATTTCAAAAACGTGAAGATCGCAAAATTAGAAAAAATTCTCTCTGAGGTTATTTTTATCCGATTTATCTTCTTGAAGATAGTGCATAAACTGTGACATGAAATATTTGATCACCCTTCGGAAATATTCAAAATAAAAAGTTCGTGAAGTTAAATACACAAAGTCATAAATACCAAAATTTGATACCAGCGAAATTAAATACGTTTTAACTATATTTTTTTAAAGACAAGGAACCTTTGGGGTTTTCTTTTCTTTTCTTTTCCTGCCCAATAGCGAAAGTACCCCAAGTACAAAAGAAATCCACTCAACATGAAAATGAAGCTGTACTTAGAATCAATAAAAACTAAAAAACAAAACAAAAAACTAAAACTAAAATTACAACTTCAAATCTTCATAGATTTTAGACATGAATGAACTTTCACATAACTTACACTTTGCTTCGCTAGCTACAAATTTCAATGCACATTTTTTGCAACTTTCACTGTCTTCGTCTGGTGTGTATTGTGTACCTCTGAGTTTGTACGTAACTTTATCGTAGCCTTTTTCACGCAAGTGTATCAATTGAATATATTCGTGGCGAAAAATTCTGGGCCATCTACATTTGAAAGTTGTGTTCTTAGCATACTTTGCGATCATTTGATGCTTTTGCTCACGACCTTCCATGCTATTGCATCCAAGACCAAATTTGTAAGCATGTCAAGTTTTTTCGGCATGAACTGGAACAGCATTGCAAAGTGTCCAAAGACTGGGAGAAACACTGACATCGTAGAAACAAACTAATTTGAATATTAAATCACACTGTACTTTCAATTCTTGTAATAAACTTCCATTGAAATTTTCCACTCTAACGGAGTAGGAAATAACATTTCTTAAACAACAGCATTGAAAATGACTTTGATGCAGGCGTTTCTTCATTTCATCACTTTTAACCTCTCGTAGTACGGACATACACATTTCTGGAAAATTCTTGAGAAACGCCACACTTTCTTTACCCCCAAACCGATAAGTGAAACTACACTGATCTTTCTTTTTGTTCTCGTTGAACCAAGTGGTAATCTTCTTTGCAAGGAAATTACAATTCATTTTAGAGCGAATAAATTCAACAAACTTCTGGAATGTTTGATTACATGGAATTTCAGAAAAGATTTTAAATGAACCGATAGGATAGACGAGAGCAAATATTTTGATGAAATGCTCTTTTACAACATTGTTTTTTAAATGCAGGGGTTCAGCTTTCGCTCTGTCAATATACTGTCCTACAAGTGGTTCGAATTCTTGTCTGGATTGCAACGTTTTGGATATGTACGTGAGACTGTTTCCTTTACTTTTCTTCTCAATTTCATTTTTCTTGACTTCAATCTTTTTAACATCTTCAATCCTTTTTTCATAATCAAATGGTTTCCACTGGTCGCCATATGAAAAGTTCATGTTTGCTGCATTATCTTGATTAGCTGTACCAAATGTGGTAAAATAATATGAAGAATTTGTGAGTTCACCAGCAAGAAAAGCTAACATCTTCATGTCGTTGGGAAGTTCTCCCAGTGAAAATTCTACTTTGTGGACTACATCATTGACATTGATTGTGAATACAGTACTTTCCAAATACTTTATATCTGCAATAACTTTTAAAACAAATTTCCGAACAGTCGATGAACTCTCTTCCACGTCAGCACCAAATAACAAATAATTTTCAGAACTACTACAAATCCGATTTCCGACATTTAAAAACGAAACCAAGAAACTCATACCGCATATTGGGGCACCATCACCACCAATGGCAAGAACAAACAAGAATGAATCTGGATCTTTTTTTTTCATATTCTCAAACACAATTAATTTATCTTTCCGGCATTCATTTGCTAAGAGATAAAACTTAGCTAGCCTCAAGATGTATTCATCACAAGAGCGATAATTTCCGGCTACCGGTTCATCTGACAATGTTGGATAAACTTCATGTAAGGTTCCAATATCGATTGAATTGATTATTGACGCAAGATGTGGATATAGCACATAATTTGCAAGTTTCATTTTACTATTCAAAGAGTTTTTATTGGCTTTTCGGATGGCTCTATATTTCGCTTTTCCCATTACGTTATGGCTATATAATAGACACTGAGTGACCTCAAGACATTTTCAGAAGATTTATAATAATCATTGTTCCAATTTTTAACAATGTTATTAGTAATTAATTTCACAACGGATGGTTTAGAATCTAGGATACCTTTTGCAACTACATTTGAAGGAAATTTTGCACATAGCGAAACAAGCGTGCCAAAGATTACTGGGTCTGAATTTTCTTTAGTGCCTCCATGTATGGCTGTACAGACATCTATTGTTTCCTGACGACGACAATGTTTAGCGGATCTGTTCACCTCTTTACAGGATGGATTGTGTTTTCTTTTGAGTGAAGTAGCCTTGCTAATTGAAAAGCTTCTTTTCTGTAGTTCTGAATCAACTAAAGTTTTCTTATTAGCTAATGAATTTTCTATATCAATTAATCTACTCCTCTTCCGGTTGCACTGCTGTCTTTTAGCATCAATCTTATCACTGAGTAAAGTAACTTTACTTTCAAGCTTTAAAATTTCCGAACTCCTATACTTTATTAAACTTTGTTGAGTCAATATTTTTGAATCCATTGTTTTTATTTTTTTCAAATTAGAGGTAAACTACCCTATTTGCGAAAATTTGGCGTGTTCAGCTTTGGATTTACCTTTTGGGGGCATATCATAGAACAACAAAATTAAACAACCAAATTATTAAAAAATAAAGTCAATAGCTACATACATTACCATACTTGTTGGTGACTTTGTAACTTATTTCCATGACCATTGTTTTCGTACTAACTTTGTACGTCATAACAGCTAATTTTGAACCCGAGACAACAATATCACCACTCACACCATTCTTCAAATTTTTGTGAAAATTTTCGGACACACTAACTGAGCACAATTTACTCAAATGAAATTTTAACGAACCAAGATGATCGAAGGTAATTTTAATTTCTTTTATGATGTTCTTCTTATCTCTTTTGACCTCTATCACACGACCAAACAATGTTTTGTAGTCTTTGATTGCTTTGTGTACTACCAAAAATACAGCTGGCGGAATTCGTTCCAATACTGAAATTCTGAAAGGACTTTTTAAAGTTGCTCTTGCATTGATTTTGCGGCGAATGCTAGCAAGCACATTGTCAAGATGAAAGTTTATTATTTCTACGTAAGAAATGCTTTTCTTTTCCAAGGCTACATAGGAATTGAAATCACCACGTTCCATTCGAAACAAGTCTTATAACAAGTCTTATAACACCTAAAAGAGACAACAACTGTTCAACAAAAATGGCTGCCGTGACGCACCAAGGAGTGAAATACCCTGATATTGCTAGCTCATTTAGAGAGAATAATTTTGGAGAAACAAAAATCTAAAACAACAGAAAGTTGGTGCAACTACTGTAGTTTCAGGAAAACATCGACTTAGAAGTGGAAAAGCGAAGCTGGTATTATTCTATACTCCATCTCTATGACCTACCAACAGAAAAAAGTAAAAAACTCCATAAAAGAGCTTGCTGAAATAGAAGACTTACCGACGCTGAAGTATCAAGTGTTTATATTCAACGAAAAGCTTGTGCTTTCCTCTGTTTGAATCAAGAAATGTTATCGCGCTCGTATACGTGTAAAATGAGTACCAGATCTTCAAAGTTTCTTGCAAATCGTTTCATATTACGCGGACAGAAATGTGCCGATTCGAAATTTCCGGGCCGATTTTGATGGACGATTTAGTTAAGCATTTTTCGGGTCGTTTTGGCCCACCGTGTGCGTGCTATGAAACATCATATCTCAGCTGCGAAGGGAAGTGCATTTAATATTTTTGCTCAGCACGACGTCCCCGAAGTTCTTGAATATCTCCTACCTGGTCTGTCATTAGACTTTCCATTTCTTGGAAGTCTTTTTAGTATTGGCATCAAGACATCAACCACTTGCAATTCATGTCATATTACCAGCTCCTCAGAAGTTATAGCACCATGCATCCAACTTTCTCTGCACCCTACGTTACAATCTTCCTTAGATAATTTCTTCGAAAGCGAGGAGTTGTCAGACACCAATGCCTACTTCTGCCATGTTTGCAACGCTCATCAAACTGCTCTAGTTGAAAAAGTTCCCATCTCATTTTACAGCTAAAACGTTTTGCCAGTGCCAACGGCCTTGTGTCAAAAATTGCCTCTCGTATTACTGCTTACCCCGGTACCCTTTCCATACCTTTAACCGTAGATGGAGAAGTGAAATTTCGTAAAAATTTTCAATTAAGGGCTATTATCAACCATTGCGGCAACTTAAACAATGGTCACTACACAACCATAGCCTTCGACCAAATGGTACACAGGTGGATACATTGCAACGATAGAGCAGTAATTTTCTTTGATAACCGCCTTATTAACAGTCACGAGTCATATGTTTTCTTTTTAAAAGAGCTGAGATAAGAATATTTTAACCGGAATGAGTCAGCAAGGGGGCTTGACTACACTCAGTCTTGTCTTTGGAGAGTGACGACTCCACTTATTACCCCAGTCAAAAATAAAACAAAATCAAATAAAAATTAAGTTAGCAAGGGGGTTTGATCATACTAGGTCTTGTCTTTGGAGAGTGACGACTCCACTTATTACCCCAGTTAAAAAAAAATAACTAACTAAAAAAATAAAAAAAAATATTAGCAGGGGGGTTTGATCACACATGATCTTGTCTTTGGAGAGTAACGACTCCACTTATTACCTGAGTTAAAAACAAAGAATAGCACAGCTGAACAGAAAGTGGTCAAAGTTAATTTTAGGAAGATAGGGATGTCTAGTTTCTGCTGATGACCGTCCGCGGACCTCTTTGAGGTGACCCAGCTAGACATCCAGGGTACTTAGGTTCAGAAATATGGGTCGAAACCTACCTGCCCTTGGTTAAAGTTATGTTCATCTTTTCAAATGTGTTGTGTCCTTTTTATTTTATTATTTTATATTTTTTTAATTCCTTGTAAAAAAGAATTGTGCTTTTAGAGGCATATCCTCTAGAGGAGTACAAACTCTAGCTTGTTTCCAAAGACCTAACAGGTTGAGTTCATCATTGCGGTGGCTTGCCACCTCTTTGTAAATTATTTTCTTTAAGTGGAGATAACAAATGGCTTTGCCCATTTTGCACATCTTAAGCTGCGACACTCGAAGCAGAAATAGCAAAGAGTGAATCGCACTTTTGAACGCATTGTTCATTTGAAATTTATCCAGTTAGAAGATCATATTTTAAAACAGCTGTCCACTGTTTCTTGTATTCTGAATCTTTTGCGCTTCCAGGGCTGCTACAAAATGCAGCATTCCGTAAGACCTCAACAACAATTTCTCCCATGTGTTCTTTTTTGTGGCAGTTTAAACATTAGGAAGCAGGTCGACTTTGCTAGGGCAGGTCTTATCCTTGTGTGAGACGTTTCTATGGCTATCTTGATTATTACCCCAGTCATCTCATTAGTTACTCGCAGATCTTACACAGATTAAAAAATTTCCTGTGAAAGAGGATTCCAGAGCCTCGTCTTGACCACTTAGTGGACCTCGTCTTACAGGTGACCCACCTGGAATCTTGATACCCTTGGTAGATTGGTATACACCGGTCCAGCCAGGACATGTGCCATTATGGATATTGCGCATACGAGACTGAGTTCTAGTTTAATATGGACAGCGATGGATAATCATTTATTAACAGAAAGCGTCATAAAGGAATATTGCAGAAAGATTGTGGTTGTGAGCCACCTCTTCGTTTATTTTGCTTTCCAGGAGAGAAAAGATATTCCTTATAAGTGAGAAAGATGTATCTAGCTAATCAAAAGAAAAAAAATCAAGATGGTTCACAATTTTGTAGACAAGATTCCATCAGAAAAATACTCTGATCCTACTGTGAAAGTAGAATATCCATCTGCTCCAACTGATGTTATATCAAAAAGACGGTTGTTTAGAAACCCAGTGCCTGCGAAGAAACGAAAAATTAAAGAAGCACCTTCCACGCCATTTCAGTTTCCTCCACTATCACCAATACCGGAACCAATCTTAGAAGATTCATCACAGGATGCCTAATACAATGCTAGCGACATTTTTTCTCCTCCACCACCATCTGTTGAGCATAGCTACTGCCTTACGAATAATTGTAAAGACAGGAATTGTCTAGAATGTGCAAATAAAATAGAGAATGAAACACTCAAAGTAATATTAAATTAAAATCAGAAAACAAGCAATTGAGAAGAGAGAAACTTCACACATCACATATGTCATGGAAAAAATTAAAGGCTGGCAATAAAATGAACTTTTACAAATAGATCACATCTATTCGAGCTTTTTACACCATATTTGAACTAATAAATCCATATGTAGAAGAAGTACAATACCACAACATTACAAAAAACAATCATCCAAAACCACTAGATCTTTTTCTAGGTTCAACAGAAGATAACTTATTAAATTGAATTTCTGCTTATGATAATGAGGTAAGTCTTTGATTCAAAAAGAGAAGCCACCTTATAACAAGAACGTAAGGAGCTTTCCATTATATTTATTTAAATAAATTTCCTTCGCACACGTTCACGATTATTATATAGTTTTTTGTTTTTTCCTAATGATCCTTGAAGTTGTATATATATAGAGAGAACAGAATTGTAATTGTTAAACGTGGTCATGGCTGTAGTATAGAGCCGAAAGCTAGTTAAAGAATGCAATATATCAAGAACACACTGTAATTGTTAATGGACATATATAACCTACACTACGTTAGAAAGATCAAAGAGCCTATTTGTACAAGCTGTTACTTAGTCAGACTTTTTGTTGGAATTGCATCAAGTGGTTACATTACATTTCTGTCAAGTGTTATGGTGGAAAATCTTTTGATCTATTTATATGCCAAAACAGTGGCATATTTGATCTGTTGAATTATGGTGATGAAGTAATGGCAGACAGAAGTTTTCGAATTAAAGAAGAACTTCTACTAAAAAAATACATAAAACAGTGTTAAAAAGATCTGTTGGTTAGCTCTCACATTTAAACATTGTAAATATATATTATCTTAATACATATCGTAAAATTCTCGTAAAAAACAAAGTAAGCTGCTACAGAAGTCCTCATCGTAAAAAAATTTATCTAATAAGAATCTTTGGTTGGTCCATAACATAAAAAAACATTTCTCACAGTTTGTTGTCTGTATTTTTAGTTACCACTGGGTATAATATTGGTGATTACGATTAATCTTGCCATCTTTCAAAAATAGTAATTTGTCTTCGGGGTCATTCGGGGAAGAATCGTTGATGGAATATGGAATATGGGCATTTGATGTCTAGGGAAGAATTCTTAAAGGAGCTATTTGATATAAAGCGATTTTTGTTTTGTTAACTGTAAAGTCAAAGCTGTCAGTTGACAAAAACTCGTCTTCCAATTGGTCTCTAAGCACATTTAGAGAAAGCTTGTTTACCAGTTGTGGGAAAACTAATACAGTGTGATACAATTTGTTTGGTTTCTGATTCCATTTGTGTCAACAGTACAATTTTAAACGTATCTGTTCATTTTGTGACTCTCATTTTTTGCACGCAAGACAAACATTTTTACTAGCGACTCTCCTGGAAACGGTGTTATCTTTTTCAAACAGTCCACCTCGATCATGTCAGTAATTTATTTTATTTTTGTTGAAGTAGTGGTGGAGAGTTTCATTCCATATTTGAAAGGACAAGGAGACATCTTCTAGAATATCAATTAGCGGTGACCGAACAGTAATTGCATTACGCAAAGATTCATCTGGCAATAATACCGTCTCGAAAAAACTTTTTTATTTTCCCTTGTCCAACAAGGATCCCACGTTCTTCTTGTGTCCACCTAATTTTCCCATGTAATGTGAAAGTGCCAGTTATGCCATATTCTAAAACATGTTTTAATGTAAAATCACTTCAATCTCGGTACTGGAATGTTACATCTTTTTTTTCTTCAACCCGTTCACCAGTGTTGCTATTAAAAAAAGGGTATGGTACTTTTAGTTAGTGACAATCCTATTATTTTACAGGTACTTTGCGATCTTTTTCTTTCGCTAAACAGATTTACCTTTATACTGCTGGTTACTCGTATCTTCTTAGATACGTGTATTATCCATAGAAAACGTCCGAAAATTTGCGAAAAGATCATGACTAAAATATTTTGAAGACCCAACTATCATACAGAAAGAGTTGCAATTAATTGCACCGAAAAGAAGAATCATGCATATAGACATGTTTGTCAAATTTTGTAAATATAAACGTATTTATGTTATAACGTCATCATGGTGAAACAATGCTGCAACGTTGTTCGACTATGGTGGTATGTCAACCAAAAGTGGGAATATATTTTTCATAAAGATTGATCTTTAACACAATTATTTTCTGTTCGCCTTGCTTTAAAAAAACGTTTTGATTACATTTTAAGGGCCCCATGTTGCTAGCTCCTTCCATTCTGCGATGCAGCGCGTATAAATGAGTCGAACCTTTGCGAATTGTGTTCTTAATTTTGTTATCTTGCCGCAAGTGCTTAAAGATGTCCCAGATCTTCCACCACAATAGAAGCACACGTCTGGAAAGGTCACACTTTTTGATGCATAGTATGTGATTCCATATCCGACTTCTCGCATGACATCGACATTCGTACTATTATAGCAGAATGGTATTTAATACCGTCATGGAAAAGCGGCAAACCACAGACATCGTGTTGTACTGTTTTAATGCGCACAAGTTATCCATGATTGAGCTTTGATACGGAGAAGATACATCATGGTTTCAGGCAGTTGGTTCAATTTATCTTCAATCGCACTCGTTGCGATATTAATAGTGATTGGTTCTTTTTGTCAATCTCTGTAGATTGCAACGAGAAAATCAGAGGAGGACGATCTTTTTCAGAGGTGGTGGTAGTTCCATACAATGTCTGGAATGACTGATAGTGTTCTTTCGATGAGTCTAGGACAGGATCCGGGATAAACGATAGAGCATCAAATATTTCCTCTTGAAAACGAATTGGCTGCCTGATCGAGCAAAACGGACATTCCGAATCTTTACATTTTGTCACTTGAAAGCAATAGCGAGTAGATTGACAGTGCTTTTCGTTAACTCCGTATAGTGTTACAGTTCTTTTTGTCAAACTCCGTATAGTGATGACAGTTCTTTTATGCAGCATGAGCGGATTTCGAGATATCGATAGTTGGGTCGATCAGCATGATTGATTCTTCAGTCCATTGATTGCTGCGTCAGTTGCAGCTTCTTCACACTGTATGCTCTTTTTTTTAATGACATTGACTTAAATCTTTCATTGACTAGGTCAGTGACTGGTTTCATGGCGTCAGTAAACGCTTCTTCCAGTCCTTCGGTTCTGGTACTAACATTACTCAAAAGATTCATGCTATTCATGCCTATCCCAAGGCACAATTCTGAAGCGCAATATTGAGAAGTGACATAATTCTCTCAGCAGAATTGACCCAACTTTGTGTTGGACAGCATCTCAAAGCAATTAACATGTCGATGTCTAACTGTAAAAATAAAGCAATTAAAGATATTTGTGTTGTTACAAAAGTGATGTTATGGTCGCCTCTACCATCAGAAAACAAGAGCATGATTTCCTTATTGCTGTTGATTCCATCAGTTGAGTAATTGGAACGAACAAGAGGTCAGACTTTTTGAATTTTTTTCCTTTGTTTTGACATGGTTTTCCAGTAATGAACGAATCGCTCGATGATTCAGGGATATCACAAACGAGGGCTACAGATGAAACGAGTCCACACACTTTCCAATCATGATCCAAAGCACCTATGACAACATCTTGTACACCTAGTGATCGATTGTGACTTCGTACGGACGTCGAGATATCATGCATAGGCTCATCCACCGGAACAGTTGCTTTGTCATTCATAAAAACAAGTTTTACTGCAAACTCTTTTAAAAATGTGTTGTACACATATGCATACTTCGAATCAGGGTGATCACTACGCATCTGACGCCGTCGAACGATGTATTTGATATCAAAACGACCTGTGTGTTTCATTGCTGATTTATGATAAGGATTTCCTAGAAAAAACTGTAGTCGTACCCATTTTTTTGATGGTATGAGGATACCGGGTCTTCATTTCTTCACTCTTTCTACTAGCTTTCTGATACTAATAGCAAAAGGCAAATATGCTACGTCCTGTGTCTTCTCTCGTAAACAGCTGTCTGATACTCATTGAAGATTATAGTAACTTCATCTTCAATAATTCGAACTTTGTCGATTGAAGATCTCCATTTAGCGATCTCAAGTCAGATAACACATTTGGCATTTCATAATAAAATCTGCTACCGAGGACTTCTTCTTCTCCTGTGCGGTTTTAGTAGCCAAATAGGACTACTTAACTGTAGTCCTTCGACCCAATGACATCTTGCATAGCGATCTTTTGGCTCAAATTTACACAATTGAAATGGTTGATAAAGCTCCAGCATAGTGAGAGCGTTGTCTAATTCTACATAACATGCCTTGACTCTTAGTAATACTGTTATTTTTAGGATCACGCAGTGGGAAAATCTGTCTATGTTTTTTGGCACTGGATTCTAAATTTTTGTCCATATGGCGCACAATGTTTTTACAGGCGCCAACTAATTTAACTAAAACTTGGTGTAATAAAATAAAGTCAGTTTAACAGAGCCATGGGTGGGTGAGGTTACATGACAGATATTCAATCATTTGATTCAGGTCTTTTGCAGATAGTCGAGGTTTCGCAACTTTTTTAGTAACAAAGTCATTCAAATTCCCGAATGGTTTATATGTTTCAGGAATCGGATTCCCGCAATCAGTAAAATACTTGTGATGTTATGTCCCACAAAACATCACTCAAATTTTTTACGAGTAATTTTTCAAAGGAATTAACATTTCCACTGGAAAACTTAACGTTGTAAGCGTCCAATAAGTTAACAACGTCGTTATAAAGTTTATCCTTTGCATTTTTTCGGCTGTTTTTAGTACCGAATGAAGCTTTTTCGAATTCTCAGACAGACCTGTGAATGCATTACGTGTCGTTCTGTAACCAGTCCGTATATGTTGTTAGTTCTGTCTTTTGTCGTATTGTTTGTGATTAAAGGATTGTTTTTCTCTTTATGATTTTCTCAGAGAATAGTTATACGTCTAAGTTGGACAGTACTCATGCTTGTAATAAGCAAGAAAGTGTATTCAGCACCTTCTTCTGGGAGCCTAATCCCAATTTTATTTACATCCACTGTCCCTGTAGACAAGATACTTCAGTGCAACTTGCTGTATTGTAAACCTTTTTCATCAAAATGGCATTGCATCCAAACTGATTGCAAATTAGTTTTGCTGGAGAATTTAACGGAACAATGTGGTTAGTACAATCTTTCGTACTCGTACTGTAGATGGTGACCTACAAAGGGAAGCAATTGGTTATTAAAATACCAATTGATTCATACTTAAAGCCTTCGCACTTTACAAAGACCAGGAGTAAAATTTACCGCCTGTATTCAAGTTGCGATTTATTTTCAGATTAGGCTGTACAGTAATTTTTATCAAACAAACAAATACAAAGTGTAGTGGCTAGCAAGAATAAATGTTGTTTGTTGTAATAACAAATACAAACGACAGAAATAAAAAAAAAATCTAGCTAACATCGATATATGATTTGAGTTCAAAAAAAGCAACCGATACAAAACTTTTCTCACCACAACATTTTCCTCTTCTTTTTCGTAAATGGAGGTCAAGGTATCTACAAAGTTTTTCTCATGCTCAATACAAATAATTTCGCTCTTTTTATGATGTTACTTTGCCTTTTAATAGATACTGCCAAATGTCAAACTCAAAGTGAGTTTGACATTTTTCTCTTCGTAACGTTGACAAACTTTCTATAAACGTTCGATATGAAAAACATTTTCCCCCTATTCAAAACAAACACTCCACCGTTGTGATGAAAGAGAACAAAAAACAACTGTCACGAGACTCAATTGTTAAACAAAAAAAAATGTGCATTCATTTAAAAAAGTGTCAATTTCGTGCGTCGTCGTTGGCTTGGCTCGACATTTCTTTCTCAATGGATATCGTATCATGCTAATTCTTTGCTACGAACGATGTGTATCAGCCTGCCTTAAAATAAAAAAACTTTTTTTTCTTTAAAAATTTTTGCTTGATATTATTATTTTTTTGTTTTTGTGAAAATTAGGGTCGGTCGGGCCCGTAGAACAACGAATTAAATTGGAGTCGCCTTACAACGACCACAAACAAATTAATCTGTATTTTGATGGGCGAAGCTTTAGAACAAACACTGCATTGTACGGAAGCCGATAGGTGCAAAAAATCTTTCCCGAAATAAGTGAAAATCTCTTTCAAAATGGTGAAAATCTTTTTTCAAATTGGTAAAAATGTTTCCCGAAAAAAAAAAATTCTCAAAATATATAACCTTAACAAAAGGCTATGACCGCAAGGCTTGGTAACGAGGTACAAGACCTCATCTCTTTTACTGTCCAGAAAATACAACCGAATTGGTGTTTGGTAGGTGAATTAATAAGAAATTAGCTATTATAGCAAAATTACAGAGTTAGAGACTTGCCCCTTTTTACCCAGTGCACATACCCCCACCCAGGCGAACTATTGTTGAAACAAGTTTTCACTTTTGCGCCGCAGATTCATGACACTAATCAATCAGAATACAGAGTTTCAAAATAAGCGACCGCTTCGCTACCTATTGGAAACCAGACTTTAACGGAAAAACGATTTCTGGCTCCTTTAAACTTCCTAGTAGTTATTACTGGAGAAAGTGTCAATAGGGCGAATATGCAATTATTTAACCCTAAAAAAGAAGTAACACAAAGAGAAGTTCATCTTTATTTTTCCGCATGTGATAACATGACGGTATATAACCCTAACGGATGCATTGACGGCTACTCACGCAGACTCATTTGGTTAGAGGTATCATCAAGTAACAAGGTGCCAGAGTTGATAGCAAGATACTACCTGGAAGCTATAACGCAATTGAAGGGAATTCCAAACAAAATTAAGGCTGACGACAGTACAGAGCATTCCCTTATCGAGCCTATACATATATCCCTACGCGATAGTAATGGGGATTGTGAAGCCTTGGATACATTATCTATTGTATCTTCACCAGTTAATCAACGTATATAGGCATATTGGTCTAAACTGCGTCGAGACCGTCCTGGTTGGTGGGTTTTCTTCTTCAAAGACCTTGTGGATAGAGATTTGTACGATCCCTCAGACGCTGTTTTACTCGATTGTGCAAGATTTTGCTTTATGCGCCTTATCCGTGAAGAAATACGAACCGTAAAACAGGAATGGAATCAACATCTAATTTCCAAATCTAAAAATGGCGGACCAAATGGAAGACCCAATACAATGTATTTTTTGCCTCATTTCACGGAGGAACGAATTTTTTGAAAGATGTCGATTTAGACGAGGTTTCAGAATTTTCAAGTATTTCGATACGTACAGTGGAAGATTTTTCTGACGAATTTGGTGAATTTGCTACCACTTTGATGGCTCAAGATGGTTGGAACGTGCCAGATAATTTCGAAGGCTGTTTCAATTTGTATGCGTACCTTATTCAAAAAATTGCAGAATATTCATGAACAGTTGAACTAATTCTTTATGAACAGTTTACTTAGTTTGTTTTCCAGAAAAAAGATATGCCATTTTTCTTTTATTTATGCTGTCTTTCGAACAAAAAAACATGCTGCTCAGAAATATAAATGGTACAACACACCACACGTATGCCGTGAATTACCAAATTATAGTCCACTTAACCAGTAAGGGATTCTAATTCAGTCATTCCGTGAAAAAATCTCCAAGTTTATATAGAACAAAACTCTAACTCATATGAAATATCATGTAAAAATCTCCAAGTTTAAATAGAACAAAACTCTAACTCATATAAAAAATCCAAGTAAAAATCTCCAAGTTTATATATAACAAAACTTTATAAAATAGTTTCTATGTGAAGTGTCCAAATAGAAATCGTCAAGTTTGTACAGAACACTGCTGTAACTGCCTGTATAAAATGATAACATGATCCAATTTCAAACACACTCCTAATAGCAAAATAAAATATGTGCACTGTCATGTTTATATAACGTTTTGCTCTCAACTATTTCTGAAGGTTTCTGAATTAAGCAAAAAAAGAACGTAATTTAAAACTATATAAAAATATCAGGTAAATACATACAGTATATGATATCAAGTAAAATCAGTTCCCCAGCTATCCACCCGCAAGATATTCTGGAATTCTTCCCAGAGTTCACAAAAATTGCGGTACGAATACGGCAGTTCCAATAAAGGCGCACACGTATGCGCAATTGGTCTTCTGGCAGCATTTTCACCCATTTCAACAAATGACACATCTATTTTTCTGCATAAAATTATGTCTGAACCTGTCAAAAATCGCAACAATTTCACAAGATCAGTTTTGTCAAGCCCACGAACATATTGAAGCAAATATTTGTAACAACATCGTTGTCCTTCTGTCTTCGGATCTGCAACGAATAGTTTTATAACTTTTTTGGTGGAAGGTGTAACAGCATCGTAAAAGTTTTTCAAGAAATATATTGATGAAAATTCTTCATATTCTTTTAAACATTGTAGTGTTTTCGCACAACTGCAAACCATGATGAACGGTTTTTGTATTATTTTTTGCTGTGCAAGTTCAAGAACAACTCCATAAACATTGAGTGGATTAACACTGGATCTACAGTTGTAGCGGTCTAGAAGATCTATGAAATCCTCGTCCTTGTATATTCCTTGATTAGTGGTTTTCAGGGCTTCTTTTAATAATAATTTAATAATGATGCATCCATCCACACAAAGTTTAAAAAAGATTCCATGAGCAGATCATTAGAGAGCGGTGTGTCCCCCAAATAAACAATACGTAACAAAAGCTTTGGCTAAAAAAATTGGAAAATATCCAGTTTTGGTGTATCCATGTTTCAGT
Organism: Hydractinia symbiolongicarpus; assembly: GCF_029227915.1. Taxonomy (NCBI): domain Eukaryota; kingdom Metazoa; phylum Cnidaria; class Hydrozoa; order Anthoathecata; family Hydractiniidae; genus Hydractinia; species Hydractinia symbiolongicarpus. The sequence goes on along the minus strand of NC_079878.1, from coordinate 24,297,446 downwards.
ATTTTTCCAATTGATTCCCATTCCTCAAAGTATAAATCATGCCTTATGAAAGGTACCCTTTCTGATGTTCCAATACAGAGAGAATCAGCAACCTCCATCCAAAAAGATGTATACAAATCTCTGTCAACTCCAATACCAACGCCACTTTCTTCTTCTCCTCGTGGATCAATAATTGTGAACTTTATTTTATCGTTTTCCATTATTTGTTTGAAGCCGTTGATCATATCTTCCTTCAAGCGCAACCTATGAACTTTGATAGTTTTAATATCATCAGAAAGAACCAAATTTACATCGTTGCTATCTGGTTCCAAATTAGCGTGGCTAGAGCTAGCGTGGGATGACAAATCCTCAGTTGTGTCACGATGGTTTAAGGTGGCTGGAGATTCCAAATCTACGAGGTTATCAACTTAGTTAGGGTTACCTTCGTATACCAAATTGATGACAGAATTATCATGATGATTTGTACCAGCTTCAAATTCAAAATTGGGATTATTATCGTTTTGATGGTCAGGTACAATTCCAGATTCCAAATCGACTATGTTATTACCATGGAAACCAGGATTTGGTACAGTTTCTAAAAATATAAACTTTAACTGTATATACATTGTGTGTAGGTTTTTTTATGGATTCAGACCAATTTTCAAAAGAAAATTCCTTGGGAAATAAGACCAAAATTACCTACGGCCGAATAAAATCTGTTCTATCCAGACAAATTAGCATACGACACAAATTATATCGAACGAAATTATATCAGACTACTGTACCAAGTACTTTTAAATTTTCTGAGGCTGTTGTACTTACCAGGAACGTCAACAATCTGCTGATCATCTTCTTCTGCAACCAAGAAGTCATTTCCAAAATCCAAATTAGGAATGGGAAGTGGTAAGTTGTGAGCATCATCACAATCAAATCCAAACATAGAATTACTTGGAGGACTTGCATCTTCTCGTTTTCTGGTATTCAAAACAAGGTACATCTTTGACAAATACAAACCATTGTTGTTTAAATAGTCTGTTAAGGACAAATTTTCGTCAAGTGGTTCATCAGCAGAGTTAGTCAGAGTTGTAAAACATTCATCGATTGTTTCTCCGAAATAACATTTTCCTTCATTTGAAAAGAATAATCTCTCTGCTCGTTCCTTAATTGCGGATAACAGTATGTTGTCCTCCACCATTATGAACCTATAACCACCACCGTTTTTTTGAGACACAATAACAGCACGGCCTTTTTCAACATCGAATCTTTTCCACCGAACATGAACCTAGAATGTCAAGAAGTTCTCCATATAGCTACATTGCAATAAAATTTGTTTAAAAAAGGATCAAAAGCTTACAATTTTGTGGTAGCTAGATACCTGGGAGTTAATTTTTCACGTTTTTTCGCCTGATACACTTGTTACAGACTTAAGCTATTAGTCACCCTATAGCTACATAATATAAGGAGAATTTCAGACATGCATACCTACTTGACTTGTGCTATAAATTCATGACGACATGCAAATACCAAAAGCTTGGTAGTAAACTTAGATTAGAGTAAAAAAATACCTTCCTTTCTTCAACTTTTCGTTCATTTTGTCCCTTCCTCCTGATTTTAAGTATTAAACCATTTAATCTTGCTTCTGTTTTCCTCTTATTTTCACCAACCATTATCTATTTGCTAAAAATCCCATTCTGCTGTTCCCTTCACGTGTGTTTATATTTGTATGTTACATCGCGATTCTCCTCCAACGTGTTCTGGCATTCAAACGGTCTGGGTCTAACTTTGAAAGTTTTTGTAGGTCCTCGGCGCTGTGAAATCAAAGAAGGTCTGGTTGAAAATGAGATGGTCTGAGTTAAAAATTGGGAAGGTCTGAGTTAAAAATTGGGAAGGTCTGAGTGAAAATTGGGAAGGACCCAGTGACACCTCAGGGCCCAGTGACACCTCAGGGCCATCGTAAATAGGCTTACTTTTCTTACTTTCTGGAATATTTTCAGTTCCGACATTGTGAGAAGAAGTATTTTTCAAATTGTTTTGTTTAGGATCAAATACTTTTTTTACATGTTTTTATATGTTTTTTTAATAAATTTATATCTTGGAGCTCCTGAATATCCGTAAAAGTATTAAAGTTCTGACTCTGATTATTCGAGGCATTGTCTTCGTACGTGTATTTATATATAAATATATTTAAAAAACCGAACCACTGGAGTTACTTGAATACAGACTATCTAATGATTGAATACAGGCTATCTAATGAGTTGAATAAATTGCAGCTATCATTCAAATCATCTATCAGTATCCAGTTTTCGTTACTGTTTATTGCACAGGTAAAATGACTACCTAAATGTCTAACTATTCCTTTAACCTGAATTGCTGCTCTAACACAATTTCTGGAGGAAACTGAGAAACACTCATCATAGACTCGCTAAATTCTGCAAACAAAAATATCACTGATGTGCTTGTCTGGTGCTGTCATTAAAAGCGTAATATTAGAATTTTAACACTATGCATTAGAAATAGAGTTACTCTGAGCTGGATACAAATGCCACTTTTTTGGCAACAAATTAAAGGATAATATATCATTTTACCTTAGATACCGTATCAGAATTTCATTTGAAACTTGAAAACTACGTGCTGCATGACACAGTGAAAAAATAATTTAAAAAAATCTTAAGAAAACTGTGCATTGCAATTCATAGGAACAAAAGAAGGACATTTTAATCTTAAATACTGCCAAAAAACCCTCTTAAAGAGCATAGAACTGAGGCCTTCAAGTTCTTCTTTTAATGATCCTCAAATTGCCTAGTGACATGTTACAATGATCCTATACAATAGCACAATGTAATCAAGTCTCAAGAAAACAATAACGAAGTATCTAATTTAACCACTTAAAGGAAAGAGCCGAAAACATTTCGACTAATTAAATATATATTTCCCTATATAAATTGCATGTTGCCTAAAATTTTTTGCATTCTTTCGCCAGCTCGCTTTCCGCTAATGGTCTCATGTTATGTGATAAATATTGAGCGATCAAGAGACAAAGCCGAAACAGAAATCGAAAATTTGTACTGCTGGTCTCTGCCTTTTACCTTTCACGCCCTCACACGCTGGGCCGACAATGGTGCAACTTCTATAGGTGCGACAATTAAGAAACTAATATTTAACGATATTGTTATGTTATGAGGAATAATCTGAAGAAATTACCTGGTTTTGCAGATACCGATAGTAGGTGCCAATTGCTAACACTTTATACACCGGTGCATCCAGCGTTTTCTGACAAACAGGCAAGGAGTAAACGTGAGTAGATCTTGGTCTACTTAAGGCTTCAGCTTCGGCAAAACCACGATCAATATCAAGTTTTTGCGCGATATGGATGGAAAAACTACTTTGTTCATCACTAACATACTGCCAAGCAGTGAGCGGGATTCGATCCGCGGTCCCCAAAACTGAGAGCCGCAGACGAACCCACTACACTGCGTGCGGCAATATGTTAGCGATGAACTCAATTAGTTTATCCGGGTGTTGTGTATACATATAGGTGAATATTTATCATACCACATCCGTATTTCATTCTTAACAGAGAATAGTGCTTGGCAGTATGTTAGTGATAAACAAAGTAGCTCTTCTTCTATATGACTTACACGCATTATACTCGCCCTCCATGATCAGAGGTCTGATCGGGGTGAAGCAGTCTCTGTTGAGATCAAACATTCTTGAAAAAGGAACAAAAATAATAAACCCTAGCAACAAAAATTAAATATGCAGCTAGTTATCGAAATTATCTTCATCAGACCAATCTGAGTCAGTGTCAAGTTCTTTTTCACCACTTTTGCAATTCTCGTAATTTGACCAGTTGAAACATTTACACATGTACTGCAATCTCCACGACATCCACAAACACTCAACTCAGTCAATCCTAGTGGAGCCCTCGAATTACCATTTAACTCCCGGTCATAGTTTTGAGGAAGCGGGAGGTTTTGGAAAGTCACGTGTGACTTCTTCAACATCAGACATACAAAATGACTTCTGCAGATTTTATACTTTAGTGCATTCTCGTTGTCACACCATATTTTAAAGTTGAAAATATCGAGAAAAAAATTGCCATTTTAGGTACCTACCTTGAACAATATATCACCATTATGATTTGCTGCCGGCTTCTTTTTATTTTTATGTATCAAACTTGACGTCGCGTATCTCGAAAAGCCTTGCATTATTCATTAGTTATTATATGGCACGATTTTTTATTAAGGTTCAAATGTGGTCATATTTTAAATTTTTTTAAGCTGTTTATAGCCTCTCCATTAACCTTTTGTTAAAAAATAAATCATTTAGCAGACACATCTCGCTATGGAAAAACACGCCCAATAATAATTTTTCAAAAAGTCAAATTTTTTTGCACTAGTCGTTAAGCCCGTGGAAAAATCCGGGGGTTCTCCCGTCCTTTTTACCATACTACCGCATTGCGTGCGTCGCGCTACTCGCGCAACTAATCTATCATTTTGCGTGACAGACAGACAGACGTATACGGGTATTTTAATATAGATTTTCTTGCATAATTTTGACTTTGTTTTTTTTTTCAAAAAACGATTTAGACCGTCTTGAAGAGCAGAAAAATCTGAACAAAATAAGCTAGTTTACTTGAAAAAAGAGGAAGCAAAAGTTGTCACTAAGAAGTTCAACTACATTATTTAATATTCCAGAGATAGTACTACACCCTAACGGTCTACAATACCACAGATTATATTAGTTACGCAGTAAATGTGCAACAAAATACACACGTGTATTCCATACACATCCATCGCCTTATATCTTGTAGGGTTAACCAAAAAAGACAAGTTTTGGTCACGCTCTTGATGCTTGTAACGATGTGTTCTAACTACAATATATAAGAAAATATATGTTGTGAATATTCAAAAATTGACTAAGGAAATATAACAAATATTTATAAATTATATAACGCACCAGCTTGCCAAGTGTGAGAGCTTTGAAAAATAAACTTGATTAGAATTTAAATAGACTTGTTGAAAAATTATTTAAACTTTTCTTGACATTGAAAAAAGTGTGATCACCTCAGTGACTTCAAGTGAACAAATGAACTGAGAAATCAATTTTTACACTAAATACACTTGGGTAACTACACTTGACAACACAATAGTTATATAAATTACAGAACAAACATGGCAGACAAAGCTGACTTAACACTTCCGGACGATGATAAAATTTGTTCTTTATTTTCAACGATAACTTGGTCATGAAGAAACTTGAAGTAGCAATACTGTGCAGCTTTGTATAGCTCCTCGTACAAATTCAATTCGTCAATTTGATGAATAAAAATCAAATTTCTAACTGAGCGATGGGTTTCGCGATCAACGTTTTCATTGTTAATTCGATATTTAACAAGAACTCGTCTAATTTTATCGTCGTGACCATAATCGACAGATTTGATCATACCAAATTGATCATTCGAACTTAAAATTGATTCTTGTTTTAAAAATAAAACTGCGTCGCCTTTTTGAACATCGACATCCGATCTGAACCATTCTCATACCATGAATCGAATATCTTCTTATTCGTTCTCAGAATTTTATCGTAATCGTTAACTACTTTCATACTTCCAATCGGACTTCGTACGTTATTTCGACCTAATCTTATACAATTAGGGGTTATCAGATCCATGGCTTCAAAATTGGATTTGTTTCCAAGAGCCAAAGGTAGGTTGTTAATACTGTTTGGACGATGCTATTGTTTCCCATTGAATAATAGACAATCTTGAATTGTGTAAATTCTTCTCAAGTGAAACTTTTATTTGACGAATCTTACGCTCGACTTTACCATGCATGCTATGAGCACTAACAGGGCATACTTTAAATTCGACTGCCTCGTTTTTATAAAGGTGATATTTAATGTTGACAAAATCTAATCGCATTGATTTGAAACCTTTCACTAGCTAACTGCCTTTATCTGGAAGGAGTACTTTTGAATAACCGACTTCACATGCAAATCTTGTGAAGGATTGTAGAAATGCAGAAGTGCTGTAATCTTCCATCACCTTGAAATTAATCGTTGACGTTGTTGTACAGAAAAAAACTATCAACCATATTTTGACAGTGGTTCGTCGATGATGCATCGAGTATGAAAGAAATGGACCTGAAAAATCCAGCTGCTTAATATAAAATACAGGTGCAATAGTTAGATTGTGTTTTGATACAGGTCCCGTTACCAATTCCAATGTCCTTTTCTCAAAGTACCAGCATCTTGCACAAGCAGCTTTCACCTTTTTTACCAGTGATCTTCCTTCAATGATGTAAATCTGCTTTAATACAATCTCTATTTTGTCTTCACCCCTGCATGACGTACAGTTTTGTCATGCCAGTGAATATCGTTTGCAACACTGTGTGCTATCGGTGAATGTCGGTCGACCATTGGGACACAAAATGTTGTTGATGACAGGCCTTTTAAAACTTTCGTTGCTTGTCCAACAATCGTAACTTCGTCTCTCGTCGGAAGAATCCTTCCAGAGTAAAGGAGAATTCTATCCTTTTCGTGACTGATTTTTTCATATGGATTTGACCTCAGGAATTGTTTGACTTCCATTGATGCCTTCTTTTGGAAATAGTTTTCTGTGTCTTTTATCTCCACATCTGACATCTGACAGCACAGCGATATTTTTGATGATTGATTTGATGAAATCTTGTTTAAATTTTTTAAACGACAACTTCGTATAAATCTGAAAACAATATCGAGGAATCTTACCACTACATTCCAGCGATGTCTGTTGGGTTCCATAAAGTATTTCGAAAATTGTGAGCTAGCAGATATTTTTTTTTGTGATGGTAGAATCAAGAGCTACCTATGTGGTTTGTGGTTCTGGTTCGTATTTTGGTGGAGTTTCCCGTATAATCAATTGAAGATTTTGGTTATTTAGAACAATTTCCTTAGCATCCATCATTGGAAAATTGGACTGTTCACCTCTACACCAAACAGATTCAGTTAGAACATTGCTAATGGAAATACATCTTCGGGTACCAATATCTGCAATCATATCTTCTGATCTGACATATCTCCATTGATCAATAGACGTGAATCTTTGAATTTCTATAACTCGATTTCTTACGTATTGCTTTAGAGCTCCATTTTCATTCACTAACCAGTACAGGACAATTTAGCTATCTGTTAATTTGATAGCTTTCTTGTGGATCTTATGAAGAGATCTTCTTACCACTTCACCACAATGTGTGTTGACAATAGCTGCGAATAACTCTGCTCGTGGCTGTGACATATCGTCTGGAATTAAGCAAGATTTTGCAAAAATGAGTTGAGAAGAAAATCTTTTACTTTTTCTTTTGAATCGAATCTAGATGGCAACACAAACCAGTGACTGGCTGGCATGTCGAGACTATCATGGTCAGGAAAAAAAACAATTTCCGATTATATATTATATTATATGGTTTGAAAGAGGAGTTGAATGTAAAAAACATGTCCTGAAAATTTATCGTTCGTGAGATATTAACATTTAAAATTTGTATAAAATACAGACTGTTAATATACTGACCCTGCTGAAAAATGACTATAACTTGTGTGCTAATTTTTGGCAAGGTGTTAGGTCGCCTTGGTATTTATTGTTTAAGTCACTGCAGGGGTTAATTTACAGACTCGGGTTGTGGTATGATAAATATTCACCTATATGGATGGAAAAGTTGCTATGAATTTCGCAATTACACTGCTGTTTTTGTGTATTGCTCTTTTCTAATCTTATTATGTCTTAAATTGAGCATAATAATGTTCATCATTTACACCAATATGTTTATTGCCAATTAATTATTTTTTGGAATATTCTGTCAAATTGCACTAACACATCACCGTAATAATATTCATTGTCAAATTCCTCATATATGTTACAGACTAAAACCCATCCAGGCATATCTGACATGCCATACAACTGCATGTTTATGGATTTAACTCAACCACGATTATTTCGCTGTTTCATCTATCTTGCAAATAACAGGATTGTTACTTCCCACATTAAACATGTCTTCCGTCCCCCATATAAGTAGTGATGCATCAATGGGATTACTCAAAGATGTTTTTAAAACTGTCACTGTTGAATGAAAAGAATAAAAACAAAATATATATAACAAAGTTTTAAACTTAAAAGTTAGTTGCTGGTTGTCTGCCAAAACTAAACAGTGTATATGGTATGCATTTCACATCCTATTCAACACATTTGCAAATGTTTAAAATAAAAAAATATTTTATTACCTTCAACATAAAGGGGGAGCTGTTGGATTTAAGAATGTGACAGTAGCTGCAACTGATTCCCACGATAACTCGTACACTGGGTCTGTGGATTTACTTGCTAATTTTGTACAGTACATCTTCATGGACCATTTAATCTTTTGACAAGTGGTTAAACTGGCTGTGTGACAAGTCGTATAACAGGCAGTCAAAAAGTTTGAGCCATGTTGCTTATAAATCCCATTTGTAATGGAGATGTATTATCTGCATTGTCCAACGACGATGTCATAATAAAGGAAACTGGTGACATATATTCACTTCTTTCTTTTTCTTGGAATACGGAATTTATTTTATTAATGTAGATGGTTGGAAATTTCAGAATTTTCCTTCTCCTTTAACATAATTTTATGTTTTAATTCTGTTATTTTCAGTTCATAATTTTTAATTCTTTTTAAAAGTATATTTTTGGAAGTCTCTATTTTACTTACACGTTTCGTAATTTCACATCCTGTATCATACCCCGTGTTACTTTACTACTACACGACCACATTTCTTTCAAAAAACTTATGCTATCGGAAGACAATTTTGCAACATTCTTTCCGAAGTTGTTTTTTACAGCATCTTTCTGTTCCCTTTTTAATAAATCTTTCACTGCCAACTTTCGAAGGATTTGAAAGTGACACGTTTGCCTATGAGTTAAAAAATGTAGATTACCTAGCTAAAATTTATTGCTTCCTTTTGTTGTTTACATTGCCACATAAATAATAAAAAAAACTAGTTAAATTTAGCCATAGAGGCACCTACCTAAAAGTATGTTTAACTTGATAGTTTGCTAGCTTTTAGTAGATAGTTATTGCAAACGACACAAAATGCAGGTGGTCCAAAATAACTTGAATATAAGCTTTTTAAATTCCTTTCTATTCATGTCCCTTCTTCCAACTGTCCGCATGTTGTAGAACAGATTGCATTTCGGGAATGCTTCAGGCAAGTTCGGGATAGTGCAGGCGATTTCGCAGGACAACAGCCAATTTAATTCAAAAAGTTGCCCGAACTCGCCCTTATATATGCGGCTGGCACCCTCTTAATATATTGTATACCATGAATTACGAGTTTGCTTACTTGCCACTCTACTAGAGAAAACATAGCAAGGGGATTGGCAATGGCTTTTACTTTGGGGTGTGATGAATAAACTTTTAACCCTGATTTTGTGAAGGGGAAGGTGTGAAAAGTTGGCTCGCTTAGTCTACAGGGTTAATGATCCTGCTGTACCCAAAATTAGGTAAGAAACATTGTAAAAAGGGGTCATTTATTTGTCTTAATGCGCCCAATAGCTTTAGATTGACCTCCTGACCTACGTCTGCCCCAAATTGAAGAGTTGGTCCGTTGCAACTATTACTTATTAAGGCAGGGATGATGCCTCGTCCTGCACGAGATCCCAATGATGATTAATTTTCATCAATCCTTGTGTTTCCACATTTAGAGTTGTTTGTTTCAGTACAACCTAAAGCAATTAGCTTTCCGATCATTCATGTAAAGGGAAGAATACAGAAGTTTTGTGGCGGCTTTTTATTCCTTTTGTTGTCATTAAACGGTCCGCCTTAAAAGACTAGTTCATCTCCATTGCGATGTAGTTACTCCTATTTTCTTTATTGTATTTTATGTACTCCACGGCGGGCAATTCGGGGTATCAAAACATACATTTTTCCGTATGCGGACGGTACGGACCAACGTTACTAAAATTTGAAAATTCATTGGTGTATTAATACATCGCGTGACCGCGATATATGCTCTCTGACGTAACAGTTTCATAAGAAAACGAATACTGCTGGAAAAGCCGCCAGGGAGAACCGCAGTTCAGACAACATAAAAATAAAAAATGGCTGCTTCGCGTACCCCGAAGAGCAAGAACGAGCAATATACCAATAGATGTATTCAGAATCATATGTGGATTTCTATTAAAATTGACTTAGATCTTATTTATGGCTGCTTCTTTTTTCATAGTTTCATACGAAGCTCAATCAGACAGCTTGGATTTTAGTTTGGGTTGAAATTAAAGAAAGGAGCATATAGAGCAACTGGCCGTTTAGACATTTATGAACTCACAAAATATCTTTCTTTGAACAAAACAAACTATAGTATACATAAAAACATGTAAAAATATAAACAGCATTATCAAGCCAGCTTCTCACGCAAATGTGAAAATATATAGAAAGTATAAAACAAAGTTTGACAATACTTTAGTTTCAGCTAGACTAGATAAAGGTAGCCAGTGCCTGCCAGCAGGGTATAGATTTCAATCAGAGAATGAGTGTTTATCATTAAATTTCTAAAAGATCTATAAAATGACTATTACTACGAAGGACGCATTTCAAACCTGAGAGTTCTCAACATCACGTATTTGTCGGATAAGTCTCAAAATAATCATAACTTATCGAAATCAAATCTTCGATTATATGAGTAAATTTGACACAAATACACAATAACATAGAATCCATATCATAAAAATATATCTTTAAAGTGCCGTAATATCATGAAAGCAAATAAGAGATAAAACTAGGTGAACTTGAATAAGATCAAAAATCTTCCCTAGGAAGCCATGTAATTCGTTTCAAAATGTGGATCGTAAGTGTCATGTATGATACACGTTCACGATGTTAAGCTTCCTGGTGGCTGTACTGTATGTCTGCTTAAAAACACAAAGTTTCAACAAAATAAATTCAATTTACACAGCGACACGATGTACCAAAAATAATGACAGTCTCGCATGGAAAATTAATACGATTGATATTTAGATGATAATAAAATTTCATTAGAACACTTGCATAACATTTGGAAACACTTTTTGAAAATTGAAAATATCAATCCATAAAAACGACAGTAAAAAAAAGACTTTGCCTAAATGAACTTGAAATTACAAAATGGATGAAATGATCAGAAGAACTAACATCTCTTCTTTAAAATAATATGTGAGATGAAGTTATTCAATAGGGATAATTTTTTTACCGAAAACGGACCACAACCGATCAAATCACAAAAAACATCTCCCGCAAAATATTTTTTTGATGCAGTATGTATAATTTTCCAAATAAAATTATTTCAAAACAAATGACCACAATACCAATGTAGGGTTTCAGGAAAAAATACTGATAATTCAAGAAACATATAACAAAATCAATCAAATTACTTCATTTTTGACTCTCTGCACATAGGAACTATCACATATTTTGCACTTTCTATTAAACAAAGCTAAATTACACATCTTGCAGGAACCCTCTAAATGAATTGCCACATAATGAACACCTTTCTGTATTTTCTGACATCATATCCATTCTTGCGCAGTTGGATCAACTGAAGAAATTTGTGACGGAAATGGAGAGACCATCTATTCTGAAAAGTAGTGTTCTCCGCATATTTAGCAACTCTTTCATGTTTTTGCTCTTTACCTTCCATGGTGTTACACCCTAAGCCGTAACCGTATAACTTCAAACATTCCTCAGCCTGATAAGATACTACATGTCCACATGCTGGGACTAAATCTTTGATCGTATAAACAACATGCAGTGAATAAGTATTTTGCCTGAACTTTCACATCCGCCAATATTGTTTCGTCAAAGTTACTGATTCGAACAGCATAAGAGGACAATTGCTGGGTAATGAATCACTGGTAGGATATAACCTTCTTTTTCGAGCAAAACACTTAGTAATTGTTAATTCATTTTTAAGTTTTGCTTTTTTGGTCTGGAAATGTAATGTGAAACTGTCATTCCTGGCACACATTAACCGAGCTTTTTTTAACGATAATTTAGTTTTCTGACTATTTATGTTATTGGCTAGCTCTTTTAATTCTACATTTAATTCTACATTTACTTGTGTTAATAAATTTCTATCTTTCTAACAAGACTTGATTTTGTTCTTCTATTTTCTTCTCCATTTCGTTTACTTTTCTTTTATTGCTTTGATGTATACCTAAAGCTTTCCTATTTACATGTGCCTTACTACCCTTAGGTGGCATGGTGCTCAATGTTTATATACATTAAACAAACAAAATAATTCAGAAGCATATAAATAAAGTAGCTCCATTAGAAACTACAAACATTTCCAAATTTATTCTTTACGGAGTAGTGTAATTTTATCGTCATTGCTCATGTTTTGATTTTATAATCGACGGTTGCTGTTTTTTCTTCGGATATTTCTATCTCAGCAATATTACCAATAGCATTTGGATTTTTTGAATAACTTACGAATGTCTACAGATTTATTTGGAGCTTTCTCAAAATGAAAAGAGAATGCGCCAAGGTAAGTAAATTTCAAGTTATACTCTTTCGGATTACCACTTTTATCACAAACTAAAGTTTCTGTTCTGCCGTAGATAATATGGTAATCACGCACAGCACAAACTGATAATATATATCTTTATGTATGAATTCCACAACTTCAACACACCAAGGATTACGGAACTTTTGACGGAAAATTATTTTACGATGGATACTGTTAATCACTCTAACTAAATGCCACTCTAAAACAGGACTGACTTTTATTTCACTTTTTTCAGTTCCTCGTATGATTCCAATGGTTGGAATGACATTTGAATAGTTTTATTACTAGAAAAAATAGGTACATAAATATAATGATGATTTCACAATCTGCCGTAGATACCTTCCAACTACGGAGTTGAAAATGTTAGCTGGAATGTAAGTATAAAAGTGCATGACATAGAGACAATAATTATGAGCAAATATAAAGTGCATCATCACCACTTCACTGCTAATATTCAGAACTATTATAGATTGATAATGGTAGCTATAGCGGAAGCAATTTCATTCACCTATGAAAGATGGCTACCGCAGTACACAAAAAAATGTGAAAAGTTACCCCCAATTTTCGAAAGCATGACGAGTTAAACATAGTAAAAAATATAGAACAGTCCAGTAATCCTCTGAGAGTCAAATCAAACATCAATAACAGAAAAACGTGGCCGTTTTATACTATTCTATACAAGATTTAGCGCACTAACATATTTCGTAATAGCAATGTGGTGCCAGAGAAATCATTGAATATATAGACCACGCTGATTTCACAACAAACAAATTGTATTAATTGGCGAGCGAATAGGTTCTTCTTTCACGTGATGTGAAACGTAAACACAGTTTTTTAGTATAAAAACCATGCCAGATCAAAGAAAAATACATTAATTTTACAGAATCTTTTCTCGCCAGTTGTAGAAAAGCTACGGCCGTCCCGGGTCGATTTTGTCAAACGCCGCGGATGTATATTTTGACCTCCATAATATTTACCCGCCGTGTCAAAAGTAATTGCCTGTTTTAAGATGTTTTTACAAGATGCGATTGAAAGAAAAGTCTATACCTGCGCACGATCTTTAAAGACAGAATATCATAGTGAAATGTTAATGTTTTGACAAATAAGAAACTAAATTTGGGAGCGTTGAGAATCTTCCTAGGCTTTTGCTTTGTTTCGGGAATTTTAGGCTTGGCACACTTGTTTCCAAAAACGACTTTGACCTTTTTTTTTGCCCACCCCCCAGCCCCCATTTTCAGTGTTGATTAGTGCTAATTTTCTTTCCAAGCCGTCGCAGAAACATACAACACTGAAATGGGGGAGCGCGGGCTGAGTTTTATGCGAAACAGCTTGGGGTTTTGATATTTCTTTGCGGAAAGACAGAAAAAATCAGTTTTTCCGATAATATTTTGTCCGATATTGTGGATGTCTTCCCTTTTAAGGGAGAAAAGAGTCTTGAATGAGATTGTAAACCTACAATCCCGGACAAAATATATTGGAACTTTTCACATTTTGCATGTTTTTGCCCTGCTCACATCCCCTTCCCCCTATTTCAATGTTGCAAGGTGCCTTATAACCAATCGGCAGCCTGGCAACATTGAAATAGGGGGCAAGGGGGCCAAGAAGAGGATTTTTCTCAAAAGTTCCAAATATTTTGTCCGGGATTGTAGCGGTTTTAAAGAATCCATATTTATTTTACTCTGCAAATTAATATGCTCTATGGTTTCACGTGTTGCTCGGGCCGATCTCTTTAAATATCGCATGACCATAGCGGTCACAGATATTTTATATTATGCAAACTCAGTCGATCTAACATTGCATTATCCCACAAGTGTGAGTACTACTGATTTTAGAAAGAAATGCGAAATTGGGTTAAAAACAACTCAAAATATTTTAGCTCATAAATCTCAACCGACTGACTAGCTCGCTATGTTTAAAAATAATATATTCCTGACAAATAAAGAGATATTATAATAGTTGATGATCTAAAGTTCGTACTCATACTTTTCTAATAAACAAAATGAATTCACTCTATTTTCATAACAGACAGATTAATAAGAAATTCCGTATTAGAATTAGATAATGGAATACTTTTTTATAAAGAATCTAGCTACAGACTTTTTGGAAAAATTTCAGCATTCTTGTGTGCTTTAATGGTTCCTAATTTTGTTGTTGCTTGATCCTGGGGTTTTATAGCTAGTGGGAAAAGGTGTGTCAATGGTGGCAAAGCTTCGTTTTTTGTTGGACGAGCATGGTTAGTTCCATGCTCCTCCTCGCTTAACTTCCTTGAAACTAGGTTGCGATTAATGGTATCAAGCATTTAACCGTTTGGTTTGACATAGTACTAGGTAATAGAGAGTTCCCACAGCGAGTGAAGCAATATTGCGCAATATAAAATCCACCATTTTGTACTGACACGTCTCATTACGTTAGTGGATTGAAAGGAAGAACAAGGATGACATGAACTCAGATTACAAAAACCATGATCCTGCAACTTAAAACCGATAAAGAGAAAAGATATTAATTGAGAATACAGATCCGTCCGAGGTAGAAGAAGGTAAATATTTTGATGACATATCTGAGGTACCCACCATGTCGTATCCCGATATAGTAAAATACTTAGTGTTTTCACCAAGTCCTTTTACTGCTGAGGACATGAATGCTTGTTAAAGTTTGGAAGTATATAATTAAATTGTTGAGGTTGGGTTGGAGATGTGAAATGTTTGAATGCGCATCTAATCTTAAGCTATTTCGTGAAATGGTATTCTTCTAATGTTAGTTTTAGAGCTAGCTAGCTGGGTTAGCTAGTATTTACATGTATAGCTGAACTAGATAAAGTGTGCACACACGTAGCAGCATTGATGTTTTGGGTTGTCATTCGAGTAAAAATACTGCAGTCGAAATCAGTAACACAGGAAAATTTTACTGGTTAGTTCCTAAATCATTGATAATGCAATACCCAAGGAAGCTTCGGGAATTGATTTTACATCTGCTAGTAAAAAGAAAGCGAAGTTAGACGAAATCCTTGAATCGGATGCCTTTAATTTCTCCAATGGAAAAAAAAAGGTAAAAATTGTCCCGCTAAAAGACGAACGGAGAACGAGTTAAAGAAGTTTTACAATGTCCCTAGCCAATGCAAGTAAAAAAGAATCATTTTATCTGTTTTACTTTAAATCTAAACCATTAAATAATGAGTTTCCTGACGTGCTATAATATTTGAATAAACCTGAGTTTGCAAATCAAATTTTTGTTGGTTGATAAAGGTGGAGTAGTCGCACAGTCGCTTAATGTAACACAAGCACAGGCAGCATGCGTTGAAAAGAAAATACTTGACCAATTCTCAAATAACTAGTGGTTCAAATTTAGAGTTACATGTGTAACAGCCTCAGTTGCAAAAGAATACACCTTCATTGTCGTTAACAAGAAAAAAATGTTATCAAAATGAATATGGGAGTTGTGCCACTTCTTGGGGTTAAGACCATGAAATAACAGAACGGCTCATGTATAGAGATGCTATGTCATCCCTTCATAATTTTACGATGAAGGACCCGATTTAATACTACATACTTCCTACTTTTTTTCTTGCAGCCTCGCCTGATGGGACAGTAAGTTGTTCTTGCTGCAGTAATAGCTGCATTGAAATGTTTATACAAATTTCAAGACAACTTAATAGACAAAATGATAAACATTAGTTCTTATTTAGAGAAAGACGAACAAGGAAATGCATATACATAAATACGTGTATCAGATACAAGCACAACCACTGGTAACAGAATATAGCTATTGTGATTTGCTTGTTTGGACAAAAATCGATTCTGTTCAAATGGCAATAAATCCAAAGTATGTCATGTTTGAAGAAATTAAAGAAAAATATTTAATTTTTTGTAAAAGCTGGCCTTCCAGAATTGCTTGGTAAATCTTACACTAAAAGTTGAGCACGGCCAGATTTATCAATCGATAAATATAATGTATGGTGTTATTGCAGGTTACCAGAGGGAAAAAGGGAATTTAATTGTCTGTGACAACAATGACTGCAAAATTGGATGGTTTCACATAAAATGTTTGCGAATTAAAAGAATACCGAGAGGGAAATGGTTTTGTGCAGAGTGTAAAGAGGAAGACCGACAAAAACGTTTATCCAATAAAAACCACGCCAGTACACAAGCTAGCAAGTGAACAACACACATAAACCATTTTATCCATGCCTGTTAAATTTTTATTTTCTTTGGTTAATAAAAAATCAATAGGAGTAGTGTTATTTCATATGCTGTACTTTTGATATAGGGAGCCAATAACTCTTTCAAAATTAATTCGTACATTCGCTATTGTTCGTGTATTTTCAACTTCTAATGCACTTAGTTAAGTCTTTCTTCTAGTAAAAGCTGGTATTTTAAGCTTGGCAACGTAACAGCATATAGTTTTAGTTATGTGAATGCCTCGATCTGCCATTACTGTATCACTGCTGGATAATTTTCATAAAAATCCAGAATGTTCAGTGATATAATTTATCAGTTGTTCGCCGGCCCCAAATGAAGGAAATAGTTTTCCTGTGGGGTTATGGCTATCAAATACGTTATAGTACTTTTGAAGTCTTAAGATGACCACTAGGACGGTCAATAAGAAGTTCAAAACACATTGGCATTGATATTTGTAATTCTGGTTGTTCTGGCCTATAAACTAGTGAATATAATTCAATGTACAGGACATCTAAGCAATCCAGAAATGTTCTTAAAACAGTTTATTACGTCCAAAGTGGCAATGCCAAGTCTTACCGTTACAAAACATCAGAGAGGCTGCTCAGATTTTTAAAGTGTTGTACATTTAAATCATTTTTAAAAAATTCATACAGTGTCGGCAAGGTATCGTAACTTGACAGTCCTGTGTGGTGCAAAACTTTATCATCATCGTCCTTGAAAAACGAATTGTTATGTAATTTTGCTTGTAAGAACTATTGTCCATATAAAGTTTTCAATACTTCGATTTCTTGTAATAAGAGATTTTTTGCGTGCTAGTGCTAGAGTCTTCGCATAGAGAAAAAATAAACCAGATTGAACAGTTCTGTATTGTCAAATTGTGCTTTTAGAGGCATGTTCTCTAGAGGAGTACAACCTCTAGCTTATTTCCAAAGACCTAACAGGTTGAGTTCATCATTGCGGTGGCTTGCCACCTCTTTGTAAATTATTTTTTTATTTTTACCCAACCACTAAGGTAGTTAGTAACCAATTTCTTCCTCAGAAACCTTGCGCTTTTTTTTTCTGTGTCTCGGCACTTTTTAAAAATTGTTCTTCAGTTTGTTTGTTTTGACACGTTTAAATCTCGCTTTATTTGCGCTTTAATATCACAATGCCCAGGTTCAAAGTAGGTACGCAGTCGCAATTAGTTGTTTTAAACAGTTTAATTGGTTGTATATTAATGAAACTGCAGCCACAGACCTAAGCTAATTGTGCAATACTCGAATCACTACGACGTATACTGGCCAACCATCTTCTTCTTTTTTTCCGTAGAAAGTCTATTCTGTTCCTCTGAGGTTGCCCTTAATTTGGTAACCTGTTAAAACCATAGGAACAGTTGTTTTGGTTGTTGTTGCAGCCAACAATACCACAAGAATTCACCATTTTTATTTGCAAACGGTGGGTAGCTATCCGTACATAATGGCGGATGTAACATTACGTAATATTCCGCTGGAACACGCTATAGGTAGTGGTGTTGTTGAAATTTTTTTGATACTCTTCGTAATTTTTTATGCTTGATATTTGCTAAAAAGTGTGTTTTAAATTATTTATATATTCGTACCAGTAATTGCTTTTTCTAAATTTTTTTTCTTTAGAGAAGCCCTGTCAAGTTCTATTACCTTTTTGTGTGCTCTTCTTCTGATCTCAAATTGTAAGATTCAAGAATTGGATCGTAAAATTTGCATATCTATGTCTGTCTATTGTTCTGAGGTTTGTCTTCAGTTTCATGCCACCACTTACTCTTCCCCTGATCTTAAGCTAACGTCGTGTCATAAATGGATGAACATATGCAGTAAAAATAGTTAAAATTTCGTATATATGACGTGACACTTGTTTTGCAGCAAGAACTCTGACAGTTTAATTTTACTTTCTCCATTTTTCTTTACAATTAGCAATTGAAAAAATTGGTGCGTTGTATATACCTTTTTGTTTCTTCTCTCACGAAATAGCTACGGATGCGTGGTTCTTATGAGAGAAAATATTACATTAGTTTTCTAAACAATCCTAAATTGAAAAAGCTAAACCAAAAAAATGTGAAAAAGATAAAATTAGATTTGAAAACAAACCTCTCCTTACTAGGACGGTCACATCAAAGCTAGCCCTTCCAAATATTTTGTCTTGACAAGTATTTTCCACTGCGTAAAACAATCTCACCATGCGTGTACAGCGGAAAATTCTCTTGGTTAATCCTATTTTACCCGGGTCAGATTAGCCCTTAATGGCCGGATCGTACAGATCTGTACGAGCCCTGAAAAAGAGAAAGATAAGTCCTTATGATCTCAAATTTTTTTTCGAAGTAAGTTACCCTAAATGGAATGTATGGAGTATAAAAATCACAGTAATAATGCCTCCAACATAAATCTACCTATTAACACAAAAAATTACCAAGCGTAATTTGTAAAAATTACTATCGGTTCAAATTGACAAATATTATAATAAAAATATTTTTAGTTCATTTTTCTTTTATATTATACCTAACATTATATTGAGGAATCAATTACAAAACAGAAAGAAGTTGTGTAACTATGTACAATACGTTTTTGAGCTTTCAAAATATCAACAAAATCTTGAAAAAAAATTATCGAAAAAAAAGGTATATACAAGTTTTTTAAATGTCATTACAATTGTTGCACTTGTTGGTGGAGTGATTTCGACATACATGAATTCCTCACATCTGATAAGTATACACCGCATATCAAATTCTGACTTTCACAGGTTTTGAGATTATTGTTACACATTTTGCATCGCCTCCTTTTTTTAATTGATGCAGGGTAAATATTCTGGTTATCATGATTGGTGGCAAAGTTTTCGTGATCTGTATCAGCTTTCGTGGTTGTAAGTGTTATCGTTATCTTCGTCTTTATCACTGGTAATAACCTCGCTTGATTTCTTTGTTGTAGAAATGGTTTCACAAGATCAAATGCAACATTTATGCCATATTTGAAAGAATTTTTCTTCAGCGGACACAGTTCTTTGCTCAATGCGTACAAAGTCGATGAATTCACCCGAGCCATGTCTAGAATATAGGCAAATGCAACCATGGACCACTTACGAAGTTTCACCTTGCATGCGTAAAAGCCCATCCGTTGTTCTACAATATCAGTCCCGCCTTTGGTGAAATCATACAGTTTATAAAGTGCCGCTTTGTACCTAGAATGTCGAAAGCATGAGAACATTTTTATTTTTCTTCGTAGCCAAACAAGATCTCCTTCTTTTCCCCTATAAAATTCAGTTAAAAGTGCCTCTCTGTGGTCAACCTTCTTCAAGTCAGCTGGTATACCATTCCTATTAGCCATTAGTGTACGTTGCGAGTGAGAAGGAAGTGTAGAGGTGATCAAATGATATGTTTCGACCATCGAGGGGTTGATTTCTATGCAATGTCGAAACAAGATGTTTTGTTATGGTTTCTGTTCCAGGAAAGTAAAATTTTCCTCCCTCTTTCTCAGGCTTTCCAGCATATGGTGCGGTGATGTAAGTATACGCGTATCTAGGTGCGTTTATCAATTTAAAAAGTAAGTCGTATTTCCATTGATCGCCACGAGTGCTTTCGTCGTCAAATGTCAGGTTTGCGATCAGAAAATAAAATCTGTTGTGACATAGTTGCACTAAATATTAGAGGTCCATATCTATCTGAAAAAAGTTTCCTCACAGTGAAAGTATTGAGTTTATAAAAACCACGATATAACATCAATCCAATAAACGCACGGATTTCTAACGGTGTTGTTTATTTTCACAAAAGTACATGTTTTTTTTGTTTCTTCTGATGTGCTAAAAATTATTGTGTCAATTTTCTCATTTGTACTTTTTATTATTACGTCTATCATGTCATTTGTGAAATACATGTCAAATGCATCAACGGGTGTAGCTGTGTTCTTTGATTTCGCTGTTGGTCCCGGTTTCCCATGCAAAATGTCCGCACGCCTTTGTCGCTCTTGTAGATTTTTGGTCGGCTGGTTGGTAAAATGATGTTAAGAATGGCTAGTCCAGATGTAAACCACTTCACCGTTGTCACCGTCACTGTTGTGACCTACAATTTCTTCACCGTTATCGTGGGTTTGGTCAATATTTTCCTCTTCGACATCAGAAACTTCTTCATCTAAAAGAATTATTTATTGTTTCAACATTTTAACAAACTAAATTTATAGCATTTCCATACACTAGCTATGTAGCTGCGTGTGGAAATAATCATAACCTTGAAAACAATCAACATCACCATCGTCATCGTCATAATCTAATTCTTTTTTCGAGTCTTCAACGAATGTTTGCGATAGCAGCATCTACGGATATCCGCCTTTTAATTTTTGTAATTGAATATTATTCTAAAGATATGAAATAGAAATTATATTCAAGTAGAAAAAGCATGTTAGAAACACAAACATGTAATTTTGATGTGCTTATAAACAGAAAGGCGCTAAAAATAAGTTAGTCGCGATTATGTCACGGTTATAATAAAAACAAATCTAAAAAAGATGAAAGAGATGTTAATTTGCGCAGTTAGAAATTCCTTTTGTAATAAATGATGAAGTTGCATTTTGACTCTAAATTTGCCTTGTGGAAAAGGTAATCAAGAATATAGAGAAAGAGTTGCAGAGAGGTTGCCAAGGCAAAAGCGTTAAGCACAGCAAGGGCACGGAAAGGTGGGCAAAGAAACAGGAAGTGGAGTCAGAGAGGTAGAGTTGAGCAAGATATGGGAGGCACAGGCGAGGGCGTAGTAGGCAAGCACCAGGAAAGGCTTGGGGAGGTCAAGGGTGTTATTAAGCACGGCGAGGTGAGGGCATGGCAAAGAAACAGGAAGAGGAAACAGCAAAGCAGGGGTAAGTAAGGCATGGGAGGCACAGAAGGCAGGTACCAGAAAAGGCATAGGAAACGTAGGCAAAGGCACGGTAAGTTCTTGCAAGACAAGGAAATTCTTCCCTCTACGATTTAAAGATTACCTTTTACTCTTAATATAGCTATATCATATGCCCATGATTACCTGGTTGTTGTACTGACAAGATAGTTATGTTTTCCCTAGCCCTGCCCAGAATTTGATTGAGGAATTTCTCATTAGTAAGAATGTCACAACTCTAGACCAACAGGGCATAAATTGATACATAATTTTACAGTTGCGACTTATACCCAGAAGTTTACAGTAAAGTCTAGTTTACTATGCTTTTCAAGAACGTTCAAATTTTGTTTTTTAATATAAATGTCCCGATAAACCAATGAGCACAAATCGACGTGGTCACGTCTTACTCTCTTAATTAATTTAGGAATCTTATATTTGTTTAAGTGAGTGAAGTTATACGCGCTCAAAACAAAGGATATCCCGATATTGACCAAGTGAGCAAAGAACAATAGATTAACCAATCAAAAAGAGCGGTCAGTATTCTGACCAAAGAGAAAACTTGATTTGTCTTACTTAACTCATCTGTACCTTGTATATGTATGTATATGTATAACCAAAATGTATCAAATTTTTTTCACACCAATTACGGATAATTTTTACTTACAAAATTTTTACCTTAAATGGGACTTTTTTCACAAAAGCGCAGTTTGATTTGTTTGATTGGCGACACATTTTATCAGAAAATACTACAAAATGTTAAATTAAGCTAGAATAGCATCCGGTATTTGGTTTTCTTATACAGTTGTTTAGGGAAAAACCTATACTAAAATGTATGTCAAAGTGGTCACATCTTAGTCTTAACAGCCAATGAAATTTTAATATGTTTTTGTGATTTCCCGACTAATAATACTAATTTGATGGTGAGGACTGGGAAGTCAAGGAAAGCGAAAAGGCAAGGTAAAAATAGGCAAGTTCACAAAACTATCCCCTCCTGATCTGACTTACTTCAACCTCAAAATCCTGGCGTAAGAAGCTTATTTGAACGATTTTTAGTTTGTCGTTTTTATTGTGTGAAAGAAGTTAATAAATCAAAGTTGCTCAACGAAAATAATTTAGATGCCGCTGTTTCTGCTGGTGTTGCAAAGGTAGTGTAATTTTGCGACATTGTAACCTAAAATCAAATTAAAATCAAACTTTTATAATTAGTTAACTATAATCTTTTTAGGTTGGTCCTTCATACGGTAGAAAAATGATGAATGGATTGCTTAGAAGCGAAGGCATTAAAGTTGGGGAGGTAAAAGTTGGAAAATCGTTAAAAGAATTAAACCCAGTTGCACATTAAAGAAGAAGTGAAGCTTAGGACGTGCTCTGAATCCACAATGTTATCGTTCTCTTTATTTTGGGCACAAAGTCGATATAGATGAAAATGAACAATTAGCTATGTACGGCTCGTGATGGATACTCCGGCATGATCACGGGAAACACGACTATGCCTGTAAAAAATAACGCCTGGATATATGAAAATATTTTTCAGTAAGTTGCAACACACAAATTGCAAGTTAAATGGTAAAGTAAAAGAAATTGTAGTATGAGTTTTATTACCGTCTAGGTCTATTGTTTGGAAGTATGAAATGTGGAATCAGATTCGTATCGACGGTGGTGGAGAATTTAAACTTATCTGTCATGTGCAAGAACACCTTAGCGCATTCAGAACGAATGCATCGATCTAACCTTTTAAAAGAACAAAACCGACTGATGTAAGTAAAACTTGCCTTACTGTGAATAATGTATAATGGACGGTGAATGGCTAGTGTTTTATGAAAGCAATTTTTTTTAGAACAGCACAATCATATTCGAAGTAAATGGTCGAGTTAACTACCCTTTGAAATTCGCGCTGAACAACATTGTAAACAAAGAATTGATAGATATGAGAGATAAAACAACAAAGTTTGCTGTTTCTTGGATTACATGCCGTGTGTCCCAAGTTGGTGTGGACATTTTTGTTAAAGCGTGGAATAATAAAAATATATCAGGTTTGTATTCAAGACACTTTTCTTTGTTTTGACGTACAAAACATCTGTGAATATAATAAAAAATTTTTGTAGGAAAAGGAATTCTGATAAATCTCTACAAATCTAACAACAAAATATTTCAACTTGACTCGCATAATCTTTTTAAAACAGACGAAGCGTCCAAATAACTGGAAAAAAATTAAAAAACGTAAACGTATTTGGAGGGAAAAAATAATAAAAATTTTATAATATTAAACAAAAATTGTTTCTTTATTTACAAAATCTCGGGAAAGCCGCCGTCATCATCATCATCGTCATCGTTTTCCGCTGATATCACCTCATATTGTTCTCCGGGGACGTCTGGAAAAAGGTTTCGTGATTTCTCCAAGAATTCATCTAAACCTTTCATGATGAAGGCGGAACTTAAGCCTCTTAGCTCTCTGCATTTAGGGCACTTTTTGCTTAAGTTTCCGCTATACCAGGCATCAAAGCAGGGGCCACAGCCTAGAAACAAAGAACATGCCCGGCATGCGATTAGAGGCAAATTAGGCGGTAAAACCTTGCATACACAGCAAGAAAAACTTTCATTCAAGGTATATAAAAATTCAATGTCCAATTATGCCTTCTCAATATTTTGTCAACAGATTACCGAATTTTTTTCATTTCTTGGAGTAATTCGCTGTCCTCCGGGTTTTTCGATTTTGCGCAAAGATGCATCATCTGACAATATTTCCTGTTTCGGCACAATATACAACTTTCTCGAGCCAACTTTCCAAAAAGCGATGCCTGTTAAAGAAAATATATAAATCATTATTCTTCTGTTATATTTTGCAAATGCATTCCCCTGTATAAAAATTGAGATGAATTGAATTATCGAGACAAATATGTACACACTTTTTCTAATAATCATACTTTTTTGTTTAAGCCTTGTGGATTCTTAGAACATCGTCTTATTTCGAGCCTCAAAAGAATTTCTTTGTGATAGCTACGTAAATAAATGTTGGGAAAATCCATTTTAATTTGAACTGTTATTTGGTGTCTGATGATCAAACCTCAGAATTATTCGTAATACATTATCTTAATTTTGAATCTTGAGCCTTGATGATTTTTTACAAAGAATTCCAATAAACAAAATTTGTGTATTAATCGTGTACTAATACCAACTTTCTTCCCAACGCTCTTTTTTACCAGGTCAACACGACTTTCAAACGCTTTTAAGAAAGCGACGAAGAATGGTGATAATGCGTTTTTTAGAAAGATACAGAAATGTTTTTATTCTTTTTTTAGTTTTTTTAGAACTAGTAAGATCGCTTTTGAGCATATTACATCGCCTACGGGAAAGCATTTAAAACTATCCATCAAATATCATCAGGAATAAAATGGCGGCTGGATAAAGTTAAACTGGTAATATTATGCTGAGCAATATAGATTAAATTTGCGGAAAGAATTTATTTTGAATTAGTTGTTGTGATGAAAAGACATGAAAAAAAGAAAATTTAGATCATTTTGTGAAGCAACATTTTTTTCCAAAACATGACGACTGCTTTGACTCCTGTATTCAAGAAATGCAATGAACTTAGATTTGCAATTAATCAACTTTTATCTACTCTTGGAGAACTTATTTTAACGATTTGCTCCCAACAAAGAGCGCAAAAATAAAAAAACAAAAGATCCGCAACCAAATTATTATGATTCGAAAGGTTTTTGAACGATTTTCAAATGTGTGCGTCTCATCTGTTTGGTGTAATGTCACTTCCCCAGCACAACCTATCAGGTTTGAATAGGACAGCTTTACGCAGGATTAGTTTTGTGAACGAGAAGAACAATCTACTCCGAACTCTTCATAGCACATCTGACCCAGCTGAGAAAAGCAACATGCAAAACCTTTTAGATGATATAATGGCCAAGTGAAGGTTACTTCGCAGAGGTGAGCGGAATAGGAAAAGACGTTGGAAAATCTCGAATGCACGCCGGGCTTTCTCTAAAAATCCTTATCAGGCTGGGAAAAATATTTTAGATCCTAAATGTTCAATAAAACTTGAAGTTGCCAAGGACTACTTGGATTCACACAAACATTCAACCTTGAACGATCTTTCACGCCATATACCTCTTTCAGATCTCCCTGGATTGCCTTCACCACCAAATCTTGTTTCAGATTTCGATTCTTCCAAGCTGAAGTTCAAGGAATTCCAAGCTGTCCTACATTCTCGTAGAAATGCTCCTTCTCCTGGGCTGAACCAAATTTCTTACACAGTATATAAGAATTGTCCTCATATAGCATCGTTTCTGTTTAACATTTTTCAAGCTTGTCTAAAGAAGTCTTTTATTCCTGTGCAATGGAGAATTTGATCAGAAGTTTACATATCTAAGAACAACACACCTTTTCCATCCAACATAAAGGATTTTCGCCCCATAGCTTTTCTAAATATTGAAGGAAAGATCTTTTTCAGTTTGATTTCCCAGCGGTTAGAATCGCATATTATAAAAAAAAAAAATTCATTAATACTTTCATTCAAAAAAGTTGTATGGAAAAATGTCTTTTGTTCTCTTGGGAACACATGTCTCTTGTTTGGTCCACACTTAAGAATGCGAAGGAAAGACATTCTTCACTTTCAGCCATATGGCTTGATACTGCTAATGCGTACCCTTCAGTTCCGCAAAAGCTAATTTTTATGGCTTTCAGACGCTATGGTGTACCAGAATCCTGGATAGGGCTCATACAGCTATACTACGACAGCTTGTGCAGTAAGTCTTTTTCTGCTTCTGCTTCTTCCAGTTGGCATCAACATTGTACAGGAATTTTTATCTGCTGTACACTTTCCATTATACTATTTCTTGCAGCTATAAACGTTATTATTGAATATGTGTTTGTTACCCCAACCCTTATTGATACTGAAGGTAATAAAAATAAAATCCCAGCCGAACCCCCCAATAAAACCTATTATGGATGATATATTCTTATTGTCCACGTCAATTCCAAGTACTCAAAATTTATTAAACAGGTGTACAACAGCTCTCGATTGGTTAGGCATGTCGTTTAGGCCATCACCGTTTACAGTTGGCAGCGAAAAAATTCCATCCATTCATTGTAATCCAAATAGGTTTTTAGGCAGAACAATAAACTCATCCTTGTCTGATTCTTCTGCAATACAAGAATTTCTAAATGATGCCGAAGACAAACGTATTGCTATAGACAGGTCCTTTCATAAAGGGGTCCATAAGGTTTGGTTTTTACACCATCTGTTAATTCCCAGAATCCCCTGGCCATTATTAATTTATGAATTTTCTCTATCTGCTATCACAAAACTAGAGCAAAGTTTTTCTGTTTTCATTAGGTAATGGTTAAAACTACATCATTCAAAATCCAACATTTCCTTAAATTCCTGGACATCCTTGTCCTCTTCCCCTGAAAAGTCTTACATCTGTTCCCAAATCTGCCAAAATCAGTGGACATCTGTTACTAAGAGATTCTGTCGACCCTTGTGTGTCTAAGTGCGTTCCAGATTTAAAGGCTTGAAATTGGAAAGTTAGTGAGGCAGTTCTTTCCGCGGATAGTCAACTCAATTTCAAAAAGATTTTACGTTTGCATCAAACTGGTCGACGTGGCTTAGGGCTCTTAGACCACAAAAATATACCACCAAAAGTCACTTATGCTTACCGAAAGCTAGTTTCCAATA
Source organism: Hydractinia symbiolongicarpus (assembly GCF_029227915.1). Taxonomy (NCBI): domain Eukaryota; kingdom Metazoa; phylum Cnidaria; class Hydrozoa; order Anthoathecata; family Hydractiniidae; genus Hydractinia; species Hydractinia symbiolongicarpus. Next base: position 24,270,190 of record NC_079878.1, on the reverse strand, counting down.
TCATTGAAAAAAACGAAGATGATATTTCCATGCCAGAGCTTTACAGTTGCATTTGCAAGGCAATTGGACAAAGTGGTGCTCTTATGTGAAAAATGATTTGCCTTGGAGAACAATTCTTTCACTGCCACAATGTCTAACTTCCTTTTGTATAGGGGCAACCTACGAGACCCTTCCCTCTACAACCAATCTTGTGAGATGGAGAATTGAGAAAGACAAAAGTTGCATTCTGTGCAAGAAACCATCCTCAAATGTCTCTCACATATTGGGTGCCTGTAGGACCTCCCTTATGCAGGGTAGATACACATACCGTCATGACTCGGTTTTAATTGTTTTGGTTAAGGCATTAAAACAGTTTTTGGTATCATATAAACCTCTTAAGGTTTCCAAGTGCAACAAAATTAATTTCATTCCCGCTGGTCAATCACCATCTAAGACGAGGAATACAAAGTGTCCAGGCTTTCTTTACCTTGGTTCCGATTGGAAAATACTGTCAGATTTAGATTCCGTTTTAGTTGTTCCACCATGCATTGCAATAACACAACTACGCCCAGACGTGTTATTAATATCAAGTTCTTCCAAAACTGTAATTATGTTAGAACTGACTTGTCCATGTGAAGAGAACAAAGGCTTAACAAATATTCTTCACTTTGTTGGTTTCTGTGGGGTTTCTGTTCACTTTGTTGGTTTCTGTGGGGTTTCTGTTCAGAATCAGTTTGGACCTGTTTTCGTCGTCCTGGTTTCCCTAACAAGCCTTTATGTTCCCTATTAAAATTACTAACATTTATCTCCATGAGTGCTTCTTTTTACATCTGGATGTCTCGAAATTCTACCACTTGGGTTGAGCCTGAAAAGGCCCCAATCATTCCTGAAGTTTCTTCTGTTACAAATATGGAATGTAAGAAATCAAAAACCCTGAGAAATCTTCAGCAAGTCACACAAAATCTTGTAAAATCAAAAAACCCGAAAAACTTTCTACAAGTTCTTTTGAAACAACAGTCGCATTGCCATCTAACACTGATTTTAGGAATAGCGGTCTAAAAAACTTGGGAAACACATGTTATGCAAACTCAATCTTACAATGTTTTTATAACCTTCCAAAAGTTAAAGAATCCATTTCTGTCAGCAAAACAACCTCAAAGTTAGGCGAAGAATTTGTAGGTGTTCTTTAAAGTTTGGCTGTTTCTAGAAGTCCAGTTGACCCCTCCCATTTTTTGCGTGCTATGAAACATCATATCTCAGCTGCGAAGGAAAGTGCGTTTAAGATCTTTGCTCAGCACGACTTCCCCGAGGTTCTTGAATATTTTCTACCTGGTCTCTCATTAGACTTTCCTATTCTTGGAAGTCTTTCTAGTATTGGCATCAAGACATCAACCACTTGCAATTCATGTCATATTACCAGCTTCTCAGAAGTTATAGCACCATGCATCCAACTTTCTCTGCACCCTACGTTACAATCTTCCTTAGATAATTTCGTGGAAAGCGAGGACTTGTCAGACACTAATGCCTACTTCTGCCATGTTTGCAACGCTCATCAAACTTCTCTAGTTAAAAGAGGTAGTGTTGTGTGGTTCCCATCTCATTTTATAGCTAAAACATTTTGCCAGTACCAACGGCCTTGTGTCAAAAATTGCCCCTCGTATTACTGCTTTCCCTGGTACCCTTTCCATACCTTTTACCGTAGATGGAGATTTGAAATTTCGTAAACATTTTCAATTAAGGGCTATTATCAACCGTTGCGACAACTTATTAATGGTCACTACACAACCATAGCCTTCGACCAAATGGTTCACAGATGGGTACATTGCAACGATAGAGCAGTAATTTTCTGTAAGGACTGCCTTATTAACAGTCACGAGTCATATGTTTTCTTTTTAGAAGAGCTGAGGTAAGAATATTTTAACCAGAATGAGTCAGCAAGGGGGCTTGCCTACACTCAGTCTTGTCTTTGGAGAGTGACGACTCCACTTATTACCCCAGTCAAAAATAAAAACAAAATCAAATAAAAATTAAATTAGCAAGGTGGTTTGATCATACTAGGTCTTGTCTTTGGAGAGTTACGACTCCACTTATTACCCCAGTCAAAAAAAAATATTAGCAAGGGGGTTTGATCATACATAATCTTGTCTTTGGAGAGTAACGACTCCACTTATTACCTGAGTTTAAAACAAAGAATAGCACAGTTGAACAGAAAGTGGTCAAAGTTTATTTTAGGAAGATAGGGATGTCTAGTTTCTGCTGATGACCGTCCTCGGACCTCTTCGAGGTGACTCAGCTAGACATCCAGGGTACTTATGTTTAGAATTTGGGTCAAAACCTACCTCCCCTTGGTTAAAGTTCTGTTCATCTTTTCAAATGTGTTGTGTCCTTTTTATTTTTATATATATATTTTTTTAATTAATTCCTTGTAAAAAGGGAGAATTGTGCTTTTAGAGGCATTTTCTCTAGAGGAGTACTACCTCTAGCTTATTTCCAAAGACCTAACAGGTTGAGTTCATCATTGCGGTGGCTAGCCACCTCTATGTAAATTATTTTTTTTAATAAAGATTTAAAACGTCGTTTTTAAATATCACGTGGCTCACACTAGAATGTACGAGTCTTATAAAAATTTTGTAGCAACACAAATCTAAATCATATCCATATTCCTTACAAGCAAGATCTTACAAAGTTTTCATAACTGTATATCCATATTTTTAACTGAAGATAACCCAAAATATTTTACACATCGTAATCCAGCATTTCATAACCTTCCTTAATACTTCTTGGAACTTTAAAAATATCTGTCATGGCCAATAATAATATTTTTTCCGTAATTTGGTTCTCTTTTTTACAACATATTTTTTCCGTAATTTGGTTCTCTTTTTTACAACATATTTCCAGCTTCGAACGATGAAGTTTGTTGTGATAAGATGGCGCCAAATTCGATAAATACACAGACCGGAAACTTTCAACAACAAATCGAACATGCAACTTATTTTCTATTTATTTACTCATAAATCAGTTCAGTAAAAGAATAAAAATATTTAAGTCGTGTTATTCAACAAATAGCAATTTTGCTATTTTGATCTTTAACTTTTTTCTTGTTTATTATTTTTGATAAAACAGCGTGATCATCGATGCGTTGCCATCAGAATACACAGAAAGATTTAATATTGATTCTGAATATAACCACCAGTTTGGCAAATGTGTAAAAATACTGAGCTATAAAATCACTCACATTCATGGATGAGAAAAAAAATGGTATTTTGTCACAAACTTCTATGAACAGATGTTTTACAAAACACTCCAGACCAGCGTATCTGGTCTTTGAAATTAACTCTGGCATCATGAATTTCCCCGCGCTGTTCGCCCCTCCTTCAACGTTAAAAAACGCTTAAAGATAATTAACTCCTATATATACGGAGGTGTGGCACTCGAGGCCCAAAATATGCTGATATCAGCAGCAAAAATCTGAAAATCATAAGGCAAAACCACATTTTTTTTAAAATTACCCAGGGCTAAGTGTAGTTTTGATAGCTTTGGCCAGCACTGAAGCGTGCGATAGTTCATGTCAAACTGCTAGGGTTTCAACATGGCTAGCTCCTCAAAAGCACCAAAGATTGTTAGGGGAAGCAAGTATAGAGTTTACCTTGGAACTGGAGAGAAGGCAAAGGAGTGCTACGAGAACTTAATACGTCTAAAAGAAGAGTTAAAGTTTTTATACAACCAAGATTTCTTCACTTGGGTTCATGAAGTTTTGAGGGCACACCACAATAAAGATTCCAGAAACAGTATTATGTTACTAAACTCTTCAAAGAGAATGGTGCATACTCCATGCAGTAAGAAAATAATTGCAAACTGTGATCTAACTTTAATCAGATTGTCAGACTGCCTAGCCAGCTAAGTTTAGTTAGTATAAAAGTAAAAAGAAACATCAGATATCTTATAAAAATAGTTATTGACATGATGGCTTCTAGCTAGCTATAGAAAGTTACATAAAATTTTATTTTATTTATTTAGGTGAAGTTGTAGTACTAAAAAAGAAAAGACAGTCATCAAGTAGCTCGTCTAAAGATTCATCGACTTCTTTTACTTCACCTCTCTCATGCTTACTTTCGCCAACATATGATAGCAGCAGTAACACAAAGTCTTCAATAACTGGTCCTAATGATACACCACGTGTTGTTATTGTTAGCTCAAAAAAGGCTAAAACTGAAATGGAGATTGAATGTACTAAAAAAGATTCAAATTTCCCATCGATGGAAATATTAAAGTATATACAGCAAATTTGTAAATTATATAGCTACAAGAGTAGCTGGCTGATTTGTTTCTGGAAAGCATGATATATATATAGCTATATGTGATTTCAAAGCTTTACTGTTTGCAGGTGCAAGTCTTTTGCCAATGTTTTCATACATATTTTATTTTTCACTAGGCCTTTAAACCAATCAACACCACATTTAGAACCAAAGCATTCTATCTGTTTTAAAAGGTACACATTAATTTTAATTATGTTTGTCCTTACTAATTGAATGCTTTCTTAGAAGCTTTATTTTATTAAATTAGATCTGCAAAGCCAACTAAAATAAATTTTAATGATGACCAAGATATTGGAAATGATACAAGGTATATATAGATTGTTTATGGGTTAATAAGGTATATACATAATCATTTGTGTATTTATATATATTTTACTTGTAGCCACGATGATGTTTCAGCCTTGGATGTGACATTGGATGATGTTGAAGAATTAATTGCCCAAGAAACAGAAGGGCAGGAAGACATTGGTGATGATGAAATTGAATATCCTGACTTGGCATCAGATCCATATATTAGGTAAATATTTAAATTAAGTTATGGCTATAGGGCTGGTGTATCTCAATTGGTAGAGAAAACGCTTAGCGTTAATCGAGGGTTCGAATCCCTCCCAGTCCCTTCTATACTGTATATTTATTTAAAAAAATATGAATTGTGCAAATGTTTGTCAAGTGTTTTGCCAACAGTATTGGTGTTCTAGGTGTAATTATGGAAGTTTGGATGACGAATTTCAAAAAATTGACGATCCTAAATGCATTGCATCAACTAGACAGTTAGAATACTTGTTAGGGGATACCTGTCATGAAAAAGACTGTAATGCACAAATTGTTAACATAGAGAGCTTTTATATAGGTATGAACAGATCCTCTCTATATATAATATATGTTTTATTGCTAAATAAATAGCAAACTTAACATATTCACATTATGTTCAGGATATACTATCAAGTTAACTTGGAAATGTCTAAAAGGTCACAAAGACTTTTGGTATTCATCTCCCATATATGGTTCAGGGTTCGTTATTAATTATATCGTCGAAAGTGCTTTAGTATTGTCAGGTGGTCAAATAAATCAATTTTCAAGATTTTGCAAATTCGTCCAACTTGGAAAACCTAATATTTCAACCTTTTAAAAAAATCAAAAATTATATGTAAGTCCAGCAGTGCAACAGACTTATGATGATATAGAACATGACATTATTGAAAGCATGTCCCATCAAGACGAAGTTATCATTTGTGGTGACTGCCAGCTAGATTCCCCTGGTTGGTCTGCTACCAAGGGTACCTATACCTTCATGGATCATCAATCTAAAAAATTAGTTATGATGCAATTTGGTGACAAAAGAGAGGTAGTAAGATATTTGCTATTTTGATTGCAGGAGTAATTCAAAACACTTGTAAATTAAAAAAAATATTGATAGGTCAATCTTCAGTCCACGAAGTTAGAAGTACACTTATTTATGAAAGGTATGAAATACTTAATCAGCAAAAAGGATCTCAGAATTGATGAAATATGCACTGATGCTCATGCAACTATAAAGTGCTTGATGAGTAAGTCAGGATTTTTAAATATATATATTTTTAAACTTTTTTTCTAGCAGTTCTCAACATTCTATTGAATTAACTTGTAGAAAAAGAACCAATATTGAAAGCAACACATCACAGTTTAGATGTATGGCATAAGGCAGGAAAAATAACAAAAAAAATCTCTCAGGAGGTATATAACATAACTTTTTTATACCCATCAGAAATATATTATACAAACTACAATAGTGTACAAATATAATATGAACTATAGGTCTCCAAGAAAAAACAACTGCAGCCACTTATTAATCCTTGGTTGGCACCCATAAGGAATCACTTTTGGTATTGTTGCTCACACTGTGAAGAGGATGAATTAAAAATGCGAGTTCTTTGGATGCGTTTACTTAAGCATATAACTGGTGACCATTTACAATGCGAACACGAACCTATGGAAGAACCTACTGAAGGAAAAACTTGGTTAGATCCAACAGGACCATCTATGGAAATTATTCGAAAGCATGTCATGAAAAGTTCTTGGCTAAAAAGCTTTGCATATTACACCAAAAATGGACACACAGGTCTTTTAGAGGTAAACATTGTGAAAGGAGTTACTAACACTGATATATTTTGCTATAAAAAGTTACTGTAATATATTTTATGTTACATGTTGTATATGTAATAAATTAAAAAAATACGCTATGTGGACAGGAGTTTTCTTACTAAGATTTGTACTTTTATTTAGGCATTTCATAACTTAGTGTTAGCCTACTGTCCAAAGCGCATTGGGTACAAAAATGATGCTTACATCACCAGACATCAATTAGCATATTTGGATTTTAACGGTCATTTAAATCGAGGACAGCTTCAAAAAAAAGATGGTTCACTTGTTTATGTCCGCAGATATGGAAAGAGGACAAAGCAATGGTTTTTAGTAGCAGTACCTAAACCAAAGGACTATATCTATATACGAAGTATGTTCTAAGTTCAACTAGCGTTTATTATCTTTACAATAGTTGTACAATAATAAAATTATGTAAAACTAAAACATATGGTAAAATATATGTATATATAAAAAAGGAATAAAAATGTATATCTATATATGTGCATTATAGGACTCATGGCAGAAATACTATGGAGACGTCATGTTGACAGGGGAAATGTTAATCGCGTAGGGATTGGACGAGAATGTACTAAAGCATTACGTCAAAATATTGCTGCAACAACTGCTCCTTCCATGGAATTATTACTTGAAAAACATCAAGCAAGAGAAGAAATGAAACTCCAATAACTCTTATCTGTTGGTATGTAGTGTAGTTTTTCTGCCTATATTTTTCATTATTTTATATTTTATCGTAAAGCCTCATACCTATCCATAAAACCTCTGTAAATTCCATCTACAGAAGGAAAACGTTCTCTGATTTTTCGTAAAATGCAAGAGGGTATGACTTTTCTATTACCACTACCTAAGTGTCCCCAAAACCACATTATGTACTGCCGATAGGCAGTGTATCGCCAGCAAGCATTTTCTTCAGGATCAAATGGGTACTGAAGCCAATCACTGTTTCCACGCATTGCAAGGTCTAGAACCCTGTCATCAAGAATAAGATGCCTGAATTCAGCATTTTCATGGTTCTTTATATTATTTTGGCAGCAAACTTGATCCCTTTCTTCTTCCATTTCTATACATTGGCCACATGCACACCAGCCTGGGGTGTCCTCTGTCCTTCTCCTATTACCATGGCCCTCAATGTCAGATTTCACTAATTTCCAAGTGCTCGGTGATTTTTCTGCCATATCAGCTAATATTTCTCTTAATTGTTCGCTTTGAAGACTTTCACAATACTTCTGAAATTTAATGCCAATATAAATTTAATATATATACTAATAATGGATGTGGATAAGGTTAAAGTATATAATTAAAAAAAAATACATACAACACATTCATCCTTTGTGTCTGCTGATCTTTTTGATAATAAATCACCAACATCAGCTGGTCTAATATATTTTCGTTTTGACCTTTCGATGTGACCTACCATATTCCATATACACATATAAATACTTATTAACACTTTTTTATATTTTGTTTTATAGGAATTATACACAGAAATGTGCTGGTACTTACTATTTCGTTTTTATTTTTACATTTTGTTATGTCACAAGCACAAAACTAATCATCACAATTGCTGCCATTATTTCTGCAAGGACATCGGATACAACGACCTTTGCACTTATAGGAAATATTTTCCACTGCATCCTATATATATATATATTGAAAATGTTACTACATTAGTCTTATAATTTAAGTTTTTTATTGCAAGCTATAATGTATATACTGACTTCTGGTTCTGTTGATCCATTACTAGTTGTATCATTGTAACTATTCCCATCTACTAAATTTGAACTAACTACAGCAGCCTAAAAGCAAAGCCATACCATAATCACATTGATAATTTTTACGCTATATAATGTAAGTGCGTTGTAATTTAGTCTTCAAGTGTATACGTACTTTTACCAAAATGGGTAGCAAGGTAAACAATTTTATTGTTACTTGGAAATTTATGTTTTTGCATTTACATGGATCACATAGGCAAAATCCAACTGTGCATTTTACCCCAATTTTACGACAGTCACACCCTTTTTGGCAGGAACCTTTGCAACTACTTTTTGTTTCAATAACTGGGGCGCCACCAATTATGGCATTGATCTCACTTGACAAATCTTGATCAGCATAGTCAGTTACGGAGTTGTTTGACGACTTTGGATTTCTGTAACTATAAATTATACAATAAACTATAAATAATCATTTTTGTTTAGCTAAATATAAGCTACCAATATGTTAACTACCTAGCTATGTAACTAGTTTTATGTATGTCATAGCTAACTAAATTTATTATTGGAATATATATATTTTTTATATTACATTTGACTAGTGATGTATTGTATTAAATTGGCTCTACCTACATCTAGCTAGCTATAAATACTGTTTTAGCTATAGCTACCTTCTTGTTGTTGTGGGCCTGGATAACATCCTTCTTGCAAACAAATTACCAATGGGTATATCATCCTCGTCATCATTATCTTGCATGTTTGGTATATCCCACATAATAGCAAGTTTTTATTCAAATATACATATATATATACAGACTAGGGTAGCCTTGGTTAAACTCCCTGTTCAAGAACAACGTCAAACCACGTCAAAGTTGTCCCTTTTTGAACCTTCCAGCGTTTCTAATTTATTAAGTACAAAATGTTATGTACCCAAGCGAAACAGGTGTTTTCTATATCAATGCGACCTAAACATCCTGTACATAAAGTCTCAAAAAGTGGTATTATCGTTCATTCTTTGCGTATTCCGTTATTACGCGAATAAATCGTATTTTGCTATTTCCAAGCCCCTAGACGAAGATTTGAGCTCGATACATATAGGAGTTAATTATCTTTAAGTTAACAGAATTACATTATCTCATTAATTACATTATCTTTTTTACAATGGCCTTATCTCTTAAAATTCGAATTTGAACTTACGACGTATTCTCGTCCCCAGAGCTCTTTGAAATTACAACCCTGTCTGATCACGTGATCAAAATATGCCACTATATGTGGAATGTTTTGGTGACTCGATTACCTGCTGTTGTGCTTGCAAACTAGCTGTTTTTAATTTGACTTATCGTTTGTGGGACCTAATTGGATTTGTGATTTAGCACAACTTGAGAAAACTGATCTAACAGTACAGTGAAAGATCATGAATTTATTTTGATGATGACTCCAAAGGACTTAGTTAAAGGAGCTCTGGGGACGAGTATGCATGCCGCGGACATGCGCATTTAGTGTTTATCTTGTGACAAAGCCTTCACTCCTTGGTTTGAACTCACTGGTTGAACGTTGGACGCGCTAAGTATTGTTAAACTCACGTTATATTACATTTAAAGATAACAACGAAGGGACAGTAAGTGTGATTTAGCAGAATATGTTATTGTAAAACGAAATTAAAGCGTTTGCCATCTTGTTTACAATTTTTTCTTTAATTCGTAAACTGTTTTATAATTTCATATAAGTATGAATAAATGAACCCTTCTTACAACAAACTCTTCTTCACCATATTGCTGCAATATTGTTTAAAACAAGGCGATAGATATAAATATGCTGACTTAAAAAATTTTAAGATTTGAAATTTGTTATATGATGAACCTTTATTTTTTTTATTTTTAGTTAGTTGTACAATGGGCGTGGCTAAAATTCTGCTGATTGTTGGTAGCATTGGTGCATTCATCTTTCTTGCCGCTTGCACAGGCGGAAACTACTGGATTGTGAGTAAATTACAGAGTGATGTTGGACGAGGATTGTGGAAAAGCTGTAGTATGATCACTTGTGTTTCCATTGATGATATTTATGACTTAGCTGGCCTTAAACTTAACGATTGGTTCAAAACTGTTCGCGCATTCGCCATCATATCATGTTTAGCTGCTGTTGGTGGTATACTGATGTCGATTTTAGGAATGGTTTCTGATAAAGTTAAAGGATGGTTCGCATCTCTTTTTTTATTCGCAGCTGCAGGTTGCATGGCACTGGCCTTGATAATCTATAGCAGTAAGATAGACATAAATACCGACTACGTAAAATATGGATGGAGTTACATCTTGGGATGGATCGGTGCTATCGGAGGGATTGGATCAGGAATTTTTGGATTATTAACAGAAAAGTTTTGAAATAGGAAAAACTGAATTGGACGTTGTTTATGTAAATAATAAACAACGCTTTTTTTACTAAATTTTCGGATGCAAAGTTTTTTGACTATGAGCAGTGAATTAGTATAATGGTGAAATTGATAAAAAAAATTACAATATATTCATGTTTTGTTAACGTTCGCCAACGCCGAAGTTCACACTAATATCTTTAATTACAATCTCATATAGAAAATCATTAGTGTAAGCTTGTCACTCCTCCTTATAGAACTTCTTTGAACAAAGAAGGAGAGTGCTTATGAGTAACGATATGATAACAAAAGCCGGGGATTAGACTTTAATTTGTTTTTCTGTAACATAATAACTAATTGCACACGCATATGTGATATTGCAGTCCATACACTTTAAACGATACACAAGGCCTTAGCGTAATGACTTACGTATGTTATTTTGAAAAGATAAACAGATGCTTAACCAGTAGAAAAAAAAATCGGCATTGTCTGTTTAGACAATAGATATTAATATAGTTTAATAAGCAAAACAAAGTCTAAGCTGGGTTCCTATACAAATTAGTAACAAAAGAATCAATTTCATGTTTGATACAAACGTGTAAAGGCAATTGACCTTCCACCTCTCCTTCAAAGTTATGTTCTTGTGTCCTAGTTGATATAGGTGTCTTTGTGGTATTTTGAAAAAAATTTATATCATCGCTTCTCTATATAAGGAATAGACGTATTCTGTTTGTCTGTCCGCAAGAAGAACGTCGTGCTACGGAAACACGAAATGCAATATATTATGGACGGGAATCCCATGTAATCTTCCACGGGTTAACTAGTCTCTTAAATAATAGGCGCATTTTGTGTTCATAAAGGGCTGCGCCGCAGCTTTATGCCGAAAAATCCCAGGGGATTCCGATTTTTACAGACTTTGTTTTGGTCACACGCATGGGCTCACACCAACGGGCTTAAATATAATCTACCAATTCACATGTCCAGGTTGTAAGCACAGCCCACTTTTTGTATCCAAATTTTAATAATAATAAGCCAAATATAAGGGAAAAGGATGGTGGAGAGTAAATAGGATTTCTATACACGATTTCGTCCCTATACATCAAATTTCCAAATTTCGACATAAAAATCTTAGTTACTCAAAATTTAATACGGTCATTCTTTAAGTACAGTTTTTAGTAACCGAGACAACGTGTTTATTAAGGAGCATAGCGAAGGAGTGTTTGGCACAAGCGTAAATGGTGCCGTTGAGATTAAATCTGCCTACATTTTATAGCCTGATACCATACTCACTTTGACTAATATCACATGACCTTTTCTGGGACACATACCGCCTCAAACTCAAACTTTCGTTAATCTAAGCTATATCGCAACGACGAAAGGGCTTGTTCAAGAAAACGAAGAAAAGGTATGTTTAGCCAGCTAGTATATCACTCTTTTTTTACATATACTGAACCCTTTCTTATTCTCAGTCACACATAAGGCTAGTTAAAACTACTGACTGAGCTGGAATAATAACAGAACTTATATAGCACATAGCTATAGCTAGCTTTTTAAGACTTTTACAGCTGGTTATAGAATGGAGCAAACATAGCTAGCTATATAAAGCTACCAAAAAAACTAGCTACAAAGCTAGCATAAAATTAACTACTTAGCTGGGATATAACTACCAATATTGCTAGCATAAAATTAGCTATTTTTGCTAGCATAAAATCAGCAAAATAGCTAGCTAGCTATCATAGAAAAATTCTTTCAGATAGATTTTCTAGCTACAGCTAGCTAGCTTTACATATACTACACAGTGTAGACACAGTGAAATATTTGCACCTCAATATTTTCTATACTCCTGGGCTATTATGATACTAATCTTAGATGTTTTGAGTATAAGCAATCTTTGAGTTGTAGGGGGAGATTTTCTATTAAAGTCAGGCACCCCTGCCTTGCCGTTCCATTGCCTTGCCAGCACTGACCGTGACTTTGCCTACCCTTCCTACCCCTTTTCTGGTGCCTACCTACTGTGCCCTTGCCTGTGCTTCCCATGCCTTGCCTAGCCCTGCTTCCTGATTCCTCTTCCTGTTTCCTTGCCTGCATTTGCCGTGCTCTTTCCTTGCCGTGCTTAATGCCTTTGCCTTGGCAACCTCTCCGCAACACTTTCTATTTTGATTTCTCCTTACTGCGTAGATGAACATTTAGACACAAAAAATTTCGAGATAGAAAGAGAAAAAGTCGCACGGGACCAGGATTTTTTTTTTAATAAAGAGAAAAATTCGAAATAGAGAAGTTTGAGATAAAGAGAGGAAGACAGCTGAAAGTGCACATATATCCAAGAGACCGAGGCTGTTATTCAAGATAGAGATAATTTCGTGATATAGAGTAGTCGAGAGAGTACACTGTAGATAAATTTAATTCCCGTAACATCGTTGTTACCTTGGTAAAGCAAAAAGGATGGACCGAATAAGGTAACCGTTTTTATTAGGACAAAATTATATAAAAAGATATTCAACACTTCGAAGGAAAATAAATAATTGGAGATTTTTTCCAAGTGTGCACGCGTTAACAAAAAAGCTTGTGAGTGAAATTGCAGCCAAATGGAAACGAGGCTCAATTGAGAATGCTTTCTTGGAGCATGTCTTATTATATCACGGAATGTTATTGTGTACAACTATTTCTTAAATTCGTCACTATAGATTTTCCAACGTTGAAATGCTCTGTTATTATGACATGCTGTGATAAAGTCACGTACAATGAGCAATGTTATTAGTGTTACCTCTTACGTATTTGTTTTGATTGATATAGTTATCAACAAATAGTTATATTACCAGAAAATCATTAAGTTAAATAACATCTCGTCTTCAATGGACCTGAAGCGCTTTTCTGATTAAAAGCAACATTTTTGACATGTATTTACCGCTTCATAAAATATTTGTTAAACGATTTTTCTCCAACATCGCACCTTCATAATCATCGCTGCAGGGTAACATAAAGTCTAATTTACGCAGTTTTATGGTTGCTTATCTCACCGTTTTCCTTGTCTCACAACTTGAGCAGTTACATTTTTGTCCCACGAGCAAAAATAACACAAAACAAGATAGCTGTACAGCTATGAAGCTGTGGAACCAATGTTATGACGGAGCTGGGTTTTTTTTGTTACTGAGGATACACAAAGTCTATTTCTAATCATCAACGCATTGCAAACCAATAAAAACTTAAACCTCGCTTGCCTAGCATTTGCAACAGGTGATGCTAGGCAAGCCAGGTTTAAGTTTTTATTGGTTCTAATTATTAAAAATCGTGTTTATTACTTTTCACAAACGCAAGACTGAAATAAAATGTAATAGAAAAGTTACATCATTTTTTTTAAGTAAATAAGGTTTCTAATAAAAGTTAAAAGTTGTACCGGTAAAAGAATGTTTTAATAACACAATATCCCTGCATAAGAGCTAGTTTATGTCAATAAAATATATACAGCATTGAGAAAACACTTAAAGCATTGAAGATAAAAAATTCATTAAGGCAACAAAAGGTTGGTTTTGCAATTTAGGTAGCATAACTAATGTGCTTGTTTTACAGAGGAAAAACTAAACAGGGTGGCTTAATTATACAACCCTCCTGTTTAGTCACTGAGCAGTGAGCTCAATAATAATATGCATATTTTATTTAAACTGGTAGCCGAATTGTTATTTTGTACCAAGGACGCCTGTAAAAGGATGACAGGGAGATATATCATGGGCGAAAATCTAAAGATATCTGGGATAGTCAACCGCTGTTTTATGGGTTGAAGGCTAGTCCATTAGAACACCCTTTGAGACATGGTCTGCAGAAAATTTCTACAAATCTGAGCAATTTCAGACTAGTTCCATTGTGATGTGGTGTTGTATATATTCCCAAAATCTTTTGCACAAATCGACAGGCAAAATAATCATGCGATAAGCCGTAAACCTTGGAGGACAACCAGCCTATTACAAACTTTAATTTTCAGTGAAGGCATCTTAATTTAATCTTAAAATTAAATCTAGTTTTTGCATGTAGATTATAATTTACATTATACATCAGTAAAAAAATGCTACTAGTTATTTTTTAACCATAACTTGACCTGTCAGGGTGAACTGATAATTAGCCTTTAACTTTACCTAGCCATTACAGGATAATTATACGATACATGCAGTAAAATGAGCTGCTTGTGCGGCTAATTATACGGTAGAGATCTGAATTGCTTAAAATTCTGTACTTTTCTTCGATATTGATAGTCCAATAGTCATCGAGTTCCATAGCATGTTATGCTTCAATAAAAAGCAAGAAAAAAACAAGAAACGACTGCGCGTGAAAGTTATTTATTTTTAAACTCATATATACCGGCTAATTAACCGTCTAAATTCAGACTTTGCTTTCATCACAACAAATATGATATATATATATATATATATATATATATATAGTCTGGCCCATTTTATAATCTGTCGATTTTTCAGATTTTGTGCACAAGCGTGGAAATTCCGTCAAAACGTAAACATCGAAGCTCATTTATACCACTAGGATAAAATATTTTATTCTATTGCTATGTTGAAGCAAACACAATAAATTATGAGGTATGAAAAAAGCATCATAGCTAAAATTAACAGGATTATTATTACAAAAGCTATATATGCCTCCCTACTACTTTGTGGCTACCTTTAGGTTGGTAAAAAACAACACAAGAAGTAACAATGACCAGCCCAAAATGGACTCATGCCAAACTAAATGGAAAACTTGAGAGAAAAGCTCAAAATAGTGCTAACTAGCTGTCTGTATGTATTAAATTGCCATCTAACTGACACTGACTACGGTAGCCGGTCTGCTATATACGTCTGTGATAGCCAAAATAACAAAAAACATTTTACTAAGATTTACATAGGTGTAGTATAGAAAGCATACGCAGGATTTTCAAGACAAAAAGAGATCTTTTTCAAACCTGAGCTATGCAGCTTTCGAAATGGCAGATTAAACGTCAATTTTACTAACCGCGTCCGAGATACGCATATCTTCACTTAAATCCCAGAAGATCAGGATTTTGTTCGAGCTTTCAGCCGAATCTAGAAGCTGTGTGTTCCACAGCTAAATATTTTAGCAATAATCTTAACGTAAATATTATGCTAAACAAGTATATCTAGAAATGTGTTAAAGATAATTAACTCCTATATGTACGGAGGTGTGGCACCCGAGGGCCAAAATTTGCTGATATCAGCAGCAAATATCTGAAAATGATAAGGCAGAACCACATTTTTTCAAAATTACCCAGAGTTCCTCAACGTTGTCCGTCATTTTGGCTAGCGCTGAAACTTGTGACTGAGACGGGGTTGGAAGCTCAGGGATTGTGGCTTGAAACTAAAGACATGCAAAGAAATGCCATGAGTAGTGCAAGGGAAAGAAAAAGAATTCTCAAGTAATTTTTTTTCATTGGATTTACAAGAATTTGAGGTAACCCACAATGAGAAGTAAAGAACAGAAACGCCTTTCTGATGTCTGATGATGAGGGATGGTCACATCTGGATAATATTTATTTTGTGATTTTAAGCTACCTAGCCAGTACCATGCCAGCACTCCAGGGCACATTTGTTATTAAATAATTAAGCTGTTTCACATGGAGGACACTTAGTGTAATGTGTTACAAATCCAGTGGAGCACTTATAGCATTAACAATATCTTTTTCATAAACCAACATTCACAGGACTTATGATAAAGATAAGCCTATTGTTACTTCTGCAAAGCAAATACAGTTGCTTAGCATTTTTCATTTTGCATAAAAAGTTCCTGTGGATATTCAAAAATTAATTGTGAGTGGCAGCAGACTGGGCGATTAGTACAAAGTAAACGTGTTGCAGGTCCAGGTGGACAAAAAAATAACTTTCTAACCACTTTGTATTTATACGGCATAAAATTTAGATTGTATTTAGCACTGTGCTTTAGAAGCACATTCCCACTTTCTCTGAGCTGGATAAGGTATTTGGTCCTAAACCTGAGACACATTTTATCTGTTTGAATTATTTTTAATCCTGAGAATAATTTAGAATGTTTTCTGCACACATGGCTTGTCAAAATTGATATGCTGTCAAAAAAAGTTTATCAGCGTCTCCAAAAATGGTCAAAATTAAGAACTCAGAAACTACGATAGTAGTAAAAAAATTTTTGGGTTCATTTCATCAAACTGGTCTAAAAACATGTAATACTAAGTTTCAAGTCATTATTTCAATTTTTACTGAAGTAATAGGTCTTTTCTTAGTATAGTTTTAGCATTTTCATACAACTGACACCAAAATGGCTGCAGGGACTAATCGGTTTGAAATTATTTATAATATTTTAATAACAAACTTTTTCTCTTGATGTGTTTTTATTTTCCTGCAAAAGTTCTTGCATAGCTCATGTATTAACATTAGGATAAGAACGAAAAAGTTACTGTGGGACATGGGTTTTAAACCTTAAAAATTTCCAGCGAGAAATTTGAAAACTAATGATGACAAAATCGCAAAAGTTTATCTTCAAATTTTTAATTTTTGTTAATGTAAAAGTAATCCACATGTAAAAAGTTTCTGATGCTTTTTACGAAGAAGTCTTCCATATTAGCCATATGGGGTAACTTGATGAACAATGCATGTATTTTTGTAATAAGTACCAAATTTTATGTGTTCATTTCGTGCGCTTATGACTTTAACCAAAGTGCCCTGTACGTAAGTCCTAAAAATTTATGTCATTGACTCACTCTTTACGAATGACACCACGTAACAAAGGAAAACCATGCTTTGCTATTTCCTGTAACCTATACCGAGATTTGGTTGTTATATATATCAGAATTAATTGTCTTTAAAAATTATGAATAAAAACTAGCTACAGTTGTGGAAGCAAAACTTATTGACAAATACTAGTTTTCCTGGTGGGCGTAAACACGGCGTAAAAACTAAAAGAAATCGCCAGAAACTAGATTATTACACTGCAAATAAAATACTAAAACATCGATTGACAATTATAGTTAATTAAAAATTACGTTATGTATCTTATAAAACAAGTATTTCTATTCGCTATACGTCGGTTCAATTCCATCTTAACTTAAAGTGTCAAAACGAGGAGTGCCGCCATCATTGACGTGAAACATAAAATCAAACGTCACTGTTGTTATGCCGGCATTGTTTAATGGACCCGAGTTGCAGTTATCGTCTTCACAGTAACCCTCCTTAAAAATCAGTAGAATCAGTAAAAGACGGTTTACATGCAGTTACCGCCTTTACAGCAATTCTCCCTAAAAAATCAGTAAAAAATGTTTCATATCCTGTTTGGACAAACCAGTTATCATAATGCTTTGAATAAACGCCCCCCTTTTATTAAACGCCCCCTTAAATGATTCGTGCAATGAAATGTAATGGCCCCTCCTTTTCAGTCACTTTTTAAATAAACGCCCCCTCGAATAGACACCCCCTCGAATAGACGCCCCTTCCTCATAAGAGTCGTTTATTCGAGGCGATATTTAAAGTATACTTACTTACTTACTTTTTTCCTAAATCTTAGGTTTAAAGGCGCGTAACCATCTTGTAGGCAACTTTTTTTGAGGTACCTATTTTATAGTAAAAATTAAAAGATATACATGAGAAAACATTATCCTAAAAATTTTATTGGAAACTGACAACCAGAACATGTTTAAATGTTTCATAGAAATAACAAACTCACCCCAATTTCTCTTCGCCTACAGAACAGCCATTGCATTTCATTGCACGAATCTTGCGATAATAAACGCACGGCAAAATCGATCACATGGCTGCTGGATTCATGCCATTATAGAAAAAATAATGAATGAGGGAGAGCATCTGTAGCTGTGTTTCCATCGTAATGCTTTTATAAATGTATTAACAATGTTCCGAACATGATAAATCAGATAAATCAATCGAAGTTTCTGTGTTATTGTTTGTTATTTAAACGTTTTAACTAACTGAAATCAGATTTCTTTGCAACAACGGCCCCTTCTTGTTGTTGTTTCTGAAGATAGCTTCGCCTCGCTAGCTGTCTTACTTTTTGATTATTTTCCTTTGTTCAAACAGTTCGTCGTTTCCTTAAGGAGACATTATCAGATCTAGACAATTAGAATACTTAAGAATTTCTCCTTTTATGCTCTATCTCTTTTAATAATTTCAATTTTGATGCCATGGAGCCTACCACAATGGCGATATTATCGAACTCCATCTCAGTGCTCATTTAAAGTTAAGGCCGTTTGTTTACCTACAGTTTCGCACGAACATTTTGCGACAGCCCGCTTATTAGACGGGATTAAGAGATCAACAAGATCGTTAAATATGGCGGCTAGAAAACAACAACAATAAATTAAGATATTAAAGTACCATTATTTCCATTTCTAGTAAGTTTTATATCCTCAAATTTATAGGAAAGGCATTACTCCGTCTGAACTTTGAAATTAATAAAAAAAAATGTATATGTTAATTTTTTTCGAAAAGAGTTTAGTTTTTAGCTTTTGAAGTTCATTCTCTAAAACATGTGAATATCTTTTTTTTTCTGTTGTGAAGATATATAATATAGGTATCCTTAAAACTGCAAAAGAGACAAAGTGTAAAAAAATTTAATAAACGCCCCCTCTTTTAAACGCCTCCTCGAATAGACGCCCCCAAAAACGCCCCGGGCGTTTATTCGAAGCATTACGGTAAGTACGGATTATATTTTGAGGCGCTTTTTTAGAGAGACTTGGAAACTTAACTTTGCAAAACATGTTTTCTACCTTGTCACCACGGCCTTTTTTTAATGAAAGCCATAAAAGCTGGATGACGAAAACCAATCTTGTTTCCAAGAGCTTCATTTTCGCTTTCTGACATTCGTGCTGGCGCAAATTCGCGCTCTCCACATATCAAAACTTAAAAAAGGCCTTGAAAACGAGTTTGGGCGTGAAACATTTTTAACGAAGATGAAAATATTTTAGAATTCTTCTCCGGTTACGGGGGAAAGGTTTTATTTTCAAGACTTCAACAAACCCAACCATGACCGAAAAGTGAAATTGGACATATACTGACAAAAGAGTAAGGTTAACAGACTTAACAAATCTCTACGCAATTACGAAGTTAAACTTTTTAACATGGGTTAAAAGAAAGAAGGAGTTTTAGAGATCTTTGAGCATTGTAAGTGAATATAATTACCGAGCATGTATGCACTGTGTAACCATGAAAGACGAGAGAATTTCTTAGAAAATAGCACTTGTTTCCACAGAAAAATGATGACGTACATTCCTGATGGATGTGATCTGTTTGACACTAAATTTGTTTGCGCTCGTTGTTGCGTAAAGACAACGGTCGAAACCTGTCATTCATGTCGAGGACGAAGCTGTCGCGTTACCATCTAAACCCTCGTGTTTGTAACACTAGAGAGAAAAGCCTTAAAAAACGATACAGACGTAATATTTTTCAATTTCAGGAAGTGGTGAAAGAGAGCCATTTTCCTTTGTCTTTGTCAAAGTTACATTTTCTAGACGTGGTGTAACATTATATATTTTTCTCTTTTTTTGTTATTTGGTGTCTTCAACCTTAATAAAGGTAAGTTGTGTTCTGGCTTTCTTCGCAGAAAAGTATCTTTGGTTATTAGAAAAAGATTAAAATAAAGTATAAAAAAATAGATACGCGTGCCAACATTTGCGTATGCAGTAAAAAGACAAATAAATAAAAATAAAATAAATAAAAATAAAATAAATAAATACAAAATATATAAAAAATAAAAAAATAAAAAAGTAATAATAGATCAGTAAATAAAAAAGTAAAAAATAAAAGGTATGAAACAAATAAGAGTAAAATAAAAAAATGAAAGGTTAAAAATTAAAATAAACAAATACATGAGTGAAGAGCGAGAAGGAGTGGAATTGAACCAGAAAATATTTTCTGCATGATGCTTGATGTACACTCCTACTGCATACTCCCGTTTTCAAAAGATCACTTTTTTAGTTTGTTTGACACTTTCTGAACTGACTGCACCTTCCACTTTCGAAATCAAGATGATCCGATTTAAGTTTTACAATGAGTAAAAATCAAACATTCAACAGATACTGAAAACAATTCTGTTTAATTGTTTTATATTCTTTATATTCTTTATATACTATGTACTTCATTGGATGTCTATAATAGAACCATCTCTATAATAATACGCCAGTTCCGTGTGTCTGTCTGTCACTTTTACAAAGTGGATTACATTCTTTACCTTTTTCTTTGATCTGTAAAACATCACCTATAAATTTGTTCTGTAATTTACCAAGCTTTGATGTTAAAATAATATTGACCTCAACGGAAAGTATATTAAAGTAAATGAAGCCATTACAGTGCACCTAAAACTTTGAGGCCAAATAACTTGGAAACGAGGTGGTGACATCAATGATTTTCCACCGCGTTAGGGACCACCTAGGACCAATTTGGGTAAGTTTCATAAACCTGGGTCCCCAAATCCGTTTCGGAATGGACGGGTTGATGACGCCATCAAAAATCATTCAAACCCCAATATCTTTGCAACCGTTTTGTCAAAGATACATGATCCTATACATTTTCTTGATCAGCGTTTCAAGATCTATACGATGAAGGCCTTATATATAAAATTTTAAAATAAAATTTTGTGTTTTTGCGGGTTTTTGCTAACGTCAGCAAACATTTTACACCCGTTTCTATCATTAACCGTTCATTAAAAGCCCATGATCATATACATTATCTTGATCATCGCTTTACGCTCTACACAATAGAAGCGACGTGTAAAATAAGGTATCCTTAGCCGTTCGTCGAAAATATGTTTCTATACATTATTTTAATCAGCGTTTCAACCTCTACACATTACAGTCAACGAATAGACCAAATTTTTTTTCGTATCTTTACTGCTGACGTCAGCAGAAAAATCTAAAACAACATATTTTCTCCATTGTTCTTTTGCCTAAGTGGATTTTTTCACGCGCTTTAATATTTCACCAACTGGTTTTCCTATTTATCCTCTGCCGCACAGACCTCAAAACCTGAAATGTTAGTGTAAAGGCAAAAATAAAAAATAAATGAATGACGTCATTAAAATTTAATTATGTGGAATCAATGACGCCATCAAATAAATAACTTTTTACGAGTATACCAAGTTTTGCCTAATCATAAGTAGACTTATATAGTAAATATATGGCCGACGGACACTTTATTTCTCCGTCCACCCGTTGGTACAGACTGCTAAAAATCAACGCATGCGCAGTAACGCTCTATTGCGTTAGTTTTGAGCAAACATGAAATTTACCGAAAATACAAAATCCATATAATAAAGAGATGAACACACACCCTGTAAAAGAATTATGTGATATTGCGAAAAGCCGTTGGTTGACTTCTTACTACAGGCTACGCAAGGCTGGTGTGGTTGCTTTGCTTGAGGACGTGCCACAGGGGACACCTAGGAGGGCTATACAACCAGTCAGACCTATAACACCAGAGGCTATGGATGTATTTTAACAACATGAAATGTAAAAAAATCGTTCGATTGTGAGGGATAAAATTCGGGAATGGCACAACTGGCTATAACCCCCATCCGAGATGGACCTCTTCGAGAAACAGGAGTTATCAAAAAATCGTTCGATTGTGATGGATAAAATGCGAGGATGGTACAAGTGGCTAGCGGACACTGTTCCCAAGCCTATAAAAGAGGGAGTCAAAAGAACCTACGCGGCCTTCAAGCGTAAGGTGATAAAATTATATGATAGTGCGACTAACATCATCGCGAGACCTACGCTTTACAACGAGGTCGAACAGGAGGCCGAAGAAGATTATTTCGAGGATATGCAAAAACTATATGATCAATAGCCAGGGAAAGCAAGATTATACGCCTCGGGAACATAAGCACGCACTGCACAAAACATTTCGAACTTTCCGCATTTCTGTTGTAGAAAAGGCCGACGTCGACGGGTATATAAGGATTATGAGACCTAACGTGAAAATCTTGGTTGAGGACCAGGTAAGAGATATGCGATCGGCAAATGTACAGCTGTTCCTGTGCATCATGTGGTAGAAGAAAATACTATAAAACTTGGGGGAGGCTAACGACGAGTACATTGAGGTGAAGAAAAATCTTTAACAGCAAAATGATAGAAATTTTCCAAGTAACCAATGTGGATGACGTGCTGGATAGGATGTCTGCCGGTATCAAAATACACGTGGCAGATCCAGCACTACCCGAGAGCGAATTCACCAATAATTGAATCCTACACCTTGCTGTAGACTTTCATAAGCTGAGGCTAACAAGTGGTTCCTCGTACATAGAACTACCTAAATGGATCTAAGCTGAGGCCCTATATAGAGTTCCCGACAACCATCAAGGAGATAACAAAGTTTGAGTAGAACAACACTGACATCGCAGTACGCGTCTTGTACGTAATGAGAAAGAAGATCAACATCCTGAATATTAAGCGTAACAGGCAGGTGATCCTGCTGCTTATCACGGATTGTTCAAAACCCACTACACAGCTGTCAATAGCCTATCGAGATTATTGGGGAAGGAGACATCAAAGAATAGGAGTGCGATGTATTTCTGCCTAAACTGTCTTCAAGCCTTCAACACGGTTGAATCGGGGGACAAACATTATGGATACTGCAGGGATCACGAGGCGGTCAAGGTCACAATGCCAAAAAGGGGTTAAGAAATGGTTACAATACAGGGATGGTCAACAACAATTCAAGGGACCTTTTGCAATATATGAAGACTTTGAGAGCTTGCTAATCCCCGTGGATAATGGCAGGGGAACAAAGACGAAAAAGCTGAACAAACATATACCATCAGGTTGGTGTAACTATAGTACATTTGCATACGGAGATGTACCGAACCCACTAACAGTGTCCCATGGTAAGGATTGTGTCACGCGGTTCGTGAACCATCTGGAGGACGAGGTGAAGCGGTTATACTATACATTCCCGCAACAACCCATGTTGGAACTAACAGATGTGTTAAAAAAAGAGCATAACGAGGGTTTACCACATTCGAACAGAGGACTTTTATTGTGACATTGCGCAGGATGTCGAGGCACGTTTTGATACGAGTGCCCACAACAAGGATGATAATAGACCCCTTCCTATTAGTAAAAACAAAACAGTTGTTGGCCTGATGAAGGGCGAACTAGCAGGGAAAATCATGACGGAGTTCATAACGTTGAGAGCAAAATTATATGCCTACAAGAGTCTAACAAAAGAGGGGTGTGACAGGAAAGTGAAGGGCGTGAAGAAGTGCGTTACCAAAAAGTCTATCACATTCGACGATTATAGACGATGCCTGGAGGAAGGCGTTAATATATACAAAAGCCAGGTGTTAATTCAACACAAGAACCATCAAATATACACCCAAAAGGTGAACAGATTAGCACTGAACAGGGTAGATGATAGAAGGTTCGTGCAACCAGAACAAATTACAACACTAGCCCGTGGACACTACCGCCGGATGTCTACCCGAGAATAAAGCCATGAAGTGTGTTTATATATCGCCGTAATACTACCCTATGCCCTGATTGCGTTTTTTTTTTTCGATATCGCCGTACAATAAAGAGAATTTCAGACCTTGCACAAATATTTGACTCTGCAAAATCAACCTAAGAGCATGTAGAGAAACCCACCGATAAACGCCAAGCTTTGAAGAAAGTCCTGCATAGGGGCAAGGGGCATTTATTACCCCAAAAATGTACAGAAGGCTTTATCGACAAAGCTCCTGATGAGGCCATCGACAAGGTGCACACCGAGTACGTACAACGAGAGCTTCAAGAGAAGGAGGAGAAGACCTCAAAAGCGTTGACTACTCGCGTGGTTAACCTCTATGCTAGCATGATTGGAAATTTCGTGGAGATAGACAGTGTCGAGGGCCTGCAGCAAGATATCGAGGAAAACCCCATTATTTGAGCGGCCATGACAGATTTGGGCGTACTCGTCTATTGTACAATTGGCAGGTGTCTGGCACCCATCATAGTGGCTGGGCATATCGGAGGCATATGAGCAAAAAGAGGATGGGGCGGAGACTAAGGAAGATCATCCCTAAGGACAGTAAAATTTACCTTAAAGCCATTCAGAGCTATAAGATAAATGGAAGAGTCTAACCAAGTCCTAACCAAGAAGAACGAAGGTCGTGTTGCTGCTGGCAAGAGACTTGCGGAATGGAACCGAAAAAACAAGGCCGACTTACAGAAGAACGCGGGCAAAAGTTCTTCACCAGGTGATCACGAACCTGTCGCAGGTCCTCACAAGTCAATAGACAACATCTATATCTATGAGGTAAGAACACTATCCGTGTTAGTGGTAGATGTTGGGGTATGTTACAAATTTGCCCCCAAACCTCAAAACCCCGCCCCTAAATAGGGGAAACAGGGCAAAGTTCAGCCTTCCGAGATCTTCAAGATGCATTAAAAAAATGCTTAAATAAATGATTAAGGCAAAACCTCACGTAGCAAGCAATGTAAGCCCAAGGAGAAGGAAATCCTAGACATGCTCTATGAGACCGTGTGGATCTAACTTTTACCTTTGCATACGCCCTAGCAGGGAAGAAATTTTTAGGCATTATGAGACCCTCCGCCAAAATGGATACCAACGCCGTCATGAAAATGGCAGCCTATTTTGCTGCAAGGAGAACGAGTGGCGAAATGACGGTGAAGAAGGGGTGGATTCTTGCAACCATAGTCCCGAAACAGTAGACATTGTCGGGGTTGATTAGAGCGTTGAGTGAAACTCGTGTTTGTCCTTAAGAACAAAACGAGTCAATATGGAGGAGATTAGGAAATGTTCAAAATGTAAACACTATCTTGTTCCTGCATGAATATGAGTAGGCCTCATATCCAACACAGGAGCCTGAGGCTACCATTTTATGTTCTGGTAAAGTATTATTTCTGATTTATGTTGCACATGACAGCACAGTTTATTTATTTATTTATTTATTGTTATATAGTTGATGCTGTTAATGTTCTCTAACCTATTTAATTACAGCTGCACTAACCACAAGATTATCTACTGCTTGACAATTATCTGTCTCTTCACCTGTCATGGTTTTAATCGACACTGAAGCTGGAACACACGGTGGCTAAAATTTATGAAGCAAATCATTATGAATAAATGTGCCTTGGCTTCCATTATCAAGCAGTGCATTTGTGATGACTTCCACCGTTAGGGTATCCGCTGACGAAGGCTTGTTAGCCGAAATACCAAAGTAGTCTGGATTCTCACGAATCCTTTTGCCGACGACGTGGCTCAGTGGATAAGAGCCTGCGGTGCATCTGATGCGACGATCCCGGGTTCGAGTCCCTGGGCTGCCGAGGCAAAGGGATTTCGCGATTAGTTCTTGCGACAATGGATAACGAATTTCCAGAGATCAAATACTTTGGTCGATACCGCGACGATTGTTTGTCCCTTTGGTGTGGCGATCCGAATCGTTTACGAACATTTCTCGATTTTATCAACACCTTAGCACCTGGAATCGAGTTCACAATAGAAGTCGGCGGGAAATCCATATGTTTTCTTGATTTACGGATCGAAATAAAGGAGAAAAAACTTTCTACATCAGTATACTGCAAACCAACAAGTAGTCTTATGTATCTCCACGGCCACTCGTGCCATCCAAAACGCTTAAAAGATGGCATATCACTTGGCGTTGCTACACGATTGCGTCGGATTTGCTCTTCAGATGACGAATTCAACCTAAAAGCGAAAGAATACAAAGCTTACCTTGCTGCTCGTAATCACGATCCGAAAGCCATCAAAAAAAACTTCAATGCGATTGAACAAAAAACAAGATCCGAAGCTCGCAAGAAAACTACCATGAGCAAATCGAAAATGACCATATTCTCTACGGAATACAATCCATGCGGTCCGAATATCAAAAGTATCGTCAAGAAACACGTTGACTTGATATACGACTCACCGACGCTTGCTGAAGTTTTTCCACGTGGATCGATCATGGTTGCCAACAAAACGTTGAAAAACCTGCAACAACTAATGGTTCGAGCTGATCCTTATACTACGAGGTCCACAAAAGACGACGAAAATCCTGGATACGTACCATGTGAGAAGAAATGCGACTCTTGCAGCAACTTTGTTGATCACGTCGACTCTTTTACCTGCAACGCTACAAAGAAGCATTTCAAAATCCGTAAACAGCTCACTTGTACTACCAAACACGTCGTATACATGTGCTATTGTCTTAAATGCAAAAAACAAGGCATTGGCTCCACAAACAGCTGGAAACATCGTTTGGCCAATTACAAAAGCCACATCAAGAACCAAGTTAAATCTTGTCAAATTGTCAAGCACTTCATCGAATGTTGCAACGATGCCGAAAATCCAACGAATTTCTTCGCTTCATTCTGATCGATTATGTGGACAATACTGATCAACTTTCGAACGAAAAGATCGAAGAAATCCACGGTACGGTATGCGCGATTCATCAAGGCTTGAATGGATTCCACGATTGGCGACGTACGAAACGTATACAGAAACATTTAATTGGCGATTGGTGACTTTTAATAAATTTTAAACCTGCTCTCCTTTTACCTTTCACACTCCGTCGTAGTTTTTATCATTCTTTGATCTCCATCGCAGTTCTTTTATCTCCATCGCTGTTGTTTTTAACATTTTTTATTAGCTTTTTATTACAGCAATTATATCTTTTAATTACAGCAGTTATATCTACTTTCAGAACAACTTTTTTTAGCAGATTCTTTTATCATTGTCATTTTCTGATGAAGTCTGTTGTAGACAGACGAAAATTTAAATAAATATAATTTTATCACTCATTTACAAATGCAGTCGTTCATCATTTCTAGCATTCCTGTGTGTTAATATTATTTTACATTGGAGTTTTGACCTGACTGGAAAGATTTTGTTGGTTCAAAATGCTGGGTTAGGTCATAAATAAATAGGTGTTCTGGTGTCGAGCGCCAGGTTAAACGGTTAATAACAGCCGTAAAATGTGTCGCACATTCAGGTAGAATCTTTTAGTACTAGTATACAGTCTGTTCTAAAATTGAGTGAAGCGCACACAGCATTACAGTGTTTCGAGTAAAATGCACTTTCCAGCAACTTTAGATAGATAAGAACACCCTATAACAATCTGTTATTACCCCGTCATAGCAAAAAGAGTCAGTCAATATTTTTTTTATTCTGCGAATTATGTTACCCAGAGAGTTACATTAGGAACGAGAAACTTTTGGATTTTTTTTTGTCCGAAAATTTTTCCGTTAAAAATTTGTGTCTGCCGAAAGTTTTTTTGTCCAAAAATTTTTTTTTTTTTAATTTTCTTAAAAAAGGTCTAGTGCATAGGAATTATATATAGGGTAATCAGAAAATCAAGTATAGAGTATATGTACACTATTGAAATTTGACTGAAATTTGTTCACACATTTTTTGACTTTATAAATCTTGTCCGAAAACCATTCTGCTGAAATAAAAAATTGTTTCCGAACGTTTTCCCGCCGAAAATTTTAATTCTAATTGTAAACCATGATAGTTAAACCATGTTGTACACCCGCTAAACAGATTTGCAAAATTTATTGTCATTTAAAATAAAAACACATCCGAAAGCCTGTGTTACATTACAGTAAAAGGTGCAACTGAGTAAAAATCAGATTGGTGAAGATGACACAAAAATAAATAATACTGGCTAGTATGTATGTTTCTTAATTTAACGTTGGTCAAATTTAAAAGATAGCTTTCGCTCATAAAAACCAACGTAACAAATAATAAAATTAATAATGAGAAATGAAAATATAAAAAGATAAAAGGGAAAAGATAAATTAAAGTTTACAATTCACATATTTTTACACTTTTTTTTCGTTATTTTCTTTACATATTTTACAATTACATGAAATAGAATCCTGGTAGGCTAACTTAACCGTGAACTCTTCAATGGTTGAACTATATTTAATTTCACGGATAAGATTATTCCATATCCAACAACTTTGATACAAGATGGAAATTGTACCATAGGTAGTGGTTTTAGCTTTAGCTAAAGTCAAAGAAGGGCCTCTCCGGAGGTTATGGTCTCAATGGTATGTATTAAAACTAAAGAGGCACCACATGAATTTAGGGTTCAGATTCTGAATGCTTTTTTAAACACCTCTAATGCTAAAGTTTTTAAGTGGAGTTGGTGGATGGATTTATCCTTATAGTATAGTCTGCTTTAACTATATCGTATACAACCTTCAATGTTTTATAATGTACTCGCTCTATTTTACTATATGCAGTTTTACTGCAGAACATCCAAAAAAGGGGTGCATAGTTAAATTGACTCTGTATAAAGCTTGAGCTGAGTATTTTTGCTTTGGGTTGCGATAAATAAGGTCGAAGTCCTGCGTAATGCATGAAGTTTAAAATTTGCCTTCGAGTAAAAGTTGTTTATATGTTGATTGAAGTTTAATTTATTATCAATTTGAATACCTAGGAGTGAAACGTGGTCAGACTCATTTAAAGTAACTGATTCAAGTGGTAGAGTGATTTTATCTCTTGTTTTTTTATCTAGTATTATAAATTGAAATTTGGTTGGGTTGGCTTTTAGTGACTTGATTTTAAACCAATGTATATTTTGTGTATCAACAGTTCATGAGTTTAGTATAGTAGCCAACTTCAAACTACATGCATACAATGTATTGTCGTCGGCAAAATTGCATACCTGTGTTTCTACAATAATAAAAAACAAGTCATTAATAAAGATGTTAAATAGGAGTGGTCCTAAAAAGGAACCCTGGGGAACACCACAAATAATCTCAAATAATCTCTAATAATCTAAAAAGCTCTAACAATAAACTCAGGGGCGGCGCCACAAATTTCAAAGTGGGGGGCTTAGTCATACTGCGAGATTTTGAGATTTTAGTGACAATCAACGAGCGAAGCGATTTGCTGAAACTGCTGGGTTCCAGGGGGCGCTGTGGGTGGAGGGGCAAAGCCCCTGGAAGGAAAAACGTAGTTGGGCCGCCCCTGAAACTGAAAGCCTTAAATAAATAGGAATAAAGAAGGTTAGCTAGCTGGCATTAGGATGCTCTCTCAAAATCTGCGTTCGTAGCAAAAAAACTTAAAATTGGTGGATTACAGGGATTGCTGCATTAAAAATGATATTTTTATACATTATGGAGAATAAAAAGTTGTTATAAGTACTTTAAATTTTTTTTACAATCTTTTCTTGAAAGTTATCCAAGATTATAAATATTTAAAATCGGAGAACTTATGATGTTATAAAAAAGTTTTGAAAAATGGTGACATTTTATTTCTACCTGTAATTAAAGATGAGATCATTCTTACTACAAAACTTTACACGTGTCAAGATATTATTAAGAGCATAAATCCACACTGCTTAAAAGTTTTGATATTATGTAACTTCGCAAGATATCTCAAGTATTAATTTATGCTTACTACCTTATTACATTTTTAATGATGATGTCATAAGTTAAGCTGGAAAACGTTTAGGTTAATATCATGAGAATGAAAAAGATTTTTAAAAAATTCATAAAAACTTGAATAACAATTATCCTCTATAAATACAAAAATAATATTTTCAATGCAGTAAAAGGTTTTACTTGGCTAAAAAACGTGACGCTAAATTTACCTTGACATGTGAAAACATAGGAGCTGTTTAATAATTACGTCACGTTAAATTTGCCTTCTTAGAACCACCCATCCCCCGTCGTCACGCTCCATCACGTTTTCATATAAGACCCTTTTTGCGTTACATCACGCTCGTTTCTGAAACGCTTTTGCACATAGCAATTCTTTTTGGTCGCGGGCGTCAAATTTTTGTGGTGTATTTTTCTTGTTTCAAAGCTTTTGGCAACTGTACGCGATTCCTTTGTTTGGCAGTATGATAAATGGTTTTGCATGGATTTAATATTTCCAAAATACATACCACAGTATCCGCAAACACGGCTCGTGAGACTGTCCTTGGTTGAAGGTCAAGAATAATCGTATGGAATTCTGTTTGGAAATTTTGTGTTTCCTTGTTTGGGTACAAGGCTAGTATTCAATCCACTATTTTAAAATAAGGATAAATACTAAGCTTTCTAATAGCCGTATGCCCATTCGATACCATTTGGTAAGCCACTGGGACAGGAGGTAGCAAGAATCTATTTTTCATTATTTTTATG
Source organism: Hydractinia symbiolongicarpus (assembly GCF_029227915.1). Lineage (NCBI taxonomy): Eukaryota > Metazoa > Cnidaria > Hydrozoa > Anthoathecata > Hydractiniidae > Hydractinia > Hydractinia symbiolongicarpus. The sequence goes on along the minus strand of NC_079878.1, from coordinate 24,239,572 downwards.
TCGGATGATTGAACTTCCGTGGTTCGGTCTACAGCGCGGGCATGTTTAGCAAGTGTCTTTACCACAGCTACGGGTCGACCCATGCCATGTGAGAGAAATTGGGCAGGCTAGCCGGTGTATACCTAGTGTATACATTCAGAACACAGGACCCACATTAATAACAGTGTTTCCAACACCGAAGTAGCTCTCTTGTATAAATATTCCGAATAGTAATAACAAAAGTAGATTATCCTGCGAAAGTCAATGTTTTTTTAAAAAACACGATATCAACTGCTAAACTGCCAATTAGATAGCTGAACGCATTTTTAAGAGGAGAAACAGTGCTCCGGGTTGTTCCGTGTTACTTGTTCCGGAGTTCCAGTGTTTAGGTTGTTCAAAATATCTAGGTAAAAATATCAGACTATGAAATGAAAATGTACGGTGGCTAGAGCTACTAGTAGCCAACTACGAATTTCAAATATGGAAATATTAAGCCTAAGATTTTAATATTAAGATATAAAACATGTTAAAGAATTGTAACTTTAAAATATTTCAATTAGATTAAACGTTTACTATTAAGGTTTACGAAACTTCACGACAGTCATTTTTTTACACCGAAATCACAAGTTCTTGTTCCGTGTAAAAAGCAACAGGTCTTTCCCATATATGTATAAATCTCATGAATATTGGTCCTGGATCATTCAGTCAGTTAATTAGAATTTTGCACCAGTTGGACTGTGCCAGAATTGTAAGCGAATATTTTTCCAGAGTTTTGCACCAGTTAAAGCAAAAAGTAAACCCGTTACCAAGCTGTAATTTATTGCCTTTGGTGGTTAAGTTTCAACGGCGGTGCAATATTTGTATAGAATAAAGACCACGCCACTCGTGCAATAGACCGTTAATAAAGGCACAGTGCTGCTGTGGGTTCTCGCATCTAACTATCGACCCTGCCAGGCCGATGATACAGAATGAGTACGAAAGAGCCACGCGCTGTCTTTGCATGGGAATGTGATTAGATGCAACCTAATATTTCAGCCAAAAACTCGCTAAGATACGCCTTAAATTTTGAGAAGCTAAGGCTAGATTTTTCTATCTATTACTGTGGTAAAAATTTTAAAAAAATCAAATTGTCATAGCTTTAGATTCTATTTCGTAATCTTTAAGAATACAGTTCATACTTTGCTAGGCTAAATATTTTGGAAACGAGTGAAATAAGTGACGTCATCTTCTATTTGGGTAACTAAAGATTATCTGGGATCGGATCAAAGTGAGACGAACTTTTTAAAGCTGGATCAACCTATCCGTTTCGTAACAGACGTCACCAAAGAATTTTTAGACTCTAATATCTCTTCAACCATTTGTCAAAAGTACACGATCCTCTACACATTGGAGTCCACGGGGAAATAAAATGCTCAAAGTAGATATTGTGCACATTGCAGGATTTTGCATGAGGGGATTTTTCCACAGATTTATTGACTAGTCGCCCTATAACAGGAAAGTTGCGCTAACTTTATTTTACGACCAAACGAGCCTCTGGGACGCAAAAATCGGACCGGTCACCCGTCAATTTTGACGTTTACAATCGGACTTGCGCAAAAGCACAATGACTATAAACGATCAGTGACGCGAAACATTTCCTAAAATTTGTAAACAAACATGAACAATGTGCACCGTGTACCCCAGGGATCTGATATGTGGTCGTCTCTTATATTAAACAGGCAAAAAAACCTGGGGCCCAGGGCTCGAACTTAAAAATGGTTTCTTTAATGAGGTAAATGTTTTTCTGGATGGCTATAGTTATGTGTTTTTGATTTACATAAATCAATCGATACATATTTGTAATAAATATTTAAATAGTTTGTAATAATTAATTTTGACTATTTTTTGCTCATTACAAATAACACCATACTTTATTTATATAATAAGGAGGCGGGCTGACTTGGGAAACCAAGCCGGCTTACTTGCCAGGCTGAATTATAACTGGTGTTTATTTGGAAAAAAACTAACTCAGCTGTGGGCTGGATGAACAATGAAAACATTAAAGAACGCATAACATAAGAATAATTTTTATAAGAAGAGAAGTTAATTACGTGAGCATAATAAACCTTCTTGCCTAGACTGGCCAGCTCGCTTTGTCACTGTTTATATGGAGTTTTATCCAGCCCGCTGCGCTAGCCAGCTTTTCCATATAAACGAAACTTTTAAATTCTTTTAAAAATAGCATTTAGGCGAGTTCACGGCAACCGAGCTGGCCTGCAACTGGACTGGATCGGCTTCTGTATGAATGGCCTCTAACAACACAACACAACTGCAATGAAGCGATTAAAGTGGCAATCATGGGGTATAAATTTAGTGTGTTTTATGCTGTTGGAAGATTCAAGATTCTAAGTTGTAAATGTCTAGGATGTCTTAATTTGTGAAAATGTTTATTAAATGTCATTACTTTATACTTTTTGTAACCTTTATGTGAGGTTAGTTATAAGTTTTGATTTTATACAATTCCTAAGTTGTGATACAATATAAAATATGCGACTGAATTGTACTATAGTAAACATTTCAAGATCCATCAATTCTCTCAGCTTGAATAAAACCCCTATTTCAGAATAAGTTATTATCTACTCTAAGTCTTAAGTAATTCGTGTCTTGTTTTTCAGCAAGGGTGGTATTAGAGGTCAATCATTTTGTCGAGGATATGTTCATATTTTTTTGAAAAAAATAAGACAAATGCAGTTTTATCGTCATTTTTAAAGTAAAACAACAAACGTGTCAAACAATCAATTCATATGCTTCGTAGCCAGCGGCTGTAAAGTCCCTACGTTTGCACACACGTAGACCAGGCAAATTTTATATATTTTCTAGTCACATTCTCTAACACGCCCACACGACAAAATAACCCACGTCGGGAGCCGCGTAGGCCCCAAAATCCGTGGAAAATAAACACGCTTAAGTAGGTAACATTTACCGTTCTGAACGTCGCCAAGTACTCTGAGTATTGACAAGTTGGACTTTTGTGAATATTGACACGTGCACTTGTGATTTGCAGCTGGAGTACCCAGCTCTTTTCATACAAATTTTCTGCGTGATCTCAAAAAAAGGCGGAAAAAAGTTACCGTTGGATATGTCGTTTTTAAGTATGTGGTTAAGAAACCGTTTCAAGATATCACGTTAGCTAGGTAGCAATAGCTATAGTACACAGCGCAGCTAGCTAGCTACAGCTCATGAATTCATTGCAATCTACAAAAAAGTTTCTTCACCCTTCTCCTACTTCATCTCTAAATTTTTCTTTTGCGGCGAACGTCGAATTGGCACTCATTAGTTTAGGAATTTAAAAAATGACCAGTTTATCTGGGCATGTATCACGTGACCAGTCTGCGCCAGGGTCGTTGTTGGCCGCTCCATAATAACCAACCAGGGGCCACGAGACACTGGAGACAAGGTTGTACTAAGTTAGCCAGCTGCCATCAACCCTATTGTCCCAAACTACCTGAAATAGCTATATAATAAAATGATACTGTTGATTAAATGCAAATTTGCTCTGGCTCTTATATATGATGCAATTGGACAACTTGGATGATTTTTAGGTTGCATCACAGTCTGTGTTTACTTTAACAAACGGAAAGAGGTAAGAATCAAAAAAGGTCTTTGGTCGGTGCTTACGTCGTCGGACAATGACTTTGATTTGGTTCTGTATAATATCCCTTGCGGGTACAACTTACCAATACCAAATAGGACATTTGCAAAACCATTTTCTAAGAAATTAATTTCTTGGTCCATTTGATCGAAAAGAAAACAACTCATAATTCCTAAAATATTCATATATTACGTGCCACTTGCAGGGCGACAATTTTACAAATACTGCTATTATGGAAATTTGAGAAATCTCAGATGCTTATCTAAAATTTAAAGTTCAGGAGGGGCCTTAAAAAGCACAGAATCCGACATTTCGACCAGGATTCTACACAGAGTATAACGTACAAACATATAAACCCTTTTTCCGCTCTGCAACTAAAATAGTTTCGCCCTGAAAGTCGATAAAATTGCAATGCAACAAAGCGCGAGAGCCATAGTGCGATTTGTTATGTGCATGCAGTAGCTTGTCGTCACGCCTGATATGCAGCAGAATACATGCATCAAAATTTAAAACATCTGTACAGATGGATTATTAATGGCAATTTTGATTTGCCTGTTAGGATATATATTTTATATAACATTACGTATAATGCCTTTTACAAATTTTTTGGATGGATGGATAGAAAAAATGAAAGAGAGAGATCCGCTTGCCGGTGACACGGTGCAAAGATTGCCTTGCATGCGTATGAAAATACCGCATCGCGACTCTGATATGCATTGAAATCCCGGCTAACATATTGAAAAGCAACATAATAAAAATGGTAGCAATATAATACTGAATTACGCAGAACGTTAGCACAATTTCTGAATTCACTAAGCAACGACGAGAAGCCGACAGCTTGCGAAATCATGCCTATGATTACAACCTTCAAGCGATCAAAATTTTAAAGAATTTTTGCGATGCTTCCAAAACTTTTGTACAGTAATCCATCTTGGTATCAAACTAAATTAAATAAAAACAAGGACCAGTCAGTAAACTGAAGCTTTTTGACTACCTAGGTGCGAGCCAATATGACTTAAATAACACTTAAGTCTGGTTTTACACGACGTGGCCTAACAGTACTTTTTAATAACGTAATATTTGTAATATTTAACGTAAATATTTGTTTGTTGCGGATCGTCTTCCACGCATTAAACCTACAACTTTTACCGGAATACATATACTCCGTTCTTCAAATTATTTAGAATAATTAATGTGTAACCTTACTAACTGCATCTTATGCGTTGTTACAAGCGCAACACCAGCCAAGAACATAACCATAGTATAAAAAGGTAAATTTCGTATAAAAAAATTAATCAATATAAAAATTAGTTAAAAATATTGACTGTCAACTTACTTAAACTCTCACATATTTAGGTGAAATGTCCAACCCTATAAAGTGACAAAACAAAATATACGTTTATAATAAATTTAAAAAAAAGGAAATTTAATTCGACAAATTATGATCCACTTTGCTCTAGTGTTACATTTATGTTTACATACGTCATTTAAGTAATAATAGTGATGAATTAATGGTATTCTGTTCAGGTGATAAAAGATAAAAATGTGATAAAAGATGAAAGACAATCTATCCAAAAGCATTGCAAGATTTTTATACTTGAATCTGTTTTGCTCTCTGATGAACTCTAATAAATAACTTAAATGGAAATCTCTATTCTTGGTACTACATCTTCTTTCTACTATAACCTAAATGCAACAAATGTTAAAAAGACATTTTTAGCGCGTTTGCTTATTTCGTCTGCGTTACGAGGTTATGTTATTTTCTATCTGCATCACATCATAACACATACAAGTTTGCAGTACAAAGGCCATTGCACATAAAATGCACTGATTACTTTAGCTCAACAACATTCAATTAAGAGAGGAACATGTCACATAAAATAGGATGCATCCACAAGAAACATTTTTAAATAAAGAATACGCCAGTATATAATATATTACAAAGACTTTTAATAATTCTTTGGCAAACATTGCATCAACTGACTGGAATCAACTGGAACATTTTTTTCAATTCGTCAGAATTAATTTGTTGTGTGCAACAACTCCATTTAAGATTTATATGATAAATCTGTCGAAATCTATTGAAGCACCCGGCAATTGATTGACCCATGCTGTAATTAGATTCATTCTGTTATATCCAGCCGGATCACAGGAAAAATTATGATACGATTATGTATTACAAGGATTATATTTTTGAAAGCTAGGTGGATCGTTTTATTCAGTAGTGACAACGATGTCGTAAGATATGACATCGACGATCTTGCCAGCGATTCAGACGACGACAAAAAGATGAAGGCTGCGGAAAACCGGGCTCTGAACAAGAAAAAGGCGACCGAGAGAAAGTCGCAGCATCAAAATTTATTCCTTTCGGCTCACAATCTGCACCTCCGGGGAGGCCTATCTACGGGCTATCTCAACATAAACCAAGATTCGCGAATCAATACCAGCGAAATTACCAACAACGATCTCTGTTTCGGATACGGAAAACAAGGACATTGGCGAAAGGACTGCCCTGACCTTAAACAACCCTAAAGAAAAGGCAAAAGTTAAGTGTGATACTGTTTCTACTGTATATAATTTTTCTGAATGCAATAGGTCTTATTCGCGGCGTCTTACTTACTGGGAGAACAGAGGCACTAATAAAACTATTTTAGAACTTATAAAATACGGATACAAAATCCCCTTTTTCACCACCCCTAAAAAGGCTTCTTTCAAAAACAACTGTTCGGCTCTTGACAATTTTTAAATAAGGAATTACACGAGTTACTTAAAACTGGAAGAATAAAAGAGATGGCTACTGAGCCACACGTGGTTAATCCACTGAGCGTTAGCTCGTTCAAAAATAAGAAGAGACTTATTCTTGACTTGAGATACGTAAACAAACACGATTTTCAGAGAATTTGTTGAGGAAAATGGTTTTATGTTTAAATTTGACATAAAACACATAGAAATTGCTCCAGAGCATCAAAAATATTTAGGATTTTCTTGGGTATTAAATGGCGAAAAAAGGTATTTTGTTTTTACAGTCCTACCGTTTGGTCTCTCTTCTGTCCCCTTTATTCCCCTTCACAAAAACAATGCGATTCCTCGTAAAACACTGGTGAGAACATGCTATAAAATTTGCATGTTTTTTTTTTATGACGGCGCTGGCACAAGCAATACCTATGAATCGACTCTGAGGGCGTCAAACTTCGTCCGAGGCTCGCTTAAGAAATTTGGGTTTGTCGTTAACAACGAAAAATCTCTGTGGAGTCCCACTCAAAACATGACATGGCTCGGCATTAGTCTAGATCTGAAGAAAAAACTTTTTTCTATACCTTTCCAGCGATTAATTTCTACTCTTTCGAGTTTACAATTCATTCTTGATTCCCTACCGTACACGTCAGCACGAAAATTAGCAAAATTTTGCGGAAAAATCACGTCCATGAAATTTGTTATAGGCAATTTGGCCGAACTGAAAATTAGACGAGTTTATTATTTTATTGAATCGCGAATATCATGGGACTCCCGAATGAGCATGTCACACGCTTCAGAAGCTGTGAAAGAACTGTTCTTTTGGAAGAGCAATCTGCTAAAACACACTAAGAGACCAATGACACGGGGAGATACTCCCTGGTTAATCGTTTGTTCTGATGCTAGCAATACAGGGCTGGGTGCACACACGTGGCACAAGAATAGAATGCATATTTCTATTAAGAATTTCACACTAACGGAAAGTATAATGCACTCCACGTGGAAAGAGCTATACGCTATACAATATTCGCTACAATCATTAAAATCAGTTTTAAGCAACAAAGCAGTACTTTGGAAGACAGATAATTACGCGAGCCATTGTATAATAAAAAGAGGCAGCTTAAAGGAAAACTTAGAGAATTGGCAGAAAATATTTTTGATATTTGTAGGAAACAAAAAATGGATTTAAATGTCGAATGGGTCCCAAGAAACCAAATTCAATACGCTGATAAATTAAGTCATTATACGGACACAGACAATTGGGAAGTCACAAAAAGCTTTTTTGAATACCTAAATAGCCTCTGGGGTCCATTCACCGTAGATAGGTTTGCTAATGACGAAAACAAAAAGGTTGGCAGGTTCAACTCAAAATATTATTGTCGGGAAACTGAATGCGTAAACGCCTTTAATACCTCGTGGGAAAAGGAAAATAATTTACCCGTGCCCCCGATTCAAACTATATCAAAGGTTTTGAAGCACATGCAGACCTGTAAAGCTTCGGGACACTAGTGGCCCCATACTGGCCTTCGGCAGCCTTTTGGCCATTTTTAACTGATTCAAACCGGGGACTTCCAAAAATTTATTAAAAACTTCAGGATCTTTGACAATCCCAATTTATGCGTTACTCAAGGAGAGTGCAAAAAATCTGCCATAGGTTCAAAGTATTTTAAAAGCAAAATAATAGCTTTCAAACTGCAATTTACATAAACCGAATCCACAGGGACAACGACGGTGTCGTCACTGGCCTAAGACATTTTAAAATCAATAGGCAATGTTTTTTACATTTTAGAACTCTTTGCAAGTCATTATACGCAACATTTGGAGAACGAAATTTGAGGCATTTAGCAGAAGATCTACCAGAATATATCTTAAATTCCAGAGCGAATAACACGATAAAAACGTACTATTATTCTTTTAAGTCATGGAATACATGGTGTAGAAAATATTCCGTATCAAAATTACCAGCTCTACCGCTAACAGTTGCGTTGCACATACTTAACCTAATCCAAATGAACAATTCTTATCCTAAAATTGGAATCGCATTCTACGCTATCCAGTATTTTCACAATTTGACAGGCTTTAAACGCCTACTACAACATCACACTCGCAAGAAAGACAAGAACTTAGAACTTTTAATATCTTTCTCTTGGGATTCTGTGGCTTTTTTAGGTTTTCGGAAATTAGTAATCTGAACAGATGTGACGTCAAATGTGACGTCAACTACAAAAATTGCTTTATGAAACTGTTCATAGCAAAAAGCAAAACATATATCTGCAGAGAAAGACACTGGGTTTGCATCAGCGCTTGCGGAAATGGGATCAGCCCAGTATATAATTTAACTGAGTATATGAAGTATGTACCTGCTGAGCCTGATTCCTATCTGTTTAGAGTGGTCACAGTTACATCAAACAACAAATTCGGAAGTTTTAAAAAGATGAACCGCCCAATCAGCTACACAACAACAAGAGAAAATGCACTCGATGCACTGGCATCAATCGAATTGGATAGGACAAGATTCGGACTTCACAGCCTACGTGCTGGAGGAGCAACAGCAGCGGCAATTGCAGACGTCCCAGACCGTCTTTTTAAACGACATGGTAAATGGCGTTCGGAGACAGCCAAAGATGGTTATGTGGAGGACGACGCAGAGCATTTACTATATGTTACAAGGAATCTAGGCCTTTGAAACACCTACCAAACCTAACTTTTTCGTACATAACTAGTACTACTAGTCGAAGTTCTTTGAGTCTTTCCTGTCGCAAAAATAAGAAAATAAATAAGGTTATTTTCTGTTGAGCGCAGCGAATTAGAAAACAAAACACTTTTCTATGTTGGGTAAAATCCGACAAAAATTTTTCACTAAAATCAATCATCAAAGAGATCTGAACAAGCGGACGGAGCGGACGTGTTTTTAAAACTTAGTAAAACTTGTTGTTTTGACTGTTGACAAATGGAGTTTGAAAATATTGTTTTAAATTCTGTTAAAGAAATACATAGAAGGAAAAAGAAAGCTGACTATGACAGCATAGTAACTAACACAAAAGACTTGCATCCTGAAATTATTGAGCAAACGCTAAAAGATTTATGTCAACAGAATATATTAAACAAAACGGAGAGAAATGGTACAGAAAGTTATTTATTTGTGAAACAAGTAGAAGAGGAGAAAGAAAATAGCACAGACGAATCTTTTCCAGAGGAAAAGAAAGATGTTGTTGACGATTTAATCGAAGATAAAAGTGGATATCTGTACGAGGAAGAAGTTAAAAGTTTTGGCCAGTTTATTAAATTTAAAAGTTTGACAACACAGGTTTGCGATTTAAAAGAATTTATTTCGTATAAACTGAGCAAGATCGGGGACAACTCGTCAAATATATTAATTAAACAACTGAGGAGTGAAATAGATTTCCTTAAAAAAGAAATAAAGGATTACAAAAAATTGGTTAGCGAAATTTTAAACAGTAATCAACGTGATCATTCAGTTGAAACGTGTAAACATGTGGAACCGATTAAACAGCATAATCAATGGAACAACGTAATCAAAGGTCCCTCAAGGTTTTCTACAAATAAAGTTGATAGAAATGAAGAATTACATCATAACAGATTTAACGACCTAAGAGTTGAAGATAATGACGATTCTAATCAACAAAGTAGGGGTGATCAAGATTGTAATTTTACGAAGAAGAGTCAAAATACGCACCACGTAGATGTCAACAACCATATTCGTTCGTCAAATATCTTTAAAAATAATGTAACACACAGACGAAGACCCAACCCTGTTATTAATCCGTTTCCCAAAAGAGATCAATTAGCTACGAATCATGAGCATCAAAATGTACACCATTCTAAGAAGATACGGATAATGACCGATAGTATACCAAAAGGTATTCGAGTGAAAGAATTTAATGAGCAAATAAAAAATGGAAATGTGAGATTTAAGATATTCCCAGGAGCAAGTGTCGAAAACTTAAATTATTACGTACACCCAACACCGGAACAAGAAAAACCTGATATTGTCGTTATCCATGTAGGAATCAACAATCTTTTATCAAGTCATCTGAATGCAGCGTCAGATAACAAAATTGCCGAACAGATCCTGGACATCGGAAAAAAATGTGTGCGTAACGGAGTAGAAAAAGTTTTTATCTCTGCCTTGGTTAGGAGCAGACGTGTCGACTCTAATAGAATAAACAGTATTAACAAACTATTAAGAGAAGGATCCGATCTACACGGTTATGGCTACACCAGACACAACAATATCAGAGAAGAACACCTATGGAAAGATGGCATACATTTACGAGAGAATGGTAAGATAATGTTAGCACGAAATTTTATAGCTTTTATAAATAATTTTTTAGATCAGCAGGGGTATTCAATAGGCTTGGACTTTTTTGCGATGATAATAAATCTGATATTCCTGATGAATGTGTTGGGAGTCAAAATAGAAATGATCAAAATACGACACAAAATTCTCACCAAAGTTCTTTAGATGAAATATATAAATTACGAATTAAGTACCCTTCCAATCCTCTTTTAGGCTATTTAAACATTAATAGTCTCAGAAACAAAATAATTGATGCAAGAGAAATTCCGACAAAATTTTCACCTGATTATTTTGTTTTTGCTGAAACCAAACTAGATGAGAGTTTTCCAAACGAACAATTCTATATTGATAACTATGAAATTAGAACTAGAAAAGATAGGAACAAAAATGGAGGAGGGTTAATTGAATATGTTAAGAAAGGAATAGCCTGTAGACAAGTTAATGATTTGGGTATAACAAATAATGAAATCATTTGCTCAGAATTAACGATAAGAAATAAAAAATGGACAGTTATCAGTATTTATAGACCACCTCATTATTCAAACTTAAACAACTTTTTTGAGGAATTAGAGATAGCTTTAAATAAAGCTCTATCTAAAGTCGAAAACATAATAATTATGGGTGATATAAATATCGATTGCCATAACTCGAACGATTCTGGTTTCGAAACCTTAAATAATTTCTGTGATATTTTTAGTCTTGAAAATCTTGTCAAAAACAAAACTTGTTTTGCTAGTCCTAACGGAACAGCTATAGATGTCATTCTTACAAATAGACCCAGATGTTTTCAACACACACTAACATGTGAAACAGGATTAACTGATCATCATCAAATGGTAACAACATTTTTAAAATCTCATTTAGCACGCTTAGCATCCAAGAAAATTATTTACAGAAGTTACAAAATTTTAATGAAGCCAACTTTTTACGTGATGTTGAGAACGCAAATTTTATTTGTAATAGTAAAGATCCTGAACTGAATTATGAAAACCTCATCAATGTTTTCACATCTATCATAGAAAAGCATGCCCCACAGAAGCAAAAAACTCTGCTTGGAAACGAGGCACCATTTATGACAAAAGAGTTAAAAAAGGCAATATATACAAGGTCTAGGTTCAAAAATAAATACAATAAAAATCCTACAAAAACTATACAAAACAAAATCACGTACAAGAAACAGAGAAACAAGTGTGTAAATTTATGCAAAAAGGCTATCAAAAACCATTTCAAAAGGGTAACAGAATCAGGTTTTATTTCCAAAAAAACGTTTTGGGAAATTGTTAAACCCTTGATATCAAATAAAAGTGGAATAAGCAAAGGAGATATAGCGATCGTTCAAAATGAAAGTTTAGTTACTGATAAAAAACAGCTAACCAAACTTTTCAACGACTACTACATCAATATTTTAGAAAATTCTTGTGGCATGAAACCAAATTCTATAAAATACAAGAATGTAAATGATAAGTCAAAAATGATTGAAGAAATTGTTGATAGTTTTGAAAATCATCCAAGTATCATTAAAATAAAGGAAATCAATGATTCTAACAACAATGAGAACTTTACATTCCAAAAAGTTGATGAAAATACAATTTCTAAACTGTTTAATGATTTAAACACCAAAGTATCAACAGGTGAAGATACAATACCATCAAAGCTGACAAAATTAGCAAAAAGGCACCTAGTAACGCCACTAACAGATGCTATAATTAGTAGCATAGTTTCAAACAAATTTCCAAGCAAAGCTAAGCGAGCTGCTGTAACGCCATTGGATAAGGGAGGAAAAGATAAAACTAAAATATCAAACTACAGGCCTGTCAGTGTTTTAAATGTTTTTTCTAAATTTTACGAAAGGGTTATGAAAGAACAAATAACCGCTTATATGGAATCAAAATTGTCGACCTTTCTCTCCGCCTATAGGAAATGCTATAGTACCCAACAAGTACTAATTCGCTTAATAGAGGAATGGAAGAGTAAACTTGATAAGAATTATGTGGTGGGTGCGATCTTGATGGATCTTTCAAAAGCTTTTGACTGTGTACCACATGACTTACTAATTGCGAAATTAGCTGCTTATGGATTTGACAATAAGTCTCTTCAATTCATTCTATCTTATCTTACTGATAGAGAACAAGCCACTCGAATAAATGGGATCTATAGTCTATTTCAAATTATCTTATCTGGTGTACCACAAGGTTCTATTTTGGGACCTATCATATTCAATATATTTATAAATGATTTGTTTCTTTTTATAGAAAAATATAAGCTACATAATTACGCTGATGATAACACAATATCCAACTTATCAAATTCTATTCCTAATTTGATAAATACTTTAGGAAACGAAGCTAAAACTGCCCTCTCCTGGTTAAAAGAGAATAAAATGATTGCAAACCCTGAAAAGTTTCACTCGATAATTCTGACAAAGAATAAGGCAGATAATTTAGGTCTAAAATTTAACATAGGAAATAAAACTATTAAAAGTGAAAATAACGTGAAATTACTAGGTTTGACTATAGACAATAAATTAAATTTTGACAGACACGTTAGTGATTTGTGTCGCAAAGCATCAGCTCAACTAAATGCCTTATTTCGATTTAGAAGTTTCTTATCCTTTCAAGCAAAATATATTTTAGTTCAAAGTTTTATCTACGCAAATTTCAATTATTGTTCCCTTATATGGTATTTTTCTTCTTCTAAATCTTTATCTAAAGTCGAAATGATACAAAAACGAGCATTAAGATTTCTGTATAATGATACGGTAAGTACATACGAAAATTTTACTTAAAAATTCCAGCAAGAGTCACATGAATGTAAATCGCTTACGGTCATTGTGTATAGAAATCTCTAAAACTATAAATAACAGCAGCCCTCTTTTTATGAAAGATATATTTTGTTTAAATTATAACGGTAGGACAGTCAGAGAACAAAATACAAATAATTTGGTAGTCTCAAGGAAAAGGACCGCGACTTTTGGAACTAATAGCTTATCAGCTCTGGGACCAAAGATTTGGAATAACCTACCATCACATTTGAAACGATGTGACAACCTTAAAGTTTTTAAAAGCATGATAAAAATGTGGGACGGATCTAAATGTAACTGTGATGAATGTAAGGTCCCTTTATAGAACTTTGTTGTTATTATTGTTTATATATATAAAAAAAAGGGATTTTATTTAATTGTAAACATAAAAAATTTAGTCGATTTAGATTAGTTTTCTTAATTACTTTTTTTTTTTGGAAACTATTGTAAATATGTGAATAATCGACTTTAAATAAATTGAAAAGAAAAAGAAAAAGAATAAAAAATGTTTATACATGTTTTTAAAAGCTTTATGTGACTTCTTAATTTATATTTTTACATTATTTTGTGTTTCTATTATAATTGTTTCTAAATTCATCGGATTTAGTTACTTCATTTTGGACGGAAGGTTGATGGTGCAACATAAGTTAAGTGCTTCACTGTGGTCGTAAAAACATGTCAGCTGCTTTTACCAATGTGGGAAGAGGGCAGAATAGTTCGAGTATATTGCCCAAATTTGCATTCAGATTATCTCATAACTCATGTATTTGAATTTAAACAACAAATAAGGATAAGCAATTCCTATGAATTTTGACAAGAACTTACATTTTTTCCGGGAAAACTCATGGTTAGCCCAAAAATTAATCAAATTTGCATGACGTTCACCTCATAAGTTATACGGCTCGGTGAAAATGATCCTAAATTTGCGTATCATTTACCTCATAAGTTATGTCTGTAACAAAATGTTATTTGTTATTTTTGTTTCTATGCAATTCCTCTCAAAAAATACGAAGACATGGTCTTTGGCTAAGACAGTAGTTAATTTGTTGGCAAAGTATCTCTTTAATAATGGTCGTCGTCTGTCTGTCTGTGTGTCTGCGAAAGCCGTGTCCCGTAACGGAAACACGAAAGTGCGCATGTATTGATGCGCACTTTCGTGTTTGCGATATATTTCTGTCCACTTTGTTGCAACGGGTTAATTTAAAGGACAGACGACCCCGTGATTTTTTCCACGGGCTAACGACTAGTCTCGATAATAATATCCATATACGTCTGTCTGTCATGCAAAATGGTAGCTTAGCTGTGCAAGTAGCGAGAAGCACGCAATGCGATATAAAATGGATGGGCGAACCAGTGGATTTTTTCCACGGGCTAGCGAGTAGTCTTTTAAATTCTTCCTTGCTCTTTACAGAAGCCATAAATTGATGTCTGTGATGTTTGTGATTTCAAAAATGGTACAATTTCTTTGGTTTTGCTAGCTCTTGCAATATATGAATAACAGCTTTCATGATAAGAAACAACACTGGTTAAAAAATCAGCAGGAGTAAGTCCTGTAATTAGAATCTGCAACAAGGAAATCGTTGTAATTAGCCCTTTCCATAGCTCGTTCAAGAACGTTTTTTTGAAGCATCTGCTGACGGTGACACTACACATCTTTCTCTGCTGTAGTACCTTTCCGACACACTATTCAGTTAAGATACAGGCTGTCAAAATACGTTGAGACAAGACAGCTAGTTTCTAAGTTCGCCACCACAAGTAGTTGAGTAAATTCACACAACTTGTCGTTTGTTATTTGGTCGAGTCCAAACTATTGCTAATCGTTGCTGACGTCAGCATGGCCATTTTCCACGAATTTCGAGGCGTTGACATGGATTATTTAGCTGCGCTATCTACCTGGCCTACGTGTGTGCAAAAGTAGAGATTCCGCAAACAAAACTGCCGTTGTCTTAATATTTTGTCCAACAGTCAGTGAAAACCTTAATTAATCGGTAACCGATTATTGTTAACTACAAGGCATGTACAGACTAATCAAGTATATAAACTAATTATTGCATGGTACGAACCTTTTCTGACAATATTGACAACACTTAATTATGTTTTTAGCGTGTGTTCTTCCTCTCTTTTAAAATGATGGCTTAAAAAACCCTGGTCACATAGGATTATGTCAAAAAATTGCAGGCGAAGAAGATATAAAATTTATTACCAGGTTAAATTTCTGTACATTTTTTGACTATGTTAAAACTTATACTAATAAACAGGCTATTTCAGAAGGGGCGTGCGATAGCACACGCACAACCTTACACACGGTTAAAGTGTGATGTATTTCAGTAGTTAATTTGACGTGTATTTTTAAAGCCGATAAAGGTGAAGCGAGGTTTTTTCGTTATGATTTTCTAATATCTTTTTTACACTAAGATATTGTTAGGTAAAATAAATATCTGATTAAAAATTAAAAAACATCATAGATACTGCCAATAGATAAAACGATTCTGCCAGCGGCGTGACCGATAGTTGATTAATATAGCGTAGTGCAGGTGCCTAACAAGAAATAGCAGTTCAGGTTTTTTTAATTAGGCACCTATGAAAATATTCTTTCTTGTGATGTTGGCAGTAAATCTAGTAATCACAAGAAAAAGCTTTTGAGAAAAGTTTTAAAGGCTGCGGAAATGGAGAGATGTGAGAAATATGCTTATAACACTAAGTTTTTTAAAATAAATACAGTCGACGCTCGACATCTCGAACTATCAGGGGACTGACGAAAAAGTTCGAAATATCGAAAGTTTAAGATAAAGGACATTTGAGGACCTTTAAAGTTCGAGAAAGCAAAATACCCGTACTTGTTTACGAAAGTTTATGTTCTTGATTAGATTGTTTAACTGAAAAAACGAGGAACAGAAACAATACAGAATATATAGATAATAGTATGTATTTATTACTAAAGGAAAAAGCTGTGTAACATTTTAAGTTTCTGTGCTTTGACAATTGTTTCCAAAGAAACTTAAATACTACTCTGTTTTCTCTGGTAGCCATCTTTGAAATGAGGAGGCTTACAAAAATCTTCAATTGTAAACATTCGAAAGTCTTTTTTATGCCTTAATCGAATTTTTATAAAATCAAATGTTTTGTTCGAAAAATAAAGCAAAAGATTGAGATATCGTGATGTTAAAATGAGCTGACGGGACCGGAAAAATAGTTTGACAAAGCAAAAGTCCATGACGGAGTTCGAGATATGAAAGTATCTTGCGTACAAAAGACTGCAATATCTGAAGAGACTGGAAAAAGTTCGAGGCAGTGAAAGTTCGAGATAACGGGTATTTGAGATATCAAGCGTTGACTGTAACTCCTTTATCTTTTTCAGCTAATAAACTGTTCTAAATCAAAAGTTTTGTTTCACAACTAAGTTTTTAAAATCATCATTATTTTCTGTACAATGGAATATGAGCATTTTGAGCGTCGAGAAACAGTAATGAGCACTTTAAAGAAAAGCATTCTTAGATTTTAGGCTATTTAGTTAAATCAAAATTCTTATAATTCGCTAGTTTTCCCTGACGTCAGCTTAAATCCTTTTCCCCGAATTTCCAGGGCTATAACACACCAATGCGAATAACGTAATTTTTATACTAATTCGCATGCGATGAGAATTACATTTTTTTGGTGTGAACAGCCTCTTATTTGCATGTTAGCTATGTTATTTGTACATAAGAATTAACATCAAAACTTTTGAAAATTTTTCATGCGAATAACAAACACGAAAGCACCACCGCTAGACCTTTCTTATGACTTAAACGTGTTGTTTTACGAAGTTTTTATCAAAAACATTTGCTGTGATTTTTCCTGCTGAAAAAAAAAAAAGGATAAAGCGACAAAAAGAAGATACAGTTAAGCTGAAAGTAATTTTTCTATGACTAGCGCATTTACGAAAACGATGGTTGAAATATTTTAAATGCTATTTCTCTTAATGGTGCATCTACAACGGCGGCGTTTTTAAAAATAATAGACAGCTCCCGTTGACTTAAATATTTTTTTCCGTTAAAATATAAGAAAACACATAACTACATTTTGATGAACAGAATCACCAATACAGTTATTATCTCTTCGTGTTCTGCTTACACAGGTACACTATTTAGTTTTCTTGGTACCATGTTATTCAACAATCGAGACCATTGGTTCAATTCATTATTAGTATGAGGGCGTTCAAATCGCATCGAGACACTTCAATTCATCCAACTTGTTGAACAGGAGTATAAATCATGCAGACATGTCCACTGTCTGATCATACATGAGAACTTATTCGGTAGTTTTTTCGGGTGGTTTACTCTCCATCAGCAGGTTGTTTTTCTTTCTTTCTCGTATTTCTTTCATCGTCTCCTCGATAGACCGTTTGTCTTGTTTATTCTTGCTAGGAACTAAAATGAAAGTAATGATCAATCATGCAAGCATCGGTTATAATTCTCGAGGTCCTATTTTGACACTTTAGTTTCGCAAACAATTTCTCAAAGTCGCAAATGTTCCTCTGGGTACTGAAAAGCTGGGTATTGAACTAAAAAACGTTTAGCCTATAAACAAGACTTACCCATGCCGTATGATTTATTAGATTTTGTCAATTTAGCTGCTTCTAAACCACTGCTATCTCCTACTATTTTGGCGTACTTTTCGAAGTATTTCTCTTGTTCCATGTTGCTTGTTTTTGAATGACGCTTACGAGAAGGTTTGTTGACGTACGAATCTTCAATATCCTTTAAAAACGTATATAAAATTAGTACAAAAACAAAACAACAAATAAACAAACATGTAACAAACAAATAAACGAACAGCCCCTGTAACCGTACAAACTAACATAAAAGTAAAAAAAAGAAGGCAAATAAACTCTAACATACAGCCTCCAACTTTGCTTTGGCTTCACGTGCAGCAGCCTCTGGATCGTATTCCTACAATAACAGACTATATAGATATAAACAATGCACCTGATAAAATCATCGATGCAAAATCTTGATCAAAAATTCTTACTTCACCGTTTCTCATAGCCTCCAGTTCCTCCTCACTGGGCGTGAATTCCTATAATAATACAAGTGTCGTGAACATAAACAAGTAGGAAGTATAGCAAACTAGTAATTAGCCCGTAAAAAATTTACAAAAATTTGCTGAAAGATCCCCATTTAAAAATACGGTTGTTATTATTATAGAAACAAGAAGGATTTATACCGCATAACGTCTTGTAAGGATAGTAAGGACGCAAGGAAAATTTTTTTATCAGTTTGAATTGGAACTTTTTAAAAATATTTTTTTCACTCTTAAGATTTCAATCTGACCATATTACATCACCCTTGATGATGTAATAAGGTAGTAAGCATAGATTATTACTAGAAATATCTTGCAAACGTACAAAACTTTTAGGCCACACTTTCTGAAAAGTTTTGTACGTTTGCAAGATATTTCTCTACCTATGCTCTTGATGATATCTTGAAATTTTGTAGATTAAGAATGATCTCATGAAAAAATGGATGTTTTTAAAACATATTTATGACATCGCAAGTTCCCGGATTTTAAATAATTAAATCTTCAATAACTTGAGAACAAAAAAATCTATTTATTCTCATCAACACATGAAAATTTCATTTTTAACGCACAGACCCCTTTATATTATTATATTACCTTCCATGAAAAAACAAATATTTTTTAAAAAAAATAAAAGGATTCCTAGAAAAAAAAAATCAAGGTCTTTTATATGAAATCAAATTGTTTTTTCGCAGGAGGTAATTTAAAGTGTGAACAATCATGTCTAGTCAAAACATATAGATAACAGCTAAGGACACAAAATATCCAAATGAAGCCACACAGAGCATCAGAAGAACTTACTTTTTTCCAAACAATCAAATAACGATCTGTATCTTCCTCACCAAATGCAAATGACGATAAACCAGCAGTTTCAGCAACATCATGTCTGCAATACAACAAACTAGCTGTATTCCACATCAAAGAAAATCAACAACAAATAGTACAGCATGTGCGCGCGGATATAAGGCCATTTACAAACTAATGAAGTTGATTGGACTAAGTATCGGTTAATTAGCAGACAAATGGATGAAGACGAGGGGGCGTAGAAAAGTTTGATTAACAGTCGTTATAAGACAGCTCCGATTCAGCACGTTAACACCCCCAGGATCAAATTTCAAATAACGTCGTCACAAAGACGCAGTTTAAACTTGTCCATGTTGACGGCAAAATTAGGTTTTTGCTTAGTTCCAAAGTACTAAACGATTGTTGTTTCTACTTTCAGCACACGCTTAATTTATCAGCTTTTAAGAGTCGTCATGGGTGGTGGGGTGGATTGTTTTGTGCAGAAACTGCGTCTAGTTTTTTCATCGTTGTTTACCTGAAGAAATGACAGAAAAATTCCAAGAATACTATGTCGATAACTTACGCGATACTTCGATGGATTTGATCCATGGTTTCAAAGATCAACTTCTTCTCCTCTGCAGGTCCTTGCAGAAATTTATTTATCCTCGTCTCAATCTGTAATAAAAAGAAGATAAAAAACAAACATTAAAATAAGCAGTAAAAGTCGTTTTTCTCGTTCACTTTCAGCATAATTTTTTTCAAAAAAAAGTTGCTATAGAATTAGGACTACGCTTGCGAAATTAGATACATGCAGAAGTAAATTTAAGCTTGAAAAAAGATATATGTGTAATCTCCTTCTTACTCGAGGTCGAGGACACCCGAGGTAAAGGGAACTCAATTCTATTATAAAACAATGGTATCGTTTAAATTCAAAGCAGCTTGCACATCTACGACTCATAAATTTAAATATAAAGATATTTTTAGCACAGCTTAGAAAATTTATGGTCACCACAGAAAATTTAAATATAAATCCCAGGACATTTCAGGATGTTGCAATAGGTGGCTACACAATGCAAACTTCATTTTTAAGCAACATGTGCACCATTGAATTCTGAAACCTTTCTTTAACCTTAAAATTAGGACTAAAACATGAATTCAAATTAAAAAAAAAAAGGATTCTTTGACTTGGATATGGCATTGATATTTACAAATCAGAACAAACAAACTTTTAAAGTGTAAATTAGTAAGTGTAAATTTGAAAAACATGTCTGTTAACAGTAAAAAAAAATCAATTTATTTTTCAATAAGCAAGCTGAAGTAATGAAGTTCTAAAAGCTTCCTAAAAAAGGTAACAAATCGGTCTGTACCAATGATCACCGTGACATTAAGATTTATGATCTTAATGTCAGGTGGCTCATCCATTAGTTATGAAATCTTAAAAAAAAATATTAAAAATGTTGCTGAATGATGCAAAATAGAGATATGCTTAAGAAATCTTTAATTAAAAAGTTTTATGTCTGAACTTCTGTTACATATGTTTTCAGTAAAATTTGTAAAAAAATAAATAAAATATTTAGATTTGCAAAAAAAACTTCTTAACATAAATATTTTTCAGGACAATTACAAGACATCTTCAATTTTATTTCAAAATTCCAGGAATTGTCAGTACAAGTTTATTCTCTCAGAACTTTCCAGGACCGTGGTCACAACATGTAATTTGTCATTTTTGTTTTCACATTTTTTGAACTCAATGACATGCTTACCTGGACTCGGAACTGTGCTTTTCGTTTCTTCTCATCTTCTTTAAATCGCGCAGCCCTTTTCTTCGCCTCTATAAAGAACACGTTACATGCTTTAAATAAAATATTGTGCAAACGAAGCACGGTGCCACAAAAATAAATTAAATAAAAAAATCATGTTTTGCATATCCTAGTCATTTCCGTGTGGAAAACAGTTAGCGCAACTCACAAAAACGCATATGAATTAGCCTTTTCAATTAAACTCACATATGGAATTTAAATGTAGGCACATTTGATGTTGAAATTAACGCCATATATATGCCCAAACAACGTAATTGTTCAGTAACATCTCTTGTGTGGAATTGTTAAACCATAAAAGTTCCTCATAAAATCGACTGTCGTGAACAGTGATCTCGCAATTTTTACGTCATTGGCAGCCAAGCTTACCTTTTTTACATCACTATGACACGTGATATGACACGTGATACAGGATAGATCTAAAATTATCGTACCTTTTACCTTTTCTTTTGTTTCTTCGTCAACTGGAACACTAGGTGGAGCGTCCATTTTCCCCAAAATGGAGCCAAGCAAGTCCATTGCTCATAATAATTTTACTATTGCGATATTAGGAAACTTAAAACAAGAACGGTTAAAGAATTTTGTAACATAAAGAAAATCCACTATGGTTATGTCGGTATTGTAACACACGATAAATATGAATAGTGAAGAGAAATAACATGTTATATATAAAACATTTAGAATTTAAATTATTTTATTTTAAAAAGATATATATTATAGTTTTACATATGAAAATAAAAATGTATAATAATTAAAATTTTGTTTTTTTTGTAAATCACAACAGCAAGTTCGACATATTCAGTATTCCTATTGCAACGAACATTCAGTATTCTGAGTGCAACAAACATTCAGTATTCCGAGTGCAACAAACATTCAGTATTCCTATTGCAACGAACATTCAGTATTCCTATTGCAACGAACATTCAGTATTCCTATTGCAACGAACATTCAGTATTCCTATTGCAACAAACATTCAGTATTCCTATTGCAACAAACATTCAGTATTCCTATTGCAACGAACATTCAGTATTCCTATTGCAACAAACATTCAGTATTCCTATTGCAACGAACATGCAGTATTCCTATTGCAACGAACATTTACTATTTCTATTGCAACAAACATTCAGTATTCCTATTGCAACGAACATTCAGTATTCCTATTGCAACGAACATTCAGTATTCCTATTGCAACGAACAATCAGTATTCCTATTGCAACGAACATTCAGTATTCCTATTGCAACGAACATTATTCCCGTTGAATCGAACACTCTAGGAGCATCAAGACATGATTTTTCAAAAAACATAATTCCACAAACGCACAATGCGCACGACACAAAATTAAAAACGGTAAAACAAACGGCATGACATGAACACAAAAGGACCAATCAAACAAACTACAAAATCTTTTATCGAGTGCATGAGTGTACACATAACAATAACACAGGCAGAACCCACAGCCCAATCATAGCTACAACCCCAAAAGGCGTTTTAAAACCCTTACTAACCGTCAACGACGCTAACCAATGCATCTCCCTTTTCTTGTTCTGCCAAGAATACCCCGAACAGTGTACGGAAACAAACACTAAAAATTCAAACCCAAATACGAGAAAACCGAACAAAGGGAAAGACCAGGACCATAACAAACCACGCGTAAACAAATCTATGACAATATCAAACCATTCACCAAAAGCACTTTCTTGTCGCAGTTGGCGAGCTGCAATGCCATCTAAACAACGAAAATATTTTTTAATACAAGTCTGAAACCGTCAGAGTGGCATGCTCTACATAACAGACAATAAAGTTTGTGGTAAAAAATGGCCGCACATGCAGGCAAAATTTCACTTGCCAACCTACTGATCATGAAAGACGACACAAAAAAAAACATTCCAAGTTATATAGGTACTTAGAACGTCAAAAAAACCATACAAGAATTTTTAACTTTCAGGGTGGCGAGATACGTTATATATGCTTGTACTACAAAACTTTGCACTGGCATTTATTTTTTGTTGTTTTATTCAGCTACTGTTTGGTTATTAGGTTGGCTATTAAGTTTCTCGCCATCTTTTAAATATAAAAAAAATAATAAAAAATAACAAAATGTCCTAAATTATTATTTAGCCTTACATGATGAAGATCAAAAAAAAAAATTGGGCCATCAACGATGCAACATCTTAACAAAAAATTTCCAGGAAAAAAAATTATGCCTGAAATTTCAGGAAATTTCTAAAGTTTTCAGAGTACAGACCATGCCAGCATAACTAGCAATTAATAACAAAATTTACCTGTAACATCAAGAGCTGCAGAGATAATGATAAACACGATAAAGTGAACTTCACTGTGCATGCAACAACCAACAAGAAGAAGCAGAATGCGAAGATAACCGATCAAGTTTGGTACGTACAACAAAATGTCTGTGTATCTTTTCATTTTTATCATTGTGATTATTATATTTACGTTGCCTTAAATAAATAATGTACTAAAAAATATCAAAAACGATAGAATCAACGTTTATAGTTACTGTTATACCAAATTCTTCATGCTTTTTCGAAGCTGTTTATAAAAAAACATAGAAAATTTAGGGCCCTCAGACTTCTGACTGATAAGAAGAATATCTCAAAAATCATGAGAACTTGTGTTGTCGACAAAAAGGACACCAGAAAAAATAAATAGATCAAATTTAACCAATAAACTATGTTTTTCAACGATATGTTTTCTACAAGTACTTTTCATTTTTATATCTCATTTCAAAAACATAATATATAAATATAAAATAATACAAGTCTATAATTCGCTTGAATGTTCTTCAGGCGTACATACGCTATCTGTTCAAAAATTACAATTTGCTTTAATCTCTGAACAAAACAAAGCCGTCATTAGTTACGATAGAACTCGTACAAATGAGACTAACCATAAAATTTCTAAAAGCTGATACTAGACCAGAACATTTTTGTTAAATTTAACACTTCTTTGGGTGCAAGTGGGGTAAAGGGGGGAGGGGGGAGGTTAAACAGCCCAAACATAATTTAAGCGAAAATATTGAATAGCATTAAATGAACTGAATGGTGGAGATAAAATTTGCCGACGTCAAAAAATTTCTATGACGTCATCATTTTCTTTGACAACACATGTTTTTACTGCTGAAAATTTTGGGGTGTTATTTCACGTGAATGTTGTTGATGGCATTTATCTCACCTCACTTAGTAGAGGAGGGGGAAGGATAAAAATAAATGAATTATTGCACACATCAACCTTTTTATACTAGGGGACCCCTTCCCCCTCCATCTCCCCCGAGTATTCGTAATAATTCATTCCTTCCTATCCGCATTTTCTTCTATAATTTTAATTATCTCTAAAGTTATATAACGTAAATTAAATACATTATATCATAATTCAAGTATAAAATAAAAATTCATAAATTTCAAATAAATTACATAATACATAAAAATGCTTTTGGCCGTTCAATTATCAATTTGGCCGAGAAAAATTCTACCTCTAATTCTTGTTATTTTTATTTATCATTTTTTAAAATATTCTTTAAAAACATAAACATTAAAAGTTGTCGTTAAATTTTTGATATATTAAAAATTTCAAAGTTATTGATTACCACACACACTCCTTACCAAGTTAATTACCAGACTCCTTATCAACTACTCATTCTTCTTATCTTGTTTCCTGAAAAACAGAAACAATCTCTTTATTTTCATTATATATTATCGAGATTTCAATAAATATTCTAGGAAATTTTATATCGAATTTACTGATTGCTTTACGTTTTCCTGAAACAATGCAAATTTTTTATTATTATTTTTTTTTTATATGATGAGAGAAGAATCTTATTAAATCCTATTAAATTATCATTATTCTCATGTTCGAGAAACTTCAGAAAAAATATTTTTTCTTACCGTTTTAATTTTTTCGTCAACAATGTGAGTGTCGGTACAATAACCACGATACACGTCAAGAGAACAATTACAGGCCAGTAATATACGGACGAATAAACCTGAAAAATAATACCTACTATGAACGCATTCAAAACAACTTTTAGTGCCAGAAACTTTCCCATTTAAAAAAGAGGACACAATAAATTGAAATCGTGATAATTTCCAAATCCTTTTTTATGATAAAGTATAAAACAACATAACGCACCACAAGTTGACCTGGTTTGTCGTTCTTCTTTGAGTGAAATAAAAAAACTTAAAAGCAAATATTAAGTGAACCGTGATATTCAATAACCTTAAATGAACGTTAAATCCTGTAGAAGAGAAAACAAAAAACACATCTATACATACCACTTTGATGCGTCTCCATCTCAACAACATAAAAGATTGTACAAAAAATCCACACGATAAAAATTTAAACACGGCACCAAACACATGAACCGGTATTCTCAACAGCAATGGAAGCTCTGAAAACGTCATTCCAAACATATTTCTGCAGGCAAAGCACAGCTACAAATTAGACAAAAAAACCTTTCACTAAAATTTACAAGGTTAACCTAGTTCTTAAAAAAACTCTAATTCCTTTGCATTAAGCGCTTTACTTCTTATCCCTATTAAATATGATACCGTGGTATTATTTTTTATCACATCAAAACTAACACGTTTTTCAATTTAGGACTTGGTTAAAAAATGGTTGGTTGCACTAAAATATTATGGAAACTACTCAAAAAATAAACAACAAAATACTTGTGTTTCTGCTTCACCTACAGGTTAAGCAATATCTTTTTTCAGTTTCTGCTTCTTAACCATTACTCCTTCTTGCAAAGAGGACATTGAAATTCTTTGCAAAGAAGATGATGAAACTCTCACCTGTCGCTCTGCAATAACACTTAGAAACTCCATCGTAAACATGATAAAATAGCCAACATAAAAACCATGCCATACAGAAAGGTAAAGTAACGTCAGCACATGTGATAAAGTTTTGTTGTTTAGAAATTTTAAACGGCGGAACAAATACCTGTACAAGAAAAAACAAGTTGATTACAAGTGCCACTATCCTAACTAAATGATAAGAAAACAGGTTGGCTTTACATCATTACCCTCTTACCATATGACCAACAACTATAGATGAATTCCCCTGTGACGTTATTTGTTTACTTTTCAGCGATTAGCTCTTTGGCGTTGGCATTTGCGTGGGAGGCGTGGGAGGTTAAAACATGCTAAGATTTGGTGAGAAGAGGGCTGTTCCTGTGGATTTCTTCTCACTGAAACTATTATCAAGTGTAGATTGATGCCTTATGATTTATTTGAATGCATTTAAAGTTCTAACGAAATGAATTGAAAATGAATTTGCTTCATCGGTCACGCAGATGCCAGGGCCGAAATAGCTCACCGCTATAAATGTTAACAAAGGAATTCATCTATTTAGACATATCAAGATTATAGTTTGAAGGTTTTTTACACAGAAAAGCAACTGAAAAAGCCCAGGGGCTTTAACACTTTTCGCAAGGAAGGCAATGCAACGTAACAAGCAAGAAATTAGAATAAATGACTTAGCTTTAAGAGATGGACAAACCAATTCATAAGAAAGTCTGTCTACAACGCTGTGCATATTACTGAATATTTTGCTACATGATCTAAAATTTCTTTTGTTTTTAGGAGCAACCATACCATTTAAAAGCGACACTAAAGTCATCTACACTTCAACAACAATATCAACAATATGGTAACTGTTCAGGTCTACTTATTAAACACTACGCTTGTGAAGTATTTTCTTGGTGTAGAAAAAGTCCAAGGTATTTCACTTATCCAGGTTGTCTATGTGGATTGGGCACCCTATATATATGACTTTATGGCCGTATAAGAAATACAGAACAACAAACCTTCCAGCCCATTGATTAGTATTGATGTTGAAGCTCTCAATGATGTCCTAAAACATAAAAAAATTTATGCAATGATCATGCTGAAAACGCGCATTTTTAGTAGAATCAAATGAAAATCGACCACACACATGATCGCGGCCTCTACAATTATGTGCATAGAACGTTTGCCCCTCGAACACCTGGCGGACCCCTTCCTCTATAGTGCGGTTTTCAGATATTGGAACAAGGACAACAGTTTCAAGCTGGGTATCAACTCAAAGTATTTTTTGAATGTTCATTTTCACTGTTATATTTTCTAAGGTATAAAACAGAAAACTGAAGTCTTGGTACTTATTTTATTTGCATGAATTCGACCATAATTAAAGAAAGATAAAATTCTTTATGATTAAGAACTCAAAAGCTTATTTATTTACTTAGGGTTTTTTTTCAAACAATTTTTTCTTCGTGTCTGTCTACTTGCACTTTAACGGACCTCAGCGGCCTGTACGCAGGGTCGAGAAACCGATGGATCGCGGGTCTATGTCGGCCGATAAATTCGCGAAGTAACAGCAATTGCTACAAAAATAGGTCAAAAGAGTAGAAAAAAGGAGGAAAGAAGAATAAACAAAGGATTACTACGTGTTTTTTAAAAAAGTTATAATAAAAATTACTGCTTTAAAGAAAAATATACATGTCAAAATGATTTTAGGGGTCAACATTTTGAGGTCGTTTTAACAGATTTTAGAGAAGACTCCATTTTTTAAGGTAAGTCAGGAGATTGAGGGAGGGTTTCCACTCAATTTACATCTAATTTTCTTTTTCAGAGAATTTCTGACAATTAACTTACCTGAAAAAATGGGCCAAAGATGAACTGTCTCAACTTGAAGTTTCTCAGTCCATTCCACTTAGCACAACCGTTCTTATCGACTCCTTCATAGCTTAATCCAATTAAAATACATATGCTTTCCTGTAAGGGAAAAAGTAGAATATAAGTATTTCCATATCTATTTCAATTTTTTGTCATGTAAAGTTGTACAAAAGGAAACAGGGCAGGTTCATCTTCTTGGTTTTTTCAAAAAAAAAAAATTTCAAAAAATAATCCACCCCAAACTTAAAGTTTCCACCACCGTGTTGGTAAGGATTTTGATCTACAAAAATTCCCTATCACAATTCATGTCAAAAAAACAGGAAAGAGTGATGCCTGTTACATGATGGCTGATGATGGCTGTTAGCTCTTTCTGATAATTTTCTTACTATTCTAACAATAATTAATAAATTAAGATGCTAGGCTAAAACAAAAAAAGAGAAATCCGCCTTTTTAATACAATGTACCGTATATATAAATGGTGCGATTTTGGTTTGGAAAACAACTTTTTAGTACTTTACATTGAAATTGACATTTTCGCAGTGTGCTAATTTCTCACACACAAATAGTAAGACAAACTTGCAGATAATGGTAAAGTGCGTAAACTATTGTAAGTATTCATAAAATACAAAATCATCCAGAACTTTAATGTTTATAAGATAGTGCCTTTGAAAATGGAAGTGATATAGTGTGGCGTCTTTCCACCTTTTAATTGCTTCAATATTATTAACAAAAGTAAGCTAGGTGGGGAATTTTGCTCTTAAACCTGGATAGGATTATACTTTCACACTCTGTGAACAATTGTGTATTATAGGCGATTAGCTACGTACACAGAACCACCAGACAATAACATATTTTGAAAATTGGACATAATATATTAATCCCATCTGTAAGACTTTCCAAAGAAACGGCTTGTCCTAAAAAAGGTTAAAAAAATTATGTTAGACCAAAGTTGTGTTACTAAGAGATAATCCTTATGTAAGCAATGTTTATTACTCCTACCAAAAATTCTGCAGTAAGTTGGTCATCACAACGGTAATACGGATCAAATACTGCGTACATAATCATCACACAAAAGGCTGCAAGAAAACGCTTAGCACTTTCAAAATACCTAAAACCAACAAGCAGTAGCATTGGAGATAAGACATTGCCTACTTAACTATACACTATACACTGGAAAGATGTTAGCATAATAAGCTACAAATGACCCTTACCTAGTTGAAATTTGATCTAATGCTTCGTCATCAACCAAGGAGTTTTGAACAAACTTCAAGTAACGCTTGAAGGAAAACTAAAGCAAGTAATTGAAGTTAAATCAGTTCTGTACGCTTAAATGACAAGTAACAAAGTTAAAAAAAAACTATACAGAACAAACATTCTCTGCGATGCATGACGAGCCTTTATCAATTCCAAAGTTCCACAAAAAATAACTACGGGTATCTTTTAATCAATTGTGTCACGTATTTTATTGCCACAAAGGTTTATAAATCTACAATGTTTGTTCTATCAATAGATTCAAAAAATGAAAGACAATGGTAAAAGATTCAACCTTAGCACAGTAGCTTATAGCATGCACAAGCATCCTGTGTAAGTGTTAAGAAAACTGAAATACACGTAAAGATCTAATACAAGCAGGAAAATTATGCTATACCATATTACTGCAATATGTTACATATGTTGTTGGTAAAATGGTCAGCAAACATACCTGTGGGCCACCGAGAAATCCACAAAAGCAATAGGAAAATCCAAATATCTAGATATAAAGAAGAAATGAAAATGACTACATCCCCCACAATTCAGTAAATTGTACAGTAACTTTTCACATCAAATAAAAGGTTGCAACATACCTCTATAAGGGTCGGTTTGACTTCAATGCAATGATCTATTTGATCTGAACTTAGCTGTTCCTAAAAATGTACAAATCACATTACGCCTGCAAGAACACTGAAAAATTATTTGTTATAGTTGAGACAAACTACAACACACCAAAATGACACAGAATAACATTGTTTATCTGTTAAAATTGAAGTTAGTTAAAAAAACATTCTAATAATACATATATGACACTGTTCATTTGTCACAGTTACGATTAGTTACAAAACACCAAAATGACATACAAGAACACTGTTTATTTGTTACCGTTGAGGATAGCTGCAAAGCACTGAAATATTATACAAGAACAAGGTTCATCTATTAGAATTGGGATTTTCTGCAAAACACTGAAATATTATACAAGAACAAGGTTCATCTATTACAATTGGGATTTTCTGCAAAACACTGAAATATTATACAAGAACAAGGTTCATCTATTACAATTGGGATTTTCTGCAAAACACTGAATAATATACAAGATCACTGTTTCTCCATTACAGTTGAGACTAGCTGCAAAGCACTGAAATGACATGCAAAAACACTGTTATCTGCTGCAGTTGACACAAGCTGCAAAACACTGAAATGATGTATATATAAGAATACTGTTCATCTGTTACAGTTGAGGTATGTATTAAGTTACCTTTTGTCATTAGTCTTGTTTGTTTGTAAAGTTAGTCTACTAAAGATTTAAAAATAAACTATTGTGAGTAACCATTCGATAGACATGACTTGAGAAAGGTTACGTCAATTGCAGTTTCTCTACACTTCTTCACACATGATTATACATATTAATAAGTTATTATAATTTACATAAATAATAATTTTCACAAATAATAAGAGGCATTTCTCTATTCCTTAGCAAATATCATTTTTTAACATATACTGTGAAAATCATCTCTCATTGCTCTCCTCTTGTTAAAAAAACTGTTATTTACTTACTTTCTTCTTTATTCCATCATAAATATCCCATGTTAAACCTAAGTGGCATAGAGCAAAATAAGGAGAACTAATAATATAAAAAGTGCAAATATTTAATATCCAGTTCAAAACTACAACTATCATAATAGTCAGCGTGGATCCAGTGTACGTTATGGCAATCACATGACCGAAATGCAGAGGAAAAAGAAATATTAGGGTATTAAGCGAGAGAACTTTTATTTTCCGTGACTGAGGAAAAAGTGGCTGAAATTCTTAAGCGTTTTAATTGTATACAAAGAAAGACAAGAATCCTCCCTGTTCATGTTTTGGAAGTTTATAACCAATTTTGGCATGTTGTTGTAGTGTTTAGGTATCCACACTAACTAATTTAATATAGAGCATTATTGTATCTGTAAAACAGAAAAAAGTTTTTCTCCATACCTATTAATCGCATACACAATATGCATTGCGGAGTTGTCCACTTTACATCATAACCGTCTGATGCATTTAAAATGTAGCCTGCCAACAAGTAGATCTAACAATGAAAAATATATTCTGTAAACATACCTTGTTATAGAAAATTAGGGTCACTCTTTCGGAAAATATTTTCTCAGTTAGCAGGAAGATGTTTCAGAATGATTGGGGAGGAAAATTTTCCTTTAGTATGAAAATATCATGTGATAAGTGTCTTGTTTCTTGTGATAAGAAACTACTATCTAGCTTATGCCAAATTAACATAAATTTATTGTCTACCGATAATCTGCTGCTCATATAAAAAGAATTAACTGTTTACCAAGATCGTGATCATGTGCACCTAATATTTTAGTACGTGGTAAATGTTTTTTCCACATGAACGAAATGAAATTTTGAGAGAAGTTTGTTCAATAACTGAGATCTGTTACTTGAAATCATGCAGAAACATTTCCACATATTTTTCAAAACAACAGCTCCTTAATTATCGCTCTGTTAAATTTAGCGAGCTAATTAACTAGATGTTAATTTCTGACTGATGTTAATCAAAAGCTCTGTTTTTAATATCACTTTTGAAGCCTGGACTATCTGAACAAGAAACTTCAGTCTTTACCTGGTTGATAAATGTACATAAGTTTACTGAAATGTTATTGTGTTTTTGTCAGTTCTAAGACAATACTCCTCTCCCTTTGAATAATTGCTGCTGTTAATACCCCCTGGATAATTGCCCCCTGGACATTTTGCACTTAGAATAACTCCCCCTGGATAATTGCCCTTTGCATAAACTCCAACTAATATCTTGCTATAAACATGCAATAACTATTGTAAACACCGTAACTCTGCTTAGCATGTTCTTCAACCCGACATGTCATTTTTTTAACAAAATCCAAAATACCTTGTAATTTTAAGACTGTACTTTTATAATATGTTAAGTTTTACTGATGTTTGGTTATACCATTATAACAATATAGATATAACAATATAAATTTCACTGTTCATTTTATAGACACATTTCGTATTTACGTTCATAAAAAAATTGAAGAAATAGGTATTAAGTTTTATAAAAAAAAATATCTTAGATTGGAATTATTACGTTAAGATTATACAGAGCAGTGTCTTAGATATGAGTTATGGCAGTGGGGTGTCAATAATTATTGAAAAGGAACTGTCCTAGGTGGAAGTTATATAGGGCCTATTATTATTAAAGTGCAGTTATCCTAATAGAAATAAACCAGTGAGTGGGGCAATTATTCATTGTAAATTAGTGGGGAAAAATTGTAGACTCTAATTTTTCAAAATGGTAATTTGCAATAAGATAATCAGAAGAATTAAATGGTAATTCAAAAAGATGAATTAATGCACATAAAGAAGAGGGTATAGATATGAAAGTTAAATAAGGAAAATAGTCTTACAGTATTAAACACGAATGCAAATATCACATTGTATATTGTACCACCAAACCATGCTATGCTAGCATATGACACTAAAATACTGAACAGGTTGTACACAAAATCTGACCCTACAATATAAAAAAAAATGGTAAGGTAAATTAATTTTTTTGCCACTCATTTAAAGACATAGTAACAACACAACATGTATCATTACTATTTCTTGTTATACATAAACAATTTAATAATAACTATTACATAGTAGCTAATAAAAATGCTAATCTCTTGTTGTTGAAACTTATATAAACAATAAAGTCGTACCAAAGCAAAAATAGTTGATCAGAACTCCAGTGAATATAAAATAAACATGCTAAAAAACAAAAAATACAAATACATTAACACTGCATACATACATTACTTTACCCCTAACAATACTTTTTAATTTAAAAAAATACTTTGATTCTTTTGTTAGCAGATTATTCTCAGTCAAACATTAGAGTTATTATAACTATGATAACAGCGCAATAAAATGGGCAGTCAGCGAAATCACTGCATAAAATTCTAGGCGGTACTCAAAAATGGTATAAAAAAAAAGCTATAATTTTAAAAATTGTGCATTTTTATTCAAGGTTTGCATACATAAAAAAACTTTATCAAATTTATCATTAAAAGCTGCAATGCCTACAGCAATTATGTACACTACCTTTCTGTAAACACTAAGGTTGGACATATATAAGTAGATGAATGCAAGTGGGAAACCTAAAAAACAATAATACAGATGTTTACTGCACAAAAATGCAATTGGTTGCAATCTGCAAAACATTTTAAATTTAAACAAATCTTGTTTTTGCATATGGAGTTAGCCAAGAGAATTTATATTTTGCATTGGTATATGATTTCAAAAAAAAAAAAGTTTTTGCTTAAGAAATTCTTTTGTTCTATAACAACATTTTATTTTATTTAGCCTTAATTTTAGGGATTATAGTTTATATGGCTAGTAAAATTTATGCTAGACAAAAAAAAGTTCGACAGCATTGTGTATTATATACTATAACAACAACAACCACAACAAAATTCACTTTAAATAAAAAAAATCTCAACATGGAATATCGAATCATCCAGACTAGACTACAGAAATCACAACTGCTTTAACTAAAATTAAAAAAACACAATGGCAAAGTTTTATAAAAATTAAATAAATCATTGAATACCATACCTGCAAATACTCCAATGAGAAATCGAAGAGCAACTTCCGAAGCTCCTATCATTTTTGCTAGCACATCAACATCAATAAATTCAAAGCCGCGTTTTCCGCCAACCAGTGCAGAATTAATTTGTCGATTAAAATCCTCAATATTCAGCTCCATTGTTTATATAATGTAATTGTACTAAATGTTATAAATAATAAACTATTAACCAACATAATAATATATGGAAAACGGAATGTGTTGAAATTTAGATCCACACAGCAACTCTTTTCTTAAATCAAACTATAGCACTTGTTTACAGTCATTTGTTAAAAATGTGTAAATGAAAGTCTGTAAAAAAATGCAATAGGAAAAAGTTTAAAATTATATTTTAAAATAATATAGAAACAACAGATTAGTGACAAACTGAAAAATCACTACATGAAAAACAATCGTAACGTAAATATAACAAGTCATACAACAAAAACAAAAACAGCAGTCTAAGCCAATGAAATATGAACAATGAAATCCTGTTCTGAAAACTCCAAAAATATATAATTCTAAAAATACTAAATAGTTGGATAAACTAAAACTTTTGTGAAATCAGAAGTATCTTAACGTTGCTTCCACTGTTTCTCAACTCTATAAACAACCTCAAAAAGATTTGTTGGATGTATAATGGAAACGGATATCGTCTGATAAATTTAATTGATAACAGCCCGAGTAGCTACACAGAAACTTAATTGAAATGACTTTTTACCCTACCAGTTAATGAAGTACCATAGCAGCATTATTATATCACCATATTAAAACAATAGGAAAATCCATATCAAACATGTTTAAAAGTTTTCAAAATATAAACAGCAAGCTGTCGAAACAAGGTGCTTATTCTTCTTTTTTCTCTTTCCTAAAAAAGAATATAGGTAAACATTGATATTTTTGCAGGTAAAAGTAAAATTACAAACAAATTTGTCATTCTCCCTTAAACTCAAAGAGAACAATTTTCAGGCTGTTAGTAAAATGTCAGAAGGAAATGCAAAAATCTTGTTCGTTCTGCAACTTTTTGTCAGTTTTTTGTCAGTTTTTATTTGTCAGTATTTATTTGTTAAATTTTGACACAATACTAAGGCATTTAGACTGAAATTTAATTCATTAAATAAGATTAGTGACACAATTTTATTGCACTTTTTAGGTTGGGGCAAAATAACTTTGAAACCAGTGGACATAATCAACGTCATCTTCTGTGAGACCACATGGGACCAAATAGGACTAATATCCTGAAGCTGGGTCAGCAACCCCTTTCGGACCATTGATCAAAAATACATGATCCTATACTTTCATCAGCATTTCAAGCTTCACAAAATTTTGTATATCAACGTTTTATTGCTGTCGCCATTAAAATTATTCAAATGACATATTTTTTACATTGTTATTCTGCCAGGCTTATTGACTAGTAAATAATAATTACAATGAATAATAAAGAAATGTGCCTGTTCAGCAAAAACACTGCAGTACAAAAACGTATTATTTTTCTGCCTAAAATTCATTATGAAGCGCTATAAAATATTCCTTGCCCAACCAATACTAATCCAACCAAAAATTTGCATTGCTTGAAAACTTTGACAAAAAAGTTGGAAATTAGGATTTTTCTTATTTTGCTAAGAAATAAGACTCAGTGTTTTAAAATTCTGAAAATGTTTATTCTTCGTAGAATACTGTTAACATAAGATGGTTTTCTTTATAACTTTATTGGCAACCATGCTGTTGTAACTTTGTAACTGGACATGTCGATAAAGTTTAAAACAACGAGATTATTGTTACATATTACATATTACTAACTCTGAAATATTTCTTATGCTTATTGAATTTTTGTTTTGTTTTACTTTGTATCCACCAGGTACAAATCAACAATGTATAACTCAATACAGATTATGCAATTACAAAATTACACTCTGGTCTATTGCTTACCTTTTTGACTTGATAATCGTTTGAAGTATAATAATCACTATATACCATGAAACAATAACAATGATAAGCCAATATGACACAGCTGCATATACCTAAATAAAAATAACAACATTTTACAACAATGATATTTTTCGCCTTCTAATATTCTAAGTCTCTAGTGAACCTGCTTTTTTGGCATGGGTTGAAAAGTAATCCCGCTTCTCTAATATTCAAGCCTCTACTGAACCGAACTATTTGAAGTGGTTAAACCGATAATCTTGCAGCAAGAATAGCAGAGTAAATCAGTTCTTAAGCAACCAATAGCCAACTTCTAGATGCAGTTTTAAGACTTGCATCAGTTGTTTAAATTTGTATTATCCTGTATATTATCACTTAGTGTCAGGGTTAAAGGTAGGTTTCCACACAACTACATTTTCAGTTCAAGTGGAAAAAGCTTGGGAGCACTCTGCTCTTGACTTTGAACTTAATGGCAATCAATTTCCCACTTGAGAGAGAAGATGTTCAGAAAAAAATGGCTGCCGTAAACAGAAGAAACCTTCTTCTGCAAAATCTAAAAATAATAACAACAGAATAACAAAGAGGGGATAGTTGTTATTACGGTTAGGTTATGGATTTAACTACCAATGTTCCCCCAACAAGTACTTGACTTTTGTGTTCGTCAAGATTTAAAAGAATCTATCAATTCATAACTTTTGTTCATAAACTCAATGCTAACATGTCTCTCTGTTTACTTAACACCACACACTTTTTCTGAAAGGTGTTGTTATTTTGTGAATAAAAAAGTGCAGAAGAAATTGTTGTTTTTTCTAATACTTTTCTTAAATAAAATCGATTGCGCAATTGGTTACATTTCCTTGAATTTCATTGGTTAAAAAGCTGGAGAGAAAAAAGTATGCAATGAAAAAGTCAAATAAGTTTAACTTTTTGAGAGAAGTTTGAAGGCATCTTTTTACGTTGAGTCAGTGGTCATTCTAGTTCAATACACATGCTTGTCGAAAAAGCTCTCTATTTTTTTTGCTTGAGCAAAATATGTAGTTGTATAGAAACATTAACTACAACAAAAGTACTTACCAATTTTATCCTTCTCCATCTCAACAACATAAAAGCACTGGCAGCAAATCCACATGCATAAGCACGAAATAATGCATTACACAATCTAATCGGCAACTTTATGTACAAAGGCTGTTCTGCATATGTCATAGAAAATAAAGTTCTAATTGCATCACAAAACTAAAAAAGTAAAAAAAAGAGTATACTATAATCTTATATGATAAGTGTAGAGCATTTTTTTTGTAGTGTAAAATGTATAGCTTTTTTCATCCACTTGTATTGTCTGATTACAATAGCAGTCAAAAAAGCACTCACCTGGCGTTCTGCAATAATCAGTAAAAATTCTATGCCAAAAAGAATGAGATATCCAACATAAAATCCATGCCACAGTGAAAGGAAGAGCAAGGTAAGTATGTGTGAAACAGTTTTATTTCTAAGAAACATCAATCGACGAAACACATATCTAAACATAAACTTTAACATTAAATAAGTATCAAAAATATTCATTTTCAGTAGAATTGCTTATTAGCCTATAAATAGATTTATACATATATCAGATACTTAAAACACCACAACAGCATTTAAAAGAAATAATATCCATAATTACCTTCCAGCCCACTGACTTGTATTTATATTAAATCCCTCAAGCATATCCTAGAATATATATTCGTTCAAACTTCAGAAGCATCAATAATATAAAAGGTAAAACTAAATAGAAATTGTTGCAAAATTAATTTAACATTAAGTATTAAGCATTAAGCATTAACTTATTTGTATTAAATTGTTTAAAGTGCCAAATTATTGCATCACCTGAAGAAGCAGAATATTAGTGTTTTAACACAAAATCCAAAAGTTAACATGATATCAGGGGCCAACAAACTGGACATGTTGATCGGAAAAACATCCTGATGCCATAAATACCTAGCCTACTTTTAGTAAACTTAATGCTATCTCTCAACCTTCACGGATACCACTGTACAATGCAACCAAGTTAGTGAAGTCACTTTCATATAAAAAATTTATTTTCAGCGATAACTTCTATTATTTGTGACTACTTATTTTTCATTCTTTTATTAAAAGCACAACCATTTAGCACTGTACATTATTTTTCTTGCTTAATAAAGGATGCTATGCTTATTGTAATACTTACCAAAAAATGAAAATAAAAAAACCTAAATTTCACTGATAAAAGACAAACATCACACATAACAAACAACACACAATAACATGTTACAGTCAATTACTTACTTGGAAAAAAGGACCAAATAACACTGTACGGAATTTGAAGTTCCTTACACCATCCCATTTGGATTTGCCATCTTTTGTTCCATTGTAACTGAGACCAGTAATTATGCACGCACTTTCCTTCAAAACAAATTGAAGTAAAAACAAGACAGTGCATTTTTCTCTTTCACTTTCATCTTTGTAGAAAACAACTGAAGAGCCTATTAAAATCGGTTTAATTCTTGTTGTTTACAAATTCAGTGAATTACTTTTATTCCAGAAAATTAACAAGGTACAAAGTTAACACAAAAAAATTTGCGTTAATTGAATGCTTCCTATTCAGGTGAACGTAAATATATCCATTAAAAACGTTAACAAGTTACTATTTAAAATTAAACTTGTAATTAAAGATTAAAAACATAATTCCCTGCAATCGCAACACAAATCTCTGCCACGTTTTTGTATTTCTTGGTTGATTCACACAAAAAAAACAAAAAAAAACATGACCTAATGTGATTAAGGTACGCTGTAGGGCAATTGATGTTGTAACAAATTGAAGAAAACAAGAGAAACTGGTTTTCAATGAACCAATTCTTAAAATATAAATTAAAGATAAAATTTAATGACATATAGCGATGAAAACAAACTTTAGAAATATAAAAATAGCAGCATGCTGTTAACAAACAAAGAGGCAGAAAGGAAAGAGAGAACAAAATCAATTATAGAACTCTATTTAATTAGCAATAAAGTTTAAAAATTTCAATACATAACATGCATTTAGAATTAAATAAAAGCTCAAATTTATTTATAAATTGTTACTCAACCTGCATAGCTCAACAAGATTTGTAAGATAGACTCCCGCTCCCAATGAGTAAGCAGTTTACAGCTTCTTACCCTAACGAACCAGAATATACCAAGGAGAATTTAAAAAAGTGTAAAGGCAAGCCAGTATTCCGAGTTTGCAGTGTTGCAAATGTAAAAATTGTGTTGTTCTTTCGACCTTTTAAAAGTGTGTCAATGTTGCAAGGAATTCAAAAACTTGCTTGGTCCTCTTTTTGTGCAAACCCACAAAAAGACTTTTTTACATTATGTTTAAACAAGATGATGTGTCCACAACGTTGTAACAAAAATAATTTTGAAGACCATGGGAAAATAGGTAAGGAAATAATACTAATTAATATTTATAACAGTGAAACAGTACTAAATGCAAAGTATAATAATTACTCCAAAAAATCACAAGAGACTTTAATTCGGTTAGCATTCCCTCACTTCGTTTATTAAGAATGCATTTGTTTACATCCCTGCTGAATTATGTCACATCAAATAGTAATTTACTGAACAGAACTCCTCATTAACACTGTCATAGCAGGGACCATAGTGTCCCTAGACTTTAAATATGACTACCAAAGCTCGCAAATATAAAATAAATTTACACAGGTCTTATTCACACAAAACGAACAATGTAAACCCAACATGTTAATAATTGTTAGTTCTCCTTCAACTATGTATTTTTCTTTGACATGTAAATAATTTTTTTGAAATCTATCTATTGAAAATAAACCTAATAAAATTACACATTGAATGGCTGCCAAAAACCAATCATGTTACGTTATTTTAATTTTTTTCATAATATTCATTCACTAGAGCACCAAAATTTAAAAGTTATCTTAAATATTTTCACTTGTTATCAAAGCGTGTTTTTATACAATGGAATCACAAGAGTTCTGTCTCCTTGTCTCTTTTTTCCTTCAAAGAAAGACAATCATGTGCATTGCTAATTAAAGATATAGATATCGTGTTTAATCTCTTGAATTTATAAAATGTGCAACAACAAATTCCTGGTACAAGAAGTTTTTAAAACTACCTAAAATCGAACCCCTAATATTTTAAAAGAAAACTTGCATAAATAAGTTAAGTATACTTTACTTAAAACATTCAAATAGTAATTGCACAGTTTTAAACAAAAGTTCTTACCGAAAAGGACCAGATGCTCACATACTTGCAAAAATGAATATGATACGTTAATGTGATCTGGGTGCATTTTGCCAAAAACGACTTATTCTAAACATGAAAAGCAAGATTCTTAATTTTGTTATTCGTATCGTAAACTTATGAGTCCATGTAAAATACAAAAAGGAATGACCACAAACACAGGCCAACAATAGCTTGCGACATCACTTTAACAATCAATTATCTTTTACTTACCTGATACAAAATTGTTTTTTAAATTCTTTGAAAATTGTAAATATGTAAACACACTGTGTTTCTTTATTTCTACCTATTGTATTTCTTGGAATGAAATAGACATTGAATTCTTACCGCAAATTCTTCAGTCAGCAAGGCATTGCATGGAAAAGCATGGTCGTACTGCAAAAACACTAGCATAGAAGCAATGCCAACCAAAGTACGCTTTAATGCAGTCACAAATCTAAAAAAAAGAAAAGAAAAATCATTTCCAGCTTTGAGCATGAAGAAACTACAAATGAAGTTAGGTAACATATTTAGAAACAATTTAAACACTTGATGTAAACACATTAGTTTATTAAAAATTAAAAATTAAAAAAGTTTAGATCAAGCAATTCATATCAGTATAGTAATACCTCTAAGTTTATCAGTAGAACTAAACTTTGTGTACAAATTATAATTTCAAGAACACGATAAAATGATAGGGTAAACCTTTACTTTTTATATAAATTTTTATTGATGTTTATTCACTAGCTAGTTGAATGAGACAGTTGTGTTGATTATTCTATCTAACCAAATCTTATTGAATAATGTGGAATGTTGTTGAAATAAAAACATATGGTTGATTTTAAAAATAATAGTAATAAAAAAGTATGCTTAAAATTTTTTTTTTACTTACTTCCTTTACTTAAACATGGCTAAAAAATTTATCTTAAAAAAATGTGTTGCATATTCATTGGTAAATATAAAAATAAAAAAACAATTGTGAAAATAAAATAAATTTCAATTAGTTTCTGCTACTATAGATTCAGCGAAAACACGCACAAAATAATACTATATCTCTACCTTGAGTTAGGTGTTCTCAATCCTTCTTCATCCACAAGGCTTCCATTGATAAATGAAGTATACCTCTGAAAACTGAACTGAAAACACAAGGGGCATTTTCATCAACATCTGCCATATTAATACAACAATCTTTTTCTAAGATGAACTTTATGAAAAATTGTTAAATTTGCATACCTGAGGACCAGCCATAAAACCTCCGAAAAAGTAGGAATAGCCTAAAATCTGGAGTAAAAAATGAGTAAATATTGGGACTGAATGTGATCAGTTAAAACTTTTACAATTCATAAAATCTAAATAAATCAACAGAAATTTTCTGCAGCAAATAATGTATTGATTGCAGAATTCCTTACTTCAACTAAAGTTGGTGTTTTATCATAACATGTAGTCTTCAAGTCACCCCTCAAATTTTCCTAAAAAGTTTTATTAAACGTTATTAAGGCATTGATTACCTTACCTTAAGGGAATAAATTTTATGTGGATTACTCTATTAGATTTTGTGACCTTTTTACAATTTTGTGAAAATTAGTTCCTGCGAAAATTTGTTCTGGTTTACCTAGCACTTGTGAAATAAATGTTAGCTTTTGTACTCTTTGTTTCATGTTTTCCCATAAATCCAATTACAAACTATATAAATAGAGAGAAATTTCATTACATTCTTTTTTCATGAAATGTAATTTTTCAGAAACATTAGGAGTTGCTAACTTTGCAAAAATAAATCTCTCAAAATAGAAATACTACAATATAAAATATATCTTTCAGGAAAATAGCAACAACTAGAACATAAAAAATAATAATTTTGCTGGTTAAGGTAAAATTGGTTAATTATCCATAAAGATTAGTAAAGTCAATTTATTTTACCAGCACTTTTTTTATAAATTGATCTGTAATACAGATATCGGACAAAAGAAGATCTAGTTACAGCTCTGGCTAGCTACATTGCTCACAACAACTTCAATCCAACATATTTGATTATTTTATAGCACTGTCCTTTCAAAATGTAGATTCAAACATTTTAAGCAGTCACGATTTAAACGATTTCCAATATTAGCAGTAAAATTTGTTTCGTTACCACGTTAAAATTTATTCAAGACTTTAATTTAAGACTTTAAGTGGGTTTTTCTACAAATCTTATTCTGGTCATGCCACAAAAAATTGCTATTTTCGACATACATTAATCATGCCAAGTTTATTTCTATTTGGGAGAACCTATAAAAAAAAGGGGTAGAATCCAGAGGTAAAATTGAACTAAAATACACATGATGCATTTTAGTTGCATGTTTTTTTTGCTTTTATTAAGAAAAGAATAGAACCCGTCTTGTCCCTGCAGCATAATATGTCTGTGTGGTATAACAGTCAAATTAATTCAATACTTAATGGGTTGATTTTTGGGTTGATAAAACCAAATTATAACTGTTTCATTTTTAAAGCTCTTAACATGCCTTCGTTGACAGAAAATAATGATACAGATTTTTAAATGAGCGTGCCTTTCCAAAAAAAGATCTGGCAGTAAGCTTTTGTATAAATGACGATCTTAAAGTAACAAGATTGTTAAATTAATTGGTACTGATTCAGAAACAGGCATGGTAAATAATCTTCAACTTAGGCCATTAGTAATATGTAAAATCAGCAAAAAAAATCCAAATTAATGAACCAACGATTCACAAAAAAAAATGCGGAAATTTTCTGTTGTTTCTCTCATGTACATCTTGAAATGTAATTTGATGACAACACTAACCCATCTGTTCCAAAACATATAGGTTTCAGAAAATTGGTCCCATTTTTTATTAGGCCTTGAAATCTCTAATCTTATTGACGTCAGTCTAATGCACCACTGTTGTTGTGTAACGTCTAAAAACTTAACAGAGAAGATCAAAATATTTTGGCCACTACTTTAAAGAAAAGCAACACATCCACTCTTCTTGATACGATAATGTTATTATTAACATAGTATTATTGGCACCTTTACTAATATAGCCTCTAGTTAGGCTGTTTTGGTCACATAAAAAGACTGATACCTTTGGTTGCTTTCCATCATAACAATCCCAAGCCAAACCTTAAAATTACAATCACAACAATTTATTTTATGTTGCAAAGAACTAAGAAATAATTCCTAGTCTAACCTCAGTTGGATTAACTTATTTTCAAAACCTTTTAGATAAAATATTTCTATAGGAACTGCATAAAAATAATCTTAAAAACTAGTTATTTATAAATCTTTTAAAACCTTTTCTTAATTCTCATCCAGTTATCACTCCTTTTTTTAACTTAAGCCAAACTACTCGATATGACATTGTTCTATTCTTTCAGCCTCTGTAGTATAACCAACAAACCATTTACATTACAGATTCTTCCTTTGCTCAATATATTTCAATAACTGATAACTTGAATATTTAAAACAAGCTAGTAACAACTTAGACGTATAAAGGTGAAACATATAAACCTAACAAATAAGAACTGCATACGCCAAACAAAAGAAGCAAAAATAACAAATATGTACCAATCAAACGAAGACATAAAATGCATTGAGGTGTTGTCCACTTCACATCATATCCGTCTGATGCATAAAAGAGGTACGAACCAAACAAATAACTCTAAATTAAAAATATTGAATTTACTGAACTCACATCTCTGCTAGAAATGAATATTGAGTTAATGAGAGAAAATATTTTAATAAGAGAAAATTCAGTGAAACTGGCAAATGCTGGGGAAATTTACCAAATTAAAACATATAAAATAATCATTTTCTAGTGAATTTTAGCCACAATGCTTTTGAAAAAAATTATATATTTCTATGGAAACCCATTGGTACCATTTATTTTGCTTTACATGAGGGAAGCATATATCTTTTACAGTGCTTTTGATGCCTTGCTTATGCAAACATAACACTTGTAGT
Source organism: Hydractinia symbiolongicarpus (assembly GCF_029227915.1). Classification (NCBI taxonomy): domain Eukaryota; kingdom Metazoa; phylum Cnidaria; class Hydrozoa; order Anthoathecata; family Hydractiniidae; genus Hydractinia; species Hydractinia symbiolongicarpus. Next base: position 24,195,786 of record NC_079878.1, on the reverse strand, counting down.
AAAACAAATTAAATTTGCTGCTCCATTTTTAAAATTATAACCAGGCCTCCCCTCCCCCTAAAAAAAATTAATTTTGACGTCCTATATTTTAAAATTCATAATTCGAAAAAGTCCCGTCTAAAAACAAACATTCTATTTAGAATTCAAATGTCTGCAGCTAAAATTTAGTTACAGCGAATATTGAAGTAAATTTTTTAACTAACTAGCTAGCCAAGAATAACATAGCTAGAAAAATTTAATTTTCCTTGCAATATTTTCAATTTTTTTTTGTACGTGTGATTGGATAAAGATTGTCAACACAAGCTTTTCTAATAACAACATATGTTGGCAATTACATCAGCAAATGCAGAGTGCAGACGCAAATGATTACAAAAGGCTGACATTTTTAGAAAGTCAAGCTAATAAAAATAAAGATGGCACTGCAATGAAAACTTACATTGCAGTGACATAAATTAAAAAAGAAAGAAAGATTATATGCCTATTATGCTCTTTTTCACACCTTAAGGATACAGTAAGGTCTTTTTATGCAAAAAATCAAAAAAAAATTATTATAATTATCATTATTATTATTATTATTACTATTACTATTATTTATATTTATTTACAGGTGTACTATAGATTCTTATAAAACAAAATCTTAGATTTCTAACGACATAACAAACTAAGCATTATTATTTTTATAAATGGGTTAAAATTAGGAAAATGTTCTTTTCTCATAGCACCATCTGTTATTGCGCAAGGATCAATCAATCGGCATGCTTTTATCAAAACAAACTTAAACAGTTTTTCAGCACAGTTGAGAAAAATTAATCTCATTATCATATAATCTCTCACATTTTCCCCCATTATTTCAACTTGACTAATTGCATTTGCTGCTATCTTTAATAACAATTTGAAATTAATGTCTACATTGAGTATGGTAGTGAAAAAATATTCAAAATATGCACCAGGCTTCAAGTGAGTTCATAGACATTACAAGTGTAAAAATATGCGAAGGTGTAAAAGTTGTTAAAAATGTTTATTTACATTTTTCTTTAACTTGATTTTTAAAGTGGGGTGTTGGATGAATTAAGTTCCTGTGCTAAAAGTAAAAAAGGAAAAAAGCTCTAAGGAAGAGGGTTACATCATTGTATTGTTATCGCTCCCGAACTCTAAAATGAGAATTTAAAAAAAAGAGATGTTTTTTTGTCATAAAAAATCACAAGCCTTTAAAAAGAAAAATGTGGCAGTATATTTTAGGCGACACTGTGCTGAACAAGAGGGCATTAATTTGATAACTTTTCCCAGGATTTTTAGCACTAGAATCGGCTTTGTGTTTTCTATACAGTACAGTTTTTCTTAATTGCGTTAAAACAAAAAAAATTTTTATACCATAATAAACTACATTTATTTAACTTCTCAATAGTGACTTTGTAATTTCATAAAAATAAAGACTTCTTAGGGAATTTCGCAATTATGACAATCATACTCAAAAATCTTACAGTATCCTTATGGGAGAGTGATGTGCCACACAGTGGATAATCTTACTTCTGATTAGCACAAGAATCAAAACAAACTATGTATGCTGCCCCACTTATGACAACATAACACAAGCAACAAAACAAATTTAATATTACTGTCCACTTATGAAAACATGACACAAGCAATGACGACATAATACAAAAAGAAAAACAAATTTATTCAATGCTCAACTTATCAAATCAAAATGACTGAGTATCTGACGTCCTCTGAAGGGTTTACAATTTCTTATATCTGCTTTGGTGGTAACATTTGACCCATAAACAACAAACAAAAACAAATTCCTTGTTTCATAGAAAACACTTCTATTAACAATGTCCCTATATATCCACTTCATCTACAATGCTAAAATACTAGCATTATTGATGAAAATAAAATTATGACACTTGTTATCAAAAAGAAAAGTTCCAGCATAAGCTAAAAATAGTTAAAATTTTGGTCGAAATCAAATCAGAAGATGTCGAAATTTAAATTCTTTTTTAACAAAGCTAGCGATTTTATTGCTTTTTTATTTCTAATTTTGCTGTGATCTTTGTAAGTTTATTGTTTATTCTTTAAGTAATTTAACTACACATAGATCACACAAGAACAATGGTAGCAATGCTACAGTCAAGTGGAGCAGTAAAAAGCTTTGCTGCGGTTCTCTTGTTATAAATTCATAGGTGAAGCATACATTGATATTTGCACTGCTTTTGTAAGGTATTAAGTGTGGCACAGAAAATTTCTTGCTGCCAGTGTTATGTTGTGAGAGATACAAAAAAGAGTATATGCTCTACTATAGATGACATATCTGAAGTGAAATTAATGACACTAATAGGGTTCGGTTTCAGTTATTATTTCTTTTCTTATAAGACGTTGTATTATTGTCTGATGCCATATTAAAATAAATTTTCATGGTAAACAAGTAAATTTCAGATTTCTATCTTACAATTATAACACTCCTAACAACAATGTGTAATTATTCTATTGAAGTAATCATAAGTGTGATGTGATGATCTTACCATCTGAAATACAAAGGTAAATATGACATGATATATCGTACCACCAAACAAAATTAATGAAGCATAAGTTATAATGATGGAAAGCAATATGTATGCACTGTCTGTACCTAAAAATACAAATAGCTTTTGAGTTTAGTCATGCTTAAAATAGATTTTTAAGGTTCGATCTTATAAAAATCTTATCAAAAAAATCTGAGACAAAATTCTTATTAAAAATGCAAAGACTTTTTAACAGATTTTTCCCTGTGTTTTCTTGCTTGGTATATTGATTTTAAAATTTTTATTTCCTTTTAATATTTTACCAAACTTAAAAAAAATTGTCTCATATAGATAGCAATTATACTTTTTTATTTTTTATCTAACTTGGCAACTTTTTTACAAACAATAAGGAAGAAATGTTATGAAAACAATATGGCTCAGTTGGACAAGCTTTGGAAATGCGGAAGCCATAGCAATAGCTCAGACCAATGTTCAAATTAAATATTGAAAGTGATCGGCCAAAATTATGATAACTTTTTCAGCATTTCTATTCATTTTTTTCGTATGTGAAAGAAAAAGTTATAATCGAAGCCATTAATTAAACTTTCTATCTACCTGACAAAAAATACTTTTAATTGTATTAAATTACGGAAAGTTGAATGGCAGAAGTTAATGCTTTTTAATGTTTTGCGATATATGGTTTTCTGATTTATAACAATATTGCCATAACTTTGTAAGAAAATTTTTTAATAGTGTTTTTTTATTAAAATACGACGATTGCTAGGAACAGTAAGTTGAATGCGCCAGCTATGGAAAACCGACTAGCACATTTTTTAAGGATTTTTTCTCATTAACAATAGAAAAAATAATATCTTACAAGAAAGAATTCACCAAATTCCCTTCGATAAAATTGTGACACAAAAATTAAACTTATTTCGAAGAGAAACTTGTAATATGAATGAAGCTTTTCTTTCTTTTTTCTGTGATTTGATTGATTTTGAATTATTGCTTACACATTTAAACAATAGGTGTTTATGTGAGTTTTTTCACCTGTTGGATATTTTACAATAATAAAGAAACTTTAAAACACTGAAAACAATATGATCCACGTATATCTCTTGCTTGTCAGGCAAATTTGATCTGCGAAAAAAATAAATCATTTGCAAATTGCGATTAGCGGAGCATTGATTTGAATGCTGCAGCCATCACCTTATTTCTCAGAGTTTGGTGCATTTTTGCAAGTGCTGCATAATGTTTCATTTTTTGTTTTTTCCAATTAAAATACCCTTATGTGTGCATCGAACATAAGACGAACTACTCTGCTGATCGAGCTACTGATTCCCCAGATTTGAAATTCTGAAAGATTTTAAAACAATATATACAACTTACCAAAGCAAAAATATGATATGAATATGCCACACAAACTGATATAAAGATGCTATAAGAGAAACATATCGTAACGGTTCAAACTGTGCAAGAGGGTTTCTAAGAGTCCATAAATATTTGATTTCATGAACAAATGTAAACATAGATTGATATATCTTAATGGTCAGTTGACAAAAAATTAAAAATTAAAAAATTTACTTTTTCTTTATCTAACATTCACTGTGCAACATGCATTTGCAACAACCAGGCATAACTTTACAACAACCAGGCATAACACCGTTCTTCCAATTTATTTTATGTGTTGGGAAATAATTACTAACGTTAACAGTGACTTAATGTCTTCAATTTGAAAGGCCACTTTAGAAAGGATAATTTGAGTATTTAGAGCGCCCCTCTGCCATCACTTTTTAATTTTATATTTAAAGTGATGTATGCGCTTATCTATAAAAAAATGGGTGATTTTCCAGTGAAATTTAATTTGACAACAACGAGACTGGTTATGAATTTTGGTAGGTTAAAAGAGAAACAACATATCAATGTATATAATGTAATGTATAAAAAATATTAGGAGTTTCATGAGAAGGTAAATCCACAAAAATTTATGGTATATGGATGACAGGAGTACTATTGATACCATATATTGCACAAAGACACAAAATAACATTCTTGCTTTCGAGGAATTTCATCTCTGAGTTTCCCCTTAAATTACCTTGAATTTTTCATAAGTATCCCCTTTTTCCAGGTTTTTTCATTTAGTGGATTTAGATTTTTCGATTATTATTTAATGTTTTTTCTGACTGACTGTAGTTATATATATTAAGGTTAGAAGATGTTACGCTAGCAATATATTCTTACTCTGATAAATGGTGTTTTTGAAATCAACAGAAAGCATATGGCCATTGGATAACCTAAAAAATTGTAATTAAATGATTAAGTCAACTAAACTATAGCTATTTACTCATACATTGGATGTTTAAAGCTTGATTCCCACTGGTGACATAAACAGTAGCAATATACGGAATATAAATAGTCATAGATAAAATGTAATCTTACCAAGTATGATTCCAATAAAAAACCTCAATGGAGGTTCAGCTACTCCAAATTTCTCTGCAATGACATCAGTCCTTAAAAACTTAAGGCCAACGTCTCCACCTTTGAAAAAAGCAGACGGATCCATTTTGCTTTAACTCTAAAGTGATAAAAAATACTTTTGTATTTTATAGCCAGAATAGCAGTTACAGTGAGCCTCTAGCCAAAATTAATTTGCTTTAGATTGGTTGTTAGTTATAAGTTGCACAATTACAAATTTAGTACTTTTTTTCCCAGCACACACATGAAAGAAACCTTTGTATAAAATCAACTTCCATGCTGGTAAAATTTGATGATATAAATTTAGCACATTTATTAACACGTCAGCATTCGCTTATAAAGTGAATTGGGAAGGTTGTATGAAATTAACTATATATATATACAGGTTAAAGTCATTATAATTTACTTAAACAGTCGGTTTTTCATTAATTAGGTCTGAACTTTTATGAAATCTTCGTTTTCTAACTTCAAACTGATGCATTGTGTAATTTTAGGGGTATTTATTGTGTGTTTTTTTATTCATGAATTTAAAGTTGAAATTGGTCATGAAAAGCTTTTCCTTAACCAAAGTAGTGAATGTGTGACATTCTGACCGAAAGAATTCAGAACAATGACTTATGTTTTGTTAGCAAAAATGCTAAGTTCTCCAGGTTATAGCCTTAGTAGTCTTTTTTGATGCCTAAGCTTAGGGGCTGGAGATAGTTTCGATAGAGCACAGACCCTAATTGTATCCCAAAGCTCAAAATGAGCATTAAATATGTCCTATCAGGACTCCATATCAATGCCATGGCCCTTGGTAATAATAGACAGGTATATTCCTCATATTTGTAACTAACAGCTGGAAAGCAATCAAAATCTTATTAATGATTCTTTTGTGAATAAAGAATATCACATGCACATTATTTTAGGGGTAATTTATAAATATATTTATAACTATATTGAGCAATATATATATGTTCGATTATGTTACACAAATCCCATATCTGTACCAAATATAAAGGAAAAGTTGTATTATATATTAACAACTTTTACTGATAAGATATTTATATGTACATTTTATTCTCTGTGCCCTCGTCTCCTACTTCAAGTTTTTCCTTTAGTTTAGAAATTTCATTTCCATGACTTTTTGTTCAGATCATGTTCGAAAATTTTCTTGTATATGTTCTTGCTATTCATCATTTTGAAGCATGTTAATCTGGGACCGCATTATAAACATTAAAAGTTTATTATTGTAGTGTTAAGCAGATTTTTGAAAGAAAATACTTAGAATATATATATATATATATATATATATATATATATATATATATATATATATATATATATATATATATATATATATATATATATATATATATATATATATATATATATATATATATATATATATATATATATATATATATATATATATATATATATATATATATATATATATATATATATATATATATATATATATATATATATATATATATATATATATATATATATATATATATATATATATATATATATATATATATATATATATATATATATATATATATATATATATATATATATATATATATATATATATATATATATATATATATATATATATATATATATATATATATATATATATATATATATATATATATATATATATATATATATATATATATATTATATATATATAACTACAAAAATATTCATAACTTAGGCTCATCATCATCATCATCATCATCATCATCATTTTCGACTTAACGTTCGTTTTCCATGCTAGCATGGGTTGGACAGGGTATATTGGCGCCGTAGCTTTCATACTCTGTGCGGTATACCGGGGTTCGATTCCTCTTGACGACGATTCAACATGGGCGTGTGAATGTTACCATAGCCCCGGGTTTACCCAAGCCATGTGAAGGAAATTGGGGAGATGGCACACTGTGTGGGCCGTTGGATGTTGCTGGGTGTTGTCTAGTAGACCGTGGCCCTACTAATTGGGTCTGCGTAGCTCAAAATGAGCAATACTCTAGGACTCTCCATCTAAGCCATGGCCCCTCCTGGAAATAATAGACAGGGTACAGGCTAGCCATGTAAAATATGCACATCTATATATCTATATTAATGACACTCTTCCAATCTGATCTAGACTGTGTTAGATCTAAACTCAACTTCCTCTGTATCAAGTCTGTCCTTATAACCTCCTGCCAAGTCTTTCTCGGTCTGCCTCTGGGCTTTGCCCCAGGAACTATCAAGTCTGTACACTTTCTTACCCAATTATCCCCCTCGATTCTTTCTAAGTGACCCAGCCAATTCAATCTTCTTATCTGGATAACATCTTAAATTCTACGGATACTTAGCCTGCTTCTTAGCTCATCTGAACTCTTTCTGTCTCTCAGACTGGTGTTACACATCAACCTAACCATTCTCATATCATTTTTTTCTAAACGGTCAAGATCTTCCTGCTTTACTGCCCATGTCTCACTACCATGCAATATAACACTTCTTACACAGGCCTCATACAACCTACCTTTTAACCTTTTTTAAGGTTGTGTACCTATATTTACCTTGCATGCAAACTTCCAGCGAATCAGTTATATATCTCTCTCACAATATTGATGTCACATGTGAATTATATATGGCAAACGTAAATGATGACAAATGTACAATAAAAAATGGCTGTTAGAGGACTGTGGTTTGTTGATTGTATATATATTCCTTTTTTTAAATAAAGGAAGGAGTGTACAATCAATTGTTCTTAACACACAATCTTATAATTACGGCACACTGAAGATGGTCAGTTGGCATTGTACCTGTGACCAACAAACTTTAAAATCATAGTTTTATAAGTAAATCGCCTGGAGAGGGATTTCAATGTCTTAGTAAAACATGTCATATTGATATTGTCGGAATTCTGGGGATTTTATTGAATGATGTTGTTAAAGTAGAGAAGCAATAAAAGGGGGGCTAAGATGGAACCTTGAGCAACCCGTAGCCTAATACATGGAATCACAGTCCTGATATTTACTTGCGCACACACATCTAAGTGATTACGTAATGCCTGATGCACAAGCATAAATGGAGGTAAAAATGTAAACAAACTAAGTGGAAAAGTTACCTCCATTTCTGTGCGCACAGGAAAAACATGGCACTATGATTGAGTGTATTACCTAATAAATTGTACTGAGAACTGAATTGTCACACTGTCACAAATTGCTGGAGATTTGTAAGATAAGAGCCAAGTAGGAAAAAAACATCTTTGATAAAGAACAATGAAAATATAAAAAAAGGCAAAGGGATATCTGTCTTGGAGAAAAAGTCCCTCTTATGACTAGAGTTAAACGGCCAATAAGTATTGGACCGTGAACCGTACGTAGTTTCTTTATGTTTTGTGTCGTTCTAGCTTTCTCCATATCAGTGACGGTTTTACATCAGCAGCAGCAAAGTGCTTAGAGAAATTCTACCATTTTGGCTTTCATGAAAGGACATTCCCTGATTGCCATATACTATACGCAAATGTTTTTTTACTTAAAAAAAGGCGTTAATTAGCTAGGGTATTTTTAGTTTAACTTTGATTTAAACTTTTTTTCGTAAGATTATTAAGCTAGACGTAAATCAAGATTAATATTTATCCTCTAAAAAACCCTTGCTAAACAAGCATTGGTGGTTCAGTGGTAGAATTCTCGCCTGCCACGCGGGAGACCGGGGTTCGATTCCCCGCCAATGCACTAACTTTTTTTCCTCCTGCCAATGCAGCAACTTTTTTGTCTTCTAAATAATAATACACTTTGTTAATTAGGAACGAATCCAGTGTATGTCAACGCCCCTCATAGCCCCCCAATTTTATTAAGCGCAAAAATTGCTTAGCATTTTTTCCTGCGCAAAAAAATGCTACTAATTATAGTAATACCAGATTTACTTTTTCTTACTTCAGTGCATTTTTTTACTGTCACTAAAGTGTCCACTGAAACGCGATAGAAGTAATTAATTAAAAATTCACGACGAAGAAAGTTTCACGAACAGGTGGCACAGTGTGTCCATTGAAAACATTTTAAAGATTGAATTTCTTTCGCATTTCTATCATGGACAGTGAGGATGAGATTTTGTATTCGCTGGTCGTAGTGATAGTGAAGAGAAATGAGAAAAAAAAGGAAATGAAAAAGAAAAATGTGGGTACGGCAAATTTATAAAGAGAAAAACATCTAATGGCATGCAAAAGCTTGCTAACACGATGAGGATTTCCAATAGAGAAACCTATTTCAAGTAAGCATATGTCAGCTATTTTTTCCTAGTCTTTTAATTGTAAACGAACCCTGAAAAGATTCATTGCGATTTTATTTCTTTTTTAAATTAAAGGAAACTCTCAATGTATATCTTCCTGTGCACAAACATTTGCATGTTTCATAATATTAAGGATACGGTAACCCGCTGAGACACATACTCAGTATATTTAAAATATCCCCTCTGCTCGCTATATTAACCCTATTCGGTCCGGGGTTTTTCGAACATACTATGACCGGGGGGGGGGGCGGATTCTGCCCCCCCTCAATAACTTTTCATAGGGTTGTTCAAATTGAATCAAACTTGGCACACTTATAGTACGTCATAAAAGAAACAAAATGGCGCCAAAAAAAATTTGCTTGCGTCAGTACATTTTCTGTGACGTCATCAAAAGCTTGAAAATTGTTAAAAATGCCACTATCTGCTTAAAATATAATTACTTTTGTTCTAGAGCGAATTTTTACATTCTGTTTGAAGTTTCTGAAAGCTAAATAAAAGTTATTTAACATATCTTCCGGTTTTTACATGGATCGGATAAAAAATTGCCAAAAATTGGCCGAAAATCCGTTTTTTTCCAATTTTCGGGTAAAATCCGACAAAATCGGGAAATCGGATTAGTCACGTGTTCAAATTATTCAAAATGATTCTTCTTGATGAAACAAAGTTGTGTTGCAAGTTTCAAGCTCTAAGAATAATCCTAACAGGAGTTATTATATTTTTCCCATTATAAGGATTTCATAGAGATTTTTAGGGGTAGTTTCGAGTAATGGCCAATATCAAAGCCTCTGAAAGGTATGGGACCTAAAAAATTAGCATGCCGGTGTCTAATAGATAAATGTTGAAACTCAGTAAGTATCGTAGCCATATAACAAAGCAATCAGGAGTTATTAAAAAAAAACCGTCAGGGGGGGCGGAATCCGCCCCCCCCCCCCGGACCGAATAGGGTTAACCCATATACATTCTGAAAGCCGAATAAATTATCTCTAGAATGATGATAAAATATTTTCAAATCCAAAAATTAGAAAAAAAATTATATCCAAAAATTCACCCTTTCTTCAGTGAAGTTTTTGTTCGTTGAAAAAAAATATCATTGCGAAGCTCTTATTCAGTTCTAAAAAACTTTGTTTTTTTTACTCAAAACAACACGTGGTTCCAAATATATAGCATATTTTGTGTCACAATATCTCTTTTATGACAGATTTATCTATTTTAAGCAAGATAGATCAATAACTCGATATTTCCTCACTTTTTGTGTTAAAAAAAGCAAAGTTTTGTAGCCAAAGATAAAATTGTCGCAATAAACTTGTTCTCGTACAATTTCAACAAGATGGAAGGGAGTGTTTGACAAAAATATATACCGTTACGACTGAAAATTTTATTTCGAGAAAAAGCAAATCAAAGACCTTTGCTTTTACCTGCAAGAATCATGGTTACACCCACTTAAACGTTATGAATAATAATATAATATTTTATTTAAAATTAAAGATAAAGTATTTTTGCAGAACTTTGGGTCTTGGGGATTTTGGACGATGGCACATGCGTTGAAAAACCCCGGGGAAGAGCTTACGAAGAACGGAACAATTTCGGTAAAAATTCCACCTTCTCAGGGTTTCTTTAAGTAAAATTCTTGTTGAACAAAACAGATTTTTTGCCATCGGTGGTTCTAAGTTTCATAACCTCTTGAAGGTAATAATACATTCAAATATTTATATGAATGGAACCATGGAGGTATGGTTTTGCAACTTCATGACGCGTTTTTCTATTGCAACTTCATGACGCGTTTTAATTTATGGGTAGATATAATTAGTTTCTATTGTCAATTAAAGTTGCAGTAGCCGTTTTTAGCCCTTCAAACAGATGGATTAGTCAGTGTGTTATCTATACGAATGTTCTTTGTTATTTCCTGAAAATATTGACCTTCAGGCACATAGAAGCGGTTTTTATTTGCTAATGCTAGCTTTATCCATACTCCAACTACAACTACAACTTTTTACAACCTCATGATGTTTTACTGACTTTTGTTTTAAAAAACAAACCTTGGGTTGGTCATATCAAAAGTTACTGCCCCCTAATTAACACATAAAAGTAAACACAGTAAGCTATGGCACAACGATTTCACAAAACACAACACAAGAAAGCAGAAGTATTGCTCAGCGTTGTCAAATTACTGTTTTGAAAATAAAACTTTGCCATTAAATACATAAGTAATAAAAAAAACAAATGAATGAATGAATAAATGAATGAATAAGTGAATGAATGAATGAATGGAATGAAATAAAATTAAATAAAAGTTGAGTGCATAACATAATTAATTACATAAACACAACGAATAATTTGTGGTGCAAAGGCCATCACAAAACGGGAAGTTCTGCTTCATATAATTTGAAAAAATTTGCTGATATCATTAGTTTCGATCAAATTACGTAAATAAACAATTTAATACTTCAAATTGATGACTTACGCAAAAAAAAGTTATTTAAAGCGGTGCCCTATTCAAACAGGGAGTCCTTAAATGAAAACGCTCACAAGTGAGATGAATTTTGTGTTATTTTGTGTTTGTCTCTTGATTTGTATTTTACAATTAAAATGTGATGATTGGAAAGGTGATGATAGCTGTACGCAAAAAGGTTTGGAAAAATGTCAGTGCGATGATGACGATGGCAAGTTAGAGGTGAAGTGTCGAAATATTGGATTAAAAGACTTTCCTATTCGATATCTTCCATCCAAGACAACTGAAGTAGATTTACAGGACAATAACATCACTTCTCTCAAATCGATTGATTTTTCGAAGTTACCAAACCTTGAGCGTTTGTATCTTCGTAATAATCAAATGAAGGAACTACCTGCTGGGATTTTTAAATCCTTAAAAAAGTTGGAAAGGTTAGATGTGAGTTTTAATAGATTAAGTATGATAAATGGAGCCTTTGATGGATTGTCAAGACTGACTGAGTTGCACTTGCAAGGTAACTTGTTTATCAAAGTTTTACCTGACAATATTTTTCAATCACTGCAAAGTTTGAAAACACTCGATTTGGGGAATAACGCAATCGAGAACATCCCAGATAAAACATTTGCCGGGTTAACTAAATTAAATAAAGTTCATTTAGAGTTAAACTCCATTAAGAATATCCAAGTAAATTCATTTTATGGTGCTCCGAATTTAAGAGAAATCTTTTTGCATAATAACAATATAACAGAAATTAATGATCAGGCATTTAAAGACTTGTCAAAGTTACAGCGACTGGACTTAACATCAAATCAGATCAAGGCGCTTCATCCGCAATCTTTTGTTGGTCAAGTTAGCTTGACATTTTTGAATTTAGCTCATAATCATCTTCAACAGCTACCTAGTGAACTATTTACAAGTTTAAGAAACCTGCAATCACTCTACCTACACGATAATATGATAGATACAATTCCAAAAGATTTGTTTAAAAACCAAAATCAGTTATACGGATTGTATATTAACAACAACAAAATTCAAAAACTCCTGGATGAACAATTGAATGGTTTGAGCAGTATTGGGAGGCTTCATGTTTCAAGTAACGGGCTAAGAAATCTGTCATTAACAAAAATACCAACAATAACGTTCCTGGATGTTTCAAATAACAACCTGGAGAATATAACATTTAGCAAATTAGACTCCCTGACTTACCTCGATGTTAGTGGAAATATTTTATTAAATGTTCCAACATCATTGATATCGAAAGCTGGAAGGATTGAAAAGTTGATGTTAAACAATCTGGCCTTAAACTCAAATGATATCTCCAAGCTGCCTCCATACAGGAGCTTTAGAACATTGACTTTATCAGCAAACAACTTCACATCTATACCCGATAACCTTCCAAATATTGGAGACTCGTTAGATTTGTCAAACAATAACATCAAGAACATTAATGGCAGTTTATTTCGCAGACTGAACTCTATTGAACGTTTAAATTTAGCAAATAATTTTATCTCAAATATCACCAACGCTACCTTTGACGGATTGATTTACATGAGGCACTTAAACCTGTCTGGAAATGCATTGTCTTATATTGGAAATGTTTTTAACCATATGACACGAATGATCTCACTTGATTTATCTAATAACCATATCAGAACATTCCATAAGAGTGCATTTCATAGCAGTACCGGTATTTGGAATTTAAGGTTAAGTAAAAATAAAATTTCCAACCTCTCAGATGTTCCATTATCACCATTAATTCATCTTCGTCAACTGTATATCGCTGGAAATGATCTAACTATTTTAACAGTAGACCTGAATGGTTTGGGGCAATTAGAAGTTCTGGATTTATCAGAAAACCAAATTAATTCTATTTCTAAATCAGCTTTGAATTCATTGCTTAAACTGAAAACAGTGTTTCTTCAGAAAAATCAAATATCATCGTTACCAAAGGACTTTCTAAAAACTAACTCTAAATTAACCCACGTGGACTTATCCCAGAATCAAAAGTTGGTTTGTGACTGCAAGGTAATTATTACCCTCAACGCGATCAAAACGAAAAACATACTAGGAATATGTAAGAACACTGAAGGTAACACAGCTGGGATAGCAACATATTTAAAACCTATTAAAGACCTATCATTCACAAAATGCAATTTATGTCCATTAAACCCTTGCAATTATAGAGGAGACTGTAGTGGTGATTCGACAAATGGATATGTTTGCAAGTGTCGTAACCCATACATTGGAAGCAATTGTGAAGTAAACAAAAACACGTGCCAAGATACACAAACTTGTGGCTTATGTAAAGGCAACACTTGCAATAACCACGGAGAGTGTTTAGAAATTACCTCGAAGAAATCAGAATGTAAATGCTACAAAGGATTTAAAGGTACGTATTGCAAAGAAACTGATAGTGGTACGACTAACGCATGTACCAACGTGAATTGCCAGAACGGTGGCACTTGTATGATAGTGCAAAACAAAGCTAATCAAGAGTTTCAATGCAAGTGTGCTAGAGGATATTTTGGCACCAACTGTCAAACGAAAATCACCACAAAACCGTGTTTGCAAAACAAATGCAGAAATAATGCAACATGCACGCCGAAAATTAACGAAGAATACATTTGCCACTGTGTGGATAGTTTCGAAGGTATGTTTTGTGATAAGCAAAAGCACATTGAAAAAAAGGAAAAATCAAAAAAAGGAATGCAGGTTGGTCTTGGTGTTGGCTTTGGCGCAGTAACATTTGTAATTTTTGTTGCGATTTTTGTTGTACACAGAAAACGACATCAGCAATGTAACAAAAGGAACATTGAAATGCATTTTCAAAACAATGGGTACGAAAAGACAATATAGAGCAAAATCATTTTTGTACAATTTTTTTTTTTTTGAATAGACGATGATTATATTACTTGTACAACATAATTAAAGAATTCGGAAATAATGTAGCACTGTGTCATTTGGTCCCGCAATCAAGGGCGTATTTGTTAAAAAACTAAATAAGTGACATGATAGCTTGGTGCACACAATTTCTTTAGACTGGATAAGAATTTACAACTGTGCAATTTTGTGCACAGTTAGCAGAAAAGATCTTTAACGAAAAAACTTGTCAATTTTTCTAAGCTTTCTAAAACTTTTAGATGAAAATTCTCCTAATAACAGTCCAGCAACTTCTTGTCAATGTAAACACCAACATGTTAGTTAATTTCTTAATCCTCTTGTTTTGGAAATCATTTTAGTTAAACAAAACTAATTAAAATCGATCTTTCTTAACGGAAATGATATGCATATTATAATATTAATAGTTAGCAATCGCAACTGTGTGACTCTGTGTTTTTATGCCGAATAAAACGTGCGATACATGTAATGGCCGTGAGATTTTCTATGTGCTAACGACTAGTCTTTTTATTAATAGCAGTTATCCGTCTCCGCGCGATTTCGTAGCTGTATGAATGTATCAACGGGCTAACAACTATTCTCCTCTTTAAATAGCAGTTATCTGTCTCCGCGCGTTCGTAGCTGTATGAATGTGTCAACGGGCTAACAACTATTCTTCTCTTTAAATAGCAGTTATCTATCTTCACGTGATTTCGTAGCTGTATGAATATATTAACGGGCTAACAACTAGTCCCTTTTGTTAATAGATGTGTTCTGTTAGTCTATCCGCCAGAAAAAAAAGTCATACTGCGAGCACACTTCGATATTCCAACGGGCTAATAAAGGTTAGTCTCTATAATAATAGCGTTGTCTGTCTGTTTGTCTGTCTGAAAAAGTAAGTTGATCAGAGCTTTCTGTCTTTATCGGCCAAGCAAGGAGGTGTTATTTCATTTTTTATCGCATCGTGCTAGTTCAAGATTATTGCGTTAAGGACATACAGCATCACCACTAACATCAACTCAGAATGTCTTGTTTTACCTAAGCACTGCTACTCAGGCCCCGACGAGAATAAGGCTACGAAAAGCCGGAATTGGTACTTACTCAACAAAATCCGTCACAGATAAACTCTGATTTGAAATTCTTTTCCACTTAAACACCAGGGTGAATGTCTGGATCAACAGAAGAAATTGTAATGGTTGTTTTGGTTTTGACATTTCCTGTTTTGCGTGGTTTCTGAATTTAAAACAGCAAAAATGCATGTTATTTGGAATTCTTAACTTATGAATAAATAAACGGTGTACAGCAGAACTTTTTTGACTTGCAAAGCACCGAACATTTAAGATGTGACACCATGAAATCTGCTTTGTGACTAATTGTAACTTAATTTTATCATTTCTACTCAGAAAATCATGTAGTGAGACCTGTGGTGAGAAATGCCATATATGGATTGAAGCAGCCGTCCAATCATGTGCTTTTTCATATTACGTTTATCAATTTCTTTTTTGCGATAGTATATGCATAGAAGTTCCGTGAAATACACGGGATAAGCCCACTTGAAGATTTTTTTCCCTTTTATCCAATTTTTGTAAGCACGACTAAGCAAATAAACTAAAAATAGGGAAACTTTCGTTGCTATTTTGCTTGTTAGTGCAAAAAACAGGACATTTTCGTCGATATTTTTTCCGATTAGTAAAAAATCAGGACAATTTCGTTGATACTTCGCTCGATAAGTAAAAAATCAGGACACTTTCGTTGATACTTCGCTCGATAAATAAAAAATCGGGACACTTTCGTTGATACTTCGCTCGATAAATAAAAAATCGGGACACTTTCGTTGATACTTCGCTCGATAAATAAAAAATCGGGACACTTTCGTTGATACTTCGCCCAATTAGAGTATCTGAAGAGTTTTGAGAGTTATTCTGCATGATATCGAGATTGCACTGACAACAGGAAGTTGGAAAGTATTATTTTTATAGAATTATTTACGCGAAAACTACCAACAGTTAATTATTCATACGCTAGAAAAATTTCTCAAGATAGGAGTCGAAATACTGCCATACTTATATAATTGTATAAGACTGCACATAAAGGTGAACATCGTGTAGCTTTTATGGAAACGGTATAAGCTAGTATGGTAATGAGAAAACATTACCTCTTCCAACTAACACTTTTAAGTCTCGTGTTCCAATTTGTAAGTATTTTTATGTATTTTTTTATAAAGAAATACTAACGATAATTGTTTATACACGTTATTTATGGAGGTGAAACATGTTGGCATAGCTTGGGAGAAGCTACGTGTTTATAATTAAGAGAAGAATATAAGTAAAATTCTAATAATAGCCGCAAATACATTGGCCAGAGCAAGTAGGAGACACAAATTGTCTTATCATAAAGCTCCTGTTAGTTGAGTTACTTACAGTTCAATTATTTCGTTAAAAACGCAAAAATGTAAAATTACACTAAGATATAATGTATAAAAAAATCGAGTAAGGAGGAGGAGATTTACTAAATTTTCTCCCAGCATGCTTTGTACAATAGCTTTGTGTTAAAGTTTATATTTTAGAAGAAACAGATAGAATACCATAAATTTTATGTCCAAGCAAGCACAATACTTAAAGTTAGAATGATGTCATTTACAAGGGAAATTGAGAGGCATAATTATAAATTACTCTTGATAACCTAATTTTAGCACTAAATTTCGGGAAAAATTCTCATCCATTTCAATTTTTTAACACCACCTCTCCCTCGCCCCTCCCTCCCCTCCTCCCTCTCCAAAAAAAAAATTTGCCCCGCCTTTTTATTAGAACCTCTACAATCATCCAGGTTAAGAAGAATTTTCACACAAGTACACAGCTAGATCTTGTTTTCAGAGCTTTTTTTCGCTTTCTAATATGTACTGACACAGACCAACGTTAAAAATGTCAATAAAATCTTTGACCAAACGTTTTTTTTAGGTAATTTGTTGGACAAGTACCGACCCAGAAATTCGTTCAAAAAGAAATCTTGTAGAACTAGTCAGCCACAAAAATAAACACCTTATAAAAACGATTCGAAAGCTTGGAATGAAAGTCAACAACTGTTCTATTACTATCTACAACAAAACAAATGAATATACTTTGAACTACTTTAAAAATTATAAAGATAAAGGCTTTAACAACAATGAAGTTCTCGCGTTAAATTACGAAGAGTTAGATGTTGAAAAAGTCATAAAGAGAAATGATACATTTGATTTGAAGCTTTTCGGATATTACTTTTCCTATTTGGTACGTTATGATCAACTGCTGAATGCTTCTTTTCAACAACAGACGGACAAGTTAAGCAATATAATGAAAGATATATCAGCAAACGTGAAAGATTTAAAAGATTATATGAGTAAAATTCTTCAAGCGTACCCGGAAATGTTAACCGAAGAAATTTCATCCACAAGCATAGACAACAAAATAAACAAAGAAACGAGGCATCTGCTCGTGTTACTAAAATGGCCTGAAATAAAACCCACAATGTCAAGTAACGCTGATTTGGAAAAAATTTATGTCGCTATGACTACTAATTATGCATTGCTTCGTAATTTAGTCAACTTTTTATTAAAGTTTGATAGTGAGATATTTTACAGTCTTGCCTTGCTTCAGGATTACTGAAAGGAATCACATCATTTTCATTGCACCGCTATTTTTTTGGGAGTATTCTAACTACGGCTCAAATCATACAGATTGAAGTGACGTTTCCACAGAACATTCATCAAGCATGTATAAAGGAGCAGTGCAAGTTACTATTACATAAAGAAGAAGATATCTTATGCGGAACTACAAATTTCTAAATTTCCTGAATATAAGCCCAACGTTGTGAAAGCCCGTGTACTGTCTTTGTAAGAAAGTCAAGGTAATCTAGCATCGAAGACTGTTTTACTGTACAAACGTGTTTTCTTCTGCCTACTCCCAAACCACTTTGACTGCATAGCGACAGTACATTTGGCGAATAGGACTGGAGGAAGACGTTATAGAGAAGTTCAAAAGAACACAGAAGGCGACAGGAGCGATATCCACTGTACAATGTCCACAAGTTAATGATTACTTGTTTGATCTTTGACGGTTTCAAGCAGACTCTGCTTGCCCACGCGGTCAGCGGCAACAACGCGATTCTGCCTCGATCGCACCAGACACAACATACATCGCCATAACTTCACGTATCCTTTACTACATCCCATATGGTAATCTATGTATAACAACAACTGCACATCACCAGCCATTTTCAGAACATCATCGTCTAACGAAAGTTCTCGCAAATCTTCCACAAAAGCAAGACGAACAAGTTCACAAATTTAAAAGGCTTGCGTGCCAGATTACAACCCCAAGCCCTCCAAACTGAGGAGGACAACACCGAGCGAAGATGGAAACAGAGGTTGGACAGATCCCACTAGTTGCCTATCGAACAAAAAGACAACGCCAAAGACCAAATCTGAGGAAACCTTTTTTAAAATTAGCACCGGCAGACAACACCTAAGACTAGGCCAAACAAGCCCTCAAAACCCACTTCAAAGTGAGTGAGAATCTAACCAACGAGCGGTCCAAATTCTTTTCACAAAACCTCACGACAAAAAAACGTCATTCGACAAACGGCAATCACACAGGAACAGATCGAGACACAGCTTTAGGAACCATACGATCAAACTTTGCATGTATAGTGGAAAATTTGTAGCACGTGTAATAACTGCAAAAAAAGGGGAAACTTTGAGAAGGTTTGCGAAGCGAAGCGAAGCAAAAAAACATCAACATCGTCAAAATAACTCAATCTATCAACTCCGGACCAATACATTGTACTAGAGAAAGTCATGACAACACCCAATAAACTTGAAAAGCAGTACCCTAGTACGGAAGTGGAGGTCACCTGGAACAATCGGCCGTGGCAGATCAAGGTGGATCCTGCAGCTGAAGTCAACATTACCAGCGAAGCGACCTACAACAAAACAAAATTCACAACGAAAAGCCACAAAAGAGCAAATCACAACTTCAGCCATATTGGTCGTTTCCACTGCCCACCCTTGGTCAATTTAACGCCACTATTACCGCCAACTCACAAACAGTAAATGCCATCTTATATGTTATACAAGGGACTAGCCAACACCTTCTCTTTAGCAAGTACACGGTGGCATTCAATTTGGGAATCCTCCAAATCACCATTGATGATAAAACTATTCCTATAAATGTGCATCATATCGACACAGAGCAGACTAAAACTCTAGAGAGACAACATCACACAGACAAAGCTCCTGACGACACTCATCACATTGGATATGACGACATCGCAAAGCTTGTTAATCTCACTGCAATCCAGTAACACATTCTTTCTTGCCGTGCATCAAAGGTCTCAATTTGCTATCAGCGAAAGTACTGTTTTCAAAGGCATTGAGAAGCACAAAATCGACAAGTCAAGCTCCTGATTGATGACACCGCAACACCTGTTATGACACCGGAATACCCACAGCGCTAAATACCGTTTGCGAATCCAGAAAAACTAAATGCGATCTGGAAGGCGCAGGAATCATATAGTTGTAGATGAAGAAATCAGGACGAACATAAACATGCCCACTCCGAAAAGAGCAATTTGACGAACCAGGCAAATCATACCAACACTAGAAGAGTTGAACCACAAGTTTAATGGAGCACAGTACTGCACTAAGCTAGTTATGCGGTATGGGCATATGGTGTTTGAGCTCGATCCCGCGTCCAGAGGAATAACCTCGAATCAACGACATTAAATTTGGGGTCATACTCTTAAACAAAACACGCATACAATTTTTTTACGTTGTATTCTGTAAAGAATACAGGAATATCACCTTCATCAGAAAAAAATGAAACGTTGCAACAGCTCAGTTGACCAACGAATGCTGCGGAAGTGCGTTTCTTTTTGGAAATAACGAACTTTTTATCCGGGGGTACTCCGTAACAAATGCACCACTGCGGGCTCTGACGACTAAGAATGTACATTTTCTCTGGGATTCACAATGCCAAAAGCGCTTATCAAGCTGTGTACGGTACTCATCGAATAGCCAGTTATGGCACATTTCGACCCTAACAAGAACACCAAGCTCATCGTCGATGGATACAAGAAAACTGGGTGATCAAGCATTTTTACACAAGGAGATTCCACTACAAAACAGTGCCAAGTTGTAAGATATGGCAGTCGACCCACCATATTTGCCGAGCAAAGAAACTCACAGATTGAGATTGAAAGCGCAACCATAGAGTTTGGGACACTGCAAAATCACATATATATATATGGGGTACCCAAATTCACGATAGTCACAGGCAATAAACTCCTGCTACCACTTTACAACAGCCTCAGGAAAATCCACCTATACCAGTGTTAAGACATAAGCTGCTGACACAACTGCGACCTTGTATTTATTTTGTATTTATTTGTATTTATTACGTTTTATCACGTAATTAAAAGGTTTATACTTTAGTTAGTACCAACTTGTATAATTTGTATCATTTGCCTGAAGATTGCTAAGAACCATGAAACTTTATATAGCAAAATTAATGTAGTTTTTCTTGAAAACAAAACATAAAAATAATATAACTGCTCTGTTACACATTGAGCACTCTGTTGTAATTTGTGTTAAAAATTACTTCGTGTTTATAAAAGCTCCTGTTTTTGTTGAGCACTCTGAACACTCTACACACCACTGTTTACAAGATTTTACATTAAATCTTGGTTACTCGCTAAAGAATATCCCGATACCACCGAAAAATACGTACTTAAAATGTTTAATGGACAAAGTAGAAAGCCTTATCAAACGAATACGATGGAAGGCATATTTCTTCGATAAAAATAACAAAAAAGAAGACGAGCACGAACACGTATCTTTCGGTTTTAAATCAACTGCAACCCCACCTGTTAACCCGAACCTTGCAAGCTTCGAAAGCGACCTTTACGACCTCATCCGAAAAATCGAATTCCGCAATGTTGACAATTCGTTCTTAAACAAATTGAAAACAGACGTTAAGAACATCCAAAATTCCGAAAATGTATTTGCTTTCGCCGATAAAACTAATAACCTATACGAACTGCCGAAAAATGATTACACCAAACTCATTACAGAAAATATCTCAAAATCGTATGAAAAATGTAGTACTTCTTTGAAAACCAACATCAATAAAGAGGCCAAAAAAAATCGCAAAATCGCTAGATTTGGACGCCAAAATGCAATGCTACTCAGAGAAACAGGCCTACATTACAATCAAAGACCACAAACCAAACTTCCCCCAAAATGTCAAGTGCAGATTAATTAATCCAGCCAAAACAGACATGGGAATCGTCAGTAAAAAGTACTTGGAGACCATTATAGAAAAAGTTCAGAAAGCAACGCAGGTCAACCAATGGCGAAATACATCTACTGTAATTGAATGGTTCAAAAAAACACCAACTTATGCAAAGTCAAAATTCATCAAATTCGACATTGTCGAGTTTTACCCTTCTATCTCTGAAGAACTACTCGACAAAGCAATTAATTTCGCAAGATCTGCTGTACCAATCGACAACAAAGTCCTCGATATAATAAGGCACAGTCGGAAGTCCTTGTTATTTGATAAATCATCGACTTGGGTTAAAAAAGGAAACGTTCTTTTCGATGTAACAATGGGTTCATTCGATGGAGCGGAGATCTGTGAGTTAGTTGGACTATATATATTAAAAAAGATCAGCAATATTATCGATATCAAACATGTCGGTCTATACAGAGACGATGGACTTGCAATTATCCAAAACGCCAATGGACCACGAATGAACAAAATTCGAAAGGACATCATAACCTTGTTTAAGGAAGACAAATTGTCAGTAACTATCAAAACGAACCTGATTGAAACAGACTTTTTGGATGTATCATTTAACGTGAATAGTAAAACCTACAAACCCTACAGGAAACCCAACAACGATCCGCTGTATATTAACATTAATTCAAACCACCCGAATACTGTATTGAAAGTCATTCCGAAGATGGTCAATGAAAGATTAATTGCGACGTCATGTAACAGAAAAGCATTTGATGACGCAAAGCCTTTATAAGAAGCTTCACTCTCCGCCAGTGGATTTGAAAATATATTACTAAATTTCAAGTTTACTAAGTTTCATACGACTTTACGTGTATCGGTCAGCCTAAATGCCTGAAGACGAAAAAATGTTGAGGCGATGCCATGTTTTGTTTCGATTCTTCTGTTCTTTAAATAAAGAAGTAAAGAAAGTAAGTAAATAATTCAAAATGAAAACTATTATTATTAATTTCACAATGTATAATATTAAATTATAGAAATATTTTTTATTATTTATAAAGTATCTTAAGGAGGGAGGAGTTTGAACAAGCCACTGTTACTTTGCGACGGATAACACTGCATACACATTTTTATTCGCTTATAGGTCACTTGCAACCTCGTCTCCAGGGGTTATTTACGCCTATCATATTCTGGTGGGACAGGGTCGTCAATTAGGCGTAAAGAACCCTTGAGACGACTTTGAGGTCACTCAGTCACAAGCAAGCACACTTATTAATTCCGCCCTTTCTCCATACCTTTTGTATTTTATTTAGAATCATTGGCACACTTGTAGTTTGTCATAAAAGGAACATGAAAATGGCAGCGATAATTTTCCGCTTAAATTGGCACTTTCGCTGTGACATCATCACAGGCATGAAATTTATCCAAACAAGCACTTAATCCAACCCTTACAAAATAATTTCTCTTGATAAAATAAAGATGACTGTTATGACTTTCAAGTTTTCAGGAATATTGTTAATAAAAGTCATTTGATTTTCAGGGTTTAGAAATGTAGGGGTAGTTTCGAGTAATGGTCAATATCTAACACTCTTAAAGGTATAGCAACTAAAAAGGCATGGATAGATAAATACGAGACGCGGAAATTATCTTAAAAAGATATTTTTTAAAAAAATAGAGTCAATAAAAAAAACAGCGGAATCCGCCCCTCACCCCCCGGACAGAATAAGGTTAGAGATTAGGAGACAAAGATAGTAACTCCCAGCTGCGATGGGTGGGTTCGACTAGTGCGTCAAAATTCTGTTTCTACTTTTTTATGTAAATCTTGTAATTCTCTCAAGAGTAAGTAAGTAAGGAAACAAAGTATTTCTGTAACGCACTTAGCAAAAAAAAATCTATTTTAAGTATTATGACAGAAAATTAATATGAAATACGCAGTTGCTAGCTGTGAAAACGGAACAGAGTAAAAGGGATCTCTTTCGGTATTTGTGTTCTGTGAGCACGTAAAACTAGGGTTCAAACTAACAGCTGAAAAGTGGTACTCGTCACGTACTTCGCTCCGACAACATCCCTCCCGCTAACTTCAAAACAAAACCACTTGTAAATTATTTATATTTCGCAGGAAAATTCTTTTCTTTTTTGTTTATCTTTCGTTTTGAAATATTAAAACACACTCTTGCGTAACCACATGGTCTCCAGTTAAAACAAAGCTAGCACAAGTTAATTTATTGGAGAATTCGAGTTGCTGTTCTCTATAACTATATATTTTTGTTGTTTTTTGGTTTTGTTGTTGTTGATGTTTTTGTTTTTCTCACCACTTTTCAAAATCTTATGTGTTAAGATTACCGTTTAACAAAAACACGGCATTGGTCGGCTCCCACGCTACTTCCGTTCAAATTGACAAAACTCTATCATAAAATCAATATAACATAACACAAAAACAAAACAAACAATAAACATAACTAATTCCTACAAATTATTCAAGATGTACACAAAAACTTAAAAATAGTGTTACGTGTATGTTTAACCAAATCAATGTAAACAAAAAAGACAAGTTTGGTTTCTCCATGTTTTTTTTCTTGTTTATATAAAAGAAGAGAAGCATTTTAAAAAGGAGAATGGCTGCAGATGGACGAGTACCTGAAGAGAGTTTGGTTCCACATACGACAATTTTGTAAGTTATATACTTGGAATCTTACTCCACCCTCTCCTCTATAGGATACATATACTATACCATATCATAAGCCGTAGAACTTGCTATTCTCCGTGGAAGAGCAGCTATATTGAACAACACATATTTAACTCTGTATATTTTAAGGTCAAGTTTTTAGGAAAAAATTAATTTCCTACTATTTATTTCCGGTGTGTTTAGAAACTATGAATGCATATATTTTATAAATGTGTGTATATATTTAAGTCACATGTCGTATTTTTTAAATATAAATTATGACACCATAAAATCTTTAGGTGTTCGGATAGCAAGAGAAAACAAGACATTCGTCTTAGACATCATCCCAAAAATCTTTTTCCCGCTTTAATCTTTTTTTCCCAATCTCTTTTTTTAAAGCATACGATTCATTTAAACAACTCTGACAACATGAAACATCCAATGTCTTTATTCTAAGCTTTTCCACGTTTTCATACCCTACAGAATTGATAGATCTATCTGATATGATCTCACGTACGCAATATATGACGACAGTATGTGACAATAATACGGCCTTCGTTAACCATAATCAACTCATAGTATTAATACTCCTTCGTCTGAGCTTAGTTTAGCAAGTAGAATATTTCTCATCATATTTAACATATTTGAAATCCTCAACTTCCAGACAAAATGAGAACAAAATGGATCCAGATGAAGTCTACAGTGTAGCGTACCGTATACATCCTAAAGCTGAAACTACTTTTTCCTACACGATTTTTTCAAGTTTATGGTCCTAATGTGTCATTTGTGAAAGTTTATTCCCTCGAAAATCGTAAGAACTCAACTTATTTGTACAAAAAAAGCTATTAAACTTCAATTATTGTTATCAATTAGTCATTTTAACAAGGGAGACCTCGTGCAAAAAATTCAGTGTTCGTTAATTTAAGCCCGAAAAAAATAGTCTTTTGTGTCTTCAAGATGGTTAAAGAATGTTGCACGCCTTGATAATAAAATTATTAAAAATCACGTCTGTTGATTTACTCGTTGAGAAATCTGTCACATGACCATTTTACCTAAAAAATAACCGATAAAGCTACTGTTGTGCTTAGTGTCAAGAGCATAACCATGTATTAAACTATGAAAGTTGTAAAAAAAGAAGGAAGATATGCATTTCAAACAAATGTAAACTCGTGTTCGCAGATGAAAAACAAATGTTCCGATTGGCCTTTTTTAAAAGAACAACGAATTTTAGAAAAATCTTGGGATATCTTTTTTTACTATGTAACCCAAGAGACGTTCAAAAAGTAAGAAAAGTAGTCACAATATATTTCATCAAGGAGAGACACAAATTTATGATGTGTAACAAGCTTGTATTAATTTTTAGTCGTCGAGAGCTCGTATGTTTTTGCTATGAGTAAAAAATAAAGTTTGTTTGCCGCCTCCTTTTATATGTTTACACAAGGAGGAAAGAAACAAATTCTCTAAAAAGGACACATACTCGCTGCATAAAAAAATCCACCCACACTCTGGTAATAACTGCCCCCATCAATTTCCCCTAAACAGCAACCGTATATATTCTAACTTTTAGTATTCACGATCTGATCTTTGTTAGTTTACACTTTGCTGCATAAAGGGAAGGGGTATATGTTGACTTAACTGATCCACGAAGGCGTCTGGTCCAAATTTATATCTGCTTTACCTTTAACGGCACACTTTTAAGTAAAGCTTGCTTTAGAAATGGAAGTTATGCATTTTAAATATGGAAAAAGCTTTTGACAGGAACTAGGAACAACAAAAAGTATGTTTAATCTTCCTGTTACGTGTGGTAATTGTCTAGCGAAAGTACCTCTAAAACTTGCATGATGTGACCATTGTGCTGAGTTTCCCACTCAGTACAATGGTAATTCTTTTAAAGCTCAGAAAATAATGACACCAATACATTAAAATGAAAAAAATATATATTGTACCATTCCATGTGCAACAAGCAGTTTGGATTCACTTCTGTTTAATGGAGGTATATAAAGGTTTTTACTTCCACATTATCATTTAAACCTAACTGATCCTAGGATTTATGTTTTTGTTTATTCCCTTCGTTGTGACATCATTTTAGGATAAAAGGGGTAGAATTCTTTACTACTACTCTCCCTTCTGTATTACGTTTTTCACATTTAATTATTATTTTATACCTGAAAGCAAGCTCGCTCATCCAATAATTCATGATATTTCAACCTTATTATTCAACGGACGTAATCAATTTCATTTTGTTTTCAATCATTTAAGTCAGTCAAGCATTAACCGATTTGATTGATTGATTTTAATTTTTTTTGTTTTCAGTTTAATAGCTGATTGGTTTAAACGTATTCTATAAGAATTGAGGCGGGAACGTTTTGAACATCTACAAACGCATTTTTATTTCTGAAAACACAGAAAATTAATCATAAACGCGAAGAAAAAAACAAGAATTGTGTAGGTGTATAGTAAACCAGGTATTGTATGTTCATTCTTGTTAAATATCAGATTTATCCACTCCCTGGTAAGATAATATTTCGTCAACTGCGCGTCATGAAATATTACATTATCCCGAGTAGATAACTTTTGATGTCCAGCAAGAATGGGCATATAATATATGTTTGTTATTTCGCGAAAACATTTTGCGATATTTTATTAGTAAAAAAAGTCGAAAAAAGATGTTGGTTCGGAAGGCAAAAATGTTTGGTTGAGTAAATAAAAAAAAAAATTATTAGTCACTTAGCAAAAAATTGGTCAATTTTTGCTGTCCTTTTTTACCAAAGGTACAGCTATTACGATTTCTCAGGCGCAGCCTTTACATCTTTTTTTCTTACTCTTGACCTCACTCCATCTTTTTTTTTAAAAATAATTTTATCACAACGTGTTTACTTTCACGCTTTCTAGCTACGATGGAAATGTTTGACAAATTTTCCAAACATTATCACAGTTTGCAACTCCTCTTATTAAGCATTAGAAGTGGGACGTGTTCGATTATCGTAAGCAATTTTAAAAAATTCAGAAATAACCGCTCAAACAATTTTTAAATATATCAGTTAAGATAGCAGTATTGAGGGTTGCTATATAAATTAACTGAAACATTTATAGTGTCTTTGAATGACTAACCAAAAAAGACATAATAACTCCTTCTATTTTCTTATAAGGGTCCGTGGTCACTAAACTCACGCGATTTCTTTACATCTTCTGCTTCCTAGCTATTTTATAAGTGAGCATAACACTGGTAAGTAGAAGAAGTTGCTATATTTTATGAAGTTTTGACGTCAGTTCTGTTCTCACTATCTGAATTTTTTTGTAGTGATTTACATGTTGTGCAAAACAATAAATACTTGAACCGTGAAATACTAATGAAAAATATTTATGAGTTTTACATGAAATTTTGAGTAGAAGATTTAGCAAATGGAAGAATACTTTACGTGAACCGTAAGTAATTTTATTGTTTGTTTTTAAAACAACAACTTAATGGAACACTAAATGGAAGCTGATAAAACAACTTTTTTAAATAAAAAGCACTTATTAATAAAAGAAACAACATGAAAATAATCATTTGCACAACTTTCCACTATTTCTTTAAATATTTTTAGTCAAAAATCTAGAATGCGACTTTTAGTTATTTTATAGCGTTTTTTGTTTGAAGTCAAAAAAAAAGTATGGAGGTTATTATAAATAAATAGTATGCTTAACGACTCTTTGCGATTATATGAGCTGTAGCTGGTCAAGACATGTTAAAGGTTACCTCGTGCGAAAAATCAAGGATTTGTCTTAAAAGTTGCGCTAATTATGCGAAATTATGGCGTCATGAGTTAGCATTAAGCATAATTATGGTAAAAAAATATTGAAATTTATGTACAATGTTCAAAACGCGTCCAACTTAACAGCCAGAAAACATTTTTAACTGTATATGGCTTGTCAAAAATGTTAAATATAACACCCTCGCAGAGGATACTTGTGACATCATGCATAATTAGTGAATCTTCTTAGTCCAAATTCTAAAGAACCAATCAAGAATTTTTAAAAAATTATTCAAATTCCTAGACAACCTTTCAAGCTCTTTTATCTGCAATTAACTTTATTTTTCCATGATCGAGCCAAACATGAATTCAAGTTACTAACGAAAACATTGCATTTAATTTCCAGCTACCGTGCGCTATTTATTTCTAGATCTCTTTATTGAAGTGATCTGAAGGAAATTGTATCTATACCTCATTTTATGAATTTTGGACGTAATAGCTATGTGGGTTTTATTTACAATTGTTGTGTAACACAACCATAAAGGTTTACAAACATGGGAAGGTGGGTTAAAATAAATATAACCTGGAATACTTGAACCGTGAAATAAAAAATAAAAAATATTTATACATGTTACACGAAATCTTAAGAAAAGGATTTGGCGGATGTTACAATACTTTATATGGTGAAATGTAAGTAGTTTTATCAACAGCCTGTTTTTTTTTAAATACCCAGTGGGCACTTCAACGTTGAATCAACGTTGAAAAGACGTTGCTTGCGACGTTGAAAAGACGTTGATTTTACGTTGCAAATGAAAGTTTTTTTGACGTCTTTTTCCGACGTCTATTCAACGTCGGACATCAACGTCTTTTCAACGTTGAAACAACGTCTCGCAACGTCTTTTCAACGTTGAAACAACGTCTCGCAACGTCTTTTCAACGTTGAAACAACGTTGCAGGACGTTGTTTCAACGTTGAAAAGACGTTGATGTCCGACGTTGAATAGACGTCGGAAAAAGACGTCAAAAAAACTTTCATTTGCAACGTAAAATCAACGTCTTTTCAACGTCGCAAGCTACGTTGAAACAACGTCCTGCAACGTCTCTTCAACGTTGAAACAACGTCTCGCTACGTCTTTTAAACATTGAAATAACTTCTCGCAACGTCTTTTCAACGTTGAAAAAACGTCTAACAACGTCTAATCAACGTCGTTTGGAAATGCTCTCGCAACCGTTATTCAGCGTCTTTTCAACCTTAAGAAACAGACAAACTTGACCGAATCAAATCATAATCGCCATTGTGGCTTCAGTTTTATATGTCCATAGTTTACATGTCCATGTATCTATTCCCTAGCATGATTCCGACGCTTATATTTGTGTTACGTTATTTGTACATGGTTATTGCGAAAAAGAAATAAAATCATTTCTACGATATGTCATTTTTTTATTATAAACATAGGCAGTATATACAACTTCTCCGCTGAAAACTTCCTAAATGAAACTTAACGGAGTTTTATAATACAAAATATAAAAACGATATTTCAAGTATTCACAACTGGTACTATGTGAGAATCTCCAGCGTTCCAACCCAATGCAAAAAATGTAACGCAGCAATGACGAGGTTGTTAAACGTGCAGTATTTGCAAATTTATAGCTGCGATTTCATGTGCCAGGCACGCCTCCTGATAAGGCAGCCTGTTAGTATGCTCAAATCACCTAAAGTGTCAAGCAAAACTGTTGCACCGAAGTCTTTAATCAAGCATTGGTTAGAGAAAAAGTATGTTTTCTTAATGAAGTCAGAGTTGAATACAAGGGTGTTTGTTAAGGATACCAGATGCGAATAAATACGATCATGATGCTATACTTTATAAAAAGTGTGAAAAGCCACCGTCCTCACCAGGTGCAAGAAGTCCAGGAATCGAGGTTGAAAATTACAATAAAAATATAATGAATATTATATTAGCACTGTATTTCCTTAAAAAAAGCACCCACTCATGCATATTCCATACTTTTACTAGTCACAAGTCCGATCTCTAGTAGAAACACTAAAAATTGTTGAGCTAAAATCACTTTAACATTTTGCCATTCTAATTTTCTGCCACCCAATCAAAATTAATATAAGCTAGAAGAATTTATTACGGCGCTTGAAAAATTTATAATCCTCTCTGATATAAAAGTTGTAAATTATTTAAAAATTAATCGATTTAATTTTCTTCGGCATTAGTTCTTCCCGCTCCTCCACATCTATCAGGTGCATATTTAAGGATTGATGCCGTACACGCACGAACTTCTCCTTCTGTCGCATTCTTTTGATGTTTGATAACAGTTTCTACAACGTAACAAAATTCTTATCACATATTGATGGAGGTAGTTTACAGTACAACAGCTGGACAAATAGATTTCCTCAGATTAATGTGTATTTTTCCCCCTGAACGTCGACCCCTCGAAATGGCGGGAAAAACTTAATACAAACTTGTCGGTTTGGATTAGCACTTTAATTGAAGGAACCTTCAAGCAGACAATACAATCATAAGTTTTCAATCCTCTACGTTTATTTATCAGCATTTTCACTTCTGCATAGTTATGAATGTCTTTCAAGTACTTAAATGTCACAATTTTTTGCGAATCGATCGAGTTCAGATATTTCGCGGGATTAAATTTTAGTCAATATGCCTTTTTCATGAAAAGTTGGATTTTTTAAGTCAAAACAAATTAAAAGAATTTACATGGGCTTTGGAACAAAACATGCAGCTTTTTAAATATGATGATTTATAACTAAGAATTACTAAATACTTGATATTTAGCTTCAGCTATATATTTTTTTGTCACAATGTTTTCGAATAGATTGCTATAAATGCTTGCATATGCCAGGCACGCCCTCTTATAAGGCAGCCTGTTAGCATGCTCCAACCACCTGTATGTGTCAAGCATAACTGGTGCACATGAAAGCAAAATAGCAAAAATTTTAAATGGTTATTGAATCAAAAGTTATATCTTCAAATAGATTGCTATAAGTATGCTTGCATGTGCCAGGCACGCCCTCTTATAAGGCAGCCTGTCAGCATGCTCCAACCACCTGTATGTGTCAAGCATAACTGGTGCACATGAAAGCAAAATAGCAAAAATTTTAAATGGTTATTGAATCAAAAGTTATATCTTCAAATAGATTGCTATAAGTATGCTTGCATGTGCCAGGCACGCCCTCTTATAAGGCAGCCTGTCAGCATGCTCCAACCACCTGTATGTGTCAAGCATAACTGGTGCACATGAAAGCAAAATAGCAAAAAATTTAAATGGTTATTGAATCAAAAGTTATATCTTCAAATAAATTAGTAAACGTATGCTTGCATATGCCAGGCATGCATTAATTTCGCAAATCAGTCAATGAAAATTTTTGGGAGACTTAATTTCTCGAATGCAATGCAAATTCGCAAAAAATTCTGACAATAAATATATATGTAGAATAAAATATAAATATTTTATTGTTTTGTTTTTACATAGAGTGCTCAATAAAAATCGAGCTGAATAATATATAAATTATTATAATCTACTGAGTTGAATAAGCAATTGAGACAACAAAGGTCTCTCATGTGGTTTGTTTTTTAACATGTTTGTTGCAATCATCAAAAGCTTTTCTGATGCAACATGTTTAGCAATACTTTCAAAGTTGTATCCCAATGTATATACATCTGTTTCACAGGAGACATATGAGCCAGGTACATTGCGCAATTCGAATGCCAGGTGTCTGTGAATGGTGTTGTATCTTTGATGCTTTGGAGTCCCGGGTTTTATAGAGTAACGGACTGGGTCTTCCACCAAGGTTGCTTTTCCAAAATCAATTATCTTAGGCGCTGCATAAACTATCTCGCTATTAAAAATGCACAACTATGAAACATCGACAATGCGACCCAATTCTACAATTTCTGCTAACAAAAAATACAGCCTATCATTCATGGTTACAGTGGCGCGATTGAAACGTTTATGGTCTTAAACGGCATTTAGGTGACAAAAAATTAACACTTTGATGTCACTATCATGTTCAGTATACCTTTTTTGTTAACTGTGCCAAATGTTGTCGAAAATAAAGTAGTTTTAATTTTTGGGCTAATTTTGGCCTAAAATGACATTTAGGTGACAAAAAATCCAAATTTTGAAGTTACCATCATGTTCAGCATACTTTTCTTGTTAATTGAGCCAAATTTTGTCGAAAATAAAGTAGTTTTAATTTTCGGACCAATTTTGGCCTAAAATGACATTTAGGTGACAAAAAATCCAAATTTTGATGTCACCATCATGTTCAGCATACTTTTCTTATTAACTGAGCCAAATTTTGTCGAAAGTAAAGTAGTTTTAATTTTCGGACCAATTTTGGCCTAAAATGACATTTAGGTGACAAAAAATCAAAATTTTGATGTCACCATTATGTTCAGCATACTTTATTTGTTAACTGTGCCAAATTTGGTCGAAAATGAAGTAGTTTTAATTTTCAGACCAATTTTGGCCTAAAATGACATTTAGGTGACAAAAAATCAAAATTTTGATGTCACCATTATGTTCAGCATACTTTTTTTGTTAACTGTGCCAAATTTTGTCGAAAACAAATACCAATTTTGGTCTGAAACGTCATTTAGATGACTTCTAAGTACTTAGAGAGTTTAGGTACGAAGTTTAAATCTGTGACGTTGCAATTGACCATTTGGGACATAGTTAGCCAGTTACGAGTTGGAAACCAATACTATCCTCGCAGGCGAGATAGTAAAAACTAATGTTGTCACATGATTTACAAAGAAACAAACAATCTTTCATATTTTTAATGAGTTTTACGTTATCCGTCAAATTAAATTCCCGCCAAAATTAATAAATTTTGTTCTCCGCCAAATTTAATTTTTTTTGTTATCTGCCAAATTTTCTTCCCGCCAAAATTTTTGGATTGCAAGTATGTGTAATGTACTGTAAAATAATAAAAAAAGCTGGAAATACAAAATAACAATACCAGGCTGGAACATTAAAAAAGTAAGACCACCTCAGCCTGGGCATTATATCCATTAAATATTTTTTGAGAAATCTAGCTAGCATTGTTTTTTTAGAGATAAGTCTCTGGAAATAAATTTTTCTTACATTCTGAAGAATCCCCATCTCTCTTGTACTGAAATGTCGACTTGTTGACATGCAGACAAATAACATCACTTCGGCAATTTTTTGCCGACATGGAAAAATTTGATTTAAAATAATTTAGGGTCAAACGATTTATTTCTAGAATGTGTCAAATAAATATGCGTGAAAATTTTAGCTAACTTTTTCTTTCTTTAGATTCTGCTACGAATGCTACCGAAGCAAAGTTTACGAATTAGCATATGCTGTACAGAAATACTTTACTCACGTCTGTGGTTCTTCGCCCTTTTCGCCTTGTGAGTTGATACGAACTTCTTAGGGGCTTAGGCGCGAATTTCCTCATCGAAAGTTTCCCGCCAATGACTAGGAGGGATATTACATGCGACAAAGTAAAGGTTTAAATATGTGAAAGCGAAGTAAATAAACAGTTATTATTGTATTATAAATTATAATTTGACAAAATGGATTGTATTTTAAATGTCTCACATCCATAATACAAGTTGAAATATTTGTTTCTCTCAAAATACGAGGACAAAAACCCCCTGATAAATATTACAAAAAATAAATCGAACGTTTGGTACGCTCTGTTGAAAAAAAATCCATTGAATGTTTTGTGTACATTTCATGTTTGTGTTCATTCATTCTCTGATGTTATGTCACAAAAGTTTTAACATAGCATAAGAGAATGAATGCACATTCGGCTCTTATGTAAAAAAGTACATAGATGCGGCTGTAAAGTTGCAAACAAATGGTAATATTTTGAAGTAGTAAAACTGCAGTAAAATTAGCGATATATATGAAAAACAACATAACGTCGGCATTAATATATCCAATCGCTGACAAATTACAAAAAAATTAAGTAAAACGTGCGTTCTTTATTTCTAGTTTATGACGATCTTTAACAAACACCGAGTACGCTTCGTTATTTTGTTGGACAGTTTGGAACACTTCTATGAACGTCTGTTTGAGATATAACTTTGCAGGCCAGTGTGAGACGAACTAAAACAAATAAGATTTGAACGGAACAGATTCTCGGTAAAAAGTTAATTTGGTGCAACGTTGAATAAACGTCGATAAGACGTCGGTTGAATCAACGTTGCAGTGCAACGTTGAATAAACGTCGATAAGACGTCGGTTGAATCAACGTTGCGGGTGCGACGTTGAATAGACGTCGGTTGAATCAACGTTGCGGGAGTGACGTTGAATAAACGTCGATAAGACGTCGGTTGAATCAACGTTGCAGTACGACGTTGAATAAACGTCGGTTTTACGATCGTTGAAACAACGTCTTTTTTCGACGTTGTATCAACGTTGATATCACGTCGGTTGAAACAACGTTGTGGAAACGACGTTGAAAAGACGTCGATGATGCGACGTTGTATTCATGTCGGAGGGCAACGTTGAAAAGACGTTGAATTTACGTCGGTTGCATCGACGTTGCAGACCCAACGTTGATTAGACGTTGAATGTTGGTTGCGACGTCGCGACCAGAATTCAACGTCTAATCAACGTTGAAAAGACGTCGTGTGCCCACTGGGTAAAGGTATCCATTAAAAATTAAAGATAAAATATAAAGAAATATATTGTAAGCAACGATTTTAAGTAAAATATCTTGAGAGCAGCATTATTTTCAATTGGAAAGCTTTGAATTTGATGTTATTGTTTTTTGTTGTTGTTTGTTATTATTGTCGTCGTTGTAGCTGTTGTTGTTGTGGTAGTTGTTGTTTTTATGATGTTTTATTTAAAAAGATCTAAAAAAAATGATTATACTAGTAACTAGTTTAAAAGAAAATAATGATACTGACAACCACAACTTTTTAATTTATTGCGAGGCAGAAAGCAATCGGAGAAATTATACTTTAAACTAAACATAAAAATCATACAGGGTACAACTTATTATCACAGAAACTTTGTTAACTAGTGTGTAGAAATGTTATTAGTAGATTTATAACTGTTGCGATTCTTTTAAACAGGACTTACATGCTTAACATTAACCGTAAATGCTCGATTAAGCGCCCTGGGTGCTTATTTGAAATTTTGATATTTAGGGTTGATTCAAGTACGCAGTAAATCGAGCTTATAAAAAGAATGTAATTTTTGATGTAAAAACTTTCTTTTCAGCAAACTCTAATGGTCGAAAAAGTATATATTAACAGGTAAAATGTAGCTGAGTGTAAATTGTAATAGTTTAAATTCATTCTTCAATGAAATAATTGGGATTTTCTAAACGAAAGATAGATGTTACATGACAAACATCTTACAGAATTAACATATCGCCTTCAACAATATACTTACTCTTTGTATGTTTATAACTACAAACAGATTTTTAGCAATTGAAATATTTTCTAGTGGAAAGGGCATTGCTCTGGTAGTGTTGCTTTCGGTTAAGAAAGGCTGAAATTTCCAAGTTATCTACTTTCAAGTAATAAAGTCAACGAAAAATCGAAATCTTCTTTTGTATCTATTTCACAAGTGGTCAACTCTTGTTAAACCCATTTTCTTGCATTTTCTCAATAGGCTCATATGCACTCAATCATAGTGCCGTGTTCTTCCTGCGCGCGCATAAATGGAAGTAACTTTTCCACTTAGTTTGTTTACATTTTTACCTCCATTTCTCCGCGCGCATCGGGCATTACGTAATCACTTAGATGCGTGTGCAAGTAAATATCGGGACTGTGATTCCATATATTGAAACGATCTTCATGTGGAATTATTTAATCTTAATTTTGTAGACCATAAAAAAGTTTAGAATAGGATAGGCTTTTTTTATTTAAGATACTGAGCTGACAATGACTCTAATCATCGCAAGAGATACCTGCTTCTGTTCGTCTTTGGGACATAAAATTAAGGGAATATAAAACAATTTGGGGTAATCATATATTCCAAATACACTTATTAACCTACCAGTATGATCTGTTTTTAGGAAATCAAACTCTGAAAGAAATCATTATCATTTATTGTTAGTGTTATTGTTGATAAGACTTTAAATCTGAACCTAAAGCGTGGGGATAGAAACTTCATCAGAGTACAAGTGATAAACGTAAAAAGCACTGTTTTTGTTCAGGGAACAAGGAGACATCATCATATCCCACATTTCATATCATATTGTTTCTATAAAACTGTTCTAATGATTAAGAACAGTTTTATATTTTATTATAACAGACTTCCCTTCATGATTCTTGACATGTTTTTGGCTTAGTAAATCAAATTTTTCTTCAGCTACACTTCTTTTATTAGAACAATTTTAAAAAAATAAGAAGAAAAAAATGCGATGGCAAGACTCCAATTTGACTGATTTTCTCTTTTTTTTTTCTCAAGAAAAAAATTGGTAAGTAAGATTAAGATAAATTTTAGTGTGGGTAAGATTGCCCAAAACTTGTCGGATGTCAAATTATTATTCACTGACCGGTAGCCTTGAGGTAGAGTGTTCGCTTCCAGTGCAGAAGGTCTTCGGTTCAAACCCGCGGAGTCATGCCAGAGACTAAGAAAGTGTGAATCTGTCATTTCTGCTTAGCGTTTAGCATGAAAATAGGATTGATATCGTAGGTGGTTGTCTGGTTAAGCGATTGCTGCGCTTGCACGGCTTTTGTAGCTCAAACGGGAGCTTTAAATGCACTAGACCTCCTTCGCAGGCCTTCGTTGACAGCAATACCGATAGAAACTGAAGAGGCTTTTCTGGGTACACAATTTCAGGAATAATAAGATTAATATTAATACAATTGGATCAGAAGTATTTGTAATGTGTAAATTAAATAACTAAAAAATACTCGAATTATAAAGCACAGAATAAGAACACTTTCAAGCATAAATGTTTAGAAAAATACTATGAAATTAAGTGAAAGAAATCACTAACAGTGACAAAGGAGTTTTCACGAAGCAAATTAAATGGACACGCGAACAACTCAACCGATTTTCGCGTTTATCTCTGGTCCATTGCAAAAAATAATACAAAAGCCAGGCGGCCGTCCTGTGCGACCTGAGGACCCGTTCTCTCAGTTCACTGCAGGGCAACCAGGAAATGGCAGATGAAGGAAGGTGTCCGTGAGAAAATGTGATAATAACAGCCAATGTATTTGGGGAGGGAGAAAATCGATTTAGCTGTGATTTTGAAATGCAAAGTTCTTAAAGAAGACAGGATGTTTTTTATGAGTTATTGACAAATAAATCAGTAAGCTAGCTAGCTTACTCCAACTAGTAGGCTGATGAGATGAGCTACAAAGGCATTGCGAACGGTAATTTTCAATTTTTAATAGCTACCAACAAAGTTTCGAATGTTTTACAACTTGTCTGGTCAGTCTTACTTAAAATATCAAAAAGGGAAAAATGATACTGGATTATTTAAATTCATTTAAAGTCCTAAGAATGTCTTCAAGTGAAGAAATGGACTGATAATAGCTTTGCTTTACCTAGCGCCCCCATCTTTTTTCCTGCCACACAAATGCCAAAGCTGAAAGAGCTCCTGTTAAAAATATAAACAATCGAATTTATCTTTTTTTAAATATGCATTATATATTATATATTCAATACGACAACTCTTGCCTGACTTAACATGCCAAATTTACTGTTAATTTGTTAAAAAGAAGTTCACTTTTACCTCCATTTACAACGTTTACATAGCTCCGCCATACTTAAAATTTACATAATGATTTGCAAACCAGATACCTTTGCAAACTGATCAACTGTGTGAAGTTGACCACTTAGGCACAGGTTTACACTTCATTCACCATTACACTTTACACTTCATTCTGTTATATATATATAGTTAACACATGTATACTACAATCTACAAAGGTTTCTCTGTGATGCAATGAAACTCTTGACAGGGTAAAGCCTCTTTTCAAAGTTACATTTAAAATTAATTGAAATAAATTTCCAATACGGCATGCCATGATAGTGTCTTGATAACTAGTGTCTTGATAACTTGTGTGACGTAAGTTCGCAGAAATTTAAACAAACTCATCTGAATAAACGAAGCAAAGGAGCAAAGGGAAAGAAGAATAAACTGTGCTTCTTGCGATTGTCTAATAGTATTTTTTTACCATGTTTTGAAATAAATATCTTCTGCAGAATAAGATGATGTTTCACTGTTATAAATTTTATTATTTTAGACATAGTCACTTTAAAAAATAAATATTATATATAATTTTTTCTTGTGTTATTTTTGTATTGAAACATCTTAACAGACAACAGGTGCTTCTTTTAATTTGCTAGATTTGAAAACAAAACTTCAACTGATTTTGTCAGCAAGTGTACTGAAAGTGATTTTGTGATAGTAAAACAAAACAAAACCAGCTTTAAAATTTTTCTATGTTTACTGTTGTTAAATTCTTGAAAATTAGTTTTCTACAGTAATGTTGTTCTACTGAAATTTAGCTTGTCTTCTTCATCCCCAAACCACGCGAAAAAATTTAATGACCGTAGGAAAGACGAAGAAGTGAGTAAGTCCTGTTGAGCTATGTACGCCATGTGTCATCATGAGCAAACAAAATATGTACGAACCAAGTTGGCTTTTGATAAAATTTAAATATATAAAAAAAATGAAAAATTTTAATGTCATGTTTTATTCGGTATATGTAAAAATGTTTTTAGTATAACAAACTTATATATGTAGTTTTTTTTAGTTCTCCTTTCATTAAATTGGCCATTGTTTTGATCACTTAATGGCACATAGCAGTGCCCCAGTCAATTTGAAGTTATAACCTTGTGACATCATAGACATGTTATATTTTGTAAATTAATGACTCTTACTAAATCATGAATTATTTATAGATGAAAATATCTGATCATTTTTATTCTATAGGTGCCAAAACTGATTAGAGCATATATTTCTATTAGTACAATTATTGTTAGTGTTACCATTTATTTTCTAACTACGTCAAATAAAATAACAAAAATTGTAACATCTTAAAGTGTAAAAACAATTTTCATTCAAGTTAGAGAGGGGATCAATTATTTAGATATATACTGTTTCTCTATACATGCCAAAACCAACATCAATTTATTTTTACAATTAGACTCTGAGCTATTGATTGAGGAGGATGAGTTATTACAGAAAGGTTGTAACTCAGGTTTACAGCTTTGTGTATGTTTTTTTGGACTAAAAAAACAATGATTACAATGTAATATATTTTTATTAACATTTTTAATGTGTTGTTCTTTTAATCATGCTGTAACGCTTTTGTTTAGTTTATTACCTTATCATATGTAAGTTTGAGACTTTTTCCACTGTAATAGGTGTCCTATTCCTTAAAACTCTCTTAAAATGTTAAAAAAATAATGAGTGTGAATATATAGAAAACAGAAATAGTATATAATTGTTATTGGTTTAAAAAATCAAATATATATAGCTTTTATGAAATGTGTTAAAGTATCTAGTTTTTATTGCACATGGAGCCACATGAAAGCTTCAAGCACAGGTTAATTCATGTCAGATGTATACAGATGTGTATGTCGTGTGGGCGTACATTAAAATCTTTTTAATGGTATTAGTAATGTATGATTACCTTTTTGTAATGTACGTTATAATGTGTTCAGTTACAATTTTGGGAAAGTAAATTTTATTTAAAAAATTGTATAATTATGTGAAGATTTTTATAAAAGATTTGACATGTAAACAATTAAAAATAGCGTTATGTGTATACGTCGGTGTGCAGTAGGAGAAAAAATAAAGCAATGTTGTTTTTAGTAATGACTGCACAAACCTACAGAAAAACCCACAGAGTTTTTAAACAGGAAGAAAGTTACGCTTGTTGTTTTTATACACTGCTATAATATGGTCCTCCATTTTTGTTTTGTTTCTACTTTACTAGCTGTAATCTTAGTCTTAATTTCCTGGTGAACATTTATTCCGCATTAAGTTAAAACCATGGTAACCGGTTAGGATGTTTAGTGTTTAAATCTTTGTGTAACAAGTTTGACGTAAAAAAGCTATTTTGTTATCTTAATGGTATGATATTTTATTTTGTTATTATGTTATATCCCCCCTGGTTTACCTATAATTCAATCAATTGGACCTGTGTGGTATTAAATTTATGAAAGATAAGGATCTGCCGTACACTGTGTCTAATTTTTGCCTCTATTGTTAAGGATACAAAATATTACTACTCTCCACCGTATTGCTTCAAAGTTCAGACTACCATATCTAAAAGTTGAAAATATTATCTTAGGCAGGAGTGTAAGATAAAGAAAGACTATTGTGTTTATTTTTTGTTAATTTTTTTTCAAAAAAATTATTAGCTGTATAGATAATTTTCAATTGCATCCAGCATGATTTTGTGAAAAACAACAATATAGCAATTTGAGTTAATTAGTAAGCTATTTGTTCAAATTATAATTGCTACAAGTATTATGTGATGCCAAGCTAGTGTTTTTTTTCCAATTAGTTGAGAGCTGGATTTTAATGTTCTATTTGTCTTTTAAAATACACTTGATCAGTATTTTATGTTTCAATAACTTATTTTTTCTTGTAAAAACTAATGTTGTAGTATGTAAATTTCAGATGTGGATTTTTTTTTACTATTGAATTTTTTTTGTGTGAAGACTTTAGAAGATTTTTGTGGCTATGTTTGTTTACTTTTTATATACCTGTGTATATATGTATTTTTTCTTCTTATTTTTTTAATGATAAAGATAGAAAAAGTTACTGAAGTGATTTCTCTGTACTGTTTCAGACAAAGACAAAATCTAATTTAATCTGTGAATTTATGAACTTATATACAAAGGTCAATTTCCAGTGTACGTACTCTAAATTCTTCTCTTTTCTTGTTTTAAAAAGAATTGCAGAATCTGCAATGAGAAATCACAGATTTTAAACTAGGTTTAGAATATGACCGATATAAGTGTGTCACATTTTTTCCTATTAAATAATAAACTGGCTTTGGGGATAACAACAAGAAAACGACAACAAAAGTAATAACTCAGTATTATTGTTTAGTTACAAATAAATATACTCAATTCCAAAAACATCGAAGAAAAAGTCCACAAAAGATATAACATTAAAAAGGGACGTAATGAATATGGAGATAGATGACATGGAGGTTAGAGGTAACAGACAGCAGAAGTAAGTATTATATTTATCTATTACATATTGTGATGACGTGTTTCAGTGTATATCTCAGGTCCCTGGTCTGCAATGGCAGGGGTCTAGCCTGAGCAAAGAGAACTTTAAAATGGATGGAGAACTTTAAAAGAAACTCATAAGTCAAATTTCTTTCAAATTATCTATTTTCTGTTTTTAAGGTAAAAATTACAAAGTAAAATATCCTCAAATTCGCTTCAAATTTCACTTAAAATTTCTGGAATTTCTTAGATAATCCTGAATTTCTACACAAATTTAGCCTAGGCATTTGTAATGATTAATGATATTGTCTACAAACTCATAAGCTTTTAGTAAATGGTTAAGATCACATAATGTTGTAGTTTATAAGTAGTGTTGTCATTTAACTTCTCTTGCAGACTTTCCAATGTACGCAAGGAAAAATCTCGTGACGCGGCTCGCAATAGAAGAAGCAAGGAGAATCTACAATATATAGAGCTTGCGAAGTTGCTGCCTCTTCCAGAAGCTGTCACTTCACAGCTAGATAAAGCTTCAGTTATAAGATTGACAATCAGTTTCTTAAAGTACCGAGAGTTGACTGGCAAAGGTGAGATTCTACACTGAAGTCATTCTCAAGATGACACGTATGCATATTTATATTGATTTTGAAGAAATATTCTTTTACTTATATTTTTTAACGTGACTATTTAGAAGTACGAAAGAAAAAGAACAAGCTTGTGATCAAGCCAGGTAAAAGATATTTATTTTGCATTTTTTTGTACATTTTTTAAAGTTCCATATAAAGTTTAAATAATTTAACAAAAAGGAATAGAAAATAGTGGTTTTAGAAATATTTTGTTACTTTAGAAAATTTCTTTCTTTTCTCTTATTAAATATTGCACTTTCTTCGTTGCTGTGTATTTTTGCAGATTAAAAAACTCGTTTTGCATTGTTTTCAATTAGACTTGTAATCACATGTTTTTATTAATTATGTTATAGTTGTACACATATTTTGTGTGTATGTTGTAAATTACTGATTGCTTGTGGCCAGTGCAAAGCTTTTCTGTGGAAATATGCCAACAAGCTTCAGCCATAGCATGTGTTCTGATACCCTGCAATTTTGTTGAAAAAAAATTGAAGAAGATGTTTTAGTTATTGCCCATTCAGCAATAAACTCAATTTGTGCATATTAAAAAGAAATCGTTCATTTAACCACATATTTCCTTTAGTTTTAGTTTTTAACAGCTCTATGACTTCCATAATGAGAGATATGACGTCAGAGTTATAACGAGAGACTAATTTATGAGGTTTAAGGAGTCTGATACAACACAACAATTATTAAAATTGACTTTTTTATTGATAATGATAAATTTAAATAATCTTCCCTAACAGATTAAAATGAAATAAATATTTTAAATATAAACATCCATATGAACCTACCCAGGTAAACAATGACTAAACAATTTTTGGAGTGTTTTCATTCAGTAACTTAACATTGAGACAAAGTGCAAAAAAATCAATTTTAGAAAAAATGCAGAGTTGTAAGAGAAAAAAGTCCACTTGAATACACCGAAAGAACCAAAGGTCTTCTAACATTTATGAACCTTTATCAAAGCTTACCACAAACAAGCTGAGCTCATATGAAAGACTTTTTAAAGTTCTCCATAAATGTTCTTATTTTATTTTTTTAAAAAAATTATTGTTTTAAATAGGTCTTAAACGTTTTCTACCTATGCAAAATTATGACATTATCAACTAAAACATGTAATTGTTGTTGTCAAGCATTATTATAGTAACTAAATATTGAAATTTAAGTTTAAAATTCAAAACTAAACGGCCACAAAAGGTTTTTAAATCTCCTTGCAAAACTTTTAATATAACCTCAGGGCTAGTTCATAATGTTATGCATAATTAGTGGAACTCAAATTCCAAAATCTTATGAACCAATCACGATTTTTCATAATATCAATCTTAAAAACACAAATTGATTTGTTTTCATGAACGTAAGCTTAAAGTTTTTTTAAATCATAGGATTTACTTGCTTTGCTGCATAAATTATGATGTCATTTTTTTGTTACATAAATTATG
The DNA here is from genome assembly GCF_029227915.1 of Hydractinia symbiolongicarpus. NCBI lineage: Eukaryota > Metazoa > Cnidaria > Hydrozoa > Anthoathecata > Hydractiniidae > Hydractinia > Hydractinia symbiolongicarpus. Next base: position 24,152,317 of record NC_079878.1, on the reverse strand, counting down.
ACGTCATGTAGCTATAGCAGCAAAGTCACTTTATAGAAAATGTGTGTATTATGGCTAGCACCTTGCTCTGTTTCATCTAATAAACTATATGTGTTTTTAGTTAAGATTGGAAATAAAGAAGTTTCACCATACACATTTGAGAAAGATCTTGGTTTGCATTATTTACAGGTGACTTTCAGATACACTGCTGTGTCTTACGTCGGTTCCTGTTGTCCTGGCAACTAATCTTTGTTGATCATATTTTTGTAGTTTAAAATAGCATGTTTATTCTATTTTAAACTTCTGAGATTGAAAACAAAAAACACAGTGCTAAATTAAAATAATTTAAAAACTGTGCACTTATTGTTGTTTTTGCTACCCAATGCGTGTGTTCCATAGAATAGTTGGTAATTAGGGATTTACATCTAAATCTGGTCAATGTATCACGAGGGGTTTATTTTTATCCCTTTGATTGGTTTGTGGTCGACAGTTAGATAGGATTAATTATATGAAATAAGTTTAATATTTTTATGTCTGTGAACATGCTTGGTTTTTAAATTTATCAAATGTTGTAGGATGGAAGAAAATTCTTTTCTATTATTTTAATTGGTGCAAATCTGGGAAACGATTGCTAAAGGAAATGTTTTAATGCAAAAATATTAAATGCAGGGAAATATTATAAAAATTTTTGGCAATACACTTACAAGTATTAAAATATACCTTAAATTTCGAAAGGTTAGGAATATTAACTTTTTGCTATTTGTTGATATTTACACGAATAAATGTCGTGATGAATTTTGGATTTTGCAAAATTGCGAGAACAATGGGAATTCTGAATGTGAATCTGTTTTTTGTTTTTATATATATATTGTCTTTATTTACTTTAATATTATTTTTTAAAACCTATAGAAGATCGAAGCTCAAACTGCACACAATCTTTTGAAATTAAAAATTGCAAAATTTAAAGTCTTTAAAATAAATTTTTTCGAACAGGGAATAATAATAACCTCGCGAAATTGTAAAGTGCTTTTTAATTGATTTTTGTGATTTTAAAATCGCTAGATTTCAGTTTGCCAAAATTACCATGACAATACAACAATCGTACCAGGACTTTTTTCTTCTAATCTCCTTTTTCTTTTTTTTTTGTAACTGAAATAACTATTTTAATTATTACTGAAAACTCACATTATTTAGAGGTAGTTTAGGTATTAAAGGCAGTCTTTTGGAAATAATCAAAATATTATTTGACTCTAATTTTAGGCCTTAGATGGCTTTCTGTTCTGCGTTTCTCAAGAAGGAAGATTTCTCTATATATCTGAAACAGTTTCCACCCATCTTGGATTGCCACAGGTATGATAGTACCCACCAATTTGTCTAACAGAGTAGTTGCGTGCCTTCTGTAACTGAAATCTATCGAACTGGCAACCTTTACTACAAGCAACAAAGCTCTATCATTTCGTTCTATTTAAATGTCTTTGGGTAGGTTTTCTTGGAACCACTATAGGTACTATAGCGGCAATGATTGTCGGAGTTGTTGCTTTTCTGAAGAAGATAACTCTGCCCGTATTTTTTTGTTTTGGTTCACTGCTCTAGCAAGAAAGTTTTATCTTAAACATTCAGTCAGAAAGTAAAACATGTGAGACGTAAGATCAATCATACCGATTGTGCTTATTAGGACAGTATATATGACAAATCACGCCAATCTACTAAAGCGTGCTGTAATGGTTAACGACGTCAATAATTTTTACTGTTGTTTAGCTGGATCTGGTTGGATCAAGCGTGTTCAATGTTCTACATCCGGATGATCATAAAGAATTTTCCGAGCTGTTATGTCGACCAGTACAACCAACTGATAAGGACTTTATGAATTTCGACGACTTTGATGGTACGTTGTTATGGTAACTGTAATATTTTCAATGCCCGCTTCTCCTTCTATGTAGTAATATTTAATATAGCTAGCTAGGCTAATAATATGAAAAAGAACCATCGTTAATTAATGTAGAGTAAGGGACTTTAACGCGGAAATTATGTTTGCATTTCTGGACAGCTGATTTAAGCAATACAATTCCTATTAAATGTTTTTTTTACTCCGCAATTCGAACAAAACTGTGCTGTTTTTCCACACATCAATTTTTCTCAAGTGTTTAGTTACTAAATTACTAAACTAAATCTCCATCCAGGTGTGTTACAAATAAAATGGCTTTGATTTAATCTCAGTGCTCTGTTTTGCAGTCCATATTTCCTATCTGTTTTAGCAATGACGTTCACAGAAATGAATCGCAAAGCAAATCAGGGATATATATCCATGTTTATTCGCATGAAGTGTGCTCTAGTAAAACGCGGTGGCTGTTACGTCAAGTCGTCCGGTTATAAGGTAAAAATGAAACTATTATACTAATTATTTTGCGTATGCTCCTCAGACCGCCCCCCACCCCCCATCTTATTTTCTGACTACAAATTTAATACCAGCATGACCAACATGGAAATGGAGGGAGGAGGGGGAGGGTATTTTTATAAAACATTACTTCACCAGATAGCCAAAGGGAAGCGTGGCTTATATTGTGTTTATACTATAGGTTATTCACGTCTCTGGCCAGCTTGTCCCGTTTAAAAAAGTGGACCAAAACGGCGAGCGTTCTTACGCACTGGTTGCAACAGGACAGCCGCTACCACCGCCAACAATTTGTCAACTGAAACTGGACACGAAATGTTTTGTGAGTCGTGTTGGAATGGACCTTCGTATTTCGTTTTGTGAAGGGAAGTACGTAACGTCATTCTTTACATTTAGAGCTTGACCTAGTACGATTTAAAACTTCCACTTTTGTTGTTTTTACGGTGGGGAATGGTAAACGTGTTTAACAGTTGTGCGAGGGTGTATGTTTACATCAAGCGGTTACATTAATGATTTTGTAATGGCGTTCTTGTCCCTGCAATTGCTCATTGACTTATAATATACAATTTTGTGGCCAATCATTGTATAGAAAGAATCAATATATTTAAATGACCACACTTTAAAACACACGGACTGTCTTTGTCAGGTGTAATTGTGACGTCGCTTTGTCCTTTGTTTAGAATCCGGAAATATATGAATTTTACCGCACGTGATATTGTGGGTATGAGCGCCTACGAGTTTTATCATCTAAATGATATGATGATTGTGCAAGATGCACACACCGATTGTGAGTTAAATTACCTTTTTCTTGATTAAAAGCAATATCAGTACACATCAAATTGTTGTGTACGGTCATCATTCACTGTAGAGAAGGGGAAACAAATTGTTCCATAAGTCCAACTAGACATGTTTTTACACGTTTTTTTCAGAACCTATTTTTTAATAAGGCTGAGGTTAGATTTTGTCAAATGATTGAGAACATACACAATTGTTGGAAGTTTCAAGAAAAAATTATTTTAGTTATATTTTTTTATGTATATTTTTACAACGACACAACTTCAATAACATCTATTCCTTCCAATCATAAGATATTTATTATTAATCATAAATCCGACCATATTGGAAGAACATTAATGCAGTTCAGTCCTCTAGAAAAATATTTTTTAGCATGTAACACTTTTATTGAACTCATGTGAAGCCATGTAAAACCTCTCAGTAAAAGTTTCTGTTTTTTTAATATAGATATACTAGGACCTTATTCTAACGTGACTGAAGCCTAAATAAGCATATACAGCCACTGTTGAAGCTTTAGAAGCGTTCTCACATAATATAAAAAAGCATTATATACAACATTTACCAGCTACTCTGTTTAACACCAAAATTTAATTAACTGTTGCAATTAGAAAGACTAGTCGTTAGCTCTTGGAAAAATCCAGGGGTTCGCCCGTCCTTTTTATACCGCATCGCGTGCGTCTGGCTACTTGCGCAGCTAAGCTACCATTTTGCGTGACAGACAGACGTATACGGGCATTATAATATAGATAAAATAAATTTATTGAAGTATTTTTTTAAGAAAATTCTTCTAACAATATGTACGGGTGCGTTAGATTATTTTTCTCACAAATTCTTGTTCTAGGTATTAACGTAGGAAAATGTGTTTCGCGTGCTTATCGTTGGATGAATAAAACAGGTGGCTGGGTTTGGATGCAGACTGTCGGGACTGTTATTAAACGAAATACGCCCCATGGGGAAGAGTCGCAAATCTTATGTGTAAACTACATATCCAGGTATGTTACAAGTGCCTGTGGTGGAGAGCTGGTGGCAAATGATTTAACACTTTCGAGTTGTTAATGTAGAACAAAACTAAGGAGACAGAGCAAATCAAAAACGATATTGCACTTTAATTGACCTGCCGTTATCCTGTGTAAGATATACGAGAATTCGCCTATCGCTACTCCAGCTACCATTTGGCTCACGGATAGACAGACTCAGGATGCAGTTCCTTCTAAAGTGGCGATTAATTCTGTTTCTACACCGCTATCAGAGTTTGAAATTTTGCGAGAATAAATATTTTATTTTACGTGAAGGTGACTGATTGTATTTTCTTTTTACATTTCAGTGACATCGAGGAAAGTGACGAAGTGATGCATAGTATTCAACAACATTTTGCAGCGTTAGAAATTAAAGATAAACCCAGTATATCACAGAAGGATAACCTAGAGGACTTTGGAGTCGACGCCACACAATTTCCTACTCCTTCATCCAATGAAATAACGACAAGTTATTCGCCAACTGAAGCTGGCAGCACAGGTTTGTGGAATGTGGTAACTTGTCTTTTCCATGCTTGCAGTTGAATTACTTTTTTATTGTCTGGAATTTCCGGGTCAAATTACCAGACAATGTCAGCAATTCCGGATTAGAAATAAAGTTCGCGAAAATTAATTTTTGTGTTTATGCAAGCTTCCTGTTTTGATAATGGTAGATTTAATTTTCTCAGTAATGGCAGAAGTTGCGTGTCAAACTTCTAATTCTATAAAATATAATATCCGCAAATTACATATCGCCGTTAAGTGCCTAATCCAGAACCGCTAAATGTTCTTTTGTATTCATTTTCACAAACAAAGTTTTGGAAAAAATGCTGGCATTAATATTTGCGAATTTCATCTATATTAGTAGACAACGAAATTATTTTACCAAAAGTATGTTAACCTCAATTGATGACGACCTAAGGGTAATGTGTTTAGTTATCTTTTTTAGTGTACGACAAAGACTCGTACTTGCTCTCGCTGGAGTACGATAATCAGGTTAATCTTAACAACCAGATGATGTCGAATTCAAACGACGCTCATATGTTAGACGACTTATTCACGCCGCAAGGTATATCAATACCACCGGTACATGATCGCATTCCATCCTGGCAAGAAAGTCAAGCCATGGACGATGCGAACGACCTTGCAACGCATCTATTAATGGCTGAAATGGAGGCTGACAAAACCCCGATGAAATTTCCATTCGAAGATGGTCCTGTTAGCCCACAGTCAAGCTACGCTGATTTTTCGCCCGTCACAAATTCGTTTTCTCCGCCCAGCAATGAGCCAACAAGCCGTGGTGTGTTTTCAATGAAAAGCACGACTGTAATACCGCCGTGTGGTATGGAGCATATCAACCGCATGAAGGGGACTTATATGGAGGATCTTAATCAGCTTATTCCACCGTCATTAAATTCAGTTAGTCATTCTAGTGGACTTAATCCGAATACACCTGGCAATGGTAACATATATAATACACCTATGTTTAATAATACTCACACTCCCTCTACGCATTTAAACCCTAACTTTCCCGGAATTAAAACTGAACCAATGATTGAAGATCCCTTCGTAGCAGTAACAATGAATTGCTTCAGCGTCTCACAACCGGCAGCTTCCACCCACGAATTGCCAAATGTAACAGTTTCGGAACATAATTATAAATATGGGCATTACACTGCCCCTAATTTATATAATCAACCAAATTTATTTCAGAAGAACCAATATTCTGCCGGAGGGCATAGAATAAACCCGCCACCACAACACGCCCAACAACAGAGACATATAACAGAAAACACACCGTCTGCGGTTACTCCTAACCTGAGCTTTCCTTCTTCTAACCCAATGCAAAATGCTTGCTTTAATACGACCTCGTACGGAGATCGACTTTTAAAACACCAACAACATATGTTTACCTCCTCCACATTGCCGTATTTTTAGAATCATAGGTCTATCAGGCTCTGTGAGACGCTGTTAAGTGGAATTAACTTCGTGGACGGAGATCTATGCTTATGTTCAGACTTATGCTGAGCAGGTTAAGCGTTGAAACATTAATGTCGTACAAATTCCCCTTGTTTTCAATCTGAAGTAGTTGGTCATATAAACAGGGTACGCCTACCAAATATAAACTCGTTGTTGGTTTTACTTGCCTACCCGATTGTTACATCGCACTGTTTTGTTAGAAATGAAAACGAAAACACATTCTTATATATGTAAATATTATTTTTATTTATTATACTGAATAATCACGCGATTTTTTAGATACATATTGCTGCATCCATATTGTTTGTTTGTTATTTGTTTTGGCAGATTGTTTCCTGTTAATATTTTTAAAAGCGCGCTTTAGGCTCCTAGGATTTCTACGTTTTGGTCCAATTTTGACTTAAACAATTCTATTCCCTACCTGCACACTCCTACACCGGTTTACGATTTTACTTGACAATACATTTTGATATTAAACATCGAGAAACATTTTTTTATATAAAAATCAGAGCTGAGCGAAATATATTTTTATTTTTTCAATTTCTCAGGCCAGAATTCAGCATCTCAGCATATTCTTGTGCAACATTGATCTGGATACATACATTTGACATAATAATTTAAGAGGCGTTTGATGTTGATGGTTGGATGCAGTGTTGTGAATTTTTTTTGATAATATCCCCTATGGAAAATTAGCCTGGGAAATTATAATTATGATATTCTAATTTTTTAGTAGATTCCAACCTAACAATCAGCAATGAAATATTTTGTGTACTGTTAACACATCACCATGTTTGTGTATATCGACCAAATAGTTTTTCTGTCTTCTTTTATATTCTCTTGTTCAAGAATTACTTCAATTTGCGTACTCTTATTCCTCTTGGAAATAAATGTACCTTCTTTTTTTGGTTATTTCTATTTTACACTACTGCGAATTTTTTGTTTTAATTTTACTTTTCACTGAATGTCAAAATTAGGAATTCCATATTAAATAATTGTATATATATATATATATGTGTACTTTCAATGTTCAAATTGAATATACTTAATGTGACTATGGACTCAAATGTGCGGGACTAATTTTTGCAGGGCATTTCTTTCAGATAAGCAATACAGGGCTCCTACGCAATCTCGAAAACCTGGAAAATGTCTGTTTGATTTTGATGAAAACTTGGGAAAAGTTAGGGGAGTGCATGCTAAGAAAACAAGTCGGAAGAATGGAATATCTCGGATTTAAAGTAAAATTCAAAAATTTCGCCCCAAACAGTGGATATCTAATAAATTTTCATGCTCGCGCGTATTTTTAAGATCAATATTCCGTCGTATATATGATCTGGGTAATTTTCTCTGTTGTGAAAAAAGCACGCAGAAGAAGCGAGTATTTCTCGAATATTTTTTTTCTATAAATTTGGTGTAAGGCTTGTCAGGTTCTTCGTTAGTTTCACATTTTTTGCAAACACAAATTCTAAAATTTCATTGGTCACATTTCCCATTTTTTTTTCCAGGGACAAGTATGTCAGAAATTTTCAAAATATTGTCGAAATGTGAAAAAGTCTTTGATATGTGAGGTTAATGGTAAGAATTTTAGGTTTAACAGCAAACTCTAGTCCCTAGAGCTCTTTTTCTTTCTGACGCGGAAAAAATCCTAAATTTTTATTTTCCATATTTTGAATTTTCTATTTAATCGATATGGATGCGAATACATAAATGAGAGATCTATGTGCAACCTTGTCCCCAGGAGCCCTTTTCGCTTTTTTATATTAAGAACGGCACGAATATTTGAAAATTTATAACTAGCTGTATAAATATCTCTAAATATCATTCTCTAGAAAAACCAGTCATTTTATATCTCCAGACTGAAAAAACATCGCATCTTTTTCTTCTCTTTTCCAAGTTGTTTTGCCACGTGCAAAAAGTCCATAATTTTAGTTGTTACTTGACGAGTTAAGCATGAAATGTAACTCGTTTTATCCTCTCGGATTGTTTGCAAATTTTAATAATGAAAGTGAGGCTACCAATCATATCGAGAATCCGGACGGCGAGGTCCAGGGTCTTCCTCGCGCACCCCCTCCCCCCAAGTTTAAAAAAGTGAAAAGGGTTAGTGGGGACGAGACTGATTGATATTCTATTAGTAAAGTCAGTTAAACTGTTTGTATTTTTTCTTATTTGTCTGCGTAACACTTTAATTTTACAAAAAGATGATGTACTTTTACCTTTTAGTATTAATAAAAATGTCTAACTCAAAGCCAAGTTATTCCGCAAAGTGTGAGGAATCTATTCCTATTTGTATATTGGCAAGGATTGAATTTCGGGTCAGTTTTATAAGAGTTGTCATTAATTCTTCACAGTCTTGTTTTAATATGTGTTATCAAATTCAAATCTGTTAGCTTTGTCTATGAAGTTGAAAACAAATTGCTGATGTTCGCATTGGATGACTCGATAATAAGATACCATAGTGGTACTTAAAAGTTCAAAACTTCATGTACTCCCCAAATACAAGTGAAATGTTGAAAAGCCACTTTATCCGAAAATTTCTTGCACCTCAAACGGACTGTAAAAACGTAGTTTGTGTCAAATGCATTTGTATCGCAGAAATATGGTCCATTCAGCGAAATTATTTACAAGAGAGGTGTATATATATATAAGGGACAGTTCACAAACGAATGGTATATCAAATATTTGAAAAATTATCGATATTAAAAAAGTACGCCTTTAGTACCTCTAGAATTTGCTAATTAATCCCTGCAGTCATCCTCGTCCCCAGGGTCATGTTTCGCCGCTATCAAGTTCATCAACGAGGCAAAATGCCATGGGAACGAGGTTGCCCTGCAGTGAGCCTAAAATGAATAAATAACTAAATAAAAAAATAAAAAACCCAACAACAATGGTTTTGAAAACTTCTAACTTTCATATAACGATAAACGTGATTTCAACTGTTGCACCAGCCTGAACAAGCAAGTAAATACGTTAGTTTGATCCTTCTCAAGTAGACAGTCAACAAGCAAAAAGTAAGTAACAGAGTTGAACTTGTCAAATACAGCAGGGTTAGCAATATTAATCCTATAGAAGAAGCGTACCGTCCTTAACATTTACCAACGAACTGTGCGATGAAATACACTCAATACCAAACAAAACTTTGTCTGATTATGCTTTTGAATTTTAGCTAAAACAAAATTTATTGCTTGTGTAGATAGATTTCCTCCGTTGCGAGATTTATTATTGTTTTTAACACTGTGTGATATTGTCCTTTCCCTTCACGAAAGAATTGTATACAAATTAAACGCATGAATAAAATTTCATGCTACTTTTGCGGTTTAGCCTGGATGTTTCTTAACTTAAGATAAGATTTTCTGCAAATTTGGAGAGTCGACGGCCAGAAGTTTAGCACCCTCGTCTCCTAGGTTTTTTGCCTTTTAAATATGAAAGAAGACGGCGAATTTTCTTATTTCGCTGTCATCTCTCAAATCAAAGAGGCAATTTTAGTAACTTTTTTTAAATATATAAAATGATTAAAATTCAGCGTGTCAACTATGAACAATCTTGTTCCCAGGACTTATTTTCTGCTTTCTGATATGCCACACTTCTTTCAGAACTAGGGAGCTCTAAGAACAAGATTGTTATATAAGCTCCTACTAGGTTTTAGCTCAAAATTGAATTTTATTAAAATAAAGACGCACCTATAACAATATAGATTTATAATGAATTAAGGTCGTGTTGAAAGTAGCTTTCAAAGCCTATTCTTTTCCTCTCCTCACGTGGGAGCTGTACTTACTTATTTATTAAACAAATTCTACAATATCCATCCAACTACTGAAACTTCATAGCCTACAACCTCGTTCCCAGAGATTGTTGTCTTTTTATTATCAGGCGATAGCGGCTGTGTTATCAGGTGATGAAGCCTAAGGACGAGAATTTTATTGTTCAATATTAGTTAAAATGATAATAAAATGTCTATAAAATGGATAGTAGTTGTTTATGCTGGGGTATTCTTCAGAATAAAAAGACGTGGGTATAGAAATGATTTGTTCATCTACATTTCGTTGGATAAAAACCATACATCATTACAATAAATAGGATTAAATTTAGATCGTGCTATGAAAATATTGCAACCTAAATGCTCTATTCTCCCAAACTCATCCCCAGGCCTTATTAGGTTTTCTTATTATTTGAACGTTACCGCCCCAATATGAGAAGCCCTGGGACGAGGTTGCTATTTTACCACTGACATAGGTTATACATCTATAGTACATTACAAATCTTTTCTCACATAGTTCTCATTCATAACAACCATCCACGTTCGTAATGTTTGCTATGAAGACGCCAGATTCCTGAGCCACCTTGCAGTCAGTTAGGGTTTAGTAGACTACTTGAAAATACCTTGACCCTGGTAGAATTATAACTTCGATAAATTCGGCACGAAAAGAAAGGGAATTTAATGTAGTCCTGCCGTACCCAAAGAAAAATATTTCCGACGACATCAATATTTTAAAAATCATTAAAAATCATTTAAAAAAACCTAAATTTGATACACTATTCGTTCCGAACTTTGTTTTCCATTTCTAAAAAAAATGCTTCCTTCTCGACTATCTTTAATCGGCAACTATTCAAAATATTTTCGAAAAAAAAAGACCGCAGTATGGCTTAATTTGTGCAAAAAGTAAACTTCGTTTCCAGTTTCCAAAGCTGTTAAGGATAAAACAGTCTTGGAACTAGCACTAGAGTATGTCGTTTGACCCTTCTTTGAAAAACAAAAGCAGGTATTACTTTTAGCATGGCTTATATAATCCTTGGCATAATCTTTTAAGGTATACTATTAATAAACATAAAAAAAATATAAAATAAAAACAGTGAGTGGAAATCCCACCTAATCGTAATTAAACGATTAACGAGGCTGTAATTACATGTATAACGTTTTTTTGATGATAACACAAAAGTTACAGAACATTTCGCTCATCGAGAATGAAAGAAGTTAATGTTTATTTTTTTGTTGTGTTCGTCATTTTAACTTGTATCAAAGTTACCAGTTCGCAAAGTAAGTTGGTGATACCTTAGGTATTTCATATTTTTTGAAATCTTGACATCTTAGGATGTCTTCCGCCGTTATGTTTCCTTTATTAGAAAATAAATTTGTCATGTTATATTTCACATAATTATTTCCTTACCGGTCTGTGTGTGAATAGCCTGAACTCATATTACGACTTTTGGTTTGGTTTTAAACAGTCTCCTACAGCCATCCTCCTTCCCAGGGTTTGTTTCCTGATATCAATGCTGAACTTTGGAAACGAGGTTGACTTGTATCAATTGAATAAATCTGTTTGTTTATCGCGCTAACAATTTCCTTTCAACGCTGGGAAAACACGCCTCCTAAACTCAACTTTTACACTTAAATTGTAAAAGTGCTTTTTGCTGACGCGTTTGAGATTTGGATTTTTGCTGTTTTTCAGATTGCTTTTAGCTGTGTTGATTGCTGCGTTAGACAGGTGCAAATATAAATAAAAAAGGGAAAAACATAAAAATTTCGTTTTTATTTACATAAAATAATTCCAAATTTTAAATTTAGATTTAGATAAGATTGCATGCATTACTTTTAACTTTATAATATGACATCTGCTCTCCTTTCTAAATTTATAAAAATCTATCCGCAAACGACAAAAAATGTTTAAATTAAAAAGTGTAATTATGAGCTCTTCCCTTGAGCGATGTCGCTTCGTCCTCTATTCAAGATTGAGAAAAGTGGAGGAGAACGGAGGAGGAGAGATTGAAGCAAATCACTTTCGCATCATAAAACAATACCACGGAAAAAACAAACCGTCACCAAATATGTTTGATTGGTTGGCGATTCCCTTATCGCAATTCTACCTCAATTTTCTTAAAACAGAAATTATCAAGCATTTTTTAACTCAGGCCAACAGGAAGTCTCTTAACATTTCTCCATCGTTGGTTATTTTTTTACATATACATTTTTTTACTACAACAAAAAAACTAAAGACAGATAACAGATTTGATACCCATTTATTCGTCATGAAGCTGCAAGTTAATCGTCAATAACTTCTTTTCACTGAACCATCGCTATTGTCATCGTAATTTAGGTTTTTGGAGGCTTTTTCGACAAAAACCAAAATTGAAAAAAAGTCTAGAAAAAAATAGCAGAAAAAAAACTTTACAAAATATCTCTAACTTCGGGGAACAACTTTCGCGATGTTCTGACTCTAATTGTTCTAAAAATCGCAAAACATCCCGCCTGCAAAATCCTGAAACCTTACCTCTCGCGCAAAATCAAGTTGAGCACATATAAAAGATCTTTGAACGTTATTTAGGAATCCGTTAATTTTTTTGAAAAATAGTTATTGGTACCCGAGATATATGTTTTAAAAGTTGCGTTAATTGTGCGAAGTTATGACGTCATAAATTATCTCTAAAACATGCAATTACTGTTATTGAGCATAATTATAGTAACTAAATGTTGAAATTAATTTAAAATGTTCAAAATGTCAAACTAAAAGACCAAAAAATATTTTTAACCCTAAATGCCTCGTCAAAACTGTTGAATAGAGCACGTCCTCCAGAGCTAGTTCGTGATGTTATACATAATTAGTGAAAATTCTTAAGAACCAATTCAGAATTTAAAAATATATATACAAATTCCTAGACAACTTTTCAACTTCTTTCATCTGAAATTAAATTGTTTTTTCGCGGGAGGTAACCTTTAGAGTAATGTCCATAAACTAGAAAAGACAAAGTTTGTTGTATCCACCTATTGGAATGCGATGTTAAGTAGGTGCAATCTGTCTTGACGCTACACCTCTCTTCTGAGAAGTTAAATCAGTTGAACGTGTTCTTTACATATTTTAACATTATTATTTAAGATTGCACTGGAAATCAGTTCATATCAAATGGTGTTTGTAAAAATTGTGGAGCCAACAGTTATGCTAGTCGAGATCATTCGACGTGTCCATGTATTGAAGCATCCGATGGACTACCATACATTCGATATTTTGACGAATCAACGAATTATGAAAAGCGATGTTTTAGTGAGTTACTCGATTTTTTTCAAAGGCCCTCTTCAATTAACTCCATGACCTCTATCAGACGGTAATTGAAAAAATGAGTTACAAATATAAGTTCTTTCTCTAAGGTTAAAGGGAAAAAAAAGTGAATAAAAATGAAAAGTAAAATTATATTGGCGTAGATGGAATACACTCAAGGCAATTGAATTTTAAAGCAACTTGTTTTCTCTAAACAAACCAGTTTTCTCATTATATTTTAGTGAATTTTCTGATTCCACGGGCAATATATATGTTTTTCCTTTGATGATCGTTGAGAAAAAGAATTTACTTCCCTCAGGATGAACTATACCCTCCAGTTATCACCTAACACATATCATAATTGTCATTTTATAATTCAGTTGTAGATATACGAATATATATATCCATCGTTTATGTGTTTTTTTTTCAGAAACTCCTGGTAAACCAGTGAACGTAAGCTTCCACTCTGTCAAAGCAACTAGCGCAAGTATTACTTGGCAGCCACCCAATGTTACAGATAGTATCTTAAAAACATCCTATGAAGTTGGTGAACTGACTAAATGTCAGATTATTGCTGGAACACAAAAATGCACACTCAGCATATGGAATGATAACGAACCAATCGCTATCACTTCATACAGTAAAATAGATCTTATTCCCTTCACACGATATAATGTGATGGTATGTTCGTTTAACGATGCTACGAAGAGTCGCAAACCTCCTGTGCGGTCTTGCAGTAATCACGTGTCATTCACCACTGGTAAACAAGGTAAAAAACTCTCTACGATGGAGAACAATGTTATTCACACTTTAAAGGCGAATCTACACCGGACGATTTTTACGACGAGCGTCACCAATACTCGAATTTAATTAGTCGCGATTTTCGTCATGACGAAAAGTTGAATTGATTTCTATTTTTCGTCACAAAAATCGTCGCGAATATCGTCCAGTGGAGATTCGGCTTAAAGCTTCGATTAGACGCATAAACTTAATGAGTTTCTCAGCCGTTTCTGGGATTTATTGGAACAGGCCTTAATCAATATTCAACTTTTTATACTATAAATATATGTCTGTGTATAGAGACGTGTTTTAAAAAGGAAGGAGTTCAGAGAGGGGCATTTATTTAAGATGTGTGTATATATTATAGGGCGAATCATTACAGTACATGAAGTATGAGAATACGACATAACATTCTCCAAGTCTTTTATAATGATACTTAATAGTTTGACTGTGATTATTCCTAGAGTTAGGAATAAGATAATTATTCCCGCTATAATAAATGACAATTAATTATAACTTTTAACAACAAAAAAATCTCCATGGCTTAAGGTACGATAAACTGCATCGGTAAAAAGATGAAGAATCGGTATTTTAGGTAATTGTTGCCATAACACGATGCAGCATTTAATTAGATTGAGCAATTGCTCTGCTTTCTTTAATTTCATCAAGTGCTCTTTTGTTAATTTGTTGACTAATTTAGATAAAAATGACACATTGTAATTCATAACTTGCACTACTAATAAAGGGAAATTGATCGCCTCACTCTAACTTTTCCCCTACATTACAAGTTACCCTGATTAAAAGACACTAAAATTTTATAAGATTTAAAGTAGTTTTGCTCCCAAAATTATCACTTCTGCTTATAATCGAAAACGTCAGGAAAAATGAAATGTAATTCACTAACCTAAGCAACCTCGTCCCCAAGGTCTTGTGGCCCCTAAGCCGTTATTACGGAGTGGCCAACTGCTAGTGGCCGCTATCAACTTCATCATCAAGGCAAAAATGTATTGGGAACGAGGTTGTAACCTAAAAAATGCGAAAAAATGCGATTGAACCAGTTTATTTCATATTGCAACATAAAAATTCTAATTGCGACCTTCTCTTTTTAGCTCCTCCTGCTTTACCAAAGCAAGATTTTACATTTCAGAAGAACTTAAAATCGAAGAAGATAATCATCCATTTTGGAAAGCCATCATACTTTGGATCTGATGTTATAAAGATACATCTGAAGTGTGACAAATTGGAATGGATCAATCAGACATTCACTTTGAGCAACATTTCACAATCAACATTTCAGATGGATGAACCGTGTGTCAACTTATTACCATGCTTTGTATGTATCTTGATGTCATTTTTGAACATTTTCTGACGTCGTCATTGCTGTCGTCGTTGTTATCGTCGTCGAAGTCGCCATCAATGTCGTCGTCGTCGTCGTTGTCGTGATCATTGTTGTTGTCGTCGTCGTCGTTATCGTTGTCGTTTTCATCGTCGTCGACATCATTGTCGTCGTCGACGTTGTTATTGTTGTTGTTGTTTTGTTGTTATGTTGTTGTATCTTGTTGCGGAAAGGGGAAGGGGTAGCAGTAAATCACACATCAATTTGAGCACCATATTCAACCTCCAAAATCGATAGATAAGATATTTCGCATTCTTTACAATTTCTGTAACATACTTGGGATTTTCAAATCTCAGTTACTCTAAACTCATCTTTAGCGAGCTTGAAATCGATATATACATCTTCTTACCATCTCCATGATGATGAATGAATCTATATTCCATAGCTAACCTTTTCGAAAAATGAAAATCCCAGTGCATTGATCTTCTACAATCGTGTTTTGTGTGACATTTAGATACAAGCTTCAAATGAAGTTGGCTTTGGGAATAAAACAACGAAAATATTCCAGTTAAACGCAAATTGTAAGACTGAAGAAGATGATTCGTTAAAGATTGAAGTTAGTAAGTGTAGAACATTCGTGATAATAAAAATAAATTGTACGATACTGTAGTCCGTTGTCCACAACAACATTTTGAATCTTTTAGTGTGGAAGACAAGACCGTCAGCACAGAAAACAGGACACTGTTTTCTGTGCTGGCGGTCTTGTCCTCCGCCCCCACCCCTTCCCCCAATGTTGACGGCCCTGGGTATGTTTTTCATTGAATTTAATTAGCAATGAAAAAAAACAATGGTTTGTTTTCGACGAAAAATGATACATTTAACCCAAAAAAGAAAAGCGAGCTGCGCGTGTTACTAACACCTGGCCAGTGGTAACATGGTAAAATCTGTGTTTTGTGATCAAATTTTGTCACCACGATTTCACTTGTACTATTCTCATATCTCGACATGTTTATCTGGATTTTTTTAGTCATTGCTATAGTGTTGGTCTGTTTGCTGGCTACCTTTTTGCTAGTGGGTGGTCTTATATTTTGGAATTGGAGAAGAATTCAACTGCAAAAAGAAAAGAGATGGAAAGAACAATTAATGATGGCAGACCTCACTGCGCAAAGAACTGTGTTGCCTTTCAAACCGGTAAGTAAGCTCACTAAAACAGTTAAAATAAAAAAATATATTATCTCCAATTAAGGTTCGTGCAATTCAGCCCTTACATTTGTGTTTTCACTCCATATGTATTAAAATTCTTTCGCTGCCAGCAAATATAGTTAAATATAGGCGGAACTGTCTAAACATGCAATTTTGAAACGCTGATACTTTATTTTTCACTCATAGAGGAATGTTTACGTGGACGCTGCGCATGTGCAAGAAATAGTGACATCATCATTTGCAAATGGTACCTTTGCTGCGTACGATGACGTGGACGGTAAGTTGCTGCAACAGTTTTTGATTATTGTGTACGAAAGTCGTGCGATGAAAATAAAGGCATCAATAAACGTTATGTTATAACAATAAAACGAAAAAGGTTTTGAGGACAAAGGTTGTGCTATCAGAACTTTCCCACTAGACTGTGTGAATAAGCTCTAGCTAAAATCACTGAATTTTAGATTTACAGTAAAGACATTTAAAATAGATGTCTTCTTAGCGAGAAGAAGCCTGGCACTAATAAAAAACACATGACGCACATCTTGTTTGTTTTAATCTCAACTTTTGATTTTTTTTTTACTATTATTATTTAGAATCTTTATACGAAAAAAAGATTGATCCCAACTACGATTATCCTCTTGAAAAACTGAACATCATCAAAAAATTAGGCGAAGGGAATTTCGCGTGTGTATATAAAGCCGAAGCAGATAGTATAATCTCTAACGGCGTCATAACTGCCGTTGCCGTAAAATATTTAAAAGGTATATGTGTTCAAGCTATGGCTAATAGTTGACTAATTAAATTAATTACGCATTTTTTTTATAAAAAAACGTTTGCTGGATTTTAAGACTCTATTGTATATTTCGTGTTCTTAAGAAATTAAAATAGATCTATGCTAACACCAGGGTCTCAATACACCTTTCCCGAATTTCATAAATTATAATAATTATTGCGTCATCAAAAATTTATAATGGTTCTATGCTCTTCAAATAAGGATATTCAGATAGTTTTATTTAGATTTAAAGAAAATAGTTGTTTTGAGGCTTTTTCTTAAAAAGCTCGGCTATATGAAGGGTTTGACCGTACTTTTCGGTTCGCAATTGAAGCACTTAACGAACAGAAATATTTACGAAATTAGGTAATTTTTTTTCTTTTTGCTAAGGAACTTAGGGATAAGAATCATTTTAAGTATCGACCTCTTTAATTGAGTTTGACATAATTAGGAAATTCGGGAAAGGTCTATTCGGCAAGGTTTTGAGGTCGTTTTTTTAAAAAGGTGAACTGTAGCCTTTGTAATACCAGTCTTCTGTGTGCCAATATTAATAAAATTCTTTGTTGGTAAGGCCTGTAAAAAGCCTTATTACAGCCTCTGTTCACGTAGTTAGCGGTGTTCCAAGGGCTTGGCGCTAAGTGAAACGACAAGAGATGCGGTAGTTCTACACAAATGACGTTTTGTTGGTATGGAGTTTCACGACAGAATAACTGATCAGTCTCTGTTATTTCTAGATAGTGCGGATGCTAAAGATAAAGAGGATTTCCAGGCCGAACTTGATTTAATGAAGAAGCTGGACGCGCATCCTAATGTTGTACAGTTGCTAGGTTGCTGTAAAGGGAAAGGTATGTTCTCAATGATTAGCAATATGTTTGAGTGATATGTTTGGGTTAGCGAGATGAACATTGAGAATAGTTATTTATTTGATGATAATCTTTCACGTTTTCATAGTTTGTATTAAGTATTTCTACTTTAGAGATTACAGCTATGATAGTGGAATTTCTTGCGTGCGGCGATTTGCTTGACCTCCTAAGACGTTCTAGAGAGCTTAAAACAGACAATAAGCAAGACGTTCCGTGTACGTTTCTATCCGAAAATGATTTTTTAAACTTCTCACACGATGTGGCATGTGGCATGGCACATCTTGCAGCAGCTAATGTAAGTTTTGTAATAGAAGTGTTGTATGTTTTGAACCGGAAAGAAGATGGTGTTCTTATTGCGTTTAGACGTCTAGCGATGTAAACAACTGAACAGCTATGGTTTCACATTACCTTAAGGAAGTTCTTAAACATTTGATTGCTTTTTAGATTGTCCATCGAGACCTTGCTTGTCGGAATGTGTTAGTTACAGGGTCGGGAGTCTGTAAAGTGGCTGATTTGGGATTGGCGCGAATTTTAGATGAGGATGGTATTTTCTTAAGAGAAAAAAATGTGGGTATTTTATTTCCCATTCACAAACGTATGAGTATTTAATTAAAAACTCCATTATTAAGGACATCTAATTAGATCTAAGTTTATTTTTAGGCAAAATTACCAATCAAGTGGATGTCGCCAGAATCTTTAAGGAATGGTGTGTGTTCTACAAAAAGTGACGTGTAAGTATATAATATGTACAATAAAAATGGAAATAATTATTCTCTGACTTAGGTCCATTTATTCTAAAGAAGCTGTTTCATCGGACCAAATTTGTTAAGAACTGGAGCAATTAGCACCCGCTCTCCCTCGCTCGCTCCTTTCCTCCCTCACCCACTCGCTTAAAAATTGAAAACAAAGTTCACTACTAGCTCTCAGGTTATCATAGAGGGTAAAAAAGAGAATGTTTAGGTACTGTATAATTGGTTGTTAAGAGACTGTCGGCAATTTAGCTAGTTACGTCAATATAACGTGAATTTAATGTTGCCAGATTGACAGAGATTATAAAACATCTAATTAGAGTTGATTTTTTTAATCGGCTTTTACTGGCAAAAGCTCAGACATTTTCTAAGTGGGTAAATAAATTTGAAAAGCTGATTATGATATTATTCCCTCTTAATCAATTGCGACTTTGATATATTTGTATTTTGCATTCAAATACTCGATATTTTCGACGAGTTGAGAAATATCGAGTGAAAATTGGTGTGTTGCATGATATTATATATATTTTTTTAGTTGGTCATTTGGTATCGTGCTGTGGGAAATTGTAACAATAGGTAAAAAATGTATTATTACATTCGTAGTACACTTTAAGAAGTAAAAATAGACATATGGTGAACGAAATTATAGTACAAGGATTTCTATAAAACCTACAAAAATCTGATACGATGTTTTTTGAACCTGGAATTTTTCTTCTCGAGGTGTCCCTATAATATTTTTCTCTGATTTACGGGAAGATAGAGGTGAGCTAAGCGTACATGAAATTTTTAAAGTTGTCGCTATTGTAGTCAGAATATTTTATTCGTTTTCTTATTTCTTTCTCAAATGCTCCTAACTTTGAAATTAAAGAAAAATTTACTTACAGATAGCTAGCTACATTTTGGGAAAAAAAGACTTCGAAATATTCAATCAGTTTAATGGTGGATTTTAAAATTTTTCTCATCAACTTCTAAACATTAACTTGTGTAAAATTACATTTTGAGAAACTGTAAAAAAACACTGACCTAGAAGATTCATTGTCCTCGAGAAAAAATAGAGGCTAGTTCTTGTAGTTATAGTAAATGATATTAAAGTCAAAAATACTCGAGAAATCATCTCAATGCAACGTAAACAACACAAGCACATTATATATAATTACACGAAAATAACGAAGCAAGTAATTTACTGGTCCATAGTTAATGGAATCAAAAATTAGCACAAATTTTGAATTTGAATTTCAAAGTGTGTGGTTATTAATGCGAATCGACAAATTTCAACTTTTCGGATGGTATTTAATTATCGCGAATTCTCAATAAAAAAAGGTAGATACTTTTTTACAGGTTTAAACTAAGAAAATAAAAAATAAATAATAAAATGTCATCACACGTATTTTATCTTTCTGTATCTTTGATACTGTTTTGATTGTTTTTACGGGCAGTTGTCAAGTTTTCCGTGATACCTGCTGCTTTCCATCCTGCTTTGATTATCTCATTTTCTGTTTGAGATTAAAAGTGCCTAAATATTTCAACATGTTTGTTTTCTTTCTTTTTTCGATCAAAACACGAGTTATTTCGAAGGCGTTTAAAAATTATTTTTAAGAATTAAGACGGGAGATTTTTTAGCGCCAGACATTAATTAACGAAGGAGAAATTTACGCGCTGAATAAATAACGAGTTTCAATTAACGCTAATTCTTATAATCATTTTCGTGCAATAAGGTAAGCTGTGTTTGAATTTTTAGCAAAGAAAGGAAATAATGGACGCAAAATCTTTTAAATATATATGAAAAAAAGCTGTCCAAAATTGGAAGTAGAGTTTGTGGCTAGTTATTAAATTATAAATTATGTTTAAGTCTCATAGAAAGATTTTTAGCGGCAACTACAAAATCTTCTTGTGTTATCTGTTCTAATTATGGATGATTCGAGTATGCTTCGTCCGTGCTAGTCAGGGTATCAATTTCTCTTTCAATATCATTGACAAAAAAATAATTAGGCTTCGGTGCATTTCGTATTTATGTCAAATTGGTTTCTCTAGTGTCAAAAGTCTTGATTCAGATGTTTCTTCTATCTTGAGTATTTGTGATTGCTACACACAAGCGCTTGCTTACTAATAAAAACACTGTACTGTATAACATATAATATTTATTTATATTTATTCTTTGTTATTCTTTATATTTCATAATAATAGGTGCTTCACCATACCCTGGTTATAAGTCGAAAGATGTTGTTGAATTGTTACTAAAGATGTACAGAATGCCGAAACCAAGTCATTGTAACGATGTGTTGTAAGCTTAGAACTTTTAAGTTAATTCATAAGATTCTCTTCAAGGGATTTTGAATATAATTACTAATATGTTTCATCTCCGATATTATATCTTATCTATGTATATATCAAAAGATGTTTCGAACTAACGTCGAATCTCTTTTACAACGCTTAACACGCAGCTGCAAAAACCTGAGCGGTTATATTTCTACTTCTTTCTTCTCCGTCGACTCTTCACTTTCTACGTTTTACCACCTCCTTCTTCTCCTCCTACCCCTGTCTCCTTCTCATCATTCTTTCCCCCTCCTTCCCCCTCCTTCTTATCTCCTCCTCCTCCTTTCCCCCGCCTTCCTGCCTCCTTCTTCTTCTTCTCCTCCTCTTCCTCCTTTCCCTCTTCCCCCGCCCAACCGCCCTCCTTCTCCTCCTCCTTCTGTAAGGTTCTGTTTTTAAGCCTTTTTTACCGTCTCGGTGTAGAAAATCAAAAATGCACTGGAAACAAGGTTGCAAGCCCTTATTTAGTATCGGGACTACCTTTTAAATATGATTTTATTTTTGTTAAGATATGATATAATGTGTTCATGTTGGGAAGAAGAAGCGACTCAGCGGCCAGAATTCTCCACTTTAAAGAAACATTTTTATCACATGAAGACGGCGGATGATGTATGTGTTGCCACTAGTCCCTTTTTTCCCCAAAACCATAAGATTGAAAATGATATTATTTGTAGGTTTTGCTTAAATCATTACGCAACAGTGTAGTTAGTATTTATATTTTTCCACTTTATAAGTGTTCGTGATTTAAAATATGTAACTTTTAATCATGACTTGCTGTACGGGTAGAGAAAAGTGAAAATGAGGCTTGGGAACGAAGCTGTTAATGACTGACATAATTAATTATAGTCTTGTTTTTGTTTAGACAACTTATCTTAATATGGATGATTATTGTGAATCTTCCTACACGACATTTGACAACCAGGACGATGATGTTGTCATCGATGCAGTGGAGAATTTTAAAAAACCAATGTATTAAAAGAGCTACGAAATGAGAAATTTACTTTCGACTTTAGTGGCCTACACCAAATTAGTCGTGTTGGTTGTGGCGGTAGTGGGCACGTGCTGTGAACGGAGAAGAGCCGATTATAACTGGATGATTACCCATTTGGACATTCTGCCTGTATAAATAACCTGCCCTTTGTATTTACTTATAGTCAACCTGCATTTCATCACTAAACTTTACAATTTTTTTTTTGTTATGTGTATATATACTTTGTATGATAGATTTTTTAACTAATTTGCTACTTACTAGGTAATCTTTGTTTATCAGGACAGGAAGGCGACGGTGGTTTTTTTTCCGCCATCCTGATATAAAAAGATACGAAGCCTGTAATCTAGGTTGGACACCCTTTGGATCATGTGCTAACAACTTATAGACAGAGCCATCAGTTCAACTGAAGTTTTTTTTAAAATTTTCATTGTTTTTAATTTGTTCTTATTTTGCCAGCCATTTCCCGCCTTATTAATCTGTAAATTTATTCGAATAAAAAGTTAAACCTGTGCTTATAGCTCTTATAAATATGTTTCTTCCAACAAAAGCCGTGTATTACAATCCTACGTCTGGATTCGCACGTAATACTACATACAATGAGTGTTTTGTTAGTAAAGTCACGTAAAGCTCTTTTTCACAAGACTTCCAAATTACCGGAATTTGAATGTTTTATCCAGCTTGCATTTAGTTAATTCCTTTCACAGTTCATGTATCATAAGCTACCTTCAGTGGAATATTTATTCGTACAGTAATGGTATTATACCAAGCTTGCACGTCTTTTTAACAGCTATTAATTTCATTGGAGTTTCAGTAGCACTTTCGTTCCTTTGCGATTTTTTAAAGAGAACAATAAGACAAAATTGGAAAATGAAGTAAAGTAAAAATGCTACAAAAACGTGGTGGACATGTTATTGTAAGAACAGTGGGTGATGAAAAACATATAAGGGAGAATATTAGTTGAAATACGCATTACAACATTCATTTAGAAAAGTTCAACTTTAGTTTTGTTCATAACCGCCGTTAACTAACGGGGACATGGGGACATGCGCGGCCTGGAACAATAATAAACTCGCCAAGGAAGTAATTTACCTATGCGTACAATAATTTATTAAAAAAAAATAAAAACATGAAAGATTTTTTTGCATGTGAGATTTGGACCGTACTTCAAAATCTTTTACGTGACTGCCTCCTTCGGCCGTCGATGAAGGACGGTGCCAAAATTTCACAAGGACATATACTCGTAGTGAAATTTGTATTGAGTAAGGAACGTGAGCTTTCAAGACACATTTTGTTTTTAATTCCAGACAAAAAATGTCCATCCAGGCAAAACAATTATTCTCTTTATGAGTGCAGTGTTGATCATTTTACATCCGCCTTTATTAGCGCGTTTGTTTCTTTGTACCGGTTTAGTTTGCCATGAGTGATGTAAATTTTCTAACCAGGAAGATAAATTCCAAATCTGTCTAGACCTGTGTAGATCATTTAGAAGTGGGTGAAGAAATGGACAGGCTAATTAATGATGCGTTCTAACTTTTGATCAAAATTATTATAAAAAGTCTTAAATAATAAAGTCTTTAAAAAGCCGTTATGCAAAGTATACCATCGCTATGGTTACTTGTACAGGAGGATCAAATGAATAATCGAAAAGTTTTTTAAGTACTGGAGATCCGATTTGTCTGACAAACAATACCTGTATGTTTGTCCTTAATTATCTGAACACGTGATAACATCATGTACTTTTCGTCTCAATATTACAGTCGCAGTATGATCATCGCAGACACCTGTGGAATGTGTAAAAAAAAGGTTGGATACGTTGGCGAATAATTTGATATTTCGGAAAATTCTAAAAAAACTTGATACAATAGCGACAAAGTTAAGTTTTAAAGTTGAGGGGAAAATACGTTCGTGAAGAAGTGTTTTAAATCTGTGTGCGTTGGACCGCAAGAATCGGTCTGTCATAAAAAATATGACAGACCGATTTCTGTGTCCAATTTCCATTCTGCAAAATGTTTTTCATGTATCAGAGTTTCGCACTGATTGTTTAAGAAAATTTCCCGCCATGGGTAGGTGTCTGCTATATGGCATCAACGAAGTAAATGTGAAAATAATAGTTATTTTTGAATTTGAAATTTGAGAACAAAACAATATTGCTACGAGTTTAAAAAAACAAAGCACTTTTTTACAGCAAGAAAATTCTAATTTCTTAAAACATAAAAGAAATTAATCAACCATGAATCCAGAAATATTATGTTATATTACGACACATTGCATTTAGAAATTCGGTTTTTACTAAAACTATCTGATTGTCTGTGACTCAAAATGGTAGCGTAGCTCCCGTCTGAAATATTGCTCTACTCTACAAGTTGTTTGTCCTCAGGTCAATTGTTTTAGCACTAGTCGGCGCTACATTATCCGTATTATCTTTGTTTGTGTGTACTAAGTTTATTTCGCATAGATAATAATATATTCTCCACTTCTTTTCATTCTCTTTGTTGGAAACCTTCAGAAGCGTGGGGATGAAAGCGAATGTTGAGTTGATGTTGTTTTTAAACACTAAACTTACTTTGATCCATCCTTTAGCATTTAGTCCTTCTAGACTGGACGTTCTCAAAACTTTTCAGGTAAATTTTAATATAGATACGCAATGTTCATAAATTATCTGTATTTCTTTCTTTTATATATAAATTGGAGAATTTTGTATTTGTCTAGACTTTAAATAATTATTGTGTAGCGACAAATTAACAATCTTTCAATGCACGAGAATTTATATCTTCGTCTTATCATATGATCTGGTTACATGAAATATTAACTAAGAACGTTATAATAACATTACACACTGGCTAATGTTATCATCCTACGTAATGTTAAACATTGACCATTCAACAATAACATCCCTGTTTTAAATCACGTGACCAAACCTTCATTCACACCTTTTTATTAGCTAATCATATCTGTATGAATTCCCCATAGATACATTTTTGTGATGACAAACTTAATTGTAGCTTTTGTCGGCTTTTGATTAGTACCAAAACCGAAAGAGATGTTTCTATAAATCTATTTAACGGTAATTGGATAATTTTGGAAGCCTCACTTGTGAGCAACATATGGCGTGGTATGTATGGTATGTGGGAGATGCTGAGGTGCGAAGATGCGGAGGAAAATTTGTTCTTATCATGAAAGTCCCTCGTGGTCTGCAAAAACAGACACTATTATACCATAATATGATTAGTTATAGACATCACAGCTAAAAATAAGGGTATGTTTGCACATCAAATCTAAAATAAGGGTATGTTTACACACCGTAGTCAAAATAAGGATATGTTTGCACATCACAGTCAAAATAAGGGTATGTTACACACCACAGCTAAAATAAGGGTATGTTTACAATTCACAGTCAAAATAAGGGCATGTTACACATTGACAAAATAATAATTAACCATTTTTTAATTACACCGTGAAGGCCTAAGGACGTTCTTAAGTTTTTAAGTCGTTCCGAAGTTTTAGGTAATGAAGACCGTTAAGAACCAAGGTATAATTTAGAATGTATAGATATGTTAAAACGCTCTCTCGCACATATTTACCTGGAAATACTTGGATTAAAGAACGTCACTAAAGGTTACAAAATTTAGGCCATTAAGTTTTCTCTGAGCGAACGTTTATAAGACAAAGTTAAGTTTGTTTACACGCAACTTGAAGTGTCATTAACTTAACTTTAATTAGAAGCCTTAAAATGTTCTTAATAATTCTCTTTTTGTCAATTTTGAACTTGATTGACAAAGCCTTAAATGTTGTCAACATGTTCTAAAGTTTTAAACCTCTGAAGCTTTATATGTTCTTACTTATATACACTGACCCAGTTTCCCACGACCATCAGTTATAATCTTTAAAAAGAAATCCAATTTTTACATTTGACTCAATAATCTTTCTGTTAAAAAAAACATTGAAATTATTGCATAAAACCTTCTAATATTCGTTAGCCAGCGAACAAGATCAAAGAAAAGTCGCACAAGAGTAAAATAACTCGAAAATAGTTCGTTTACATAAACCAATCCACTTGTGACTCTTTCTAACACATGCGCTCTTACCCATCGGAGAATAAGAAGTTGAGCCGCGGTTTACATATATAGTAGTCATTTTTGAGTAAAATTTTATTTGATCGTTTTAAAAGAATTAAAATTAACGGTACCTTTTTAACCATTGAAAGTATAATAAATAAAAAAAATTCTAAAAAAATAACAACTTTGTTCC
This sequence comes from Hydractinia symbiolongicarpus, assembly GCF_029227915.1. NCBI lineage: Eukaryota > Metazoa > Cnidaria > Hydrozoa > Anthoathecata > Hydractiniidae > Hydractinia > Hydractinia symbiolongicarpus. The sequence goes on along the minus strand of NC_079878.1, from coordinate 24,125,887 downwards.
CAGACTGATTAATCTTAACAAGAGGTGTTAGGTTTTGCTGAGTTATTTTCCTGGTGACGAATTGGTGAAATTAGTATTAGTTCATAAGATACACTTTAATATAATTAGGGAACAAAAGCGGAAAGAAAAAGGAAATATAAGAACTCTGTGTTTCTCTATTAATTTTATACAACTCAAATTTTTATCACAGCCTGTGTACAAACATGCAAATCCTGCTTCTTGGGAGTTTTATATTGTTTTTCTTACCAACAGATTCGCTGAGTCAGCAGTGGATGTAAGTATAACCATGTTAACACTTGTCAGAGACTGCAGGATGGATAATACAGAAAGAAACTCTTCGCTTCCATTTATTTTTTGCTTCTTAGCTCCACACTACTTCCCCGCTTGTTAAGCAACTGATAGCTACATGATCTTTTTTGTCGAATACGAGCTTTCCTTTTAAAAGTAATAATGGGAAGATACACGATCCATTTTGTCGATTGCGATATATCTAACTTAACAAAATGGATCGTGTATCACTCTTTTTTGATTTAGCTTGTCGATTTTAAATTTTATATTGAAGAGTGTGCTTGTTTGCAATTTTGCAATACGACTTTAAGAACATTGCTTGGTCAACGTTTTTTATCGACCAATCGGAAAGGTTGAACATTGTTCAACTTTTAAAATCTTACATTCGACAAATTGGATTCGACAAATTGAATCGCGTATCATTGATGAGATAAGCTAAGGGAATGTCACACGTGCGTTTTTATGATACAATACTTTGCCTAAATTTGGCCTAAAACAGGATGTGTTTATGTTTTAAACAAATTGCGGCTGAACTTGTTCTTGATATGTTTAAAACTAAGAAACGATTTTAAAAACTATTTAAAGTCTTGATTTATAACCGCTCGTGTGTGTTATAAGAAAGAGAAAAACAAATTCTTGTCTGTAAAATTCTCTAAGGTTAGAAATCAAGTTAGGGCTTATGTTCTTAATTCGTGGAGAAATGTCAACACTCTTACAAATCGACCTCCAAGACTACTTGTTTATAAACAGATTCTAAAAAATAAAAAGAATTTGTGCTATACTATCACACATTTGATCAGTTTGATGTGTTTCACTATCCTACATTTAGTTACAATCTGAATTTTGTTCATATTAAATATTTTTGATACTCGTTCGTAGACCTTTCTGTTCGCTTAAAGGAACAAAATTAGATATTGATAAAATAAACATTGCATAAACCAATACAATAAAATTCAATTAAATTGAACTTTGAATGTTCTTTTTTTCGAGACATATGACTAAGTCGTGCATCTACCAGCATAAGACAAAAGGAAAGAGAAAAAATGTAAATTTGTTTAAAAAAGGTTTTTGAATTATGTCGCAGTTACGTTATCTGTAGAACAAACCCATTGTATCAACTAGCTGCAAATTTAAAGCTGTGTGACCACGTATGGTCTAAAACAAAATTGATGTATGATCGAGTTAAAAAATTTAGATGTTTGTACATTTGAAAACAGAATGCCGTTCTAAAAACTTTAATCCATCTTATATACAGGAAATTAGCGTTGGTATCTGGTGATATATACAACAGAAAGTTCTGCAACAATTACCGATTTTGGACGGACACACAAAGAAAGTTGTGTATCAATTATGGCGATCTGATTCCAAAAGTGTCCGTTGGTGCTAGAATTGCGTACGATGAGTGTATGTAAGTACACATTATATTTAAATCCAGTTTAACAACATCATAAAAAAGATCAATCCACATCAAGATTTAAGTTCAATATATAACTTGCAGCGAAAACTTTCTGCAGGAAACAGCATTGCAACTACAATACACCTGATATCTCGCACCTCCATGGGACCAAAGATTTGAAAAAAAGTGAAAATATAACAAAAAAATAAACTTGGTGAATGCGAGGGTGTGTTTTATAATTTCTTAGAAATAAAAGACAGCTTGTAGCACTTGTAAATAACAGTTATTTTTTTGTATAAAAAAGTAACTTTTGCATATTCTGTCAACATTTTTTTGCAGTTGGTAAAGATATATTTGAAAATATTATCAGTCCCGGAGACTTCTTAACTTTAAATTTGTTTGACTGTCTACATTATAATACCCGTATACGTCTGTCCGTCCGTCCGTCTGTCTGTCACGCAAAATGGTAGCTTAGCTGCGCAGGTAGCGAGACGCACGCCATGCGGTATAAAAAGGACGGGCGAACCCGTGGATTTTTCCACGACTATATATAATAACAGTAGAAATACAATGTAACAAAATTAGTGTTTCTGTTTAGACATCAATTTCGCTGGCGACGTTGGAACTGTTCTGCGCATGCTCCAAATTCTTTGTGGACAACTGACTCCAAAAACTACCCATCTTTATTTGGGAACAGTCTAATCATGGGTAAGAAATTTTGAGCATGCTTAAATAAATAAATAAAAAATATAACGAACCATATATGCAAATATAGTTATAATATAAAAAGGTTCAATCATGTTTTACGTTCGTTTTCTTTGCGACTTATTCGCCTTTTATTGAAATTTGTTTCTATATAAACTTTAGAATCAAAGGAAGCAGCGTTTATCAGTGCTTTGTTCTCAGCTGGAGTTGTGTTCTCTGTTACAAAGGCCTGCTCCAGCAATCTGTTGCAATCCTGCTCTTGCGACGTACGAGATACGAAAGATGACTCTCGAGGTTATCGATGGCATCGTTGTAATGACAATGTCAACTTTGGTGTCACTTTCTCCAAACAGTTTATTGACAGTGTGGAGTTAAATTGGAGTTTGGAAAGAATGTATTCCAGTCATGCGAGAAGTTTAATGAATTTACATAACAATGATGTTGGTCGCAAGGTAAGATGTTAACCAGCAATTTTTTTTATCTTTTAAATTATTATTTTTTATAAAGTATTGCTTGGGTAGAAATTATAACCTAAGGCGTTTTGAGTCTAAAAAGAAACAGTAGGGTAGAGTGACACTGAATTTGCACTCCAAACAAGGTTTTTTTTTGTGGAAATATTTTCTTTGATCAATTTCCACTCTGGAACATGAACAAAACAATAAAAATTTTGCAACTTGATTGGTTCATTTTCGTTCATTTTGTTATCAATTGTTTACTTTTTCTTCTGTTCTGTTTTGGCCAATCAATTTGATATAACAATTTAATTATCCAAAAAATTTAGTTGCGCGGAAAAAAGTAAGAAGTCGAATTTAAGTTTTAATTTTGTTTTAAAAGAAATATTTTTTTTGATTTGGCAATGCACGGGCGAAGGAGATTTTATTGGAGTGGAAATGAGCTGCTCATCCTTTTAAGATATTCCAAGGAATATTTTTTCGAAATATATTTTATTTTTTATGGCTGTCGGTATAAAAACAGAAGTAATATTTGTTGTAATCCTTAATGCATAAAGACAAAACTAAAAAACTAATACGTTTTACCTTTAGACCATTGAATCAAATATGAAGTTAAAATGTGCGTGCCATGGGGTTTCAGGGGCGTGCACATCTCGTATTTGCTCAAGAGAAATCCCTGATTTTCGTTTTATTGGGAATGTTTTGAAAAGAAAGTTTGATGCCGCTATTAAAGTTAAACTAAAGTATATCAGCACACGTCAGGTGTTAATGCCTGCAATAAAATACTCACCACCAGTGACCAACACTCAGCTTGTTTATTTGAAAAACTCTCCATTATATTGCTCATCGGTGACTGGACGTAGGTGTAGACAAAAGAAAGGCCAATCAGGTTCTTGTAACGCTATGTGTTGTGGAAGAGGTTATCGAACAAAAGAAAGAAGTGTTGTTAAAAACTGTAATTGTCAATTTATTTGGTGCTGCAGAATCACCTGTCAAAAGTGTACACTTAAACAAAAAATTTATATATGTAAATAAAAATATATCGAATACAAATGACTTGGAAGTGAATTATAAATCAAGAAGTCTCGATATTTGTGTGGCAGCATCCATGGTAAGGTACTGAAAAGAAAACAGTATACAAAGATTAGAAATAGAAGAAAATAAAGTCGAGACAAGTTATTTATGAATTTGATTTAGTGAAAGACATCTTTTGCAAATTTTGTAAATTAGGTTATATGCTAAAAATGTTAAAATAATAATGTTACGTTAGAATTAAAAAAATGGATGTGTTAAAGATATTTATTCTATTGTCGCGTAGGGGATCGAATGCCTTGTCACATTCCTTTGCTAGACGAAAAAGTTTTTGTATGTACCAGGATCAGTTAAGTGGCTAACTCATTATCTAACCCATCGCTACTATTCTATTGCCGAGAAACAGGTAATCTAAACCTGGATTTTCTTCTTAATTATTTTTTTAAAGACAGCCGAACATTGAATTGTAAGCAATGTGTGTCGAGAATAGCTGGGTTTGACCAACATGGCATATCTTTTGTGTGTGTAAACATCGATCCCTCATTGAGATGCTTGATTCTTTTCTATAAACTATACCCAGTTACTTATACTTTATCGACATGTCTATTCAAGCAACTATAAAACAAGATTATGCCTTCACATTATAACTATACAGCCGAGACCATTATGATGTAATTTTTAATTTAAGAATCTGAATCGCTAAATAATGTGATATTCCGGCCTTGACAACCAGTTAGTATGTCGCGAAAAAAAGTTCTAGTAAGGTTAGGTGTAGACCAAAGCTACCATTGATATAAACAACATTTGATAGCAACATTTTAGAAGTAACGTGAGTCTCAAATCCTTTTAAAATCAAAGCAACTGCTACGCAATAACAAAGTCTGGAGTGAGTAAACTAAAGTTTGATTTGGATTTGCTCACCAGCCTAACTGATCAAATAAAAACGTTAACTTGGTCTTTTATAACAGATGTCAGCAAGAAAGCTCGACGCCAGCATCTTTTACCGTCGCGGCTAGAACTATCAGAAAGCGTTGCGCCGCTGAGAAGAAAATAGTCCTGGGGACGAGGTTGGTCAACAACTAGTTTTGGTATTCATCATGTACATATTAGGACATACAAGACTACCCTTTTGAATTAATATTTTCGCATGTTCTACAACAGTCACTATAAATCACCGTAGATATAAATTCAGGAGCATCTTTTACTGATTCCAGAAAATGAAATAACACGCAAGAGCTCTATGCCGCATAACTTTGTTCTCACTACTTTCACTACAGAAATTAAACATACAGAAAAATCTTTATATAATCAGAACTTTAAAAAAAAATTGCGATGACTCGACCCTGCACACTGAGATACAACCTCGTCGCAAGGGCTCTTTTTCTCTTTTTGTCAATTTCAGACGATATTGCCAGTCAGAAAGAGAAAAAAAGCCCTGGTTACCAGGTTTATTGTGATGAATAATAAACTAACATAAACTACGTATTAATTATTCGAATCGTTCCAACAGTGTACCATTAAAACAAAATCCGACTAGCTGTAGCAAAATAAAAAGAGGTATTTCTCTCTCTGATAATTCGACATTGGTTTAAAACAATTTGATTTCACTCTAACATGACTGATCATGTGGTGGAGTTACTCTTTCTTTGGATTTGGTTGTGTTGCGCTCCATTCAAAATTCGCTTATATATTGTTGTTATTTTTTCAACGTGTCGATCTGAAAAGGCGATATTATGAATTAGTCCTCCGTGTTGTGATAGGTAGGCGAGAAATAGTTGCAACGAAGTGAAGAACCAATCCAACAAAATGTTACATAAATAATATATGTCACCAATTTATAGAAAACTTTGAAAAGTATGACTTTTTTCGTCAGTTCTTTGACAAACGAACTTGTACACAAAAAGGAGAGCCTCAACCAATTCAACTCCGCCGTTTTTTTTATATCAGGGCTCGGTACGCGGGGTTTTTTTTGTTGCTTTACACCTCGCCTTTATTTTTGCATAAGTTAAACGGTTAAACAGACGCTCTTCACCCGCTTCGTTCCGGAAACCGGTATTACAACTAGCGATGAATTTTATAACAAACAAGAATAACAGTTTAAATGTGGATCACATGTCAAGACGTAAAAGCTGTGTCAAAGGGAGGAGACGCTGAATATGTGTGAAGGCAACGGTAAAGGCTGGAGTAATTGGTTGTGTGTGAAGCCACTGGTTGTTTTTGGAGCGACTGGTTGTGTGTATGGAGAGACTGGTTGTGGAAAGACGGACTGGTTTACGAAAAAACGCGGCGGCGAGTTGCTCTTTCTTCGCCCCGTTTTCTCCAGCAAGCGTACTTTCTTTTTTGGGGTCTTTTTTTCAAAGGACCCCAGGGGAAGATCATCAAAAATCGCGCACTCGGAAACTTGCATCTGCTTCGCTAAGCGAAGAGTACAGACAGAAAAGACGAAGGAAGCAAAAGCAGTGACAGAACTTGGAGTTAAATAAAATGGGAGATGATTACGAACGTATTATTTGTGTAAAGCAGGAAGTATTTGTATACAAGATCCCTCCAAGACAGAGTAGTCGAGGCTACAGGTTTGTATTTTATTTATTTATCATTTCCTACAATTTAGCTAGATAGATAGATATATAGATATATAGATATTTTACATGGCTAGCCTAACAAATATTGAGGGATATACCCTCTCTATTATTTCCAGGAAGGACCATGGTTTAGATGGGGAGTCCTGGAGTATTTAATGCTAATTTTGGGATACGTGCAGACCCAATTATGGCCTGCACTCTACCAGACAACTCCCTGCAACATTCCTGCAACATCCAACGGTCCACACTGTACCATCTCAATTTCCTTCACATGACATTGATTAACCCTGGACCTAATGTAAAATTTACTAACCCATATTAAATCGCTGCCAAGCAGGACGAACCCTGGATTCGTGGAGTTATAACCACTAAGCTACAGTGCTGCTGGTTCTAGTGTTCTCCATCTTAACTAATCCTCTCAATCACATATATCATGCCTTGCCATGAGCAAATAACCTCCCGAGCAATTAATTGTTCGCGTCAGAGTGTCTATGCGAGCAATTTTGCTTGCCATATTTTTCGCTAAAAAAACTTTACATTTAGTGTCTCAAGGCATCTTTTTCAGGAGAGGCATGCGCCTTAGCACACACCTAAATCGTTTCGGGGTGTGATTAAAACTTCCGCCACATTCCCAGTTTGGTCGGACATGTCCTAGCTCGTTTCGAACTTTTGTTGGTTAAAACGTCCGATATATTTCCGTCTTGGTCGGACACTCAAATCTCAGAATTATTGAATAGTCCTGGTCCTTTTAATCCACAAGCAAGCCTGTTCATAGCCAACCTGACCATCTTAGCTAATTCACCGACTCCTGAATTAGTTAAAACTACGTAGACATAAATTTCTTTTGCCCGCCCCCTTCGTCTTTGGTAACCAGGTCCTACATAAGAAATCCAGCCATGCGGTTCTTAACTAATGCGGAGGTGAACGCCGATATATAAATATTTTTTTCACAATAACGGAACATTAATATAATGCCCAAACAGCAACCTCTGCACGATGTACTTAACATTTTCTAAATTCTTTCCTAATTTCTATATTTTAAGGTTGCCTGCGCTTTTAAAATGATCAAAGTTGGGAGTACACAATTTATTGCATTGGTGCTTATTTCGTGTTTAATACCCCTGGTATGCTTCAATATGCTTTTTTAGAAAATTAGCTGGCAATACATCAGTATTTTTGTGCGATCTAAAAACCACTGGCAAAATTTTGTTGTCTGCTGAATGCTGAATCCCATCGTGGATTCAGAGGGCATTTGATACTTGTAGGATACAAAGAATATCTTTCTTAAAATACACAAATAGGTAAAACTAGTCGTTAGCCCATGGAAAAATCCACGGGTTCGTCCGTCCTTTTTATACCGCATTGCGTGCGTCTTGCTACCTGCGCAGCTAAGCTACCATTTTGCGTGATGGACGGACGGACGGACAGACGTATACGGGTATTATAATAGGTAAAATACTTTTTAATCTGGAGGTCATAAGCCGAACTTGACAAAAAGGCATAAGTGTACATCTGACTGACTTTGTGAGAAATTAGGTAAAACTGCCGATCTCTACTTATCTGTCTCCACTAAAGCATGTTACTCTCTGGGGTTTTAGAATGTAGCCCATTGATCTTTTGAGTTTTACTTCTTTTTAATTTTTTATTTGATAACGCCAACATCATTAAACTACCCAGCGTTCATTGTCTTTAATGGGAGTTATCAATTAATAACAGTAAAAATGACATTTTATTGTTTTTTACTACAGTATATAAATATATTTTTCTGTAAACTGAATTAATTACGAAACAAAGAAAAGGTACAAGAAATGGGAGTTTTAAACATTTTCTTTACCAGCAACCAAATTTCTCTGCAATTTTTGGAAAAAATCATGGTTTTATTTTCGTGTAAAAAGAAATAAATAGCAGCTTCTTTAAATCACGTACTGTGGTTTTTCTATTAACTTAATTTGAGAGCCATTATAAAACACGCAAAAAAAAACTTTTTATTTCCCTGTGCTAAAATGCTAAAAATTTATAACCTTTTCTCTGCAGTTTTTCCTGTTTGCGTTCTCTTTCCTTCTTCTGTTCCTTGAGAGAAGGAATTTTGAATTTCGTTAGAGTTCCAATTTCGATTTGAATAATTCACACAGAAAAGCCACTTCAGACCCGGTATGCAGAACCAAAACAGACACAATTTATCAAAGAATATCTTTCTTGAAATACACAAATAGGTAAAATACTTTTTAATCTGGAGGTCATAAGCCGAACTTGACTAAAAGCCATAAGTGTACATCTGACTGACTTTTTGAAAATGTTCTCTGGTAAGAAATATTTATGCGTACTAAAATGACAAATGAGCTTCGCTGTCTGGCTTAGCTGGCATTATTATCAGTTTACAATAGAAAATTTATATAGATTCAAGCAATTATTACAGGTTTCAACAAATCCAGGAAAAACTTATTTAGAAACTTTTATTGAACTATTTCTTTATTGTTTTTACGATGACTCTGTGTAAATTTACACAATGTAGGGTAAACACGATCCATTGTTCTACTGAGAATTAAGTTGAGAAGATTTGTGCAACTGCTTTGGTTGTTCTATTCAACCAATGTTCAGATTCAGGTGTTCAATCTATAAGGCTTACCTCCCACAAAAAAAGAAGTTGTATTTATATAAAAGATTTTAAAAATTTGTCCATGAGTCTTTTTATTTTCTTTAAAAATGTTAATTGTTTCTCAAGGTTTTTGACTTTAGAAGTTTTGATAATTACGCTGAAAGTAATGCATGACATTATTGTATTTGATATAAACCAGGCTCTGTTTTAAGGATATAAATGAGGGTATGTGGCAATGTAAATGTTTTTATCTGTCCAGTTAAAAATTTTACATGAGTATCATTATTTATTATCCTGATTATCATTTATACCAGCAATTCTTTTCTCAGTATTTAACTTATCATGTCATTATCCTATATAGTTAGATAAACTTTAAAGGCCTTTTTGGTAAAATCTTCATTGTTTTTTCAAGATAGATGTTGAAAAAACAATAAAGATTTTACCAAAAAGTTAAAAGATTCGTAGACACCTTTTAAAGCTATTCGTATGAAACTAACTTGTTTTTCCATTGGGGAGGGGAGTGCAAGTAAAGGGCATAAAAATGTTCCTATTAATTATTTTATTTTATTTTTATAATTATTTGAATGTTTAGCTAGGCTTTATTTTGCTGTTAAATGGAGAATTCCCAAAAAATCGAATCTAGTTTTTGCAAAAAATGTTTTCCCTGTTACCTATCTGATGTATTTCTTGCTTGAAACCTAACTGACAAAGTCGGTTAAAAATTTGTATTCATTTTTATTGTTTAACATCCAAACATGCAACTGCGCTATGCCTTGTTTGATGGTTTGTATCATTTACTTTTACTTGCCATCAGTCAGATCAGGCGAGTTTGGCATCAGTCACATCAGGCGAGTTAGAAAACACAATAATGACTTAAGGTTTGCTGTTCTCGTAGAGACTGTCCTCTTAGAGACTCTTATGGAAATTCTCAATTGAAAAATAATCGCCGCAATTGTAAAGTTCTAGCTAACATCTTGATTATTATGTAATCTAACTATTTTTATAGAGCTGCTGATTGGAAACTTGATCAGCCAGATTGGTCGGGAAGACTTCGTATTGTTGTAATAAATAATAAATGTGTAATAAAATTTGAAGATAAAACATCAGGTACAGTCATTCAAAACCATATTTCATGATGATGTTATAAATAGATTTTTTTATGCAGTATTATCTTATTCTATACTGTCCTTTTACTGCTTTATGAACTTCACGTTTTTGTGTAAATTTGAAAAATTTGTTATGCTGTAATTGAAATACGCTTTGTGTTAGTAATTTTAGCCATGAGTTAAATATCATTTTTTAAACCAAAAACTTTATGGAAAATAATCCATCATCAGTGCTGTTAAAGATTTTTTAAAACTGATAATGGATTATTTTTCGAGAAGCTTTTGCTTGATAATTTATACATTTTGTTTTTATTTTTATTCACCTAAAATACCCTTTATTTATTTGTTTATTTGTCTTTGAAAAAATGAAAAAAATTCTTCATACTAAGCATTATGTTTCAGGTTTTTTGTTGTACATATATAATTTAAGTTTATTTAATTCCAGGTGAACTGTTTGCACAGGCACCCATTACTGAATATCCTGGACCTTCAGTGGAATCTGTTTCAGACAGCAGTAGATACTTCGTAATAAAAATACAAGATGATGGAGGTAAGATTGCAAACAACCTGTTACTGTTTTATATCGAATGGAAGCCCTGGGCTTATAAAAATTCATAAGGTTTTCACAGTGGAATAATACAAGACAACAGAATAAAACAAAAGCATCCATCTGAAAAACATTATTTATAAAGGAGAATAAAAAAACTTTAAATGAACCACTGTCATTTTTACTGACACTTCACTGTTTGCTTTCACTTCTCCCTTACCATCGGCGTCTTTGCTTGATGGTGTCTTATAAAAGAATGAAGGGGGTGGTTTGAGGGGTTTCTGGTAAAGCATTTTATCCATATCCATTAGTTTACTACTTGATGTTTTTTTTTCATGCAATGGTTCAGGGGCTTATGTTTGAATAAAATTTCAAAGTTAGCAAAAAAATATCAGTAAAACTCATCAATATCATACTGTAAACTTGATTCAGTTAAGGAATACAATTAGTAAGAAATATAATAAAAAAACTCACATTTTATTGAGGAGTTTGATACATACAATGCCAAATTTTATAATTTATCCATGACTTTTATTGATACAGTTAATGGTCCGTTATTGACAAAAATTGACAAAAAAAGGAACATGATGAAGATGAGATATTTAAATTGTTTCACACCAGGGTCAAAATTTTACCAAAAACAAAAACTGCTCTGTTTTTGATAAAAATTGCTAAACCCAAGGATGACATCAGTTCATGTTATAAAACCTCTGTGAGTTCCATATACAAAGTCTTATATATTTTCCCTTTTATCTCGCCGAATTATAAAGATTGGGGCTTCCTTGCAATGCCAAATTTTATAATTTATCCATGACTTTTATTGATAGAGTGAATAGTCCGTTATTGACAAAAATTGACAAAATAAGGAACATGATGAAGATGAGATATTTAAATTGTTTCACACCAGGGTCAAAATTTTACCAAAAACAAAAACTGCTCTGTTTTTGATAAAAATTGCTAAACCCAAGGATGACATCAGTTCATGTTATAAAACCTCTGTGAGTTCCATATACAAAGTCTTATATATTTTCTCTTTTATCTCACCGAATTATAAAGATTGGGGCTTCCTTACAATGCCAAATTTTATAATTTATCCATGACTTATTGATAGAGTGAATGGTCCGTTATTGACAAAAATTGACGAAAAAAGGAACATGATGAAGATGAGATATTTAAATTGTTTCACACCAGGGTCAAAATTTTACCAAAAACAAAAACTGCTCTGTTTTTGATAAAATTGCTAAACCCAAGGATGACAGTCATGTTATTGATGGTATTCTGTACAAACACATCAACGAGAATTTTTTGCAAAGTTTTTTAAACAAATTAACATGAAACAACATGAAAAATATGGAATAATGGTTTCACCATGGCAACAATCTTGCTTTTTAAAATGACGTACCCTTTTATTTAGGTCGACATGCTTTCATTGGAATGGGCTTCTCTGACAGAGGTGATTCGTTTGATTTTAACGTGTCTCTTCAAGATCATTTCAAGTAATTTTTATTTTTTATTTTTTATACACAGTAGTTCTTCTTACTGCAGTTACTGAAACTGTAGGTTGAAAGTATTTGCGATATTATACACATATTGAATTTTAAGCTTGTTTTTTAGGCGAGAAAAAGTAGAAGATAATCTATCCGCTGGAACAGCAGACCCTCCGCTTGATTTAAGGTTCAAAGAAGGTCAAACTATTAAAATAAATTTTGGAGTAAGTTATTTTTTAAAAGTAGGGTGTATCTGCTTGATCTTGAATCAGTGACATTTAAACCGCGAATATTTAGCGTGCTTGTAATTTTTTTCGGGAACATAATGCTGGCAAATGTTATTTCGTGTTTAGCGTAATTGTACTTAAATGATTTTTTGTTTCAAAAATTTTTTAATATGACAAAATTATTATTTTTTTTTTTTAACAATCTTAAAGAACAGATTGTTTTCGCAAAAAGCTAGCATGCATCATGATTTTTTAGTTCGTTATAACATATTTCGAAATGAATAGAATCGCCGCGAGGTTAAAACTTCCTCTCTAAGCCTTTAAATAAATTTTTCATTTAATTTTTTAAAAGAAGTTATTATCTACAACGTTTTATTCTCTTTTTTTAATTTTTTTTTTTAAATCTAAATCTACATCTGTTTTCATATTTCTCACAGTACGTTTTGCAAAATTATCAATTCTCATTAAAATCCAATCAGCGCTAAATGACCAGTCTTCAAATCAAATCGACGCCAAAGATTTGGCTAATTCTTATTTTTGGCAGTTGTAGCCAATTACATTATTGTTTCGGTAACGACAATCCACGTATCCCGCGCCATCGCCTTCTTTGTTTGATAATGTTTCAAGGTGATATTTCTTCTGGTTCTGGCATTTTGTAGTTTTTTTGATCTATGTAAATTTTCAGTATAAATGTCCTGCAGATGCTTACGAAAAATCAATCCTCAATCAATTTATGTTGAAATTGTAGAATTTTTAAGTGACGTTGAGGTTTAGATTCTTACAAAAAGAAAATATGCAATATCGTATTAACATAAAAACCGCCCTGTAAAACGCCAAATTCAATTTTGATTTTATACGCCTTTTCCTTTCTTATGTTGTAATTATCAGGTTTATTTATGTGTTCTCCACAACAGCCTTTTGAAACTTTCTTTCGACATTAAGGCATATACATTTTTCTTGACATCAATAAGACGCCAAAAGTAAATGTAAAAATTCCTCAGAAAATAAAAAATCAATTCGAGATATATATAAATTCAAGATAACAAAGGAATTTAGGATACGACAAGTTCAAATACCCATTTGTCGTTCATACTATGATTGAAACGTTGATTTAGAAATGCCTCTACCGAATTAACTCCTCGTCAAAAAACGAATAACATTAATAAACACCTCTGGCGTTTTGTAACGATGTGTTGTTGTGTTAACGCTCAACGAATATTTCTTTTTTACCGTTAGAATAAAAGTGAACAAGATACGAAGCCAAGACCGAAAGCAAGTACGTAAATATTTTGGTTTGTTCCAGTTTACGTCTGTTCTGTTGTAGTTAATACTATTATTCAGTCTGTGAGGCAAAATGAAATCAAGTGGCAAGAACTTTCAAGGCAGGGACTCTTTTTTAGTAAAAAAGGCATGATAAAATTTACGGTATCAGCCCGCTCGTTTTTTTTGAAATCAGCAGGTTTTTCAAACAATTCTTGTTACTCTGCTACACAAAGGTCGCGGCACTGTTTATGTAGCTACTCCAGCAGTTTTGATTGATTTCAAAATAATGTTGCACAAGTGTACTCATAAAGAATATTCCAACTCTGCCTTTCGCCCGACCCAGTGTTCAACCACGTGGACCAACATGAATATTTCTTGTTATTTCCATGTGTAAATTGAATTGCAGTTATTATTCTGTAGATACAGAGAGCATCGGTATACTTCCGCCACCGCCCGGTGGTGTGGCAAAAATTGCGCCGCCACCAGGTAGTACGCAAACGACGACGAGACAACAAACTCCTTCTCAACCGCCGACGCAACAACCGACTTCTCAACCGACAACGACAGATTGGGGAGATTTTGCTGCGTTCTCAAATAATGAGTAAGTTTTTGTTATACACTACAAATCGTTGTCAAAAAATATGAGTTTGTTTTAAATAATACTTAAAATCTACCTTTACCTTTCGAAGTTGAAATTGGGAGAAATGTGATTCGTAAAAATTGAAATTTTATGGATCGTTTAAACCTGATTCTACCAAATTAAAATATACTACGGTCTCTGCTTGTTGTAAAGAAGATTTACTGGCATGCATAATATCTACTTTATCTTCGATCAATGCTAAATAAAGTTTAATAATTTTTGCGAAATTAAGTGCCCGCGAAATATTCAAAATACAATTCGCGAAAGTTGATGCCGCGATAAATCGTGAAAAGAACGTTTTTTTTTTACACGAGGAAAAAAACTTTTCTTTATAATATGAATTAGTCAGCAAGTACAATCAAATACAATAGACCTAAAAATGTATTCACATCTTCGTAACAACGTGGCTAGATTTTAGGTTTAGCTAGCTAACATATGCAAAAAGATACGGTCCTAAAATCTGCAATATTTTAACTTTTTTGTCACACTACCACTACCAATACCCTCTTTATAACTGTGTCAACTATGGTTTTGTGAAACTGCTAGTTAAAAGCTGTAAAAGTCAACATTTTGTTGATACTTTCATTCACGAGAATTACTTTCAAAACATATTTTGGATGTCTCATGATTCGACTTATGTCTTTCCCGATTGATTTTTTGGATCTTAGTGCTGCTCCCTCTCAAATTCATGCAAAGGGAAAGTCCAAAGTCTTTCAATGGCGCTTTAAAAAAATACTTCTTTCCACTAAACCATGAATTTCAGAAACGCATATAGAAAATAAGCTGCAACATGATGTAAAGTAGAACAATATTTATTTAAATAGACGCATGAAAGCGTTGAAGTTTCTCGATTTACATGTAGCTTATGTCTGTTTACTTTAGCTCCTCGAAAGAATCATCGAATTGGGTACAATTTTAATTACCTAGTCAAATTAGCGATGCAAGATCTGGAAAATGTTTTTTTTGGTGATTGCAAATATTTTCAAATAAAAACACAGAAAAATGAATGACAGATACAATATGTTGGTGCACGGTACCATGAAAATTAAAATGATACGACGAATCAAGCAATCAAGCACAGCTATTTAATCCTTGCTGGATTTTACATGGATTACATTTTATTTGCATCTCAAACTTTCTTCCACATACAAACTATTCAATTTTTACCGCACACACTCTTTCGCGAATTTATGTATGCGATTATGTTGTTATTTTGCTCGTGTATGTTTTTATTTTTTTTAATAATATATGGCTAGTTTTGTAATTTAGGTTGTGTATTGTTTTTGTGAGTGGTCGGTATGTTGTAACATGGTGGCCAGCCAATTTTTATTCTCACCAACTTTTTTATCACTAAATTGACAATTTCACTGACAACTACTACGTAAAGTTGACAGTTGAATTTTTGTACCACAAAATTTCCTGACTTTTCCCTGGACTATTTCAATCAGTTTTGAAATTCCCTGACTTTCCTACATTCTCCAGGTTATTACACCGCTGGTCATTCTGTTTGATTAAGGACAAAAAAATATAAACTTTTTTCGCGCTCATATGTATGATTCTGATACAATGTTATTGTTCGTCTACATTTTGTTTTCTTCCATATTTGTGTCTTGTGGTGAATTGAAAATCATTTATTCCGCACAGGAGACTGTTACATAGTATGTTTCCTATGTACAGGTTTGATTGTGTTATTTTTCTTATGTACAGGTTTGGTTGTGTTATTTTCCGCGTTTTTTTAAACGGTGTAGCATACTAATGTTTGCTGGTATTAATTTTCACGAGTATATATATAGTTAGATCCTTGAATCGCCTCCTGTGTATTCATTCTCCACTGAAAATGATTACCCCATTTAAATTAATAAATATACAAAAAACAGTAAAAAATGTCAGAAAATGTATTTTAAAAATCAACCGAGATATTAGACTTTTAAATTTATAATTTAATTTATAGAATTTCGGGCATGATAGAAGTTATCAACGACTTTGTATTATTTTTTATTCGACTTCTGTTAAAAGAAAAAATATTTAAATTGTTAAACATTTTTTCTTTTTACTTATTCATACCACTCCCTCAAGAGTCCACACTTTGAGAGTTATTTTTGTTAGCAATATAAGAATATGTGCATTCCCCAGACTAGAACTATGATTACGGCATTTGTAAAACAAATATCTAAAGAATACTTGTTTTCAACCACCGTTGACACATTTGTTGTTGCTTGCCGTATTTTTTGCTAAAAAGCATCTACGGGGAAGATTACTCGTTAAATGAGGAGTGTATAAATAATTAACGTAAAGCCTATTCTACATTAAAAATATTTATTTCGACTATGAATGTAGATATATTAAAACCAGACAATGTAACTCGATACTTACTAGCTACGCAAAAAAATGAAAACAAATCTTATGCTCTATTCTTCTAGGAAAGCAAAATCCACAAAATATATTCTTCATTCTTTAAAATTAATTGTGTAAACAGACCCTTAAGTAAACTATTTTTACATTCTCTAATTATAATTTTATGAGTAATGTTTGTTTATACAGCCAATAGGAACTTCTGAATATTATTACATCATTTTAAACCAATGATAACAAGACAAAAAATAAACGTCTATAGATACAGCGAGGAAAACAACATGGTAAACGAAAGATGGCTGAAAATTTTACGAGTAAAAAATAAACACTGCTTGGGTTTCCTTTCAAACAAGGTAAAAGCAAAAGTTTTTTATAATGGTAAAAACATACATATATACAGATAATTGTGAAGAACTACTTGAGTGCAGTGATATCGAGGATACAGACTCAGGTCTGGTGGCGGACGCTTCAGATGTGTTGCCAGATGAAGAGACGCTTGATTTTGATTACGAGTTAGAACTTGATCTAAGCAATGAAAACTTTGGAGAACTTTCCGAAAAATTAGACAATAACTGCATCGACAGCAATATAGAAAAGTTTGTACCGATTGAAAATCTGTCAGATAGTTCGCAGCATGTACCACAAAAGAATGAAAGCAAATCTGGAAAAGTTTCTGAAGAAAATAGCGGGAAAGTAACAACTTTTAGCAGAGAGCAAGCAAGACAATGGAGAAGAAAGAGGATATTAAACTCTCAACCAATCACACAACCTGTATTACATAGAAAACCACAGAACTTAGAACCACTTCTTCCCTTACCAGAAAAATTAAAACCGTTAGGTTCGAAAGGGAAAAACTTAAAAAAAAATGATAAACTTTTAAAGAAATTAAGCGATCCACTTCTGGGAGGAGAAAAAATCAGAAGCACAAGAGGTAAGTCAGAAGCTTTTCAAACCTATAAAATTTTCGCTACAGATTCCTCTTTTTTACGTAGTGTATATTCGTAGCTACGCACTTTTGCCCATTTTTGCGTACGTATATGCACAAGTAACACAAAATAGAAAGAGTCAGGCTTTTAAAGAAAAATAAAACTCCAAGAAAAAAAAACTACGATAACTTCTTTGCAGCACACTTTATTTTTAACTTCCTTTAATAAAAATAAGACCTCTTTTTTTCTTTTTCTTCCTACATAAATTAGGAAAATTATTTGAATAGAATTAAGTAACCAAATGTCAGATATTGTTTCAAAATAAACAACGTGAAATCTGACTAAATTTCTTAGTTGCGCATAAAAAAATGTAATCTGACGAGCAAGCCTGCAAAGTAGTTTCTTAAAAAAAATGAAAAGTTTGTTCTAAGAAGTAATAACATAGAACAAGTGGTCAGAAATTTTGTGAAATTTGAATACACGCTTAGAAAATTTAAAGCTAAAACGGACATATACAGTTGCTTATAAAAAACGTAAATTAATCGTAATTTCTAAACACATTTTAGGTCCACTTCCTATGAAATTAAGAGCATTACCCGAATCCTTTTGGAAAGAACCAAAATCTGTTCACACAAGTTCATTGGCTGGAAATCACTACTCAGTACTTCCACCGCTTTTCTCATCAGAGGAAAGCAATAGCAATCAAGAGGTGTTAAATATCCGCCCTGTAACGCCGCCTGATGAAAGAAAACAATCTCCTGGACATTCCCCACGCCATAAGAAGAAATGGGAGATGAAATCTGCACCAAACACCGAACTTTTGTTTAGTTTATTTGATAGTCTTGAAAATAAAGTTGATGAAAGATTAATTGTTCGTAGAGGGAGGTACGTCGCACTTAATCAACACATGTTTGTTGATTTGTTTTTGTATGTTTGTAAGAAACCTGTTTATAAGCACCTTAGTACTTGAATACATACAGGTGTGGAGAAAGTTTGACTAGAATGACGAATTTATCGTTTATTTTACTGTTTTCGTTGAAATCTTACTAAAAAACGTCAAAATAAGAAAAATTTATTTGCGTTTAGACCGAAAAAGAACCACTTGGAGCGAATACCACCACCGCCAGCTAGAGATAAAAACGATGATCCATGTATAGTCGACGCTTTGGCTGACAAACTATTTCCAGAATTATCCTTACATCAAAAACCTGGAAAAGAAAAGTCAGCATCGCAGAATTTCGCTATTGTTAGGATCGGGAAGGGAGAAAGAACGATAGAATTTCCTGCTATTCAAGTGGACCAAAATTATCCAGCAATTTTAAATGAGCTTGTCACACATATGTGAATTTTATCACATATTTAAAAATTGAACATATTTTTTACAAATGTAAATATTTATTTTTTATTAGATGCTATATGTATATTTATGTTGGGAAACTTTAAAGCTGTTTTTATATGTATATATGATATGCTGGGTAAAAGAAAATTTATGTTGTTAGTTATATACGCTCAGAATAGAAAAACTGATAAATGTATAAAACTGTACTTTTTCTTCTTTCTTGACACATAAATAATTTGTTTACTTTATTTGTACAAATCATTGAATGTATTTATTTTCTCGCAAATTTAAATTCCCTGAAATAATAAAAAGAATAGCAAAGAATTCAGGGATTTAGACACAAGATATTGTAGATATACGTTTTATAGCGTCCTTTCACAAAAAGATTTTTTTCTTTTCCTACGTAATAATTCTCACCCAAAAAGTAAGTTTTGTAACAAATTTTGCGCACAAACGAACTTTTTTGCGTAAATAAATAAAAATAAGCACACGCGCCAAAAGTAATACGAAAAAGCCAATTCATATAAATTACTGCATTTTCCCCCCTTTTAGTCAGTTTGAAAATTTTCAAATTTGATTTCGTTTTCATCACGAGTGTTTTTGTTCACGATATAACCATTATAAAAACTTCTGGCTGAAATTTTTTTCCTGTTTTGAACTTTAACTGACTCAAAGTATATCCAGCCATCCTAAAAAAAAAACAAATAGTGTCTACAAACAGTTTTCAACACATGCAAAAATTACATGTATGTTTTTTTTGTAATAAAAACATTCTTGCATATCAGAAAAACAACATGACATAATTTTTTTTATTTATGTAATGAACATTTTAAGCACAACTTGTTATCAATCGTTAGTTCTCCTTTAGGAACGGTAGAAATAGTAGTCAAATCGAGAATTTATTCCTCAATATGATAATAGTCGCCCTTTCAAATAGGAAACATTTTGGAGCCCTCACCTTCATCTTGAGAGCAAGTGAATTTGACTTTTTGTCATATCTGCAAGTACCGGTTACAACTGAATCTAAACACAATCTGAAATTAGGTAAAACCGAATAAGAAGCTTTCAGGATTAGAAATATTTTAAATATAGAACATTAAGAAACCAACTAGACACTTCACCAAGTTTTTTATAACAAAAAACGTGAAACAATACGTAAACCTGGAAATACTAGCCTTCTAAGAATAAATTTTTATGTCCTTCTAACAACTTTTTAAAGTTCAAGAAACTTATGAAGAAAATTTTTTCATCATCTCTGCACTTACTGTGTAGTGTCTGACATGACAACCCAACGTAATTTGAGAACTCTCATATCCTACCGTTGTCAGTTTGAGCATCCATCCTGATGATATTACCGATTTTAATTTGCATACCGTTCCAATATGAGCTCAGACCAAGCTGTAGAAACAATGAAGATTAAAGTACATTTTGTTTGGGTACTGTGACGCTCTTTTTTTTAAGCATAGGGGTAATTCTGTCTTCGCTTCGATACGCTAGGAATATTGCAAGTCGAGCCTTAAATTAGGCTCATTGGCATGCTTATATATTTTTCAGGGTGTATCAAAGAAAGTCGAAGAATTTGTCTTTTTTGACTTTGTATTGTGAAATCTGCGCCGCATTGTTCTCAATAAATAGATTCGAACATTTTTGTAAAAATCGAATGTTTTCATTAAAATTCAAATGCGAATTTCTATGTGCATTTTTTTAGTGATAATTGTGTTTGAGCATGGTTTGATAGTTCTTCTGTAATAAATTCTGAGCTACAAGGCTTATGTTATAAGACATTTCACCTTATATACATTATGCTTATAAAAAAACGTGTATTGAGTAAGTAGCACTGCTGATATAATTACCTTTTTCGGCAAAGCTCTTTGCATCCTATCAGTATCTGCACATTTATGACATTTGAAATTTATACGACCAGATTTTTTGTCAACTTTCGGAGCTAGAAGTATGAAACATGTAATGCGCACATTAAAATTCTCTCATTAAAATTTTACATACATTGCATATTTTGCAAAATCGTAGTCCGTAAAATTTTTGCACCAAATTAGGGTGTCCAATATTTAGCTACATTGAAAAATCACTGATTTTTAGGGAACCTACAGATCAAATTTTAAACGTATTTTCTAATATTTTGATTTCCCTGACCAAGTGGACTGGCTGCTCACTTTATTTTGTTCACTCAAGAAGTATACCGTGCGTAGCGAAGGCTTCGTTCTGTTCCGTTGCATTCTTTAATAAATCATCAAGATTATCCACAACATAAGGTATCTATGTAAAAAAAAGGTTTAGGTTATTTTAGCTGCATAAGCCATAAAACGTAAAAGCATATCAAATGAAAAAACATTTGTAGGGAGGCAAACTAAGAAGGTCCAAATCATAACATGATTCTAAGTATTGTCAACTATTAAAATATTCTAGAAAGCAAAAAATTAATTGACAGTCTAGGCTGTGTAGGCTTTGTGTTGGATGAATTTCAGCCATGTTAAATTTAAAATTGTCTATATGCCACATTTGATTTTACGCTTTACAAATAAAAGTTCCTTTTAGACCTGTGGAGCGCCATTCTTTTTCCCCACACACGCACAAAAACAATTTCTGTCAATCGTCATTTCACATCCAACTAAATTTCTGTCAATCGTCATTTCACATCCAACTAAATTTCTGTCAATCGTCATTTCACATCCAACTAAATTTCTGTCAATCGTCATTTCACATCCAACTAAATTTCTGTCAATCGTCATTTCACATCCAACTAAATTTCTGTCAATCGTCATTTCACATCCAACTAAATTTCTGTCAATCGTCATTTCACATCCAACTAAATTTCTGTCAATCGTCATTTCACATCCAACTAAATTTCTGTCAATCGTCATTTCACATCCAACTAAATTTCTGTCAATCGTCATTTCACATCCAACTAAATTTCTGTCAATCGTCATTTCACATCCAACTAAATTTCTGTCAATCGTCATTTCACATCCAACTAAATTTCTGTCAATCGTCATTTCACATCCAACTAAATTTCTGTCAATCGTCATTTCACATCCAACTAAATTTAGTCCCCTTCCTTAAACTTAACTTCATAGAAGAAAACATGGGTGCTAATCAACCGTGCTTTCATCAACTTTTTTTACATGCTAGAGAAACCAACTTACTAAGTCAGCTGACAGTTTGGATAAGCAAGTAAACAGCTGTTCATATGTGCATTGATTAGGTACCTGTAATATAGTGACGTCATTTAATTAATTTAATTAGCCTGTAATTATATGACGCAGATTCATCACCCCTAATTTTTGATTCGTTAAATACAAAAATAATTTTTTTCAAAAAAAATTCCCGTCTGTTCCATGTAATTACAACAATAAATTTAAAATTCTGATGTACAGGGCGCTGCTGGTTTTTTCTGGTATTTGCGTTGATTACATGTTTTCAAGTTGTCAAGTTATACAATACAGAAAAGACTGATATTTGTTGAAAGTTATGAAATTGTGACTGGAAGAATTCCTAAAAATTCTTATTTTTAACCGAATAAATTGTAAAACATATTAAAATAGAAAAAAATTCTTTTAGGCAACAAGAAAATTTAATGTGCCGTTGAGAAATCTTTTTTTTAATTTTTTTTTTAAAAAACGTTTAATAGAATACATTTTTGGAGAATCTTTTCCCATTAGCAGGCAACATTTTCGTAGATCAGGTATCTTATGTGCAAAAAATGCCTTTCTCCTACAAAGTACCTTATTAATACTAATTTTGCCAAGCATAATATTTGGCGATATTCATTTGAAATCGTCAAATTAAGTGCTCGCCAAATTTTTTTTTTCATCCACGTTAAATTAAAAGCTCGCCAAAAAAAAAAACAATTAATTTTTTTCATCTATCGCCAAATTAAGTGTTCGCTAAATTTTTTTTTATCTTTCGCCAAATTTAATGCATGAAGAAATATTTTACAGACAAAGAAATTCCACAGAAACGCATTCAATATAATCATTGACGACGAAGACGACAAAGAAAACTAAGCTAAATTTTACATGACTATTTTTTTGTTTTAAAATAAAGCATGTTCTTGTTTAAATATTTTGCTTTATCTTTTCTATCCTCTAAAGCTTTTAAGATAAAATTTGTAATCAACATAAAAAATAAAAGAAAATCTTTCCATCGCCGAATTAAATGCACGTCAAATTCAAGTCAAATTAGCCAAATTAAATGCACCCCCAATTTAAGATGTTTTGGGCAACGCCAAATTAAATGCTCGTCAAAAAAATCAATTTGGTTCATCGGAAAATTAAATGTTCGCCAAATTTTGTACGTATAATGTAATTAAAAAATACTTTCCTTAAATTAATCAACGCTATATGTAAAGAAATCCATGTTGAAATATTGCAAAAAGTCAACATTTTGCTTAGACACACATTGTCGGAGCAAGCATCCCTTTTTAACATCTTAATGGCGAACAATCATGATATTAAAAAAACAACTTTATAGCTATCCCCTTGATGATAATTATTTAAAAAAAATCCACACAAAAATACTGACATAAATGTCAATATAGGTCGTTTGTAGCATTTTACGGACTATAGCTGTGTAATACAAGAATTAATTTGACATATTATACCATTTTTCTATATCCAGTTGTACACGCATTTCTTTAATACTGACTTAAAAATTTTCATATGTGGTACATGAATTCGGTTTTTATATATTTTGGTCTGCAAAATATCACAATGCATGTATATAATGGTGACTAACATTCATTTTCGTATTTCTCAATAAATTTCCTATATTTTGATACATAATACCAATGATGACCAAGTTGAGGTCGATTTTTGAAGTCGACGTTTATCTCATGGACTAGTATCCTAAACTTTGAGCTGGTAATACCATAGTGATATTTGTTACATAAATTTCTTTCCTATTATTCTTTCAACTTTTCTTTTCTTACTCACCTATTTATCAAATTAATATATCAGCTTCTACGCCTTGCACCTCAAAATGTTACATAAGCTCTTTTACTTTTACTAATGTTATTACATTTTATGGGGACGATACCTGAATTTTTTCTTGATGTAGAATTCTTCCAACATCGAACCTAGATCAGAAATAACGCAGGTATGTTAGCAATTTTTAAACACGAAGCGTCAGGTTCTAATCGAAAATTTCTGTAAGTAAATTGAGGAGGCTTTAGGGAGTGCCTAGGGAGTGCCATTAAGAAGTTTTTTTCATTTTATCAATGGCGAAGGGAATTTTCCTGAAAAAAATATTTTTAAACTCAGATGAAGAAAAATGAAACAAACGAGAAAGTCACGATAAACATTTTTGTACTTTTTGATCTCCAAATTTTGTAGAAACTCACTATTAAAGCCTAAAAGGATAAAACACCTTCCATAAAACTTCCAATGTTTCACAGCAGAATATATTCACAGGTACAAAAAAATAATAAATAAATAATCGCAAGCCCATCGCTACACACAGCTGCCATCTTTAGCTCACATTAGAAAGTCGGAGAGTATTATAATATAGGTTATTTTACTTTTTCTTTGAAAGTTCAATCACTGAAACGCCAGTCTGTTCATCTGCTGCTAACAAGGTGTGTACAAGTGGGGCTGGACCTCTCCATCGTGGTAGCAAAGAAGGATGGATATTTATAGCTCCTCTGTGTGGAAAAAAACGTTCAATTAAGTTTTCACTTTTAAAGCAAAAATAAAATATTTTGCTGAATGCTTCATTGTTTTTCTAACTATTGACTTATTTTCGTTTCACTTTGCATCAAAAAAGGAAGACCTTATACCTATCAAAAACACTCCACTAACACGTTAAGTAACAAAAATAAGTATATTTTATAAGAATGTTTACACAATGTTTACACCATGTTAACACCATGTTAACACCATGTTATCACCATGTTAACACAATGTTAACACAATGTTAACACAATGTTAACACAATGTTAACACAATGTTTACACAATGTTTACACAATGTTTACACAATGTTAACACAATGTTAACACAATGTTAACACAATGTTAACACAATGTTTACACAATGTTAACACAATGTTTACACAATGTTAACACAATGTTTACACAATGTTTACACAATGTTCACAGAATGTTTACACAATGTTACATTCAAGAGTGGACCGACAACACTGATACCATTCACGACATCTTATTTTTAATGTACTTGTGACATTCTTATTGAAACTAGTAACTCTGCAATGCATCGATTAAGCGCCACAGCTCAGTTTAGGCAACTTATTGATGCATTACAGTGGTGATACACAAACCTTGAAAACATGGAGATGAAGGACGATGGGATAAAATCACCAAATGATGCAACCACTGCTAGATCATAGAAATCATCAAAACTAAAAAAAAAAACGGTTTCCAAAAATTTGCTTTTAGAACTGATTCATGTTTTTATATAACTTAGAAATACTTAGTAAGGCTAAAAGTTTTCCAGCTAAATTCTAACTTGTTAAAATTTATCTTAAACTTGTCAGAAACTTATAACAGGGAATACTAATTTTTTGTTCAACATCAATATTTCTACTTGGTTCTCGAGCAAATTCAAGTTGGTTTGTCGTTTATTAAAACATGTCTAACTTAACAAATGGTAAATTTGAATGGTAATGAAATTCATGATTAGGAACACATTGAACTATGAGAAAGTTTAATCAAGGGCACTTTTTATTAATTTGTGCAATTCTAGAGAAAGTTTTTCATTTTTTATTCGGTTTTATTCAAGGCTAAACTTGTACAATTTATGAATATCCTCTTAATAATTCGAGGCTAGACCTTCAGACGCCAAATTACCTTTATTTTTTAAACTAAAATTTTCATTTTTACAACAGTTCTCTTAAAGAAGTTCATACCAGTAATATTATTGTAGTGTAATACTCATGCATATTTGGAACAGAGTAATTTTTTTCTTGCTGTTTCATAAATATCGGCCTTTTCCTAATTATTTAACCATGTTTTAAATTTGTCACCGCGCTGTGAGGGAGACCAAAATATTATCTGAAGAAACAAAAACACAAACAAAACAGCAATTTAAATTCAGACAGTCAAAATATTTTGCATGATTTCATATTTAAAACTACTGAAACAAAACCTTCAAAAAATTAGGTATTTTTACAGAAAAAAACCCTCAACATTGTCAAACAAATAAAAATTGTTCAACAACTGCAGTAGGTGACATTGAAAGACAAATATCTGATAAAATGAAATTATATTGCTGAAAATATTCCCAAACATATTCTAATATGTCAGCCTCAAAAAGTGTGAAATTATTTATTTCTGTATATTGCACATTAGGGACTTTCTTCCAACCTGATCAACACTGTGTTAGTTACACAAAATCTAAATCATCTATATACTACATCAGTTTTTTCTGTTTTATGTATTCATCAAAAGTCTATACGGAATATTCAAAACCAACAGTTTTTCATATTGCATATGGTACTCAAGTTTAAATCGAAATGTGTAGAAGCAAATTGTGAATCAGAACACCTAAAATGCGAGAAACATTACTACTGGTATTTTGCATACTCTTCCCTCCCACCCAATGTTTACTCGCGATTTTAAAATCCACAGCTTTCAACACATATCATAAAAATCTACTAAAATCAGTCTTTTTTATTTATTGCAACGGTCTTCCTTTAAAGTTTACATAAACATAAAAAATATTATAGTTTACGACATGTTAAAATAAAAATTAAAAAAAGATCAGTTCATTCGATACATTGCATGCAGTCCATTTGCTTGTAAGTTGTCTTAAAATGTAAAAAATTAATTTTTTTCACTAAAAAATGTCCTAGAAATGTCCTTGAAATTTCAGTACCTAATGTTTCACTTGTGGCTAGTTACACCTTTCATAATTTAAAACTCAAACAATGATTCAGAGCCATATTCCTAAAATAACTACTAAGGCAACTACGGAGAGCTATAAAAGATAAATAACTACATAAATTATAGGTCGACCTTACAAAATTTAGCTAGTATCAAATGAAAACTTTCTATTTTAAAAAAAAAAGTACAGGCCCTGTTTAGTTTTTTGTTTAATGTAGTCACAATATAGCTTAATAATAAACCATTACTTAAATAAGAAACTATTTTCAATCAATATCTCAGTATAAGTTATTTTAACCAATTATCATATTAGCCAAAAGCATGGTGTGACATGAACTCATACCTTCGCTCAACTTTTGCTGTTTTCCAACATATATCACGCAGTTGATGATCTTCAGCATACTGTAGTACTGGTGGAAGTATTACTTTATTTTGTCTCTGTGAAAGTAAGATAGCACAATTCTTGTACACAAGAATTAAGAACGTTTGGAACGAAAGTTTCTGTTATAAATGATCATAAAGTAGGCTTCTACACTACTAAAAAAGGAAAGAAAACTAATATCAATTCAAATTAAAAAAAACATTACATTGACAAGTTGTACCCTTGTGCTAGCAACCACATCCAATTGAACAATTTTACTTGATGTTGTCCTAGAAAGACAAATGGAAAAAAGAAGTTCTACAAAAATATAAAGCGCCTGTGATTCTTTCTCCTTTCTCTAGGAGCAAAAATGCAAAAGAAAGATGCCTTATGAAGAATGGAATGATTCCATTTTTCTAAAATTATAAAGCATATATAGCAGATTACACGTTGTAAAGAATAATAAAAACATCTATAACGGCGACAAGTTGAGTTTATTTCAACAAACATATTGACACTTCTTATCTTGAACGATAAGCCTGTGGTAAATGCATTAAGACAAAAGAACAATAAAAAAGGTTCTTCATTTGCATTTTAATAACATGAGCAATTCGAAAAAATATTTTCGAATTAGTTTACTTGCTGCATCTATTGTTTAGAATTCGAAATGCTCTAAAATGTTTTTTTGCATACAGCAGGCTATGTAGCCATAAAAACAGTTTGATGAAAGCACGTGGTCCTATATATTATTTTGATCAGTGTTTTAAGCTCTAAACAATAGAAGAAACAGAATAAAAATATTTTTTTGAAGATGTCATCAAATTATGTTACCCTAACTGTTGGTCTCCATAATCAAGTGGATTCTTTTACAGGCTATTCCTCAATTTATTACTGAAATCACATCAATATATGGCTCATAGCCATGGGTAAAATAACACAAAAAACTCTTTGTGGATACAAACCTTAACTTGTTTAACGCATCTAATATTGAAACGCCAAAGTCGTCAGTTCCAAAAAAAAGAACTTTTAGTCCATTGATTGATGATAAATTTCGACGAAAAAAGTTAACACCTGGTAGAATAAGACACATTAATTTTCTAAATCTAAAAAAAAAAAATTGAACAATCGTTTTTTCAAACAAATCCAGGCTTTATTGCCCTTATTTCTAAAATTTTAATGGTAAAATGTAAGCTCCTTTAGGGATGCAACATAAAAGCTGTTGTAAATAGAACGAACAAAGCATTTGTTAGTCTAAACAAAAATGACAACACACAAGCAGATAATTCTGCAGAAAAGTTTTTTAATGTAAGGTACTAAAATTATTTCATGGTAATCATATTTTGCTTATTCAATCTCCATAGGTCCTACTCAAAGTTCGGAAGTTTGTCCAAACGAATTTTGCAGGTCTTTGCAATTAGAGGTCATAAAAATATGAGGAGTGCTAAAGAAGACATAGAAGTAATGGAGAATGTATATTTCTGACTGTAATATTAAAATTACAAAGAACAACATGAAATAATTTATCATTTTAAATAATTTAGGTTACTTTCCAGGCTTTTTCTCGCATATTTTGAAGTCGCGTCAGTGAATGTCTTCTCCATAAAAGCCACAAAAATCCAAGAACTATACATACACCACTCTCAATGTAATATCCATCAATGGCAGTCTCACATGTGCCACCTGAGGCTGTACAAGCCTGCATAAAAAATATAATATAAAGTTAATTATATAACAACAATAATTACACATTTCAAAGCAAACACAATTACCTGTTTCTGTGAAGCATTATTACAAGTTTGGGTTGTTTTTGAAGAGTGGCAAAGCGTCCATGTCAACCCCTCGACAAAGTAAAGTACGACAAATTGGACCCATCTGCCACCCAAATTATTAAACGTGTTTAGCATTGTCATGTATGTTCCACCAATTCTATACTCAGCAACACTCACTTTGTTGTGAAAGCTTGTCAGGCTAACACCCATCGTGTATAGAGAAATCTTAAGAATGAAAAACACTCTTTCACAATTTTCTTTAAATACCCAAGTGAAACTTGTGGCAGATACATGACAAGGCAGAACACGATCAAAAAGCTAGTCAAAAACTTTCAAAGCCCACCTCTTTTTGCTTTAGATCAGCACAGGCTAACTTATTAACTGTGCACTCCTTCATTGATAATGGATCTACAAGCCAAAGTACCAGCGTAGCTGGCCAATTTCCACCCAAGTTGGAGATTGTGTTCAACAACGTCATGTATGTGCCACCAATTTTTGGGTCACTAACTTTCGCAAAAAACGCCATGATAGACACAAACATACTATACAAGGTAACCTGACAAGGAGAAAAAATATATAATAACATTGTTTAAATCGCTAAAATATCATTTTATTATCTGCTAATCTTGTATTGTCAACATTCATTAAAATTTATAAATACCTGATGTAGTCCATAGATAAACAAAATCACCGCAAAGTAGTAATAGGGTAATTCTTGCCCTCCTTCA
This sequence comes from Hydractinia symbiolongicarpus, assembly GCF_029227915.1. NCBI lineage: Eukaryota > Metazoa > Cnidaria > Hydrozoa > Anthoathecata > Hydractiniidae > Hydractinia > Hydractinia symbiolongicarpus. The sequence continues at coordinate 24,096,237 of NC_079878.1, read as the reverse complement.
GGACGAATATGATTAGTCCAGTAAACAACCAAAGCAAATATGCCACCCATAAATAGTCGAAACGGAACTGCTCTTTTAAACACATCAAGTGGTCTTGGACCTAGAGATGAAATTGGTATGTCATAGGGTTGTCACAAAGTTGTGAGGTTTCTTTGTAAATTTCTTAATATTGTCTTAATATTATGCCTAAGTGTCGGTACCCTGTTTGACTGAACATAACTTTTGTTGGGCATGTGACTTAGTGCTGACACTGTGTTTCTTTTTAACTTACAATGAAAAAACTGGTAGCAATTTTTAAGAGTGCTGCAGGTAAAGGTTCTACTAATTATGTACATATTTACTTAATTTATGTTTATTACCACCTAGTTACCGTAGTGTTGCTAAGACAACATATATATTGGTACTATTACCAAAAAAATACAGAGCAGATTTCCTTTCCAAAATGTCATATGTTTTTATTATGTTTTTTTACTTGGCCATCTGTAAATGCAATATACTACAGCTGTACCAGTTCAATGGCATTACCCTCCCTGTCACAGTAAGTCGTGCATTTAAAAAAATTTTTTTTCAAGTTTCGCTACACTTAGGTAGGCTGGGCAAAAGACTGCATGATCTTGTAGGAAATTCAGTTTACATTCAGAAAAACCCAGTGAGTGTCCAAAAACTGACTAGATTTTGAGACATAGTTTTTCCAAAACCGTAACTAAGAGCACCTGCCCTGCGAGTGGCTTGAAATGAAAGGGTAAATATCAATATTTCTGAAAAGCACTGTCTTTATTAGCATTAGTTTTTATCTCAAGGTCGTTATTTCACTTTTTTAAGTCTACAATTTACCACGAATCAAAGTTATAGCATACATAACTTTTTATAGAGATAAAATGAGGTCTTTGGTTCATGGAAATATGAATTATTTTAATCTTATTACTGAAACAAAAGTGATATTTCCACACAGCTTGTTGGATCTAGTTGGAAAAATTTTAGAAATTAAAAAGAAAAACAAAAGCCAGAAGCAAAATTCAAGTAATATTGGATTTTGCCATGGGCCTTTTCGACTAGTATTACAATAATAGAAGTTGGATCATGTTGAATTTCCAATGGGTAAATATTTATGGATGTTTCAAAGAGTGAATTTCTAAGGATTTTTTCACAGGCTAACCATTCATTTTAATAGAACATATCATTTCAAAAATATAAATAATTCCTGATTTTCGCTATTCTTTGGCCAAAGAGATCAGTCCAATTTTCAATTAAAACTGGTACTGAAAAGTCAAATATATACCCGAAAGTACAAAACGCACCAGCAGTAAATTTGCTTATAACCAAGGGTAGCAAAATTTGCAATGGAACCAGAGGAACAGCTAACAATGCCAATGTTTCTTTTTTGACACCTGCTTCAATCAGTTTTAAACCGGTAACTGCATCAGCAGCAGAAAATCCAATCTATAGGAGAAAAATTTGGTAAAAACTTGTATTATTATAGCTATAGAATTATTCTGGAGCTAAGATTTGATGCAACATGTAAAAAAAATGTGGTGGCATCATGTTGCACTATGCAGTGTAGAGCATTTAATGTTGTTTCTCGAGAAGTAACACCATAAAAACAAAAATCCTCAATTAACTAGAAGTAGTGAAAACAAAAGTTTAACAGTAATACTGTGAAACTATTTTAAATAAGAACATTGCATGACGAAGCTGCATCACGCCATACCTCATGGTTAACAGATAGTTTGAATTTAAATTCCAGAACATTTCATGACTTGGTAGGAGATTTTTCTTGTCTTTTCAAGACAAAATTATAAGTAAAATAACCAGAAGCTTAATCATTGTGAAAATCAGAGGGATGTAAAGTGATTTTCTTTAAAAACTATATATTCGTCTACACATTCCACTAGACATCATCAGAGTGTATATTTTTTACAAATTAAAAGTTAAAATGTTACAGTAAGTAAGCGTTTCTATGGATACATATATATTATATAAAAACAGTAATAAAAAATAACGACCTAATTCAACAATTTCAATTACACTGATTGTTCTTGAACATTCAAGGTTGGTTTAACGTGCTTAATATGTAATGCTTCTGCCAACTTTCTTTTGAATTTGTTGTTTCTATAGCCACCAGACAGAATTTCGAAATCGTTTATGGTGACACTTTGGTGGGCAAACTTCTGTGCATGTTCAACCAAATGTGACTTTTTATGACGTCCATGGTGGTCCGTGATGCGTTCTACAAATCCTCTACCTACTTCTGCTATAAACGTAGCTTCACAACTTTGATCAGGACATGTGGCTTCATATATCAAGTCATGTTTGTGTTTTTTCTCAATCTTATCTTTAACATTGAATTTCGAACTTAGTTTTATTCCTGTGTAGATAATTTGCACGTATTGTTTGCAGGTACAACCTTTTTCAAAGTGTTACGTAATAACTTTTGTAGTTGTTCAAAAATTTGAAAGAGAGAAACAATAAACACAATGATAACCGTAAACGAAACTACTTAAAACACATAGTTCATAATTTCTCATCTTATGTTCTTTCCGATGATGAATCTACCGCTCTTTCGTTTGACCATCATTTTCCCATTAAGTCAAGAGATGTTTCCACAGAAGTAGAATTTGAAAAATTTTATCAAGGTTTACTTCGTAGTTTTACACATATACCCGATAATGAATTAACCTTGTTGAAAACAAAATTAAGAAGTAAGATTGACATTCCATATAAATATAAAAAAGTAATTGATAACTTATCAAACAATAGAAATATTATCATATTGAAACAAGACAAGGGAAGAGAGGTTGTAATCTTAGATGCAACAAATTATGCTGATAAATGTATGGAATTGTTAAACACTGATCAGTTTAAAAAGCTTCCAAATGATCCTACAGCAACAACATAAAGGAAGATACAAAATGCCCTTAGGAAGATTAAATCCAAACTATCAGAAAGTGAGTACAAACAATTATACCCAACAGGTTCAGCACTAGCGAGATTCTATGGTACTGCGAAAATACATAAATAACAAACAAATGGAACAGTGAATGATTTACCTATACACCCAATAATCTCTAACATCAATACAGCTTCATACAACCTTGCTAAATACTTAGCAAAACTTTTATCACCACTAAGTACATCTGAATACACTGTTAAAAGCACCAATGAGTTCATCACACATATAAAACAACAGTATATACCAAGAAACTCAAAGCTTATATCATTTGATGTCACTTCATTATTTACTAACGTTCCTTTAGACTTCACAATTGACATTATTCTTAAACAATTTACACCAACAAGGATTAAGACGAATATACCTAAACAACAAATGAAAGAACTTCTCATACTTTGCACGAAAAATGTTTATTTTAGCTGTATTAACGAAATTTTTATACATGGTTCAGTTAGAAAGAACAATTCTACCATCCTTGAAAGATCACATGAGCCCATAGAGAAGGTATGTTGACAACACTATTGCGTACATAAAAGAAGGTTCGATAGATTTTGTTATGTCGAAATTGAACAATTTCCATAACAACATTAAATTCACATATGAAACAGAGCAGAATGGTACTATTGCTTTCTTGGATGTACTTGTAATAAGGGAAGAATTTGGAATCCAAACCACAGTATATCGTAAAAGTACTAATAACAATATATATCTTCATTGGCAGTCGTTTGCGCCAACCACATGGAAAAGAGGTACATTACAAACCTTAGTGTCTAGAGCATTCAAAGTATGTTCCAACGAAGAAAAAACACAAACATGACTTGATATATAAAGCCACATGTCCTGATCAAAATTGTGAAGCTACGTATATAGGAGAAGTAGGTAGAAGATTTGTAGAACGCATCACGGACCACCATGGACGTAATAAAAAGTCACATTTTGTTGAACATGCACAGAAGTTTGCCCACCAAAGTGTAACCATAGACGAATTCGAAATTCTGTCTGACGGCTATAGAAACAACAAATTCAAAAGAAAGTTGGCAGAAGCATTACATATTAAGCACGTTAAACCAACCTTGAATGTTCAAGAACAATCAGTGGCATTGAAATTGTTGAATTAGGTCGTTATTTTTTATTACTGTTTTTATATAATATATATGTATCCATAGAAACGCTTACTTACTGTAACATTTTAACTTTTAATTTGTAAAAAATATACACTCTGATGATGTCTACTGGAATGTGTAGACGAATATATAGTTTTTAAAGAAAATCGTTTCACATCCCTCTGATTTTCACAATGATTAAGCTTCTGGTCATTTACAAAAAAAAAACAAGAAACAGCTAACCATTCAGAAACAAAATACTAATAGTTTGGTTTGAAGTACTTTTTAGGAATACTTCATGAAAGTCTTGGAAAAAAATTTAAACATCATGATTTCCAAAATTTAAATCAACACATTACTTTCTAGGATGATAATTACATATTATACAACATTTGTGTGTGTGTGGACAAAAATATGACAAATATGACACATACTTTGACAGTCAATAAAACCACAATTAGCTCTTGAACTGCAGGTAGCTTAACAATTTTTAACAACATAAGATAAGTTCCAATCACACCATGATCTTCAACATCAGCGTCTATTTTCTCATGTTTGAAAATCCACACCAGTGTGGTAGTCGAAAGAAAAACAACTCCCCAAAAAAACAAGAAACCTAAACATAAGACAAAGAGTTTGGTTTATATACACTTTGACTATTCTTGCTTAAAAGTTCAAAGTATTAAAATGCAAAACTTTCAGACTTTAAAAACTAGAATCATGGTTATGTTGATGATAGTACTAAATTTGAAACTTGAGGCCTATCAAAGCCTGATTTTGTGCCTAATTTTTTGCCTTTTCATACTTGGCCAAAAGTTAAAAGCCTGCTGCATATCATTTAATAAAGTTGAAAAATCTAAATCAAGACCTTAGATAATGACAATGATATCAATAACCATAAAAAAATCAAGTTATTACATAAAGTTTTTCAGTCGAAAATAATTTCACAGAACAAAAAAGTTGACCTGGTAATGTTATCATGCCCAAATCTTGCGGCTCAGTTCTAATATATTTATTGCAAAAATCTGCAGAGCTGAAAGCTAATAATACAACATTTCCAATAAAGTATCCAGCAGTTTGACCAACACTGTTACAAGTGGAAGCATATCCAACATTGCGTTTTTCCAACATTGTCAATGCCCATCCATCAACTGCTATGTCTTGTGTAGCAGCCAAAAAGTTTAGAGCAAAGAAGATGACAGTCAAGAAAAGTACATCTGGAACATCACTATTTAAAATTGCATCAACTTTCTAAATAAAAGAAGGTCTGGAGTATTGTTTCATGTAAACAACTTAACCCATGCTGATCATGTTAGCATAAAGTGATGGTAACAATTTACTGATCAAATTCAGGCAGACCTTAATAGCCTTTCCCCCAATTGTATATATTTCCTTTTGTAGAAAAAATTTATAGAGTTCTAGATACCATTTATTACATACTATGACAGAATATTTGTCACAAGAAATATTTAAAATGACCTGCCAACATCAAAATGTTATTAGGGATATGCAAAGATCTGAATAAAGGCATCCTAAGTCGCTTAAAATGTAACTTCATATGAATGTTTTAACTCACACAGGCATGCTATTTTTTTTAATCTATGAAAAAATTTATACCATAATCTAAACATTTAAAATTTGTCAAAGCGATTTTTGACAAATATTTAAACAGAACTCAAGACATATATCAAGATATCAAGATAATATCAAGATATTATCATGTCATGAACAAGCGTGTTTGTTTTAGACTATGTTTCGACAGCTACAACTGTCATCAATGGACAATAATCGTAATCATCTTTGGCTATTTATTAGTTAAGGAGATAATTAGAGGAACAAAATCAACCAATCAGATTAAAGCAATTAAAGTAATTAACTTTCTTACAAACCACCCAAATGTAAGCAATAGATTGATTAAAAACGATCCTTTTTCTAAAAGTTCGCTTTATGTTATGTTCTTTTTTCCAAAAGAGTATGATTACATGTCAATTGTGAAGTCTAAAGGAACGTTAGTAAATAATGATTACATGTGAACAACATAACTCATGCTGATCCTGCTGTCGATGACAGCTGTAGCTGTCTAAATGTAGTCTAGAATAAACTTGCTTGTTCATGACATGATAATATCTAAATTATTCAATGACAATGACTGAACAGATAAGTGGTAACATTTTTAAAGAACTCACCATAGAAAGCATAATCATAAATAACCCTATCAAATATTGAACTGGAACTAGCCAGCTTTTTCTTCTTCCAAAACGTTCGTAAAAAACAGCATCCACTACTGGTGCCCATAACAACTTCAGACTAAACGGCCAGTAAACAAAGCTAAAGACTGCTTGTTGTTTGTATGAAATATTTTTATTTTGCAGTATCATGGGTATGCTACCTGCCATACCAAGGGGGATTCCTTGCAATACATACAACAAGAGCAACAAGAACACATTATTGTAGTCCCCATCTAAGTTAGCAACAAGACTTTCCATTTCCACGTCAGCATATTTGTCTTTACTGTCTTGGTTTTGGATTTTCTTGTTTACGTCTATGTTGACAACTTTATCACTGTCTGCATCTACTTGCTCAACACTTAATTGCTTCCCATCGCGTAGCCGCATGTTAACATATAAAAATATACTTGTTAGGAGCTAAAAATTACTATAACAACGTGATAATGCACCCTCTAATTCCAATCTGAACATAAATATTCCAAAGATATATTTTTTTATTTTTTATATGGTGTAGTTGTATACCTAAAAGTAACAAAACAATAATTAACAATAATTGTTTCCAACATAAAATTAAAGAAGTTTTTTCTTCATTCCGTTTTTGCCTTTTTAGGCAAAAGGAAAGTGATCAATGATGAAACGTAAGAGTTGTAACTCTTACATTTTATCATTGATCACTTTTATAAAGAAGATGTGATCGATTTAAGTGTGTAGTGTATGCGTGCAAGTAAATTGTTGGACATTGGACATATCCAACCATTTTTGAGATTGTTGGTCAAAAATTTTTAACAAACTTAAAAAATATCTGGTCATTTTTTCAAAAACTGTGATATTATTTTTTTAAAACTTGTTCTAAATTTTATGAAAATAATGTGAAAGAAGTTAAATACAATTCAGATACAAGTATTGCTATTAATTGTGAATACAGAAAAAATGTATTTAAAAGTGTTCCTTTGTTCGAAATAAACTTGTGCGATTTTTAATTCTCCATTTACTGCTTCTACAACGGAAGAGAGTGTTATGACAAGCATAATAGCCGATGCATTTTCGCATCACGCATGCAGTTAATATTTTTGTTGTTGCAAACAAAAATAATATTTTAGTATTTATCTATATTTTAGTTGACAATATTTTAAGTCTTTCACAGCATTAAAATTAAAACTCTTATAATAATACAGAGACTGTGTCTGTTTGTAACAGGCAAAGTGGATATCGCCATTTTCCTTTGATGTCGCCGAAAAACTTATGTCTAATATGTTAAATTTTCTGACGTTACAGCGCGACGTCAATAACACTACTTTAATGTCAATATCCTATATTAAATTAATGAAGCCATTATAGTGCACCTAAAACTTTGAGGCCAAATAACTTGGGTGGTGACGTCAATTATTTTTCACTGCGTGTGTAACTAGGGACCACCTAGGGCCAATTTGGGTAAGTTTCCCAAACCTGGGTCCCTTAATCCGTTTTCGGAATGGATGGGGTGATGAAGGGTGTTATGACAAGTGTATTCTACTTTTTTGTTATTAGTCAATGGTATTGACTAAAAGTCTTGCAGTGTTATATACTGCTAGCATATTTTCAAATATATATAATAATCATAACAAAGGAGGGTGTTACAACAATAATCTGTCATGTTTTTCACTTGTATTATAACTAATTTAGCAAAATAACTTTTGCTTTAACTCACATAAAAATTTAAACTTTTGTTATGAGCGCATTGCGCATTTTAGTTTCATCGCAAAAAATTACTATGAACAAAGAATCAACTGCAAGTGGCCTAATTACAATCAAGCACTGAATTTTTGTTTTCTGTCAAATCTTTTGTGACAAATATGATCTAGTTACTTGTCTGAAATGTCAATGGGGATCCTCCAGGAGACTTTTAAGAAAATTGTCAGGACAATTTTAATTTCCTTAATACCATCACTAATATATAATTTTTTTATATTGTTTTTATTTTTTTACTTATGCTGAAAATAGATGACACCAATAACACTTAAACAAAAAATTGGATGATATTTTTTTTTCTTTTTAATTGAAAAAGTTAAAAATTAACATGCAACTATATATATCCTCCTTATTACTGCTACTCGTTTTATTATATATATATATATATACATTAAAGTCCTGGTCTTTTGAGGTATGCGATGGTGCCCCGCACCTCTGCACACTCCTGCAACAATGGGGCTGTGGTTTCAATCACTCACCCAAAACATTTTAGTCACTTCAATAATGCGCACCTGAAATGCCTTTTATATCATCATCATCATCATCATCATCATCATCATCATCATCATCATCATCATCATCATCATCATCATCATCATCATCATCATCATCATCATCATCATCATCATCATCATCATCATCATCATCATCATCATCATCATCATCATCATCATCATCATCATCATCATCATCATCATCATCATCATCATCATCATCATCATCATCATCATCATCATCATCATCATCATCATCATCATCATCATCATCATCATCATCATCATCATCATCATCATCATCATCATCATCATCATCATCATCATCATCATCATCATCATCATCATCATCATCATCATCATCATCATCATCATCATCATCATCATCATCATCATCATCATCATCATCATCATCATCATCATCATCATCATCATCATCATCATCATCATCATCATCATCATCATCATCATCATCATCATCATCATCATCATCATCATCATCATCATCATCATCATCATCATCATCATCATCATCATCATCATCATCATCATCATCATCATCATCATCATCATCATCATCATCATCATCATCATCATCATCATCATCATCATCATCATCATCATCATCATCATCATCATCATCATCATCATCATCATCATCATCATCATCATCATCATCATCATCATCATCATCATCATCATCATCATCATCATCATCATCATCATCATCATCATCATCATCATCATCATCATCATCATCATCATCATCATCATCATCATCATCATCATCATCATCATCATCATCATCATCATCATCATCATCATCATCATCATCATCATCATCATCATCATCATCATCATCATCATCATCATCATCATCATCATCATCATCATCATCATCATCATCATCATCATCATCATCATCATCATCATCATCATCATCATCATCATCATCATCATCATCATCATCATCATCATCATCATCATCATCATCATCATCATCATCATCATCATCATCATCATCATCATCATCATCATCATCATCATCATCATCATCATCATCATCATCATCATCATCATCATCATCATCATCATCATCATCATCATCATCATCATCATCATCATCTCATCATCATCATCATCATCATCAATCTCGGCTTAACGTCCGTTTTCCATGCTAGCATGGGTTGGACGGGGTATATTAATGACCCTCTTCCAATCTGATCTACACTGTGTTAGATCTAAACTCAACTTTCTCTGTATCAAGTCTGTCCTTATAACCTACTGCCAAGTCTTTCTCGGCCTGCCTCTGGGCTTTGCCCCAGGAACTATCAAGTCTCTACACTTTCTTACCCAATTATCCTCCTCCATTCTTTCCAAGTGCCCCAGCCAGTTCAATCTTCTTATCTGGATAACATCTTTAATTCTACGGAGACTTAGCCTGCTTCTTAGCTCATCTGAACTCTTTCTGTCTCTCAGACTGGCGTTACACATCCACCTAACCATTCTCATATCATTCCTTTCTAAACGGTCAAGATCTTCCTGCTTCACTGCCCATGTCTCACTACCGTACAACATAACACTTCTTACACAGGCCTCATACAACCTACCTTTTACCTCAATTGACAGGACTCTGCTAGTCAACAAAGGAAGTAACTCTCTGAACTTTTTCCAAGCAGAACCTATCCTGCAAGTAACACTTCTTCCAACACCCCCTTCACTGCCCAACATATCACCTAAGTAACAGAAGTTCCCAACTATCTCTAACGAGCCACTGTTGTACATCATTAAAGCTGGAAATACTTCATTCTCTATAATCTCACCTTTGCAACGCTTGCATACAAACTGTATGTCAGCTCTTAACCTTCCACTAATACTACTGCACTTTTTATGTACCCAATGCTTGCAAGTCTGACAAAAAATTGAGTTACTACCAACCCCTTTCCTGCAAACTCCACAAGGCCACTTTCCAACTACAAGGTCACACTTGGCTGCAATGCTACTAATCATGACTTTAGACTTTGCTGTGTTTACCTTTAGCCCTTTCTCTTCTAGTCTTTTCTTCCACTTCTCAAACTTTTTAACTAATTCTTCCATCGACTATGAGCACCAAATCATCTGCATACCAAAAACTCCCATGGACAACCTGTTCTGAACTCCATCGACAGTGCTTCTAAGACTAGAATAAACAACAAAGGACTAAGTACAGAACCCTGATGTACACCAACATTTACACTAAATTCATCACTAAGTGAATCGTAATCCTGACACGACTTCTAGCATTGCTGTACATAGACTGTACCATCGTAACTAGCCACTCATCCACACCTAATTTTCTCATAGCCCACCAAATAACTTTACGTGGCACTCTATCAAAAGCTTTCTCTAAATCTACAAAGGCAAAATAGAGATTCTTTTTTTTTCCTAAATACTTTTCCTGAAGATGTCTGAGTAAAAATATTGCATCTGTAGTGCCACGGCCTGGAACAAAAACAAATTGCATCTTATCTATATCAATTCTTTCTCTAAGTAACTTATCAATCACTCTTTCAATAACTTTCATTACTTGATCAACCAACTTCAAACCTCTATAGTTACCCCTTTCTAATGCCTCACCCTTGCCCTTAAAACAATTCACTATTACACTTGACTGCCACTCACTCGGAATAGCACCATCCTTTATAATCTAGTTAGCAAGACTTGTAATAAGCTCAACTCCAATATATCCAGATGCTTTTACCATCTCTGCAACAATACCTGATACTCCTGCAGCCTTGCCAATCTTCAATTTCCTAATAGCCTCCACTACCCATTCTGTCTTGATCTGCATAGCTGGCCCTTCTACAACATCATCATCAGACAAATTATCCTCGTCCCAATCAAACTCAGTGTTAAGCAACCTTTGATAATGATTCTTCCAAGCTACCCTTTTCTCCTCCTCTATGCTAGCCAAAACACCTTCATCATTACGTATACACTTCTCACCTACAATATCTTGATTAGTCTTCTTCATTTGCTTTGCTATCTTGAATACCTCATTGCGCTGGTCTTCCCTTCTTAACACATCTGCAAATCTGTTTCTCTCTGCTTCTGATTTTGCCTTATACACTGCTGTACAAGCGCGACGCTTAGCTTCTAAGTAAATATTTTTACTAACACCTGACTTCCACTCTTTCCAAAGTTTCCTCTTTTCCTTTTTACACTGGTCAACCTCATTATTCCACCACCAGGTCTGTCTATGTCTAGATGGTCCTTTCGTCCACCCACAGGTATCATCAGAAGCTTCTAGAAGACAGTTCTTTAAAGTAGTCCAAGTACTTTCAACATTGTCACTATCACATTGACTATTGTAGGCTAACTGCTGAACTTTTGCACTAAATTGTCTGGCTACAATCTCTTCCTTCAGTTTCCAAACTTTTCGACGGGGCCTGTACTTTCCCTCAGGCCTATCAATAAGGGGAGAGCAATTGCTCTTGCTCACGCAAAGGCTCGCCCAATTCTGAGAAATGAGAAACTAGCTGAGCCATGAATTGCTCCCCCAATTCCAAAAATAGTTTTTCTGGCTGAGCAATATCAATTCGTCTCACATGGAAATCAATGTTTCCTTTTCTTATTATTTACAGTAAAAAAGAACAAAAATAGATAAAAAAAAATAAAATAAAATAGATAAAAAAAGACTTTGTGTTTTTAAACTTATTCTATTTATTCAGATTGCTCGCCCAGTTTAAATTATTGTAACCTTGGGGGAGCGATTTATTGCTCTGGTGTTATTTTCTTATCGATAGGCCTGTTCCCTTGGCTTCTTTAACACTCTTCAAGATAATATCACAAACCAGCAACCTATGCTGGGAAACACACTCTTCCCCCGATATAACTTTCACGTCCTTCACCACTTTCTTGTTTGACTTTCTAACCAGGAAGTAATCTATCTGTGTCTTACAACCACCTGACTTATATGTTAACAGCCTACTCTGTCTTTTACTGAATGATGTGTTGCAAACCACCATGTCCGTTGCCATTCCAAACTCAAGAAATCTCTCCCCTTTCTTATTTCTGCTCCAAAATATAAAGTAATATAAAATATATATAATATATAAAGTAAAATATAAAGTAATAAATAAAAATATAAAGTAAAATAAAATATAAAGTAATTATTTACTATACTAATAAGCAAAGAAAAAGTGGACTTATATAAGTTCAGAATTTGAATGAAAAACATACACGAATTCATAGAAATTCAATACGTTGCATTGCGTAATAACACCTGTTGTTCTTTTCAAATTTGAATTCGTGTGCCATTATTGACTTGAACTTTACGGTAATACAATATACAATTTTTTTGATTATTATTACTGAAAATACATGATTTCTCTTTCCCCTTTTAAAAATATTTTTTAAACTTTATTCAACATGTTTTTTCTGTATTAAGGTACAGGACACCTAACCTCTCCCATGTTCTCGTTATATTTAAGTTGCATGGGTGTGCACTCTTCTCAAAGTATTCTCTGTGACAATGAAGGTTGGACTGACTTGTGGCATGGTTCCAAATTGTCTCCTGTCTTTCGTTCGAGTCTAAGTGTAATGCACCAGCCAAATATAAGAATGTCAGCATGAAGGAAAGGGGTCGACTTTAATGTTCTCTATATCTTAACGTTCTTCATAATAACGCTGACCGTTTTTAAGGCCAACCTATAATGGCCTAAATTACTGAAAATCTCATCTAATTATTTTTTATAGTAAGTGAAAGAAGCTGAAACAAAACCAAAATATTATTGCTATTTAAAAATTCGCAACAAAATTACGTCAACAATTTTTTGCCGACCCAACCAGTTGTTTGTTTTGATACGAATTATACGACCTACATACTGAAATTTTGAAACAGTCCTTTAATAAAAATGCAAATAACATGACCAGGACTGCATTGTGATTGTGAGGGTAAAAATGAATAATAAAATTATAAAAAACATGGGAAAAAATCTTATATATATATATATACATTGCTGTCACAGAAGATTTGTGATTTTTGAATTTTTACATTTTCCGTGCTAAGCCCTTCTGGCTTTAACAACTGTGTGGCAGGCAGAAAGATGCGGAAGCTTGCTGAAGAAAGGTCTTTTTCAGCCCATTTCTTTCTATGGAAACATTTTTGAGGCTTTAAACTATTATTAAGTGTAGACTGATAACTTCTGATTGACATATTTTGATGGCGCCGTAGATTAGTGGTTATAGCTCTCGTACTCTGTGCAGGAGACCAGGGTTTGATTCCTCTTGACGGCGATTCAACATAGGCAAGTAAATGTTACCATAGCACCAGGTTAACCCAAGCCATGTGAGGGAATTTGTGGAGATGGCAAACTGTGTGGGCCGTTGGATGTTCCCGGGAATTGTCTGGTAGAGCGTGGGCCCTAATTGGGTCTGCATAGCTCAAAATGAGCATTAAATACTCTAGGACTCTCCATCTAAGCCAAGTCCCCTACTGGAAATAATAGACAGAGTGTATCCCTGGATTTTTGTGAGGCTAGCCATGTAAAAATTGCACATCTATATAAAGTGGTAATGACTTAGCGCTCGCATCTTCTTGCTTGCCACGTAACTGTTAAAGCCGAAAGGCTTTACTGCGGAAAATGTAAATATTCAAAAAGGTATATATGGAAACATAGATTACTTTGGGTTGATGTAAGTGAAAATCCTTTTAAAAGATCTAAAATAAAATCAGATCAATATTATTAGAGGCATGTCTTCGTTGGATAAATAATCTTAGCATATAATGTCATCTTTGTAGGCCACGTAGGCTCCATTATTGTGTTAGTTTATCGCAGCAGGTGGTTTTCTGAAGTTATTCCTGCTTTCAAATTTTTTAATTATATAAAATAGATGGATCCACTTACGAGTGCCATTTTAGCTAATACTGCAGTTTTCCGGGACTGTAACGGGAAATTTGGGAAGATTCAGAAGAATGATTAGTTAAAAGCCCTGCTAAGAAGCAAAAAATATCAAGTACAATTCTCCGATCAAAGCACTGCAAATTAATCAACAAAATTGTGTCGTATCTGCGGACCAATCTAAAGACAAACAGACAAACAACTGTGTGGTGTGCCGTGCCAAGACTCTCTAGCACTGGCATCATCTCCATTTTTAATTTTAAAAGCAAGCCGTTTTGTTTTTAACTTTAGTAGATTCTGTTTACTCGCAGGTACCATAATCAAAAATATAACGTATAATTTTGAGAGCTTTTGGAAATGATAGGTTGACTAAACTACACTCAGCTTTGTTTTGAACATAAGGAACGTGTCGTTACCGGTACCATTTTTAATAAAAAATTTACGGAAACCTAAAGACTTTTTCAACGGACAATCTCGTTTCCAGGACTTTTCTTTCCAAAAAACAGAAGCTTCTTTTAAGTTTGGTTCCCACACTGGTGACACGAGCATAAGCATAAACACAAGCATAAGAAAATCCACAGACATTCTCTGGAGTGGGAACCAGATAAAAATAAACACAATCATTTCAAGGATCGTTCAAAAACGTTAACAAATCGTCAATTGATTTTAAGTAATACATCGTCGTGGGCGGGATATATTAAACAAATGCGACTTTATCAGAAAGTGATTCCTGTGAAGAAATACTTCAAAATGTCTTTTAAAATAAGATTCGCAATTAGCTAAATGAAACTCACAAACTTATTACTTGACCGATTATTTAAATATTGTCCCAATGTTGTTGTTTTTTATTATTAATTTTTCTAATAAACTTTTTTTTGAGCAATAACAATGCCAAAATAGCCCCCCCCCCAAAGTCTTCTCTCATCTCTTGCTGAATGTAATGTTTATGTTATAGGTGGGAATGCGTTATGTATATTTGCCACTTTACATATTCGTGTACTGCGCATTCGAGTTGCTTACGCTTACGTCACCAGTGGGAACAAGGCGTAAAAGTTCATTGTCAGTTGTTGCCTTACAGCGAAGAACTGACAATGAAGTCTGACGAAACCATATTTCCCGGCAACCGTGACAGGCTCTAAATAATATAGGACACTTGGTAGACAACCTACCGAATCACAGTCAAACTGTCATAAGAAAAACCTGTATATCGCAGACTTTTGAAGCAGACATGATTTTATGGAAGCGTGAAATTATTCTATTTGATCTAACGGAAACATCGTACCAAAAAAGCAAAAGTCTTACTGTGGTAGGGGGTTTCTTGTTCCTTTGACATCGAGCAGCCGTCGAGGTAAGCGCTAGCGGCATTAACATCATGTAACTAACCCCAGGGGATGAAAATCCACTACTACGATCATTGAGCAAAACGTAGATCCGGGCAGCACAATGTGCTTTGGTAACAGACAACAGGCGCACACAAAAATCGCAGCGATTGAAGCAAATTTATTGGTTGAAACTATGGTAATGCAATTGCGATTTTGAAACAAACAGAGCTGGCAAAAAAACCCTTCTAAAAATGCGCAATGCTGAGTACTTTTATGTTTGTAAGCATCATCACTGTTTATTAAAACAACCATTTTTTTGTTCTTGGAAATATTTTTAAGGTATATCAAGTGTTGGTAAATTAAAAAATTGAAAAGTACACTATAAATTTTGGGAAAAACATCAAGTGCTAAAACGTAAACAAAGCAATCTATAAAATCTTCCATCAGCAACTACACACGCTAACTATACACACACCATGCAAAAGAAAAAGAAATTTTGAAAAAGAAATTATTAAAAATATATATAAACTGACTTAATGAATGACAATATCTTATAATATTTACATGCTACGGATAAAAATGTTTAAAAAAAGGTTTAAAAATATTAAAAGTTCTATAACTACTATTAACAAAAATAAATATGTAAAAAAGAGGTTTATATTTTTGCGGTTTTGTCTATTGATGAATTCAATTATTGTCGTCTAAGTTCAATTTACACGGCCTTCTGAACTCTTGACCATGTTCGTGGATCCAACGATTACTCACTATAAAGAAGAAAAAAAATCATGTTGGTAGTTCATTGTCGGCTATTTTTAAACCAGTCTATAATTTTTTTTAAAAACGACGGGAATTTTTTTTTGTCTTAGAAAGTGTGACAAACACATTTTTAGAAACACCTTCAATAAGTTAGCGCAGTAGTTCCGGCGTCAGGGTGACCACTCCTCCTTAAATTACTTAAATAACCTTAGAAAAAGAAAATCTTCTTAAAAGTACTTAAATATGTTGAAAATAGGCACTCTTGCCGCAAGAACATTCTAGAACCTTGTGTACTATCTAGAAATATAAGAGACATTGGAGAATATTCCAGAAATAAGATAACTATACTAGAAACTACTAATAGTAAATATAGAACATCTGGAATATACTAGAACATTCTAAAGTATCTTATCTTTAATATATAAATAGGAGAACGTCTTGTAAATTTTAGAGTCATAGAGTCATAAAGTTATTGGAGCAGTCGAAGCAACTCTGCAAATATATAAAGTTTACATTTCAACAGGTTATGGGCCCAGTCTATGCCCAAGAAGATTGAATATTTACAGAAATAATATTCAAGAAGAAGAAGCCATCTTGTGTGTCCGACGAGTTTGTTTTGATTTTGGTTTGGATTGGTGTAAAGTTCGCACGAAAAATCGTATTGTGGAAACCTGAAACGGATTATCCGGATTAGTTGAATACGGAACAAATGGCGATGGAAAGCACCAAAGTATTGATAAAACCATTGAATGGAACAAACTATGCTACCTGGAAGGTACAGTGTAGAATGGCGTTAATCAAAGATGGACTTTGGGGAATTGTTGATGGAAGAGAAAATGCTCCAACTGAAGAGAGAGAAATTCCGAAATTTAATTTGCGTAGAGATCGTGCGTTAGCAACGATTGTTTTGTCGGTGGAACCAACGCTGTTATACCTGCTTGGACCAGATCCAGAAGATCCTACTGAGGTTTGGAAGAAGTTGGCAGACCAGTTCCAAAAGAAGACATGGAGTAATAAATTGACACTACGCAGGAAGTTGTATGACTTGAAGTTGAAAGATGAGCAATCTGTTCAAAAGCACGTTAAAGCTTTGACAGAAATTTTCGATGAACTTGCAATTATTGGAGACCCGTTGGATGATGAAAGTAAAGTTGTTCATTTGTTAGCAAGCTTACCAGACTCGTATGATATGCTAGTTACAGCTCTGGAGGCTAGTGCTGAAGTACCGAAGCTTGAAGTCGTAACTGAACGATTGTTACACGAGGAAAGCAAGCGGAAAGATAAGGACACTTTGGAAACGAATGTCAAAGCAATGACATCGAATCATGGAAAGCCAAGAAAGGGACCCAGATGTTATCACTGTGGAAAGATTGGTCATGTGAAACGATATTGCAAAGAATTAACGAAGAAGTTCGAGAGACAGACTCCTTCGACGTACGGTAAAAATCGAATGAAGCCGCAAAATGTGTGTACGGCTGAAGAAGAAGAAGATGATGACGAAGAAATCATCAGTTTAGTTGCTGAAAATACTTTGGCAGTCAAAGGAAAAAGTAACTGGATAGTTGATTCAGGCGCAACATGTCACATGTGTAACGAAGAGGAATTGTTCGAAGAAATTTCGTCACTTGAAATACCACAAGATATCACTGTCGGTGATGGATATTCAGTACAAGCAATTGGAAAAGGAACAGTAACCTTGGAAATGAACATTTCAGAAAACAGAAACGTTGTATGCAAGTTATCTGATGTCTTATTTGTACCACAACTTTCGTACAATTTACTTAGTGTATCAAAAGCTGCAACAAATGGAAAGAAGTTTCAGTTTGAAGATTTCAAATGTGATATCGTGGATGCGAAACACGGAATCATTGGTACAGCAACAAAGCATGGCAACCTTTACCATCTCAACTGTAATGGATTGAGAAATACGAAGAATCACACAGTTATGAAATGTGATAATAACGCTACAACAAAGGAAGAAATTTGGCATAGAAGATACGGTCATCTCGGTGTGCAGAATCTTAAACGATTGGCAAGGGACAAACTTGTTAAAGGGTTTGATTATGATGCAACAAAGAAACCGACATTTTGTGAACCGTGCATTGATGGGAAACAAAGCAAAATACCGTTTCCGAAGACAGGAGGAGATCGATCGAAAAATCTCCTTGGTATAATCCATAGCGACGTTTGTGGAAAGATAGAAACAAAATCACTTAGTGGTGCAGAATATTTTGTTACATTCATTGACGATAAATCAAGATACGTATGGGTATATGTCATGAAACACAAAAGTGAAGTGTTTGAGAATTTTAAAGAATGGAAAGCAACTGTGGAAAAATCGACTGGAATTCAGATAAAAACGTTTAGAACTGACAATGGTGGAGAATATACATCCAAAGAGTTCGAAGACTATTTGAAGAAGGAAGGTATTCATCATGAGTTGACAATTCCGAAAACACCGCAACAAAATGGAGTTGCAGAGAGGATGAACAGAACACTCATGGAATCTGTAAGATCAATGTTAGCAGATTCAAAGTTACCAAAACGATTTTGGGCCGAAGCCTTGGCTACAGCAACGTACCTTCGTAACCGATGTCCAACGACAGCAGTTAAAGGGAAGACACCCTTTGAAGTATTAACTGGAAAGAAACCAAATGTCGAAAATCTACGAATTTTCGGATGTGATGCGTATGCTCACGTACCAAAAGATGAAAGAAAGAAACTTGATTCAAAAACCAAGAAGAGTGTATTTCTTGGATACGGTGATGGAATCAAGGGATATCGTCTATATGACAACGACAAGAAGAGAGTCTTTTACAGCCGAAATGTGACATTCAATGAAATCTGTGGTGAATTGAAAGACGACCGTGACATAGACAAACCAAAAGTAGAGATCGAATTACAACCTCGTGAAGAAAACACAGATAATCAAATACAGGAGGAGCAAGAGCGACAAGTAAGAGAACGACGGCCTCCTGATCGTTACGGAGAATGGGTATACATCACTCAAGAAGAAGATCCAAATACATTTTCTAAAGCAATCAAAGGACATGATGCAGACAAGTGGATGCAAGCAATGGAAGCCGAATTGGATTCTCTACACAAAAACGAAGTATGGGAATTGACTGAATTACCTCCAAACAGAAAAGTTGTTGGCAGCAAATGGGTATACAAAAAGAAACAAGACTCTGATGGGAATGTGGAACGATACAAAGCAAGATTGGTTGCACAAGGATACAATCAAAGATATGGAGAAGATTATGACGAAACAACTTCTCCGGTAGTTAGATTCGAATCAATACGAACGTTGATTGGATTGGCAGTCAAGAAAGAACTTCTCCTGCATCAACTCGACGTTGGAACTGCATTTTTGAACGGTGAACTTAACGAAACCATATATATGAAACAACCAGAGGGATTTGAAATTCTAGGAAAGGAACACTTGGTTTGTAAACTCAAGAAAAGTATCTATGGATTGAAGCAATCATCTAGATGTTGGAACGAAGCACTTGACAAACATCTAAAGAGTATGGGCTTCAAACAATCAAACAACGATCCTTGTATATACACGCTTGAAACAGATGAAGAAACATTCATAATCGCTGTATATGTTGATGATATCATACTGGCCGGAAACAATCATAAACGTATTGATGAATTTATCAAGATGATTGGAGATAGATTCGACATCAGAGACATGGGGAAGATGAACCATTTTCTAGGAGTCAAGATAGAATATTTTAGTGCAGGAAGAATTTGGATTGGACAACCAAGTTACACAAGAAATCTACTCAAGAAGTTTTCAATGGAGAATTCCAAACCTGTGGCAACACCTGTAGAGATTGGACGCAAACTCATCAAATCAAATGAAACAGATAAACTCGTTGATCCAGAGATGTATCAATCAGTAGTTGGACAGTTACTTTACCTTTCTACGAGAACACGACCAGATATCGCTTATGCTTTGAGCAATGTTGCCAGATTTTCATCAAAACCGTCACAACAACACTGGATTGCCGTTAAGAGGATCATGAGGTATCTCAATGGAACAATTGATTATGGTCTTTTGTACGAAAAGAATTCAACAATAGAAGGATTTTCTGACGCAGATTGGGCTGGAGATTTGAATGATCGTAAATCAACTTCTGGATACGTATTCATGATGAGCGGAGCAGCAATCAGCTGGAACAGCAAGAAACAAACATGTGTAGCTTTGTCAACTGCAGAAGCCGAATATATTGCATTATCAAAAGCCTCACAGGAATCGATTTGGCTACGACGACTTTTAGGGAGAAAAGCAGCCAAATGCAACAATCATCAATGAAGATAATCAATCAGCCATCGCAATGACAAAGAATCCTCAATTTCACGGACGAGCCAAACACATCGATATGAAATATCATTACGTAAGAGAGCAAGTTAAATCAAAGCAAATCCAATTGAAGTGCTGTCAAAGTGGAGATATGATCGCAGATATAATGACGAAAGGAATCGGACGAGTACAGTTTGATAAGTTGCGAACGATGATCGGATTGAAGAACCTTACGGACTGCGAGTGAGGAGGAGTGTTGAAAATAGGCACTCTTGCCGCAAGAACATTCTAGAACCTTGTGTACTATCTAGAAATATAAGAGACATTGGAGAATATTCCAGAAATAAGATAACTATACTAGAAACTACTAATAGTAAATATAGAACATCTGGAATATACTAGAACATTCTAAAGTATCTTATCTTTAATATATAAATAGGAGAACGTCTTGTAAATTTTAGAGTCATAGAGTCATAAAGTTATTGGAGCAGTCGAAGCAACTCTGCAAATATATAAAGTTTACATTTCAACAAAATATACTTTAAAAATTTGAAATTTTAGCTATTCTCCTTAATTTAAAGAACATAGTATGTAACACAAAAAGATAGAGAACTAAAATTGGTTTTCTCCTTTTTTTTTATTCTCGTTCGCAGCAAAACATCCTTAAAAATGTCAATTGTCTCCTTACTTTTGTTCTCATTTTATTAGCGGTCACCCTGGGCGTTAATTTTGCGGAAAAATGCTTAAAAGAACAAAATTATTTCTTTTGTTAGAATGACAAATAAAACTTACGATGTTGTGGAAATTGTGATAGAAAAAAATAACTGAACACAGTTAGCTAAGACAGTTGCTAAGATGGTGATGATGTCTAGAAACTAGTACCAAGGACCTACATAAGAAATAACAAAGCGAGCAAACATATCCTACCCCATTTCTCGCCAAGTAATACCGGACAAGCCGCATGACGAGTGTCATAATCGCCAGTGCCATCGTGATGCAAGTTGAACCAAAACACCGCGTCACCCTGGAGAAAAAAAAGATCTAAATTAAAAGATTCTGTCGAGGAATGAAATAAGTGTGAAGCAAAATTTTCCTGAAGCATTTGAAATATCTATGACATGTGGTTGTACAAGAGTTGTCGGCAAAATGCCGAAATGTCGAATCATGACTCTAACGCCAATGAAGACCTTTTTTACTGCAAAACGGAATTAATTTCAGCCCAAATGAACTCTGAAAAAGATATGAAGTTTTTACAGGTACGATAGGCCCAAAACAAAACAAGAAAAACAAACAGCTTTGCTTTAACTGCGTTATCGGATGCTACTTCATGTATGGTGACACGTAACAATAACACTCAACTCTTACCTTACTAGGCTTCACTGCTTGACCTATATTCGTGAACACTGTAGCACCGCCACGTTCGACGTCACTCATCTAAACAAACACGCATCACGATTAAGATTTTTTAAATCAGTCTTAACATCAAAAGAGAGTATGTATGGAATAAAATCTTGACCTACACAACATGCATGTTTTTTTATAAGCAAATGAACTTCCAAAATAAAGCTTATAAAAGAAAATATGCTTAGGTAATTCTTAGAATATTTAGATTAGCAAAAAGATTGGGGCAAAAATTTGCTAATTTAAAAAAAATATATTGCATTTTAATGTTGAATATCGGTGATTACAACTTAAATCTCACTACATACTGGTTAATTCAGACATAAAGAATAAAAAGAAAAACTGCGGACGAAACAAAAAACATGAAAACTCCACAACCTTTTCTTAGGCTTCATATAATGCTTAGCATATGCTTAAAAAATGACCGAGTTTAAGCCTACGAATGCTTATGTCATGCTTATAAGAAAGAACATGTAAGCTATTTCTGCGTGTCATATTACTGCACGTATGCTACGCCGACTTTTGATACACACATTATACTGGTCGTAATCGAAAGTCAATGAAGAAGTGATTTAAAAAACTTTACACATTCATTCACTCATGGAACTGTTAAGGCGGCTTCCCTAGAAAAAAAGCATATCATAGAGGATTGTCTTTTCTGAAGATACTTAATGAGGATACCATAGTATGTGACGGTACTACAAAATTAAGTCGAAAATTTCATTGACTGGTTGCCATGGTTACCAGTTACTAGCAGGAGTATAGGCAAAATATGAGATTTTGCTGCTCGACGTCTTGCCAAATAACTGAATAACATGCGTTATTTCGAGCGCCTTTTCGGTCGCTTTTGTTCCTCAAAGGTCACGTGTATGGATTGAACAAAGCGCATTTTCGCAAGGCTGACTGGTCTTCCAGAGAACTGATGCGGTATTTTTTGGAAAAAGCTAAAACAAGGCGAAACAGACAATATCTCGACAAAATAACTAATGCCTGCATCCACAGAAGAAATTGTAAAGCGTGGGTGCCAATTGATGACGAGTAAACTCTGACGAGTTCACTTCGGAGGGTGCGTCGTAAGACAGCTTTCTGAATGTTTGTGGAACACCACATTTAATATTCAGAACTGTCATATATTGTCCTAGGAGGCCCTAAAGTATCATCAGCTATCGCAAGGAATTATACATCAACGGAGGGGCAAGAAAATTGTGTAAAAATGCGAAAATGGTTGCTATGGGCGTTGCTATGTACTTATATTTGCGGTTGGTTGAAAATTTGTCATAAGCACTACTTGCCACGGTATTCTAAGATGAATTTGCTGTTTTTTGACAAATAAGCCCCGGGGGTAAAATAACTTGGAAACGAGATGGTGACGTCAATCTTTTTTCACCGCGTGGGTAACTAAGGGTCACTTAGGACCAATTTGGGTAATTTTCCAAAACCTGGGTCCCCAAATCCGTTTCGGAATGGACGGGTCGATGACGTCACCAAAAAACCTTCCCACCCCAATATCTCTGCAACCGTTTGTGCATGATCCTATACATTTTCTTGATCAGCGTTTCAAGACCTATACGGAAGGCAACAGGTATATAAATTTCTATAAAAAACTTTTTGGGGGTTTGACTGGCCATTGCTGACGTCAGCAATTTTTTTTTTATCCCATTAACCGCTCATTAAAAGCACATGATCATATACATTTTCTTGATCAGCGTTTTAACCTCTGCACAACCAACGAACGAAACGAATTTCGTCAAAATTTTTTGTAATTGCACTGCTGACGTCAGAAAAACGTCTAAAACAACTTTATTTATTGAGGTTTTTGCCTAAGTGGATTTCTCCACGGGCTTTATCGACTACTTATTATATAATAGATCATTTTTGTAAGTCTTTTAGACAAACAAAAAAAAAAAAATAAAAAAATGATATAGCGGGTTTGTTTGCAGCTTGCAATTTTAGGACAACAAATTGAATCCCGTTCTCCAACAGGCGGTATATTCCGCTCTACACCAGGTCGTATCTTACGCTGTCCACAAAGCGGTATATTAGCAATGCACAAAATAGCACTCCTCAATTAACTATTAACTTAATCCGATTGGGGTAAATCATTCTCAGTAGACAATGTATACATCCCCCCTCCCCTCGCTGCAGTCACTTCAACTTCCTTTCATTGCAAATGATATACTGCCCGAAGTCAAAGGAAAGTAAAACAGTGAAATTAAAGTACATTTATAGAACTAAGAACAACAAAAATAAAAACAAAAATAACAGTGTAGTGGCGACTTACATAAAACAATACTGTTGCTATTCGGTTACCATTTTCTTTCAACATTTCACGCTCTTTTGCTTTTGTTCGCTATAAGAGAAGAAAAAACCATAGGTAAAATACAATCGTTTTTACGACATAGCTTTCTAAAATCTGATTGGTCCAGTGAGAATTTCCATTAACTGTCAATCAAATAACTAAACGCATGCTTTATCACTTTTTCGTTGTTTTGAATTTTGATTAAATAAAAGTCTGTATAAAATATGTATGGCCATATATTTTAAAAAAGGTGAAAACAGTGCCACCCTCCAACGCAGAGGTAATTAAAAATATTGGTGTTTTATCGATTCCGTCGTATGAGTTGCAGGATTGAATTTTTACGTCTCACGATGCGCTACACTCTCCTACGCAAAAAACTCTAGAAAACATATTTTTGTTATAAAACGTTGTGTTATTACTTCTGCAAAGGAGAGTGGCCTCAGAATTATTTTTGATTTGGATTTACCATCGTGTAATCACTCCGATTTTTCCAGGGAGGAGGGTGCAACGGCACAGTCTAAAACAGAAAACAGCACCTATTTCCAGAATTGCGTGCTAATGTCATGATCGTGTGTATGTGCGTGCGCATCAAAACATGTATACATAAATGAATGTGAAGATATTTGTTGCTCCTGATTTCATTGAACTTTTAAACAACTTTTATATCAATGTTTATATTTATATTAAGGAATAATTCTTTATTACCACGGAATAACCTAGAAGTCAAGTTTACATGAGATAAAGATGATAAAAAGCTAGCAGTGGCTCTGAGAACGAATGTTTTGTACGATTTAAAACATACCCTTGCAAAGTCGAAATGAGTTTCATAATGGCCACCCATACCATAGTTAGCAACCTGAAAGACAAGCAGTAAATAAACTGAATGTAAAATAACTCGACGCAAATAATAACAAACATTCAATGTCATAACAAAAGCTTCTAATACACATAAGTTTCGTTTGTATAAAATCTGTAAAAGTGATGAATATCACGCAAATTTGAAAAATTAGAGTGAACCCACTTGCAATTTTTCTGCAGTTTCCATATTAAGTCCAGTGTATGCGTCTATTCTTCGATTCATCACCTCCACTAACTCGTCATGACTTTCATCAAGCCAAGCGCTAAACACAGGTTTGTAGAAAGTGACCATCTGTCAGTATAGAGTATGGAGAAGTAATGGAAACGATAAAGTGTGCTTTACGGGTGGAAAGACTAGAACTGCAATATCTTGACATTCAGTGATGTTTAGGCCTTATTGTGTCATTCTGTAATTACGTCATTTAGTGATTACGTCATTCTATGCTTACGTCATTTAGTGTTTACGTCATTCAGTGATGACGTTATTCAGTGATTACGTCATTCAGTGATGTTTACCCAGTCAATTCAAAATCACATTGTGCCATCTCACAGCAGATTAAATCAGTTTAAAATATAAAAGCATTTGTTCTTTCCTTATGGCAATACAGATACTGTAGAGGATAAGATTGGACTTAAAGTACACTTACCTTTTGCTAGTTCGGTAATGAGCAAACTCTAATTTTCCGGTCACCGGATTGTGCACAGTAGCGCGTTGCAACTAAAAGAATACACACATAAACGGTATTTACAACAAAACACTGACCATTTACCCCGCTCTTCAGCTGTATCAAATTCTTCTAGTGTTTACACTATATTTCAAACAAAATCATGTTCAAAATTTCACCTGTTCAAAATACAGTTTTACAATACCTTTTAAATGTGGCTATTTGGTTTAAATGCTTTTGTTCACACGATGCAATTTCAGTATCGGAGCGAAATCATTTCACTTTTTGCATCGGAACGGAAGCATTTCGTCCCGCATCCAGTACGAAATTTATCTCTATTCGCAACATGTAAACATGGTCTAAGTACGTAAATTTTAAGGATGGGAAGATTGTTATATTTCGCGAACACAAACTGTCACAAATTAGCCATATTAAAAAATTTTACAAACTTTGTATGATCAATTTTTTTCGCTTTCTCAAATTAAAGGTTCATAAACTTTCGTGAATACATGGTTATGAAAAATTCGCGACTTTCTTGATTTAAAGTATACTCACCAAAGGATGCGCCAGTATTTTAACCTTCTCTATCTCATTGTCCGATATAGCATCTCTAAAAAGTAGAATCTCCGGTTTTGGGAACACTCGTTCAACTTTGGCTGGTTTCAACACTAACAAGGGATGACCAGTTTTGTACCAACATACAAGTTGGCTCGTGTGACGCTTTGGCTAAAAAAACAGAGCCCATCAAAAGAGATCAATAGACGATTTCTTTCTAGATCTTTAGCGCATACACAATGTCAAATATCGCAAATGGAAGTCATCTGTAGGGATGGTCAGGGCTTATTTTATTTTTTCACTTTCTTTGCATTAGCAGTGTCGCAACAGTTTTTTATGTGAATTATGCAAACACCGAAAAATTTTTAAATGATTTTTACTTGGCTGTCGGAAACTTTACACAAAATGTTAAAATTCGTTTTAGAACTAAAGGCTCCACAATAATAATGGTTTAAATTTTGCAGCAAAATCATTTGATTTAAGCGTGCTTCATCTTTTTACGCTCCTTCGCGTTGCTTATAATAAAAAGCTTTGTAAAAATTTCGACAACAATAAGAATAGGATGCTTACAATAGGTTCCGTCTCTCCACGACACAGCTCGTGGCTCCTTTTCTTCTCCATAAAATATCGCACATGTTCATCTTCGTCAGATGTGTAATAAAAACGGGGATATTTTCGTTTTCTTTGCTTTTTCGCTTTCCTTGTTTGGTTCGAGACATTTTCTTCTTCGTTACTGTTCACAGTTTCGTTCATCTCTTTCCAAAACGCTCTCACGTTGCTCTTAAAGCGTTCGTTTTCAGGATCTACGGAGAAGTGTTGTTATTTTATATGAAATGTTAACACTGAAAAAAACAGTAAAACTTAGAGACATTTTTATTTTGGTTTATATCAATATCCTCTGTTGGCGTTCATCGCTCAAACTCCAAATCACTTAAAGGAAGACATCGTACCAGTTCTTCATCAAATGCCATACCTTCACATGGAAACGCACTCTTCAGTTCAGCATTCAGTAAAAACAATGAATCAACAAAAACAAAATTGCAAGTAATTAACTTGGCTGTAATGAATGTAATGTTTTACCTAATTTTAGCAGTTCTTGTGCATGTTTAAATGCGGATTTCACGTCGTTTGACTATCATAAAAAATAAAAAACAAATCTGTTACATTAGTATGCTATTTAACAGAGGCAACAATTGAAAAAATTGCTAAAAAACATTTTTTTGTGTGTAACGGATTATCGCTGACGTCATCAGAATTAAAATGACGAATTTTGTTTATTGCTCGTCTGCTCAGGTGGATTTTTTAGGGGTTTAAATACTAGTAAATAAATAAAAAAATAAAGCAGCAAATTAGATGTGCATTTACTGATTTACTTTTATATGTCTGCAACTAAAAAAAAATTAGTATAAAAATTGCTTTAGTTTGATTCCGAGAAATCGTATACCATAGATATTCGATTAAGAGGTGGGGGCTCATTGGAAGAAGGGTATTTCATTATGCAGTGTAAGAAATACTATGCCATTTGGGGATATTGAAGTTGTTAAAGACACGCAGGACTTGCCAGGAAAATTTTACGACACAAAAGAATTACTAAAAAAATAATTTAGAGGATTTCAAACACACAATTCAGCATTTTTATTTTAAAGAGATTAGAATTTTCGACATACCACATATTCCGACCACGCTAAATGATCTAGCACTTCGTATCTTGTTGGCGCTCCATCATTCACACCTCTATTTACTTCAAGCAGTCTCAGCGCTTCTCTCATCCATCCAGTAGTGACGTCATGCTTACTCTGCAAGTATGTTTTTCTACCAATATCGAAAGCATCTTCTGCACCTACGGAGAAGAGAGAACAGAAGCTAGTTAGTTGTATTTGTAAAAGAAAAAAATTACCGCAGGGACGTTACACATTTCCTTAAATTATAACCAGTTGTTTGGAACGTATAGAGATTACATCTCAACACTTTCCTACAAATTTATGAACCTTTTCAAC
Source organism: Hydractinia symbiolongicarpus (assembly GCF_029227915.1). NCBI lineage: Eukaryota > Metazoa > Cnidaria > Hydrozoa > Anthoathecata > Hydractiniidae > Hydractinia > Hydractinia symbiolongicarpus. The sequence continues at coordinate 24,067,687 of NC_079878.1, read as the reverse complement.
CATTTCAACATCTCAACATTTTCCTAGTAAACAAATTTATGAACCTTTTCAACCTGAAAAGAAGCTTTAGTGACGTTAAAACATAAAGCTTTCAGACAAATCAAAAAGTGATTCTTAATTCGTATTTCGTTGATAAATTCCAGGTTCCAGATCCATGGGTACAGGTGTTTTAGAATTATTTTAAAATATTTGAACGACAGATATTAAATATTGGGTTTACGCTACCTCGGCATCAATAAAATTGATTTTTTGAGAAAAGGCCAATAAAAAACAAATATGTACGATTAACAGAGTAAACAGGACTTCCAGCCAAAGAGCAGGAAGCAAACTATTATACCAAGTTTTGCAATGGGAACATCTTTTGAAATTCCTTCAACGATCTCATGAGCGGATAAAGAAAACGTTTCTTGCAATCGTAACAGCGCATCCTTCGCTCCCTCCATGTCTTCACTAGTAGGAAACATATAGTTGTTTTCTTCTATGAGACTTTGAAAGTCTAAAAGAAAAGTATAACTGTTAGGACTCAATACTTGCAAATGATTGGTGCATAATAAAACATGCTAATTATGTGAATAGATTGAAGATTCACTGTAAGTTATAAAATATAAATTTTCATAAAAATCGGACCGCTGTTTGCACAGGTTTTGTTGACAAAAGAAAAATAGCCACAGAACACATACAAAAAGAAGTTATTTAAAAAATTATTTTAACTTTTTCTTTTTCTGAATTTCCTACTGGCACTACGACTTATTTGTTACCATTACCTACCGTAAATACCATCCATTTTAACCTTTTTATAAATTGTTTATATAAGAAAATAATAAATAAGACAAAACAGAATTATCCCTAATAAAGATTCAGTTACTTTTCTCCTTGTTAGAAGTTGTACGTTCCAAAAGAGCAGGCCAATCTTTCACCATTCTTCGCAAAGTGAGAAAAGCTTGAACAGGATGACCAACATATGAATTGATATCTCTCGTAGACGTGAGTTTTTCAAGAAATTCTATTTTCTCGTAAAACTTTCGAAGTTTGTTAATTCTCCTTTCTTCGAACGAGATAAAATCTTTGAGTTTGTAGGCTAGTTGCTGTTCGCTTTTCAATAACATTTTCAGATGACTGGTGGACGTAAAATATTCAGCAGTTGACGGAGTGCCAAAAATTCCAACAATAATTAAACAACTCACAACAACTCCTCCAGACTTCATGGCTAATCACTAAAAGGATAGGGAATGAATAGAAAAAATAGAAAAAAAATAATAATTACATTGCCAGACTTCAGATTAACACTGTTTTTTTCCAATTACTATGAAACTATTTTAGGAGCTCACTCTTGTCAAATCTTACTATAAGTCGACAACAAGTAGACAAACAGCTATTTCGCCATTTATAACATCTCAGACAAATTGTTTATGTAAAGAAAAAACGGATATAAAATGTGTTATCTCCTCAACACAAATATCTTATTGTTACAAATCAGGAAATGTCTTACAAAAATAGTGACACTTTGTTATATTGGTGCTTGACACCAAAAAGTGTTTCATATTTATTTGTATTTGTTTTCAATGTTTGCCCATGGTAAACAATTCACACATAAACACACCCATGAAGTAAAAAGTTTACACGTCAAGGATTTAACAAGCTGCCTCATTTTATCTATAGCAGTTTTGCTACAATCAATGGTGTCTGGAGAGGAATAAAAAGTACGTAAAAACTTTATAAAGTTGTATGTTCTGTTACAAGCACTTTATATTAGCTCGAATGCATGGACTGAATTCCAAAATCAAGCAAAGCAGATAACGTAAGCTCAAATAAAAGCACATGCTAAAATGTGCCCCTCCCTCCTAAAGAAATATATCTTCCCACTTTAATGTGTAGGTAAATTAGACATACTTAAAGAATGTCATCCACATCATGATTCAAGTTAAACTGCCCTAATACATCCCTAAACAGAAGTAGTGTTTATAGTAATCTGTAAAAACCTTTCTAAATATAAAAGCTATCATTTCATATGAAAACTGGTAAATGTAGCTACTTAACTGTAAACTAGAAAGACAGTTATGATAATGCACCTAGCACATTATGATAAAATCAGCCAAAAATCCATATGTATTTTCAAAAAACACTTATTTTAAAAAATATAAAAATGCACGAAGTTTTTCGTAACAGTGTTGCATTATCAAATGATAATGTAACACTTGATAATGTAAAACTGTTACAAAAAGCGTTCTTTGAAAATACCCAGTACATATTTTCTTGCATGTCGGCAGAATTCAGGCGTTTATTAGGAGCAGCTAGCTGTGATAAAGAAACATAAAATAGTATTTCCAATCATTTGCAAAGAAGTTATTGTAAAAATGAGAGATTATCACCAAAAGTCACAAATGAATCTCGTAACAATCTGGAGACATAAAAAGAACTTATTACAAACATATTACATAAAAAGAAAATTATCATGCAAATCTTCCATCTGTATTTCATATATTTTCCGTGCTAAAATCAAAACTTAAATTCGTTTGCATCCATCTTCGTCAATTCTCACACTCCATCACCTCTTATATTTGCAATAAACTTTAGAGAATGTCAGATATTCTCAGTTGAACTTCCTTAAACATGTGATCTAAACAGGGTGCCTTGCTACAGAAAATAGAAACCAGCGAGCACGAAAAGGTTAAATAAACATCTTCCAGACAGAAAGCCAAACAAGACACTTTTGTTAAGATGCAAATTAACTAAAGATATAGGTAAATAAGGAATAAGAATGAATCAACAGTGGTATTAGGCATAGCAGATGTATGGTAAATTCTTATGACCTGGGAGATAAAAAAAACCTTAATCCTGCTTCTCCTATTATTATATTTGTGCATGTTTTTTTATACTATTTCTCAAATATGCAGTTAACAAGGCAGTACCCTTACTCTAACAGATATATGCTTGAAGAATATTTAAGATATCCCAGCTTATAACCTTGATATTAAAGCACAAACAATATTTCCCGCCTTTTCAAATAATGTTAGAAAGAAATTGTTTTCTCTTAATTTGTTTAAATTCTAAAAAAACTGCCTGAGTTTTCTGTGCTCTTTAAGAGATCATATCGTCAAGACAGTTTCTTCAAAACACGTACACTTTATATATTAGCATTTTTGATGAAATCTTTCAAACTCAAACAAATTTCAAATAACAAAAAGTATGAACAGAATAACTATTGTACATAATTGATTTTAAAATTAGAAACACAACAACCCAAAATGTTTTTTTACCTTCGATTACATATAATATTCAAATAATGATAAATAAACATTAACCACAGATTAGAATAATCGATGTACGGGTTCATGAACTAATTACTTCTCCTCAATGCTTTAACAAAGCTAATATTTAGACATAGTTAATCTTTGTATATTTAGACAAACAAACAAATAATAACAAACAAACAAATAACAAACAAACAAACAAACACATCCAACACAGAAAATGGGTGATACAGTAATATTGTGCCCCACAATAATCCATCCCATACAAAAAGTAATAATAACTAATTGAAACATGTCTCACATATTACAGATGATTTGAAGACATTAAACCAACCACAACATCTAAACACATGTCCCTTTATATGCAAAAAAACTGAATGATGCTGTTTCCTGTTAAACAACAAATAAACTGACCAATCGAATTTCTAAGCTGAATAATAATAGAAGAAAATTCTCCTTTATGATGGCACTGTTGAAAACAGACACTGTTTTGAATTTTGTTTTGTTGCAAAACATTTGTTTCATAACAAAAAGAAAACAACAAATAAAAAATATTAAACAAAGCAAAGTCAACATAAGTATACTAATAAGAATCATAAATGTCATCGAGACATTTTTTTGTTTTGATAAGTCAAACACTTTTTACATTCTGCTACAATTAAAACAAACAAGAAGAGAAGAAAGCATGCATTGCTACCATGCTGAAACATGCAATTCCACACGAATACTTTAAAGAACTTCCTTTTCCTCACCATTCTTAACACCATGCTTCTTCTTGTGATATTTCATATGGATATCTTTTTCCTACTTGCATGTTTAATTCATTTAAACAATATAATCCATAATGGTAAACATTTGTTTTCTAAAATAACATCAAGGAGATTAAAACTTACATTTGATATTGCATATATTGAGCTAACGTTTATACAAGTACTGGACAATGAGGTCAAGCTTAAGACAGCCATTGTGGGACTTGCAGAATGGCAGCCTAAGAAAACTTCAGTTTTTTCCTATCTTGGTGTTGAAAATTGAAAAATGACAAATGACAAATAAATGACAAATAAAAGACAAATGGTAGCCACATACACCTAGTCTTTTAAATAACCTAAAAACAAACCTGTTTCTGAAATTTCCTTAATAACCTAAAAATTTAGGCTTTTTGTCAAGTACAATAATGGACAAAATATCACGAAACAAGAAGTTAATTCCAAAGTTGGCTGTCATAGGTGGTTACATTGACTGTTTCTAAATTTGAGTCGTGTATTTTATTGCTTGGCAATAAAATACACGACTCAAATTTAGTGCGTCTCAGTGGAATTAGGAATTAGTTCTTTGGTTAAATTTACACTCCTAAAATGTACTAAATATTGCTAGCATTAACACAACATTCTTCCCCGAATTTCAGGACCTTCGCAGGCTTCAATATTTAACAAATGTCCAAAAAATACCTTTGTTTCATTAATTTTTCCCCAATTGTAATTATTTTGTTAATATCTAGTTTAGCTAGTATGTTAAAATCTCCTACAATTTTGTCGCCAAAACTTCTGTAGGACATTTGAGGAACCTCAAGAAGGCATAAAAACCCTCAGGTTTAATAAACTGCAAACGAATGCTGTAAAGTTTTTCCTGTACAGATAATATCACTTAAATACAGTTTTAATTTACGTTGGCGTTTAACATGTGAAGTAAAGAATAAGTTATTAAATGAAAGCATTGCTGTTGTAAAGATGTGGATACACATTATGAAGTTAGGCAAAGGTGTAAAAAGGTGTAAAAACATAATCACAAATAATATCATCTTTTGGTGTGATGTAAGTGTTTATTACTTTAAGGTGGCAGTAACCATTTTAAAAATCCACAAAATCTGTGTTTACATAATAAGTCACTAAAGGTTATTTTCAGGCTATATTTCTTTAGTGTTTTCCTGCTACGATTTTATAGCCATAATACTATTATCTTTTTTCACCAAGAATTTCCTGCTTCAGCAATTTCTTTTTAAAGTAAATATCTTGAAAAAACTAATTAATTCTGCCAAACATAGCTTCACTACTACGTTCTTGTAAATTTATACATAAAGAAATGGCATAGTTATTAAAGAGAAACGTTAATAACAACAAAGATGGAATGTAACAAAAAATTTTACCACAATTTTTAAAGTACTGCACTGCGCAAGCTCCAATTTCTGACAGCATTTTCGCAGGCCTACCAATAGGGGGATAGCGACCGCCTTGCTCACGCAAAGATTCACCCAATTCTGAGAAGTGAGAAACCAGCTGAGCCATTAATTGCTCCCCAAATTCCACAAAAGATTTTCTAGCTGATCTATAGGAATTCATCTCATATGGAAATCAATGTTATTTTCCTTAACAATTGCATTAAAAAATAACTAAAATATATAAAAAGACAAGATATATACAATAGATAAAAAGAGATTTTGTAATAAAATATGCATTTATAAACATATTCTATTTATTCAAATTGCACGTCCAGTCTAAATTATTGTAACCTTAGGTGAGCGATTTATTGCTCAGGTGTTATGTTCGTATTGATAGGCTTGTTTTCGTTTATCAACATTATTTTATACCAAAGGTATAAAATGATGTTGAGTGATGTTGTTGATGGTGTTTTCAAAATTTGCTATTACTTAAATATGACATCATAATTTGTGCAACTTAATTAAATCTGAAATTCTTTAAATGTGGATCTCTTAAAAACGTAAGGAGCTTTTATTAAAATTAAAAAAGACTTGTTAACCGACTTTTTAAGCTTTATAACTTAAGTCTAACATCATTTTATACTTCTGGTTCCCTTTAAAATTCAGACATGTCTGAAATTTTAAATCATGCAGTTATGAAAAGGAAATATTGTTTATCCAGGCATGTTTCTTTAAATCTCGATTGATGCAGTAGGAAATGCTACTTTCCAAACTTTTAGAAAAAATAAAGCCTACTGTTAGAAAAATATGACTGACCAAAAACGCTCTGCACACCCTTTCAACATGGTTAACACAGAGCTCATTTTGAAACATAAGCAGACGGAAAATCAGGTTAAAGGTTAAAAAATGACAAGGTTAAATTTAGAGCTCGTAAAAGCCGATTTTATTTTTGTTTATTGTACATTTTAACTAAAAGTTTCTGCTGACTCAGCAATTAAGATAAAAAGTCAAAATTATTATTTTCAAGTAATAGTACAGAAAGTTTGTATACACAAAGCACTAAGTAAATATTGCAGCTGTTTGGAAAAAGAGGTACTATCACCTTAAACAGGTAACATTTAATTTTCAAATTTTATTACTTATTTCTTGTTTATTTAAACACAAATTTTTCTGTGCAATGCCTTTGGCTTATTGCTGTAATGTAATGTTAAAAATACTAGAAAGTACGAAACTGTAAATTATTGTAAAACTAGCCCAATAACAAATAAAAATCCATCAGTTTGGCACAAAAACACGAATCGTTGACTGACGAATCGTTGCTGTCTCATTTTTTTGCTTGATTATTAGTTACTTCTTTTTACCAATAAAAACTATGCACCATTTTGTTACCACATGACTAGTGAAGGCTACTTACACAAAATTCTGATAGGCCATCACTGAAATACTTTTTGGAATTTCATTTAGTCATCATCAGGCCAATACCAATAGAAATAATCCTAAAAAAAGGACATATATTTGAATATACTTTAATTGTTAATAAAAATAAAATAGTTTTATGGTTTTTAAAAGTATTTGTTAAACCAACTTGGTTTAAACTTAAAAATGCATTGAAAAACAAACATTCAAAACGCAATCTTCCTTAACGGTTTAGTAAAAGTACATGATCCTATATATTTCCTTGCTGAGCATTCCAGCCTCTACACAAATGAGCATTCCAGCCTCTACACAAAAATTCAAATAGTTCCTTTTCATTGTTCTTCAATCAAGTGGACTTTCTCACAGGCTTATGATTTCGTATTTAAATAAAAAATAGGAATATTATCAGACATATATGGGAAATTAATTATAGGTATATATATATATATATATATATATATATATATATATATATATATATATATATATATATATATATATATATATATATATATATATATATATATATATATATATATATATATATATATATATATATATATATATATATATATATATATATATATATATATATATATATATATATATATATATATATATATATATATATATCCCAATCCCGGGTGAATTACCCCAATTGGGGTAATTCACCCGATCGAGGGAGTGCGCAACCACCCGATCGGGAGAGACTTTATTCGGGTGAGTATTCTTCTTGCTTAAAATTGCTTTTTAAAAAGGCAAGCCGCTGGCCAAAAGTGCAATATAATTTTTGTTTACGTTAAGTCATAAACTTATTTTGCGCCGTTTCACTGATTAAAAAAAAAATCACTGTGCCGTTCCAAGTTGGATTGACTACATGGTGCATATTTTCAGTCTAGGTTGCACATGTTGTGCATCTGAAGCTCATTTTAGTTGTCTTATAGACATGTGCATGAAATTAGTTTAGTAAGAAGCCAGTATAGCAAGCTATATAGAGAAAAATGTGCATATTTTTTATCATATCTGACACAAAGTATAGTAAAGAAATATTGTTATCTTTAACATATAGCTAGTTAGCTGTCTCTAGAGCTTAAGCTGACTAGGTGCTAGGCAAGAACTAAGAGTCTCCCAAGCACCTTCGGTTTGTTTATGTATTTAGCTAGCTAAAAATTTACAGCCAGTTATGACTCACTAAATCAGGTGGTGAAATATTGCCGCCAGTGCTGACTCACTCGATCGAGTGGTTTACTCCGGGGGACACTCACCCGATCGGAGAAAGATCCTGTGTAGTGACGTAGGACAAATATTTTTTTATATTCCCATATTATAAGTTTTAATGTTTTCCTATATTGGGAAATATTTTTTATTTATTTAGGAATAGATAGCTAGCTGCTTGTTTCAAGTCTATCCATCTAATATATTTCAATGAAATTTTGTGCGAAAAGAGTGCGTCTTATCCCCCTCCTTTCCAGAAAACGAATTCACGAAAATATGTAAAAAGTTACCTTTCTGTTGTTATAGCTTTGACTTATATTTAAAAGACGTGAAAATTGTGCAAACAAAAAAATCCGTGTTCGTTGACATTGATTTGTCTGACTAAATAGATTTATATGTCAGCGCAAAAAGATTTCTCCTCGTTGAACTGCAGGGCATGTACTTTACTATAAATTTAACTCACCAAAACAGAATGATTCTCCAATCCTTTATACTAGCAACTAGACATATACAAACAACACATTGCTTACATTAAAATGTTTGAACTCACGAAGAGAACACTGTTCAGATTAAATGTTATACACGTGCTTACGCAGCTCTTGGTGCCATTATCGTTGTTTACATTTGGCTGGCAAATTAACGACCAAGGCCACTGTCCCCAAACTTGCTAAAAACACACCGCTCACAGGACTTCTTTCGCATGTTTAAAAATTTGGAACTCACACACACACTAACAGGAAGGAAAGCTTTTCACAGTCAATTGATACTTTTATCAATAAATGCCCTGCAAGTGTAAAGTTCTTACTTGAGCGGCAAAAACCGTGCAAGCACACCAATCTCTCAACAACCGCGTGAGATATCATTCCTATACATGGAGTCACAGTCCCGATATTTACCTGCGCACGCATCCAAGTGATTACGTAATGCCCGATGCGCGCGCAGAATTGGAGGTAAAAATGTAAACAAACTAAGCGGAAAAGTTACCTCCATTATCTTTAACAACGAATGTCATACGAACAAAGATATGTTTCTCGTTGCTACGGTCGACAATGTGTTCGGCGATGTGTTTGGGGTTCTAGATCGACGCTAGATAGGGATATTAATCTCAATGACTTTGCATTGGCGAATAGAGCTTCAATTTACGATTGCATCTAAATGTACTGTTAAATCAATATTAGTTATATGTCGTTTCGTATTGTAATGCCCCCCTTTCAATGTTCAAAGTGTTATCTTTCCACGTATAATGTCTTTAGTCATTTGTGTTTTATATTGTAAATTCTAGGTTGGTTTATCTATATAATAACACGCCAGTCCCGTGTGTTTGTCTCTGTCACTTAAAAAAAACAAAATAAAAAAGTTACCTCCATTTCTGCGCGCGCAGGAAAAACACAGCACTATGATTGAGTGTATTTATATGTTGCTGCGCGTTTCACATACGTGAGATAGCGGACACCATCGGTTACTCAAGAACGAGAGGTGGCAGAGAGGTGACCGCTACATGAGGTTGGTTTTTAAATTGACATATATTATGTATTAAAACTTTACTCTTGCGTGTTAGTGTATAGGAAATCGACCGCAGTAATAACAGGCTGATTTGGCGGCGAAAAAAAGACTAAAAATATATAATCTAAACTTGCTTCAGTCCGAAAAGTAAAACAGACTCGACGTTTTCCTGGTAATAACATAACGAAGATCAAAGATAATTTATAGGAAAATGTAAAACAGTTTCAATCCTTTCGCAGCGGGAAAGTCGTGCATTTTTGTTTCTTTTTTCGTAAACTGTCGCTTCACACACAGCCAGTGGCTCCTCACTTCATCGTTTCCTCCACAATTATTCACTGGATTCACACTTTAGCAGAAGATCCACTCCATACCGTGGGCTCCTCATATAAACAGTTGCTTTCCACCGAAACATTATCTGCGGAGTATGTGAAAAGCGACGGTTTAAGTGGAGCGGCTGTTTATGAAATAAAAGTCTCTACGCCACCTCACACCGTAGATAATTTAGTCTACCTTCAGAAAAACTGATACAGAGTGCTCATAAGTCACGAGATTTTGAGATATGATCTTTTCAAAGTGGTAGCCCAGATAATGCGTCCTGCGTGTCACTAGTACTAAAAAAGGCTATAAAAGTAATAAATTTCTTACAAAACTTCTTTTATATAAACCATGCATTGAAAACTGACGTGTGTGCTTAAAATTTTTAATGATGACCGCTACAATACGTTTTTCTGTAGTCTGTGGCATGACTATGGGTACAAGAACAGAACGCTTTTATCGGTTAAAAATAAGAACGAGCGAGAACATCTTAGACTTTACATGGCGTTGTAAAGAGATTGCTTAAAAAGTTTAAATAAATTCTTAAACAGTTGTACTTCGATTCGGGATAATCATCAGTAAATCATGTTTGGAAAAATGAATTTATTTTAAGAAGGAGCGGGATTTAAAAAGGCAGTCATTAAAAGTGTAGGTAGTTAGCCAATATAAAGACCTTTAATTTTAACCTCGTGATAAAAAGGAGTTTTTTATTTTATTCTTTTCTGATAATCAATCATTACAGAGTCTTTTCATAACGGGTTGCCATGCCAGTCAAGTTTTTTACACAACAGTGAAAAATTGGGAAGTAGTGTTGTCGCAACAAGCCATGACCTCAAGTGCATAACACCGCCTTTTTAATGGGTCTATCCTGGATTACTAAGGAAAGTTTCCACAAGTAATACGAAGTCAGGAAATTTAAAAATTATTAAGCGTTGGCAAAGCAGACTTCGTGGTTCTTTTTATTCCATAACATGTGCTCAACTAACCGCTGCCACGCCAACACAAATGTCCCTGTGTTGCGGTGTGAGGGCGTATAACCACAGGGTGGTATCTTCCTTATTTGTTCTAAACGTGCATTATAAGAACACGTGTTTAAAACAAATTAAAAAAACGAGTGGGAGGAATGATGCCAGGATGTATTAACGTAGGTTAGCTAAATGCGTCTCCACAACATAAAGAATTAAATTTGCTTCACATGTTCTTAGTTATAAATAGACCAACAGTACAGATTATTTAAAAGTACGCCATGTTGTCAATACGTATGTTAAACTTCTTCCCTACCACTTTTTACCTTGGTTACGAACTTCGACTGTCACGTAACAACACACTGCGGGTAAACTGTTCCAGGTCCTTACAACAATTTTACATGGGTTTCTAAAGTTCCAAGTGAAAAAAACACCTTATATTATTATGTCAAATGTAAAGTGATCTGTTTCTTTATTTATTTGTATTGTTTTTGTTCTACTCAGACATGGATGATTCTGGTGACCACTTTTAAGTTTAAGACTTTTACGATGCTTTTCTTTTCTCTCTAGATTTCGAGTTTCAATGGTCGACTCTGACGTTAATGTCTCTACGTAAAATAAATCATTGTTTTCTTGTTGGTGGCACAGGCATGAGGGTGAACAGAGGATCTGATCTTGGCCTTGAGATACCTGTGGCCTTTAGAGTTATAGAATGGTTCAAAAAAATCTTTTGATAAACTTAATTAACGCACTAATGTGTAAGTAGGCAAATGTTTCACATATATACAAATCATTTATCTTTCGTGATTTTTTAATTTCTCCGAAAAAGTAATGTGTCGGCTATAGAGAGGTGATTTTCAAAGAAAATGTCCACACAGTTCCAAAAATTTGTGTCCGCTACAACAAGTGTCCGCTATAAAGTTTCCGCTATGTAGAGGTTGTTACGAGACTTTGACCATGACCTGCCCGGTTCCTGAAAACAGTGTTCGCTATAACAAGGTGTCCGCTATATAGCATGTCGGCTACAGCTGGGTTGGACTGTAGTAGTAAAACTATTTGAAGAGTGCCCTTGTCCCATACAATGTTTAATATAGGAGGATTAAACATGGTATTTAAGGCCAGTACTAAATGCTTCATGTGTAACGTCGTGTTCTTGTTTTTTCTTTCCATTTTTGTGCAAAAAAATTCGAAATTTTAACCGCGAAGCTGGGATCACAAGACCCTGGAGACAAGGTTGTTTAATATATTTACACACGAGATTGCTCTATATATTTACACACCACAATATTACCTTAAAAGTAACAAGATTAGAGTTTGTGGGAAGTAATCAGAGAATCCATCATATCAAGATTTTTTTTCGAAATCTCTCTCTTGCCTGTCCACTTCACATTCATTTTCTGAGACTGAAGACTGATCATCAGTGGAAAACACGTGACATTAAGTTCCTGTTGAAACAGAAAATGTTTATATAGGCTAAAAGTACACAGAAAGTTTGCAGGAGGAAGATGAAAATATATTGACGAGTTAAAAATAGTTTTAACTTTTTGCGAGTGCTTTTATGTTAGTAGGCTTATTGGATAATGCAACAACCTGTTAATAACGTGACCCCATGTTAGGATGTATTTTTTTATCTTGTCACGTGAGGCAAACCGATTATCCTAAAAGTATCCTTTTTCCATCAGATTTTATGTAAATTTGAAGCAATTAGTTCTTAATTAATTAGTCTATGAAACTGCTTTCCCCAAACAATTAACACGACAGATCCTCAAGGTAAGCCAATTAGAAAAGGCTGTCTCGCAATAATTAATTTCTCGCTTATCTCTCGCCACATAATTAAAAACAACTATTTTTATATCCACGTGGCTCCTCGAACTGCTTGAAACAGAAAGAAAAGACGGAAAACGGAAGATAAAATAATATCGTGTTTTGTGCGGATATATTTCACTCTGAGTTTGCATGCCAATCGAGTTCTACATATATTTAACATGACTTTTCATCCTGTGCAAGATTCATTTCTTCCGAAAGGGAAATATATAAATTGTATATATATAGATCAATCTTTATCATGGCTCGTCCGTGTCATGATAAAGATTCACGTATAAATACACACAATCCCGAGAAACTACCTACGGGCATCACTTAGATATTCTCGCACTTAGTGTAGTGGGTTCGTCTACGGCTTCCAGTACTGGAGGACGACGGATCGAATTCCACTCACCAGACAGTATCTCAGTGATGTGCAAAGTCGTTTTACTGTAAAAAGTCGTTGTGTTTACACAAAGACTAACTTCGATGACAGTAGGACCGCAGCTAATTTTTACGACGACCACGTGGTAACCGCACACGCGCACAAAATATTTACTTTAACTGAATTTCTGGTTAGTCAATGCTTCATTAACTATTGTTTATAAGCACAAACTTTTAAATTTTAGATAAAATTCAAAGTTTCAATTTCTCTCTTTTTACAAAACTGTTGCTTACTCGTTACTTGTTGACTATTAAATTTCCAATTCAAAATATTTTTTTTTCTTTGAAATCTTTGGAACACGGTATGTTTGGGAATCTATTGGTGTTTTTGTGTTCCCTGTTTTTGTTCCTTGTTGTTTTTTTGTTTACCCATCTCAGGCTGGGCTGACTAGTTGCTTCTCTTATAAAATTTCATTCTCGCGTTGCTCAAAACATGTGGTTTATATAAAAAGTGTAAAGAAGCAAAAAGAAAAAAGAAAGATGTATTTACGTTTAACGTTAACCATTATAAGCACGGTTATGTCAAACACAAAAATTAATAAAATGCACTTTTCTAGGTTTTTTTGTAGATAACTTTTTCTTAAACCTTTCACCATATTTCAATAAGTTATCAAATAGCTGGTGTCATGGAAACTTAGCAAATTGATTCGAGACTCACAAAACCAGCAGAGACAGTGAAGGAAAACGGATTAGAATCTGATAAATCAGCTGATTTTATCGATCTGTTGTGTTGTGTTATTTTGAAGCCGTTTTGTTTACAACTCTTAATATCGATGCGATCTGTAGGTCACAGAAATGAGCTGCATCTAGCTACAGAAAATATATTTTTCTCTTAAAATGTGGTTAATACGACAATAAAATATCCTTATATTATAAAACGCTACAGTCCCCGGATCGAGGTTGGTGGTTTCCTATCTTAATTATGAGCAAAAAAGGATTTTTAACCCTCCTTATACGGAAAAACGTTTCTGCCAAAACGAGAATAATAATATAGGTATTCAGTCTCGTTCCCAGATCTTTTGCTTTATGGATATGCGTGCTGGCGCGAAAAGCGAGAAAGAATTCCTGGGGACGAGATTGTTTAGGTATTCTTTTATGGAATTAATAATCATAGTTTTTTCTTGCAGGAAAGAGTAAACATTTGACCTGTAAACGAACACGGGATAAATACTATAAAAAGATAAAATAATAGTTTCTTTAATTTCTTTAATACGAAGAAAATTATTTTGCAATTTCGAAACCACAGTTGATGAATCAACTTACAACATGCTTTTCCCGCCTTTTTTATTATTTCTACTAAGTATTTAAAGGCGGACCAACACAACCGCCTCACTTAACACTTAGCACGTAATTCGACGATATGGTTATGTTTTTTTTTTGAAAGCATTCATGTAGAGAGGAACTTTCTTCTCGCTATTCTTCTGCATATAATCTTGAAGCATACGTGGGAGTAACACGACTTTTCTCTCTTTTATCTCTTTTACTGTTAAAATACTGATCATGGAATTTTGTAAACTTTTGTTTTCGGTTTTTTCTCGGAGAGGTCCCGATCATCGTTGACTTTTGTTTTTTGTTTTTTCTCGGAGGGGTCTCGAACGTCAGTCTGACCGGGCTATCGCGAGAGAAGATTTCTTGCATTACATTGGAATCTTGTTCACGATACCTAAAAAAACTTCCTTTTGTTTACAATCCTGATCATTTTTTGTTTTTTGTTGCATCATCAGCTGAGCAGCAACGTATGTTGAGGAGCTAATACTTAAAATTGAAAATATTATTGTTGTTGTTTTAGCCTAGAAGAAAAAAATTGTTTATTGTTCTGCAGGTTAGACCGTTCATGCACAAGATTAACATGTCTTACAATGTGACTCCTCCCTATCACCTAGACAAAAGCAACAAATTACTACTGGATAAAAATAATTTCATATTTTCGTAATGTTTTTTTTATCCCTTTTAGCATCTTTAAGATCTAAAAGGGACCGACGATTAAGGGATACCGTATTTTCGGCTTTTCAACGTAAAGAAATCTAGCTACCTGTCTACAATTTAATGCAACTTAGTAATTAACTTACATATAGGTTGTTGTGTCGATTTTATTGTACAGAATTCAGAAAAAGCTCCACGAATGAATACACTGCTGTGTTTTTTTTACAGTGGCATCGCTAACTTGGTCGAGTTTGTTTTACTATTCTGACTCTCAGAAAAGTCTGTAAATAAGGTAAAAATGCGATAGAGTTAAAATATTGGAACAACTTTTGCTGGGTTTCGCATGGCTTTGTGAAACGAATCGAGCACCAGAGTTCATAAAAACCTTTCTTCGAAATTAGCTGTATCTACTTTGTAATCAGCGAGTGGAATCAGCTAGTTTGGTCGTACAAATTTTAGAACAAGCTAAGAACTTTTCAAGTTACCGACAATCGTTTCTGCTTGTGACCGTGAATACAAGAATACAAATGTTGGAAGATCCATAAATAAGAACTGAACGAGGAAAGCTGTGTCGATATTAAAAAAAATTAAAAACAGGGCAGGCTAAAAAATGGTCGAAATGCCTCAGTATCAGGCTTACTGGTTATTATTTTTCAGAAGAACCGCAAACTGAAAATTTTAATAGCAAGAGAATGCATCGCAAATTCATTGCCAAAACAAAGAGAAAAAATAGGTTTTAGGGATTTTACTGAAATCTATAGCAAGGTTAAGATAATTGCTAAACAATGATAAAAAAAGTGGTTGAAAATCGTCTTCTCAATATTTTCATTGCAACTGTTAGCGTTTAAAAAGGTGGAGCCTCTGGTTTTCATTATGACGTCATTGTCTGCACGTGACCACATCAGTTTCATGCCTTAACGCAAGCCCCGGTTTAACGATGATACTGAAGTCAATCCAAAATTGGCCGGTTTTTTTTAAGAACCTAATTTATAAGAAACAGCGAGGCTTAAGTTTTTTCAAAAACTAAGAACGTACTAGACGTCTAAACAAAATAATATAATACTTGAATTAATAAGAAATATTTTTTTCATGTTTTCAAATAGCCATACGCATGTGTTTTTAGAACGACAGAACTTTAACTTCTATTTATTTATTTCAGTTCTACAAAATCTTCATCACAACCAGGGAATAAACCGTATTTTTTGGAAGAACAGAAAGAACATTCTAGACTGAGAAATTGTAAAAGAAACAGGCCACAATTTTGTCCCCAGTGCATCTTGTATCTTTTCTGATGTAAAGACGGCGATTCGTCCCGATGTTAGAGAATGCACGAGATACCGCGGGGATGAGGTTAATCGTGTCACAACAAAAATTTAGATTTTCTTATGAAGGAAATGTTTATGCAAGAACGATATTGCTTCTATCATTGGTCGTGGCAGATAATATTGTAACTATTCCGAATAAAAGAGTGGTCAGAAATTTGGAAAAAGCAGTTTACAATAATTAGGTCTTGTATGCAAGAAATATCAGTCAGTGTAAACATGACTTTAAAGAAATCGTTCCTAGTCTAAACGTAATCTTGTCTCTTTTAACTATTACCTATGATGACAATTTCTTAGGTTAAAACAAACCTGTCCCATTCAGTTTCTTAGGCGTTGAAGTTTATAGAAGGAATTTTTCGTTTTTCTGTTAAGGGAAAAGTTAAAATCGTGGTCAAGTTGTTATTTATTAACTGGAGTGTTTGGTTTTTGGTTATCCATGAAAATGTTTTAAGAATGGCCTAAAAACGTTATTACTTCTCTTTTGACTTTGCGTGACTAAAACGTCGTAAATATATCGCAGAATTATCACTACGTCGAGAAAAAAACATTTCTCTCAATTTAAAAGTTTTTCACATGTCCTTTCTTAAGCTGCTTAATGTCATTTAACAGTGCAAGAATGAACATCACATATAAAGCGGTACCTAACAGCTCCTTTGTTAACCAAGAATTAACGTAAGCTCGTGTCAAGATGAAAGAAAAAGGCATGTTAGATCAAACATGAATGTACTGTTACATCTCTTCACTTGTGACGAAATCAAAACAAACATATTTTAACAACTTTTAACGTCATTTACTTGACTATTTTCCCTTCGGTGAATAAGTAATTTTTGGCTAGTATAAACAAGAGCTTGGTTTCGAAGGGATCTTAATTTTGACTTTTTTTCGTAACACTCAAAACAAGGACGTTCTTGATGCCCAAAAATTATTTTTAAAACGACAAGATCTGTAAGGTAACAGATATCTAATTTTTTGTGGGATGTGGAGGAAAAGGGAAGTTAATAATTTAGCATTGTATGAAGTCCTTTTATGGTCGAGGATGACGCACTAGAGAAGTTTGATTGCCTAAAAGTACCTCATCTGTATTATAACCATATTAACCACGATCATAAAACTTTGTGTCTACGGTTTACTTATTGCAGTAGTGGTTTACGTCAAGGAAGTCTACACACAACAATTTTAGGAACAATAAGGCAGAGATGGCTTAAAAAGAACCAAAATAACAATGAAGCTATTTTGTTCTGAGAGAAACAGTGATAATATGTTTTTCAAGGCAGAAATTATTGAATTGTGATATCTAAAATTCAATCTCGTTCCCGGGGCTTCTTTTTCAATTCTAATATGTCACGACGAGAAGATCCAAAACGATATTGCTTAAAATTGCTTAAAAATAAGAACAAAATAGGAACAAGTTTGCGTCCCCATACAAACTACGCTTTAACTTACATTTCAAAGTTGTTTATTAATAAGTACTTTCAATTTCTTTTTATCTACAGAAATTGTATGAAGAGAAAATCTTCTTGTGGAAAAGTATTTAGGAAAAGTTCTATGTATGCCAGTATGGTAAAATTCGTTTGTGGATGAAGCTAGGAAGCTTGTCTTTAATTTTTTTGTTATGTAAAGTTATTTAAATTCCATGTTGTATATTAAAAGATGCATTGACATGTGCTGGACCCCTATTTCCAAATGTTCATTAATAATTAAGATATATCATTAAGACGTTCAAACCACGTGACATGAATATTTTTTGATTGAACGCCTACACTTTCTTTTCCTAGTTATTGCACAAGCAACATCCTTAGACTGTAAATAACTACAGAGGATAAAAACATAATAGACCGACATTTTAACAAAACAGGAGAAGGGCCAGTTATTTCCAGCTTCCTCCTGAGTTTCCCACAACACAGCTAATAAACAAAATGCTAAGACTAAGGTTGATGTCCCGACCCATTGAATTAGTAAATATTTTTTATTCTTTTTCTCTTCTTAGTGGTTTTTTCAGCGTGTCACCCCTGTTAATACAGTTCTTGTAATTTAAGCTGCAATTCTACTTCAGTGTTCCTAATATAATTTTTATTTCTCATGCTAAAATTGTTTTCCTATTATTCTATGAGGAAACATTACATCATTAAAATCCTAAATGTATTTTCTAAAAAAGACGATTCCGGTGATTCACGCGAATCCGATGTTTTTCCAAACGGACGTAACAAAAAATTAAAAATATGGACAGCCACAGGACACCGGTAGCTAAGAAAAAATCTATTACTTCACTCGAGTGTCGGTTCCCAATCCATAAAAGTAATTAAATTTTTTAGTTTTGGATTACCCTAATTAAAAGATTAGATAATCAAATAGACGGACAGCCCATGTGAAGAAGAATCTTTGTTCTAGTTCCCTTCACCTGCTGTGAGTCGATAGTCATTTCTTTATTTGAATGTCCACTCGATAATTTAATCCTGACTAAGCGGCTTGACACATTAATAAAACACATACATATCATCATTGATGGTCAGTCATACAGTAGGCTAGTTGATGAAAAGCGCGAAGGATTACCGAGCTAATTTAACCCGATTCATTTGGATCCAATTAAGGTTAGCATTGTTTTTTATCGTTGTTATTCTTTTTCTGATTTATTTACTAGTACCGTACTTCAAAACAACTTGTTGGCTTGTTATGTGATGTAGTAAACTTATCTATGGATCTATGAGACTTTCCTTATGAGGTTGTAATGCATTTAAACCTGCTCATTTTACAGGCTTAGTAGAAAGGCTTTTTTAAAAAGAGAAGGCAAGTCCAACCTTTAAATGAATAACCGCAATGCTTAATGCCTTCATTATCCAGCCTTTTATCAGAGTTACTATAACAATATAGGGGGTGAGGGGATATTCTTTACTGGAACCTTTCCTGCTAGATAGCTAATATGTAGAGAAAAGGCGTGTTTAACGTCTAGGATGTTTTGTCACCTCTAATCTTACTCAGATGTAGTACCTCGTTAAAACTCCGTCAACGCAACGGTGAATCAAACCATCGTCTAAAACTAGATAATTTTCCAGCCATCTTTCACATTAGTCTAGACAAATCACGTCGTGTTTGGACAATATCAAAATCTTTATTCTTATTGAATTTTGACAGACTTGGAAAAGGAAAACGTGTCTGATGTTGTCATACCAACAGGCCAACCCATTCTATATTAAACTGCTGTAAACAAAAGCGTTTAGAATGGAATGAGCACAAGCGTGGTGGGTTTTTCAACTTGTAGGCAAGCTTCCTCTAAAATGAATTGCTCTCTTCTTCCACATCACATAAGTAACAAAACATGAATGTTGTTACCATACCGCAAGTTACACTGCGCTACAGTTTTTCTGAAAATGTGCTGGAAACTAAGTGCGTATGAATGAACACACAAATGACATAGAATAGGACGTTATTAAATTCCTTGATACGGAAAACGATATTTTAATTATATATTAATGGTATAATTAATCATATTTAGATGATTACTGACATTATTAAGAGATTCCTCTTGACATTAAATCTGTTCGAAGGAATGTTTTACGAATTTCCATGAGGTTTTCAATTTAAAATTGCGCAAGAAACACCAGTGTAGTTTTGATGTTTTTAGTGGAGCTGGAAGTTGTGCGGATGCTTAAATGGTGAGGAAAGGCATAATACTGAATCATTAAAAGGTATATGAAAAAGAGTTAAATTTTAACTGACAGACTAAAAAAGATTAAAATGTGCTGTCTCTATAAAGAACAACACGGACCGGTAAACAACCCGGTTAAAAAAAGCAAATTCTATCGCATAAATATCTGTCTTGAAGTAGCAAAGCCTACCGCGTAAATGTACGCCCTAATGTAGCAGAATCTACCGCGTAAATGTACGTCCTAATGTATCAGAATCTATCGCGTAAATATACGTTCTAATGTAGCCGAGTGTACCGCGTAAATGTACGTCCTAATGTAGCAGGTCAACCGGGGGCACAAAGTCCATTGCGCACTTTTCGTCCTTACTGGATTTATTCCTTTTGACAGTCCGCAGTAATTGCGTTTCTATTTTATTAATTTTTTTCTTCTCCACAAAAAGCTTAATTTTGTTTTAAAAATAGACAAATTGATAAGACTTATCAACAAACACACAAATGTTGCTGTCAAGCTAAGAGAACAAATAAACAATTTAATTTTTTAAGCTTTCGATAGATTTACATGGATTATCTTAAAAGTCGCCGACTTGAATACCATTTTTTATGGAGCTTATTAAAGGCTAGCTGGTGCTAATCCTTATGTCCACCTTGTATATTGTCAGACAAATCTTGTCGTCTTAGCACGCATTAGAAATGAAAGATTAATCGACAACATCAATTTGAATTTGCGGAACTCTTTGGCAAGAGTTACTACGTACAGGGGCCTTTATTGATACTGCTGCTAAAATGAATATTAATATATAAACAAACTTTCAACCGCGAGAACCTATATATAGCACTCACACTAACTTTCGTCCCAGGACCTTTTATGTTTTATTTCAAATCTAAAAAAACATGGGGACGAGGTTGATATATGTGTTTAATTGCTGTGTCACAGCTAAAACGAATATCTGCTCTATGCACACACTTATTTACCGCAGTTAACGTTGACATGTTAAATAGTTAAAAAAAAATATTGGAAGAAAAATTAACACCTAACCTTAACGTCCCTGTGTAAAATAATAAGAAGCCCTGGGGATGAGGTTTGCTCCTTGTTTAGATTCCATTCATTGAAGAACTCTTAGCAGAAGGTTAAAAACTACTAAAAATTGTTTTGGCGGGAAAATGAAAATAACGATATTCCATATCCTTTCTGATTCTACTAAAGCATGGGAACTATTATCCGAGAACGAACATTCATATGAAGTTGTCCTAAATATATGTGTTACTTCACATCTCTCAAATGAAAAAAGAATCCAGTAAACATCTCAATAGGAAATCTCTCATTTAAATGCAACACGAAAATTTCCCAACAGTAGGTGGATTTAAAACGTGACCTTTATAAGACTTTTGCGTCATAAGCATAGAGTTGCTAATTTAATTAAACTGTCGTAGAGAAGTAAATAGAAGTTTTGTAGATAGTCTTCCAATATTGATGAACTTTGCGTGTTCTTAAACCTCTCTGCACGTTTTTTCCATGTATTCAACCAACCAAGTCATAAAAGGCGAGCGCACAGAACTGCATTTAAAATGGCTTGCAACTAAAGGTTAGTCGATTTCTCTGTAGATGACGTTATTTGGGGACTTTTTTTTAGCTAAGCGATACTTCTTGAGCTACTTCATCCGTGAAATTTGAAATTGACCAATCGGTGTAGTGTAATCCTGAAGAAAGTAGTTGCATGATAGAGCCACTAGAAAATCTCATTGGCTCATCGAATTTTACACTGGCATACTTAAAGATTCCACATCACCGCGATAAACAGTCAAAATATATGCAAATTATTAGTTAGCCAGTAGAGAAAGCCACGGGCTCAGCCGACGTTCATATTAGCATTATTTTGACTATCATTTTAAACAAATCACGGCAAATATTGTAGAAAATACGATGGGCGTGAAATTTATCCAATTAAATACAAACATTTTTAAATAATCATTAAAGATTACTTTCTCCCAAATTACGACACACTCGCTTTATTAACCTAGTTGTAAACGATGTCTACAAATTATAAACCCTAAAAATTCAGACCAAGAAAAAGATCTTAAATTTTTTGACCTTGGAATGTTTATTTTTTTAAAAAAAAATATATATCCCACTGGGAGCGTAATAAAATATTAAATTTCATGAAAACAAATTAAATTTAGTAATAACAGTAATGCCCTCCCGTGGGTGTACTTTAGGGCGTTCTAACACATAAAGTGTTATACTTTGGGCGGAGTGTTAACACATTTAAAAGAATAGTGAATATATGCTGGGCCTACATGTTACTGTTAGCAATTAACAATAAAATCTTGTGAAGAAAACATGCACTGTTTTTTTAATAAGTTTGATTTTACTTTTTATCCAAGCATTTTATATTCATAATGAACACGCCTTTGAGTCTCATCAATTTACTCTCAAAAAATTTTCCTTCATTAACTACTTTTTTATTCTTTAAATAATTTTGTAAGTCAATTTTTATAAAGATTTTTACACTTCCGTACTAGTTGTCGACATGTGAAAAATCAACGGAGATGTTCGGTCACGTCATATATTTCGTGTCACACCTTTTGTCGTGCATTCTTAAAGCGATTTTAGTAGCCATAATAAAAACAGAATATTCAGTTACTAATAGGAGATAATGCATGGACATCATACCTAATATAGAGCAATGAAACAAGTCTTCTAATTTTTTTATAAGAACTAAGAATTTGGCTTTAGCCATATTTTTTTCTTATATTTTAGGCATTTTTAATTCATTTTGCAGCACATTAGATATTTTGCGACCTAAAATCCAACTGTATAGCTACAAGTTTCGCGAAATGGCAACAATTAATTCTGTGAAAAATTCTATCATGTGAAAGATATTTTTCAATATTTGTTGTGACTTTTCAGTCAAAGGAGAAAAATCAGTAAAATTTGATCATTGTCATTTTTCTTATTTTTACTTATGTTCGGGAACCCTCAGCGTCATTGTATTTTTAAATTGTTCCTACATAAGAAATGTTTTGTTTCAACTTGTATATTTCCCGCCTTTTTGTCGTTGATTAACAATAAGTTTGAAATAATGTAACGACCGCGGATACGCAGACGATTAACATGTAACGCCCATTTTGCTATGAAATTGACAACTTCAATCGTGTTAACTTTATTTTGATTGGCTTATTTTTTAATTTGATTGACAGCTTTTAAAAGAAAAACAAAACTAAACTAAACTAAAATTACAAAATAATATAAAAGTGAAAAAAAAATGATTTCTTGTTAATTTTTTAATAGTATTCAGATGTAACAAGATTTTTTCTCACAATAACAAACGATTGGTAAAACAAACTATAGCGTTACTGTTGTTAGTTTTATGTTCGCTACACTGAATGATCAAATTTCAACATTAAAGTTTAAACCAAGGTTAGTTTTAAATATATCTATATGACGTTCGCTGCATTAATACTATTTATGTATCTATATTTAATAAATTAAAACACAGTTATATACATTTTTTATTTTATTTTCAAATTCAACCCTCTGCGGTGTTCTGACGCCATGATAAATGGGTGAAGAAATTTCTTTTGATAATATTTAAAAAACACGTGATATGTCTCCAAGGTAACCACATCAAGTTATGATATGATTTGTCTATAGTCCAATCAAAACGCACAAGAACTTGAGTTTTTAAACTCTGTCTTTAGAGCAAATTTTTATATTTTAGTAGAGAAAAAAATAATAACAAATGAAAAAAATAAAATAACAAAAATAAAACCCATCGTAAGTAAGACCCTTTTTATTCTCCTAACACCCCTATACAACTTCAGGTAGGTTGAGAAGTTTTTCCTGGGTTGAATTGATAAAAAAGCAAGCAATATCGTGTATAAAAATTATATTAAAAAACAACAACATTTGTAAACGATTAAAACAATTTTGTGTAATATATTCCACTCTCTTTTCTTTTCTCTCTCGACTTCTCAACGCAACAAAAGCAATATCCCACCCTCTTATTCAAAAACGTTCTCAATATCATTACTCAAAATTCAGAGCTCCTCCCATCAATATAGAACCTAGAGAGTAAGGGAAAGGATTTCAAACTCACTATTCATAACCACTTATGAATTATTCATACAGAGATTGGAAAGAACAATTTGCTTGTTCACTCTAAAACCTATTCAAGTTTATCGCATACGTGGTGCATATATCTAATATATATATATATATATATATATAAATATATTCACTTCGTTATAACACTTTTTCTTGACTTGGAGAAGACAAAAATAACAGTTTAGTAGCAACCTGCGTCGTATTGATATAATCAAGGTAATTATTTGTTTATATTTCATTGTGTATGATTTAGCAATGACTTAGAACGCGTGTAATCACCATCAGCTGTTGTTTCTTCATGAGATGATTATTTTAATAAAGGTATCATTGACGAAAGCAATACACAACCAATTTTCATGATATTTGTGTGTAATAATATTTAACAGAAAGCTTCATGTACAACGAGGTGCTGTTTATACAAAAAGCAGCTTACCATCTATTGCTTTTTTTTTTCTTAAAGTCAATTTCGAATTTGCGATCTTCCTTTATCTTCATTTACAGAAACATGGAGCCACACAGTTTTTGTTAAAACAAAATTTTGTAAAAGCAGAGTTTAACAACATTTTCATTTTAAAGACGCACTAGAGGTCATTGCTTTAAAAAACAATTAGTTTGAAGGACAAAGTGTCACGTATAACATGAAATCTATATTCTCTTTCTTTTTTTATGCACTAAATATATATATTTCTAGTTTAGGGATTGATTATCAACACTTTCTTTCTTATTAAACACTTATTACTATAGCCATTTGATTTAGATTCTCGCTTTTCCTCCTTTTTATTATAAAACCTCGGTTATTACTTTGATTTGTACATTTTAGAAACAGGTCAGCAAGAGGCTGCATGTATCCCATTTTACGACCTACTGAATACTTTCGCAGAAAGCCAAAATAACGATAAACTAAACTCTCCCCCGTCTTTTATAAAACAGCAAAGCATTCTCAAAGTATGTTGACTATATATAAACACGCACCGGAGAACACGGTGCTAATATATTATTGAAAAGTCACTAGAAATAAAAGTTATTTTCGCTACTATGTTTGCTACCATTTTTAAAAGTGAGGGAGGTATTACTCGACATGTGAGATATTACAAACAAAAGATTGCGCAGCGAGAGAGGCGGAGCACTTTCTTAAATTTAACACCCCAACCCCTTGAATGTGCTATATATTCGCAAGTAATTAAATTAATGCATATATTAGACCTTCAAAAAAGCTTGAAAAAACATAGCAACTTACCAAAGAATTATTGACAACTGCTCATATTGTTAAAGTTTGTCGTTCCAATATTTACATTGAAACACATTTTCAGGTTTTGCTTTAAGGACATTTACATAAATAAAATTCCTTGAAATATTTTATAATCTATTTCATGCAATTTAAATGAAATATTCAGGTATATGGAACGCAAAGAAACTCATGTCACTTCTAAATGCTTTAAAGGTATGAGTGCATCGAGTGAAGTATTCCTTCCCAAAATTTGCAAAGGTTAGACAAAACGAAAACAATTCAGCTAAAATTTGACCTCTATTTTTATCCTTCATCTTAATCGTGACGAATAAAAAATAGAAAAGAACTCTGTGGAGAAGGTTCTCTGAGAGTAGTCGAGTGAAAAATCAATTTCGTACACAGACCTTTTTAAAAAGACGCCGGAATCTGAGCACGAAATTGGTAAAAATCAAAAAAAAAATACTGTCGTTTCAAAACGCTAGAAACGTCTCTACTTTTTATTTTTTTCTCATATAACAAACAAGCCCCCATAATTCACAATATGCATCTTTAACCATTGTGCACAATGAAAGATATAATAGAACAACCATTTTGTTTTGCATAATAACCTCTTATGACGTCATGGGAAGCAACCAATTTTCCCGTTAAGTTTATTCGGAAAACGTCCCGCTGATCCTGTATAATTATACATCTATAACTTCAGAATAGAAAAAAGAAAAAAGAAATGTGGTTTTTTTCTGTGTGACGGAAAAAAGCATGAGCACTAAGTTTATAAATGGTTAACAGCTTTCATATTGGCTTTTCAAGCCAGGTTCATTACGATTATCGTCTCTTATTATTGTTTCTTTCAATATAAAATCACAACATATGGAAAAAATCGCAGACGAAAACTAATATTTACAGTGATACTGCAACTCGTTTTCTTTTTCATCGTGAATACATGTCCTAATCTTCGCCAATTAAGAGATTTTTAAACTCAGCGTGGCCGCGCATTCCTCTTAGAAACACGCGGCCAACCTTCGACACATTAAATTCTAACAGGATTACTCAAATAATTTAATTACGTCTCCTTATAGCTTCAACGGCGAGGGAAGAAAAGACCCCGTGCTGGACGCCATTGTGAATAACATATATGCTAGAGATTATAGACTTTAGACAAATCAAAGAAAATAAAAGACATCAACTTATACATGCTCGAATGATAACAACTATCCTAATATAACGAGGTAAGAAGGAGTTTATTTTATTGACTTTGGTGGTAGATGAATGGATATTAGTGAAGGGAAGCACGTTATATATTCTATTCTAACTATCGTTATTGTTGTTGTTGTTGTTGTTGTTGTCGTTATTCATATATGAAATACAGCCTATATAATATGGTTTATGACTTTTTTTGGAAGATGTTTTGCTAGGATCAAAATTTCCCAGGTTCAATTCAAATAAAAAAGGAACATTCTAATATCGCCCTGATATCTTCATTAACCTGTGGGAAGCACGAGATGTTGTATAAAAAAACAAAACGACACGATATTGCATGCCTATTTACCAACTTCGCACCTTGCAATATTCACGTATAGATTTTTATCGTAGAATAAAAAAAGAAGCTAAATATAGCTAAACACATAGGGAGGATTCATTTAGTTGCCACTGGGTTGGTAGTGTGAACTCAAGTGTGACTGGCAAACGATGTCAACGATGACGTAATAATCAACCAATCAATCGCCTTTTCTTAAGTATTATAAGGCAAACAGAAAGAAAATAGACAAGTGCGCTGTGGGAATTCGTCCTTAAATCGATGGAATATTCATGCTTCTGTTGTAGGGATAAGTTTTTCTTTTAAAAATGTGCTAATATTTTTTAATTGGCGGACAATAGCTGTCACGACTTTTTTTAATTTATGAGGATGCTAATGAGCTGACGAAACAATAAAAGAAAGTAATTACGAAAAAAATTAGAGCTTCATAGATAGCTAAAACAGTACAGTAGTTCAGTGATTAATTATATAGCGTGCAGTATCAACGTGTTTTTTTTTTAACTCAACACAAAAATAGCATTATGTTTCATTTGCTTTTTTATCTGATCTAACTATTTGTGAGTTATCTGTTTTTCTGTAATATATATTCTATACATATACCCGAGAAAGAACATAACTGGAATGGTCGAAGAAATATTTTTTTATATATATATCACACTGTTTTAAAAATCCCATGAAGTATTTATATTACGATTGTGTTATATATTTTTATTTATTTCTTTATTTTTATATATTTATATATTTATATATACTTATTTTAATTTTAGATTCAGCTATTATAGAAAACGGAGACAATACAAACACAGAAGAGAGTGCAGAAAGAAAAGCGAGTAAACCAACAGAACATTATCGCAGCTTTTTTGAAGTATAAGTACTGCGTTTGGTTACACATGCGATTAGTTTGTAAACAAACATATTCAGATTGACGAAGTTTTCACAAAGATAAAGTCAAGAATTAAAATTATCCGAAGTGTTTCTGATATATATATATTTTATGTATAAACATATATTTGAGACACACATCAGACAAAAATAATAACAGACGAAGCTATTATTTATTGATTTTATAACACCAAAAAGGCCACAACACGTAAAGAAACTTTTAAAGTCGGAAATGGAGCGGTTATTTTATACTCGACTGATAATTATATCTTTTTTACTTGTGGGTTTAACTTTGTCGTATCGTGGAGACAGACGTTTCAAGAAAAGAAAATGCGAGAAGATCACAATTCCGCTATGCAAGGACATTGGTTATAATTTAACATACATGCCGAATCAGTTCAGCCATAAGACACAGTTCGACGCTGGGCTTATCATCCATCAATTCTGGCCGTTAGTATTAATAAATTGCTCTTCGCGGCTTAAACATTTCGTGTGCTCGTTATACGCACCAATGTGTGATCCGATATTTCACAAGGAGATTGTACCCTGTCGTTCGTTTTGCGAAGAAGTGAAAGACTCGTGTGAACCTATCATGAAACAAAATGGTTTTAAATGGCCGGATCATTTGAAATGTGGTAATTTCCCAACACGACAGGAGAATAACATATGCATGAAACCAAGTCCTGAGAAGAAATCACCAAGCGAAAAACCTACGATATCTTCAGCTACGAAAGGGAAAATTCCGAAAGTCAAAATAATAACTCCTGAAAAACCGTCTCACAAAAAACCTCCACGCAACACACAATCAAAGCCAAAACCTACATCAAGATTAATTCGAACCATTATAAGAAAAAAACAGTGGAATGGAGGTTGCGGATGTCTCTGCCAACCTCCTTTCGTGTATCCAAACAAAAGCCAGAGGGCTGGTGAGGAGACACCACCATGTGCGTTGCCCTGTAAGAAATACTTCTTCAGTGAAAATGAAAATAATTTCATGACTTTTTGGATTGGATTGTGGTCGATCATTGCATTTATCGCGACGTTAATAACAATTCTTACATTTTTGGTGGATCGAGCCCGATTCGATTACGTGGAACGTCCTATTATACTGATCGCGTTTTGTTACGTTCTTGTATCGTTTGGTTACATCGTTCGATTAATCTACGGACACGAAGCTATAGCGTGTAATAGCAAGACCAACTTAATACGTTATTCCGCCACTGGACCAGCACAATGTACAGCAGTCTTTATTTTAACGTACTTTTTTACAAATGTCGCATGGATTTGGTGGGTGGTACTGTCAATGAATTGGTTTCTCTCAACCGGCCTTAGATGGTCTCACGACGCCATTTCATCGTATTCGCAGTATTTTCATTTCATAGCCTGGCTTATTCCGACCGTTCAAACAATGGCCATCCTAGCGATGGCAGCTATCGACGGAGACCCGGTCAGTGGATTATGTTCTGTTGGAAACCATGACAACAATACATTGACAATATTTGTTATTGCACCACTATTGATATATTCCATGTTAGCCTTTTCGTTTTTCGTGGCTGGAATACTAGCAATTTTTCAATTGGATAAAAAAACGATAGTAAACACGCAACAAAGCGTGGATATTAAACAGAACAGATACATGTCTAAAATTGGCGTGTTCACATTCGTTTTGTTGATTCCGGCAATTACGCTAATAGGTTGTCATTTTTACGAACACAACAACAGAGAAGCATGGGAAAAGTCAAAGAACTGCCCGTGTATGG
The DNA here is from genome assembly GCF_029227915.1 of Hydractinia symbiolongicarpus. Classification (NCBI taxonomy): domain Eukaryota; kingdom Metazoa; phylum Cnidaria; class Hydrozoa; order Anthoathecata; family Hydractiniidae; genus Hydractinia; species Hydractinia symbiolongicarpus. The sequence goes on along the minus strand of NC_079878.1, from coordinate 24,038,223 downwards.
GAAACAAAAAGACACCGCAATTTTATATGTTTTTGTTGAAATACTTTATGTCTCTAATGATTGGACTTGTAACTGGTTTCTGGGTACTGGAAAGTCGTACCATGAGTGCGTGGAAGAAATTATTAAAAAGGTGTTCTGCGAGTCAAAGATGTCAGCATGAGAACAATAATTTACTGACTCATCATAAATACCCTCATCAGCCAGTATCCTTGTAAATTTTAAAATATTTGGCTGTTCCTCTTTCATCTTGTATTTATGCTCAGTGTTTTGCTAATTAAGAGTATGGGTACGAGGTGGTATTTATATACATATATATTTTACAATATTTTTGGGTATCTTATTATTTATTAATTTTTTTAGTTTGTAAAAGTATATTTTGTTCCTGTGAAAAATTATAAAGTTCCTCCACTGTTTCACATTTAAGTATTAATTATCTGCTTGATAAAAAAACTTAAAACAACTTTTTTTGAAAAGCAACTTTATTGCATTCAGGATGCCAACCAACTGAGACGCTAATTGAACGGGATTTCCGGAGGCGATCAGGATTTACTACTACTTTGACGTTTTCGTTGACGAACAAATAAACGAAAGGAAATAAAAATCCGATATAAGAATTAAAATTTTTATAATAATAGAGGAAGGATTACCGAAGGAAACATATTTTTATTCTCCAAATCGTTATTTTATCTTTTAAAAAGTTATTTTTTCTGTTTTTATATAAAAATAATTTTACATGAACAAATGACCGGGACAGTTTTTAAAATTGCTGTTTAAAACTCCCCTTGTTCTTGAGAAGAAAAAATAACACAACAATAATAATAAGTAAAGATGGCAGCTGCATAGCGTGGCAGCATCATGCTGAGAAAATCATATGTGAATTTGTTCAAGCCATATGGTAACTCCGGAATATATTCACTCCTTTTGATGGTTTACTTGAATAACGTGTAAGATATAGCAACGTCTGAGAATAACACGTTGGCACCTGTCTCAGTTGGAGGGAAAAGATTTTTTTGTTTGTTTTTTTATTTATTTCACTGTAGAAAAAAATATTCGTAATTTTATAATTCTTAATAAATAAAATCTATTTTGTTTTGATCACTATATATATACGATTTTGTCTACAGTAAATAAAAAAGCTTACAAGAAAAGTCTGCAAAGTAAAATTTACCTCGATTACCTAACAATTTTTCTCGCTTATTCAGTTGTTTTCTTATATTTAATTGTCTATCTTCACGTATTTTTTGAAAAAGAAATCAGAGTTTGATTTAATCTTATAACTCAATATTTCTCTCTTAAAAATTATCCCGCTGTCTAGCCATGCTTCGAGCCATGTCACCAAAACCCTCTCTTTTGTTGTCCTAATTTAAAAAACAATATTAAAGTTGCTTGTACTTTTTTCTTCTCGATAACAACATAGAAAAAATTGTATAGAGGAAATTGTAAATATTACGAATATTTAAAATACATGACCTTTTCCTACAAATGGATTTTTTTTTTGCATTTTGGAATGAACATATTTTTTTGCTCTGAACCCTCTACTTTCCTTGTTTCTAATATAGCTGAAAAGTAGGAATTGAGAAGTTTGGAATTTTCATTTTTACATACTACGCGCGTGACAAATGGTGAAAACGTTTAGTTTGGCAATTTTCAAGATGGCCATTTACTTTCAAAAAGTAGGTGATATGAATTTTCCAGAATTTTTTTGGTCCGTTTTGCTGACTAACAAAACCGAACCTAAACAAAAAGGTCAGGTCAGGTTCTAGACATGCTCTTGGGTTTCCTTCACGAAAGGGCGAAATTAAATTTACGCGAAACCTGGATTACACTTTCAATTGCAAAATTAGCTTTCGCGAATATTTTGAAGTAGGTTATCAATATCTTGCACACCATCCGTTTAACATTCGCAATAATTTTCCCTCGAAATCTATTTGGTATTTCAACCTGTTACCCAAGTTTTCGTTCATGCAATCCTTTGGTCCCTTAATTGCGTGAAAAGCCGCCAATATTAACGCCAAAATCTCAGGCGCGAACGTACTTATAAAAAGTTGAATTTTAAAGTGCAGAAGATTATGAGAAATAGCTATTAACGCAAAAAGTTTGATTCAAGAGGGTTTGTTAAAAAGACCTCAATTTTTATAACAATTTCCGTATGGTTCATAAAAAGACTCGGGTAACATTCAAAATTCTTTTAAAAATTGTCCCTTTTTAAGACATTTTATTCTTGGAAAATATAAAGAACTTTTCAGTATTATGAAAAACAAATTACATTTATAATTACATCTATTTTAGTTGGAATTCATACAATATTTTGAAAACCAATATAATATACATATTAGTCCAATACATTGTATGAAAATGCATCTTGTAACCAATATTACACGATGATGTGCAGCAGTAAAATAACACTAATTTGTTTGAGCTGACGTCAGTCTTTCTCTGCAAACGATAATGGCATTTTTTACTATTAACCTTCACGTTATTAAGGTCACTGAAATGTCAGCCATTGTGAAATATTATTCCGTTTCACAAGCTTAGCACATCATTAAGAATGTATTCTGGGTTAGTTGAGATTCCATTCAATTCTAAAAACCGTTTCCCATTGAATCAATAGCGGTGCCACTTGTAGACTCATGTGAGCACAGCCACGATTTCCAATCGAGTATATATTCCTATTGCATATCCATACCATGATTATAATACAGAACACTTTCGCTTCGTTTACAGTCCAACCACTTCAAACGTGCAACATGCGTCACCATCGCAGAATTCCTCATTCCACATCGCTCCAGTTATCCTCGTCATCATTTGGCACCTACGTAGGAGAGTTATTAAAGGAATTTGATGGAACCGTAATGAAATACATTGAACGGTCTAAGCACCTCGTTGTAGCAACCGCTGATATATTAAACGCCCTCTCAATCTGACACAGATGAGCCAGTTATAAATTAGGTTTTAAACGCTAAGATACTTACGAAAATATTTTAAAACCCTCGTTATTAATACATTAAAAATTTTATCACAAATTTTAATAATTTAATTTCCGCCTCAAATTTCGGAATTAACATTTACTCTTAGTAACACCTTCAAACACTGTGGCGACGTCACCTCAGATCATCATCATTGTTCTTGTTACATCATCGAGGAGATAAATTCTTGCAAGTACTTCAAAAAAAGTCGCGTTGTTTGCTTTCGTAATTTAATAGTCGTTGGATACTTTTTTTAGAAACGCATTTGAGATAAAAAAATTTCTGTTCAGGTGACTTATATACGAGAGTTTAGAATACAGCGAGTAATGTCAGCGGTGAAAGAAGTTTCGTTTATAGATTATGCATATTCCAAATAAAAATGGTGATAGTATCGCGAACATGACGTCAAAGTCTATCAAATATTTTTATCAGACAAATATCTGGAACAGCGGATATCGTCATTCTCACATTACATTACAAAGTTTTTTGTTATTACCTGTGGAAAGTCTATACCCTATTCGAAGCTGTATCAGCTTTCTAGACAGGTTGTCCTTTTTTTCAAGCTTTAAGTTTTTTTTCTTCAATATGGCTACTTAGGACCTTTATGTTCAAATTTATGCCTTATTTCAAGATCATGAGCACTAGGGAACTGCTTAGGAAAGGATTGAAAATTTCATTCTTCCATTGAAAGATGGATATTTTAGATTTTCAATATTACCTGAAATCCTGACTTCAAGGTTTTCAGTTATCAAATACACTGCATCAAAACAATGGTACGAAATGTTAAAAATTATTCGAATAAAAAAAATTGGCAAACTTGACACTTCTATTCAGACAATTTTTAAACAGACTTTGAATCAAAGTTGTTGGATTGCATTGGACACTGCGAAATTCTGACTATTTATGACGCAAATAGTCATCAAACAGTTCCGCTAAAACAACTCATTACGTTGACTTGTAAAAAAATCCACATCTAACTGAAACACCGACATCAAAGATAACTCGACTATTACTCGCAGGAGGTCAATGGATTCGGTCTTAGTTAAAAGAATTTATTAGAACATAAAAAAAAAATTCCACACACTAGTCAAACCAAAGTGCGAAGGTGAGACAGCTAAATTAGATTTCTCAGAGACACGGTGTTTGTTAAATATTGATGAGTGCTACTTTAATAGGCTTTTCACAAGTCGGATGTTCAAAGCTAGTAGTGGAGGCGATCCGTTACGAATTAAAAAAGAGTTAGCGAAAAGTCGTAAACAAGGTTGCGCTAAGCAACACAGGGTCGTAAACAAGGTTGCGCTAAGCAACACAGGGTCGTAAACAAGGTTGCGCTAAGCAACATAGAAACATGAATAGAACACGTTCCAGTCAACAGTTGGGCTATGTTGGGGCTATTAGGAAGAGATTAACCATAACCACTGACCTTATTTAATAAGCTCGGCTTGGTTGATCGCTATCGTTTGAACATGGCCGACATATTAAAAGTCTGACATAATTGAAATCTTTTAAAGTAATGTGTGAACAATGACTCACTTGCTTATTAACATTTTTTCTTTTTTTTTTTTAAAAAAAGATTTTATTTTCATCTCTTTTTTCATTTCATGCGTGGATAATTCTTTTGTATTCATGATTAAGAGTTAGGAAATTTGCTATTTAAAGGTCATAAGAGACGAAGATTTCGAAAATTATAAAAGCATCCTAATACAAATAAGGCTTTTAACAGTTTTTCATGCTAGGGGATGACTCCCAAATCCCCAAAAATGTATACTAAACAGCATCCTGATATTTAGAATCCATCCTTTCTCTCCCTATCCTTAATGTCAGAATCAAATGATGTCATGTATTGGGATGTTGTCAATTCTGGAATGACAAGCACTTAAAAACACGGAACATATACTTCAACATACATTTTATTTTTAAAATATTTAAATACCAAAAATTTTAGTCCCTTCCTCTCTAATTTGGTTTTAAGAAATTGAGCAGAGATAATTTCGTGAAATGATGATGAAATGGGGGTATAGGATTGGAGAAGAGTTAAGGATAAACAGATTATCAATCAGATATTATCCCAATTTGAAGAAGCATCTTTTTTTTTAAAGAACGTTAAAACAGGCTTCTTACAAGTCAACCTATATTTCTTTACAATCTTACTACAGAATCGACGAACTTGATCAGGTATAAAGTAGTAACAACTAAAAGTTACGCAACCTTCATCGTAGAGCTGGTTTAAAGTTTATTGTCACATATTTTAACAAACGCTTAAAAAAATGACAGGGATGCACGAATGAGATGGAGATGTTCTTGAACTTAAACCAGGTGCTGGCATATCCTGCCTTCTGCAAGATAGTCGTTTCTACTGGATAACCAATCCACATAAAAAGTACAAAAACGCACAGCCATTACAAAATCGCATAGCTGTTTCATCAAATACAGACACAGTGGAAAATGTGAAATCTTCATAATGACCTTGTCAAACTTCAGCAAGATGACTCACAAAAAACTTTCCGCTAAATGTAGGGAGGGAGGAGGGTGAATATTTCATACTGCGAAGCGCCAGTTAAATACTCTGAACTTATTTGTCATCCACAAGCTTCACACGAAGTTATGGTGCTTGGTATTGATGACTCAGATATACCTCACAATGATATATTAAATTTTGTGACTATGTAAGGCAGGCCTTCTCAATCACATCGGCTTTCGAATCAACTGGGTATCCTGTCAAACGTTGTCAGTTTTACCAGACAAAAACGAACAACTATCACAAAATATAAAGGAAAAAAAGTACTGAAGGTCCCATATTATTTTGGCTTTTTAAGGGTCTAAATTTCGGATGACTTAGAAAGTTTCTTATAAAGAGGTTTCTTTTACGATATGCATATATAACATTATTCACTTTATGTGCGGAAAGTCGTCAGCTTGATTCTTGCCCGAGTCATGCCAAAGATCACGTGCGAACTAATTAGCATATGAATAGGGTTGGTGTCCAAATAAAATGAAAAACATCGCCAGATGGGAGGGATTTTAGCAAGAAGTACATAAACTCGATATGCATAAAAGAAATGATTTTACAACTTTATTTAAGAAGAATACTTATTTGATAAGCTTTGCTTTTTTAATTATTAGAAACAATATAGTGTACCATACCTTATTCAAAGTTGACCAATGTAAGATCTTTGTATCTGCAGAACCGCTGTACAATTCCTACAGACGAAAAAAAAGGCTTAGGGTCCAACAAACCAATTAAAAATAAATAGCAAAAAAGGCTATAATGCATCGTAGATTATCTATTTTAATGCATTGTAGATTATCTTTTTTAATGCATTGTAGATTATCTTTTTTAATGCATTGTAGATTATCTTTTTTAACAAACTTTATATGGATATTTATACAGCTCCGTGGTTCACTCTAGCGTTATGGGTAAAAAGGAGGGGAAAAAGGAGGGGAAAAGGTTAGGGTTAATGTTGTGTTACACTTCCATAGTTCTGTGGCGGTAAACACATCTAGTTCTACTTAGATTCACATTATATTTTTTAATTTACACACCAAACAAATAAGGGATTGTCAACTACAGTGCGTTTCTCCGGGTAAAGACGCTCGTCTTAATTATGAAGGAGAAACACCATTAATATTTCGAATAAAATTTTGTTTTATTACATATCCCAGTTAAATGTAAGTACAGACATAGACAACAAAAACAAACAAACACACAAAACATGCGAAACAAACCAACAAACAAACAAACAAACAAACAAATGAAAAATCAAGAAGAGACTGGAAAGATCCAGAGGAAACTTGCCCTGCACCAATACTTCCTAAGAGCAATCAATTAGATTGCCTTTGTGTTGTATGCAGTTAAAAAAGTTGAGTTCAAAATTTTAATCCTATAAAACCTGCACTGGATTGTGCTAGTGAAAAACAATTCTTTTTCACATGATCATAAGAACTCTCCAGGATTTATCACGCAAAGGGATTCAAAAAAGAAAGAATAAAAAATAGTATTTTTCTTCCTGTAAGGTATCAACATAATCATCGGCGAGCACAAGAGAGGCGTCAGTAGCGTGCATTACATTACTCAGCACTTATTTGTGAACCACTAATGCTCTCTTACTATCCACCACAAAAGCGCAGTACAAAGGATAAGTTAGAAGGTTCGACTTGTTAACGAGTTGGACTTGGACTGGTCACAGAGCGGCGGTTACTTTGAGCATTTTCGTTAAGATGAAATTAATTTTCGGGACTTAACTAAAAAGAAAATCAGTACTTGGCCACACACGTTATTTTCTTCTCGCTTCATGTAAATGACAAGTTTATTGCTAAACCGTTCGACAGTTAAACCCAGGAAAATACTTTTTTTTAGTATACGAACATCGGCTAAATCTCTTTTGATGACACCTATTTTCCTGTAGTTTTTTATTAAAGACAGCAAGCGAAAAGATTAGAAAATATCTAAAGAGGTTTCTTACAATTTTGACTTATCTCTCAGCTTCAAAAATATTGTGTTTAATTAGCCCATAAATACGCTTTTTTTTATAAGCAAACAAGGTTAAGTTCAAAGGACCTAATTCATTGCATTGGTACCGCGACCTACAAAAAAAGCCACACAAGTGCTCAAAAAGATGACATCATGCAACGAATAACACACCACCACGAAGTTATTTTTAACACAACCGCTTTGCGTTACCTGGTAACTTTTATTATAACAACAAGAGTTGACTGGCATGAAATGTCCGGACAAACTTTGGATATATTTCCCAGTGTAAATTTGGAACACGTCTAAGTGGTACATTGTTGGAATAAATACTAAGTCGTTTACAACGCCTTTCGAAACATCGAAATGAATATTTTTGGAACGGTTGTTTTCAATTCTGCCATAGTTCACCTAAAATATTCAAACAGAAATCATGACATGTTGACAATTATATTTTGTTGTATAGGACAGAGAAATAGACACCGAGTTCTAACTAGATAAATTCTCTTATTCATACACGCCTTGTGTTACTTTGCAGAATGGTTTTAAGAATTATATTGCATTTGGTACTTTGCAGACCAGAATAATTAAAGCCCACTTCGTGTACTTTTCCCTGTACAAATGTGTACAAGTATGGTTTTTCTATTTTACGATTTATCGTTAAGGATAATGAGCCACCTGTTAGATGAGGTTCCGAAGTACAGTAAAACTCCGTTTTATCAACCGCTTAAAATTTCAAAGCCGTCTGTTTTAAAGTCAATTTTAACGAAAAATTTTTTGTTGGACATATTGCACCGAGATTTGCTTACATGCTTACAACTAGCATGCATCACAAACTTCCTGATAGCTGACAGGAAAATATAAGAAGTTCGAGATTTTGGTTCACGAAATGGTTCTCGCATGGGTTAAATTTTTCTAGATATTAAGATACACTCTTTTTTATTAGCAACATAGCTGGTTAGTGTTTAGCCCTTAAAATAGACCAAAAATTTCTACCTTAGCAACGTTTTCACTTGGACTGTGACAAAGGCCTTCTTAAAAGCAACAGTGTGCTTTAGAAAAAATCCTGACTCTTGTTACTACTGATGATCAACATTCAAACGGTCAGTGTTATGACGTAAAAAATGACTAGCTCAAAAACTGCGTGCCAAAGAATTCTCTACTCTTAACAATCTAGGCTTGACACCAAAAATTGGATTGCTTATAAAAAAACGTGTAAAGTTTTTAGGGCGGTGCCATGTTCATATGGGAATAACAAGCCTACCAACACGGGGAGAGCGATTGCTCTTGCTCACGCAAAGACTCGCCAATTCTGAGAAATGAGAAACTAGTTGAGCCATTAATTGCTCCCCCAATTCCACGAGAACTTTGACTGGTTGAGCAATATCAATTATCACATGGAAATCAATGTACTCTTTCTTATTATTTACAGTAAAAAATAACCAAAACATATAAAAAAAAAGATAAAATAAAATGATGAAAAAAACTTTGTTTGATAAAATATGCGTTTATAAGCTTATTTTATTTATTCAGATTTATTGCTTGGGCGTTATTTTCTTATTGATAGGCTTGGGATAGGTAAAAATATACCGAGACCTCAGGTGTGCATGCTGGGAATCAATAAACAGAAATTTTTACGATAATCCAGACAAGTCTGCTTTCCTCTTGAAAAGTAGATCTTTGTTACGTGACAGTCTTACCTGGAGAAAATTTTCCCTGCCCGTGCTATTTTAACATACAGTCAAAGTAGTACACTGGAACAATTTCTGTTTTGTATAAGCAACCCTAAATACCTTTGTTACATTTCCACTGTTTACATCCCATAATCTTAATTGATGATCCGTCCCGAAGGAGAGTAGAGATACTCCATCACTGGTGAATTTCATTCCGTTCACTTGACCTCTGTGTGCTCCTATAAGTTAATAACAGAAACTATTGATGACGTGCCGATGTTTACAGAAGTGTATAAATGTTTGCTAATTTAGCAAATTCTGGTCGGTAGAAAAAGCAGGATCATGTAAGGTAAAATGACTAAATGAAATTCATAGATTTTTTGGAAAAACAATTATCCAAAAAGGTACTGGAATGGAGCTTTTTTAACTAACTCTCCTCTTTTTAAAAAACTTCACTAATTTTAACCAAAAATTTCCTTTATTGCGATAGATTACTGCCTGTCATTTACATTTTCTACCTACTCGAATGTGCGCGCATTTCCATTTTTAAAACGAAAACTTAAAACAACATGTCGTACAGTAAGTCGTCTATTATTACTCGAACCAGTCCGAATAATTAATATCAATTCTTTCCAATTATTTAAACCGACAATGACCGGCAAAATTATCACATGCAATAATGCTTCAAACAAATGTTGGGTTTAATGAGGCGTCGTTAAAAGGAGGGAGGGGCAGTCATTCTAAAATTATCTTTTAGTGCTAATACGTTAAATTGGAAATAAAGCTCTGGTAATTTTAAAAAACGCTACTCCAATGTTAAATAATGTCCATGTTAATCATAACAGGGCTGTCGATACAGAAGTAAAACTGGAAAGTCAATATTTTAGTAGGAGGACCCTCCATTGTTAGGTTGGATGCGCTAGAATATAAGATTACTAACATATAAATAAGAATACAAGATTACTAACTATTGGACATTTTTCTCATTATTTTTCACTAAAACATGTTTTCCAAAACATACTTTAAGATGACTCAATTTTAATAAGGGATTCCAGTTTAATTCAACCACTTGCAAAACAGACAATGTGCCATACAATGCACTTGCTATACAAACACAAAAAATCTCTATTAGTTATGGTAATTATGCGTATTTTAAGGCTGTATGAAGTGACAGGTCTGTAATCTACTTGCTTGACTAGGCAAGAGAGTACAAAAGTAAAGAAAAAAAAATCAATATCATCAACATACCCGATCCATCGTTTAATTCCAATGACATTAAGACCGATTTTACTTTCCGAACATCCCAAATGTATATGTGTTTATCTGAACTAAAGAAATAAACTGAGTAAAGAACACTGTTATAGTATGTGCCCACATAAATTGCACTGAAATAAATTTCGATTTCATACCCAAATTTTACATAAATTGATTTCTTTAAGGGTAACGTTTTACAGAACTATAATTTGGTATTGAGCAATAAGCCAAAAAAATCCTTGAGTTTAGCAAAATTTTAGGATAAATTCACCCTTTTTTGTTTACATATCTTAATAACAAAGATAATTTTTTATGTGAAGGGACAATCCTATACATCAAAATGATAAAGCATCAGTTCTAGTAAAAAAAAGTAAAAACAAGTTTGCAAATAAAACATTTTACTGTATATCTAGGAAATACACACTCATCAAGAGAAATGACATCTTATATTGTAGGTTGCATGGTTTCTGTATCTCTACAACATACAGTTTTCTTTAATTCAAAGTCGGTTTTCTTTGATCGAACATCAGCAATTTGTTCAGTATATAAATCGTTCTTAACTTTCAAAACATCTTTTTTTAAATATTTTGATTGTTATTTCACAATGGACATCCAATCCCCTTCTTATCAACAGGCCTCTTCAAATCCTATAAATTCGGCAAAATATATTCTCGCAAAATTTATTGAAACTTTCTCACTGTGAATTTAAATTCTCGCGAAATCTTAAAAATTTCAAAATCTTGCGAAAATTTATTCCATTAGGTGTATGACTTATAGTATCCATCCCATTCCTTTGTTTTCAAGTCTAAAATTTCTACTAATTCCTTTACTTTTACAAAAAGTGACTTGTTTTTTAGGGCAAATAATAGTACATACCTTCCTGAAACTAAAATGTTTTCATTTCTTGGGGACCATCTTGTAGTTAAAACTGCCCCCTTGTGACCTATAACAAATAAATTTTGCATATAGAACTATCTGAAAACACCACTGAGATTTCTGGGTTTCCAGGTTATTCCTATTAGAATTTCGTTACTAAAATCCTCTTTCATAATAGATGCTGGTTCAAAGTGTCAACTCGTTTTCACACACGTAGGCCAGGTTGGCCAACGAGATGATTACGTCTGGGCCCATGAAGGCCCCGAAATTCAAGGGAAATGGTGGTAATTAAAGAGTATGTATTCAACCAAAAAACCTAAGATTTGAAATCCACTGTAAACATTAACAAGTTCAAATGTGCAACTTTAATATATAAACAGCTTGTGTAATCACTGATGGTTGGAAACTTTGAAATTTTATTATATTTATGACTTTGGTATTGCATATTACATTAGCAGTCATGAAAGAAAGTTCAGATGGTACTTTTCGTAACAACAATTCTTTTTTACCTTGCCAAAAAACTTTTTACACACACACACACAGAAAAATTCTATACCTTTTAAAAAATGTGTTTTTGACCCAGTCTTTACATCACAGAGATATATTTTGCTGTCCTCGCATGCCACTACAAATAAATCAGGTAATGTTACAGTCAGTTTTTTTCATTCCTTGATTTTAGAGGCAAAATGTATTTTAAAATATGTTGCTTTTCCAACGTAAAATTTCAAATACAATTTTATGGACTTAATTAAATTCTAAGAAAAATAAATTATAAGCCATTGATTGGCCGAATTAAGCCTATGTTAAATTAACTACACCCCAAATTCAGAAAAATAATATTATAACCAGCGTTTTTCACATTATTTACACTTCTGTGCAGGGTTTGCTTGTCCTTAATTTTTTCGTCAAGGTTAATGTCACACAAACTCAGACTCATTAAGTCTCACAGAATTTTTCTTTGATATCAAAACACTTTAATTGCAAACAAATTTCAACAGAAGCACCACCAAAAATACAAGTAACAAATGGATCGATATCAAATTGTAAAACCTTCCCAGGTTTAAGTGGTAAAATATTAATTTGAATAAATTTAGTTAAGCAGATCTTTAGGGTGAGTTTAATTTCTATTATTCTCCAAACTAACAATTTTTTCTGTAAAAGGATATAAAAGATACAGAAATTTGCTAGGTAAGAAAATACCTGACCATCGTTAAGAAAACTTGAATTTTGTCTTAATAGCAACAAAATTCTCACACACTATTTATAATTGGAAACAATTAGCCTTACTTTTTGTGGCAGTAAACTCAAGGTATTATTCAAAAACTGCAAATATTTCTTTCTGAAACACACTTACTTTCTTTAAAAGCAATGCTGTATACACGATACACTTAAGAGGCTTACTTGCTCACCCTTAAAGATCTTTCCAAATTTTGCCTGTTGACGAATTAATAAGAAATCACTTTTTGGAAATCACTTTTTATAAATCTTTGTTTTTTTGGTCAAAAAATTTAAGTTAATGCTCTGACTATAAAAGATGTTCAAAGTAGGGAAAGAAAGTAGAAACTTTAAGGGAAGAAATTTTTCACACTTCATCCAACTCTTTAATCAAATATTAATAAAAATAAGCTTTGGCATTTTTTAAATTTACTCTCAAACTGACGTAGAAAATCAAAAGCTTGAATATGTTAAAAACCTTTCCACTTAAAGTATAGAAATAACGATTGATAACAAATTGGGTTTGAAATGTTTATTTTCGTGTGCAAGGAATGGTACCACCATCACCGCCATGACAGTGACATTTTCTGTTTAGTAAATTACTAACTTGTGTGACATAATTTTGTAGGGATGTAAACAAATGAATTCTGAATACTAAGTGAAAAAACTGTATGTCTAATTGTTTGAAATTTATTATATTAATCAAATTTTTAAAAATCTATATAATAATACGCCAATTCTGTCTGTCTGTCTGCCTGTCTGTCTGTGACTTTTGCAAAGTGGATTATATTCTTCACAATTTTCTTTAACAAATTCTATAAAACATCGGCTATAAAATTGTTCTGTAATATATCAAACTTTAACGTTAAAATAGTATTGACGTCAAAGGAAAGTTAATTAAGATTGCCATTGCATTGCACTTTTAAATTTAAGGCTAAATAACTTGGAAACGGGTGGAAATAACTGACGTCATCTCCTGCGTGGGTAACTAGGGACTACCTGGGACCAATTTGGGTAAGTTTTCCAAACCTGGGTCACCAAATCCGTTTCGGAATGGACGGGTTAATGACGTCATAAAAAACCTTTAAACCCTAATATCTCTTCATCCGTTTGTCACAAGTTCACGATCCTATACATTTTCTTGATCAGCGTTTCAAGATCTATACGATGAAGGCAACAGGCATACACATTTCTGAAAAAAAAAATTTTGTGATCTGACATGTCTCTGCTGACATCATCAAAATTTAAATGACGGTTGTTTTTCTCTGTTATCCTGCCTAAGTGGGTTTTTCCATGGGCCTTATGAACTAGTATATACATTAGTTTCACTGTGTAAGCGTATGAAATTTTTAACTCTTCACTTAATAGTGACTTACAGCACGCGATGGGGATGATTGTGATAAAATTAAATCACTCTAAGACAACAATGTGAATGAAACTTCATCCATCATCATACAAATTGGGCTATGTTTGCAGTGCAATGCCACTAAGCAACAAAATTTGTATGCAATAACATAAAAATGTTCTGCCATATTGTTTTTATGATATGTAAGAATGTTGTTTATAACAAAAAAATTGTATTTTTTTTGCGTTAGTTCTTCTCTTACAATGACGTTGCTATAGTTGAATAAGTAAGAAGTAAATAAAATAGTACCTGCAACAAGGGAATGCTTTTTGGCTTTTTCAGATACATGGAAGGAATGAATAGTATCAGAAAACTGAAACTGTTCAGCCATCTATAACAAAAGATATCCTGATTATGATATGTATTTTAAAGATAATACGACGCAGAGTCTATGTAATCATTATGCCTTTCACAATGCAAAATTTTAAAATAGATGATGCATGATATTTTTGCACTTTTATAAATTGGGAAATAGTAAAAAGATAAGAGGAAGCAAAATTCCTATGTAATCAAAGTTGTAGATTGCCTTGTGATTTACTTTTCAGAAATTTTCTCTAAGTTTCAGCCTTTTTTACTCAACCTCATGTACAGAGAAACAATGTTCATATCATTACATAAGATACCCAATAAAGCTGGACAAAAACCCACTTCTGCAGAAAATTAAAAACAGCTGGAATTTTAGGAATTTTGATGATGTCGGTCTCGCATGTGGAAAAATATTTTTTTTAGAAATTTGTTAACCTGATGCATCTGTTGTTAAGAACTTAAAACTCTGATTAAAATAACATATAGGATTATATGCTTTCAACGAATGTCTCAAAATTGACACCAAACGAAGAGTTATCATTAATATGTTCATTCCAAAACACATTTGAAGATTAAGGTTTGGGAAAATTACTGAATTTAGCCCCAGGTTTTTCCTAATTACTCTCATGGTAAAATACAAGTGATGTCACCAGTTTGTTTCCAACTTATTAATTTATAAGTGTATAAGTTTTTAAGTTATTCCAACTTAATTAAATAAAGCTTTAAATCAATGTTATTGATGTTATGACGTTTGATTTGTAGATTAACATTTGGGACATGTATTTTTCAGCTACATCAAAAGAAAATGAACACATTTTTCTGTAACAGACAGACAGACTCATTTGTTGTACTATTATAACAAATGTTCAATCAGTTATTCAATTACACAACAACGCTTCATGGTTTTTCCCTTAAAAATATGTTTTACCTGTAGTTCATTTGTATCCCATATTTTCAAAGTCCTGTCAGCTGATAGGCTAAAGAACAAACCAGTGTCATGGGGATACCACTGAACTCCTTCAACACTATATCGATGGCAAAGTTCGTACAATCTAAATTCAAATTTATGCATACTGTACATTAAAATCATGTTTTATCATTTTGTCATTTTGTTAGGTTAAAAACTGGCTTTTCCAAACTAAAATAGACCTGTAAATAAATTTAAGTTTATAAAGAGCAATGTAATCTGTTACTTCTAAATTTTTTTTTCATAGATTTATCTAAATAAACAAAAAAAAACATCAAACCGGGAAAAAAACATACCTGTTGATGGAACCCACTGCAGGAAAAACATGTGTATTTGATGGAATGCATGTGTCAAATATTGAAATACTTCCATTTCCATAGCCTGCTAACACACTAAAACAAACATGATTAAGTTTAATAATAATTAGAAGCCTTTGTTTAGATCTCGTAATGTTATGAATGATTAATGCTGCATAGGGAGTTTCAACCATTAGTATTATTCTGAACCACTAGCCTGACTTAACCAAAAGCAGATCACTAGGCTATGTTGTTAGACATACAGATGTCATTAACGGGCAATGACAGAATTCATAATTGGCTATTTATAGGTTGGGGAGGTAATCACAGGATTGAAAATAAGTCTACTTATTCTAGGCCGGATTCTACCACCCCCTCCTGCCTGTATTTTAATTTTATTTTTTTGATATGCTAGATGGTTATGATACTTACTGAGTTTTTATATATATCTATTAGACACCTATTAAACTCCCATGCCTTTAGGAACTTTTGTCAGAATTATCTTAAAACTTGAAACTCACAAACAACTTCTTTTTATTAAGAAAAATCATTCTGTAAATTACAACGTGATTATAGTGATTTTTCGTAAATATATAAATATAAATAATAATAAATTAATAATAATAATAATAATTTTTTTTTTATTTTACCCAAAATTTGAAAATATTGAATGTTTGGGCAACTTTGACCCATTTTTCATGCAAAATATAATACAAATTCTGTCAGAAACTTCAAACAGAATGTTAAAAATCGTTCTAGAACTAGAGTAAATGGATTTTGTACACACTTTAAGCTTCTGATTACAGAAAAAGTGCTGAACCAAATAGGGTTAATTAAAATTAACCCACTCCCCTCAACGTTAAAAAGAAGCATACATAAAAAATTTTCATTTGTGCGCATTAATGCCTGCCTTACTATAATTTGATGTACTGTCAAATATAAGAAAAAATGTTGAAATATTTGATTAAATATTAGCTTATAATTATCATCAAAAAACACTTACTATCGATTCTCTGCGTTTTCACAATCAATACAGTTTACACTGCTTACGTCTGCATTAAATTGAAATGAATTATTGCTGAGTACAAGATTCCTTCCTAATGTAGACTTCACATACAAGTTGAATTTCCAGTTCAAACCTGTTTCTCGGCTACGCAATGCATGTAACATTATTGATATCACATGTTTTCTTCATTTTTTACCTAAGATTTGAAATAACAAAATTGTTATGTGCGTAGATTTAGTGAACTGATTTTGTTGCAACAAAAATATTGCAATACATTAGCTTGTGAACTGGATGGGCTTTGTTATCTTTCAAAGCAACTGTTTTTATTTTGGGAAAAGTTTTTATTTTTTTAATCCAGAAGCAACTTTTGTTTTACAATTGTTTTTATTGTAAACCAGTCCTAGTTTTTATAGAGTATCCAGGGGGTTCTACAATCAAACCAGATAAAATTAAATGCTATAAAAGTAATACTCCTGTACTATGTAAGCTTTATTAAAATGGGTTTGTTGTTTCGTTATGGAACAAGCCAGAGATACACTTCATTGTAGCATAGAAACAACATTGTTAGAGATTTACGTATAAAAACAGGTAAGGCCATGTAAAATAAAAAATGCTATCATTATTTTGGCAACAACTAAAGGTTCTTCAGCAGATTTTTATAAAAGTTTGAAAAAATAACCAAAATTAACCAAACCATTAACCAAAAAGTCAATTGACTTGTTTTTAAACGATTTGTAGCTCTGTTTTCTATGTTTCTATTTTAAACTAAAAATGCTGTCAGTCTTTTCTTTTAACGTCAAATGTAACGAGGCATCAGATTTCTAGTATTTATTAGCTATATATTCAGTATTAATTATTAACAATAAGGGAAATATAGTCAAACTTTGTTAATGACCACCTGCTAATAACAGACACTTTAAAATAACCCAAAAAAATTAGTAGAAGCTGAACCTGTTTATAGCAACCACCTTTTTAGTAGGGTCAATAGCAACAAAATCTTGCTTCCTAGTTCAACACAACATCTATATAACAAAACAAAAAAGGTCAAAAAAGTATTATCGATAAGTATTATTGATCATCACTGAATGCTGAAGCACATCATTTTTGTTTTCAAAGTAATATTATTGTGGTGAGCTTCATACATTCTGCAATTAATTGTTGTGGCAATGCACAAACAAACCCTTAGTAACACTAAGGGTTTGTTTGCACTGCAACAGTTTGTCACTACTTGTGGATAAATTAAATCATTGCAAAAAATGCAAAAATACATTTAATAAAATGCCGTTTTTTCTGCATTAAATTTCAATACTTACGGATTTAACTATTTTTTTGCGTATTACTTTTCTCCAGTAAAAAAGGTCTTTGGGAGTATAGCTAAACGTTTTGTGTGTTTTGTTAAGTTTAAAAATTACCTCAGCTAAATTTTGCCATGGTATTCTAATAAGTGCAAAAATGGCTATGGCAGTTATTTGTTGATGCTAAAAATGCTGGACATTATGCTTTTAAGAGGTCTTATCATGGAGGTGCAGAGCAGTTCAGAACCAAAAGGCATATCTAAACGTTCTTAGGACTAAACCAGCAGTGTTGATGTTTGCGCTACACATTGGAACAGTCTTCAATTTCAGATATATTTGATTTTGCAAATAATTGCCGAAGTAACTTTGCAATTTTTCAAAATCACTTCGGCAGTCCTTCGGCAGAAAAAATGCTGAAGACAATGGTCAAAAGCACTGAAAACCTTCGGCAATTGCCTTGGCAGACTTCAGCACTTTCTTCAGCACTTTTTAAAATGAAAAAAAATATAAATATGATGCCAAGCCTTGACGAGTATCAAACATCAACAAATTCAACTGAGTTAATCCTGATATTATTGTTTTTCTTAGGAGCGATAATACAACCTTACATGGCCACTCCACCATTTTGAACCGCAGGCTGAACTGAATAAAACTACGGGGCCGATATTAAGTTTGTCAACACAGTGCAGTGCATTGGTTGAAGGGATGGTGTTGTCTACCTTCACGTCGTTTAAGGGTTTTACAACATTCTCCCTTAAAAGAGAATTTGATAGCTGGGGGCATCGAGACTATATGTTTTTTATTTTTCGTTAGGGTTAGGGTTATTTATGTCATTGTGGTGATATCTGTTTGATGAAATCTAGGAGTATGGATAATATGAATATTCATAAAAAAATACAGTTGACGATCGAGTTTTTCTTCGGTAATATTATTGCCGAAGCGAAAGACTTATAACTGACAATACTTCGGCAATTACTGAAAAAAACTGACAATACTTTGGCAATTGCTGAAGCGAAATTCGAAGGCTGTGGAAAAATATCATAAGAAAACAAACTTTATCGACAGGTATTTCTGTCTTTTTCTGTATCATGGGATGAATTTAAGTGGTGTTCTTTTCTATTGATTTTTTAATATTTTTTAATATATATATCCATCTACTGAGTAACTTAGGCAATCTTGTCCCCAAGGATTGTTGGGAACAAGGTTGGCAATACTTATTTGAGCATTATGCCCACCCAGGTCAGCAGGTTATGTTTGTTATGTTTGTTAAAATATTTTTTTTTCAATTTGAAATAAAAAAAATCATGCACACACCTGCTGCTAATTTATTATTTTTATCTTTTTATTGCTTAGATGGCTAGTATATTATGTTGAACTATAAGAAAATTAAAAAATCATTTGTACAGAGATCGATTTGGAAAATATGTTTTTTAATTTTGTTGTGAAGGCATATTAATTTTTCTTAGCTATGAAAATCATTAATTTGAGCTCTGCATAAATGTGACATAACAGGGTTGCATGCCACAAAAAAAGACTGGAGCTATAGTCTGAAATTTTTAACAAACAAGAAGATCGAAGCAGCTGTCACTTGGCAAGAAAAACAAATATAATATATATTAATATATAATATATATTATTTAAAAAACAATATCTGGGGTTACATGATCTTATACCAAGAATTGAATATGTCATTCGGAATTTCTTACGAAATCTTTCAGGTAAATCCAACTTGTGAAAGTACCTTGAGATCCCTTTAAGAGCAAATTTTTCACGTCGAAACCTGCTCTTAACCAGTTAAAAAAGTTAAACATTAATAAACTTTTTTATAAAGTTGAGAGAAACTCCCCGTTGTTCTCAGATAGTCTATTTGATGTATTGAAATAAGATAAGCTTATAAAAAAATAAGGAAACAGGAAGATTTATGGCTGCATGAAAGTTTCTGTGACCAAAGATAAAATGTATATATTTATTTAAAATGGATCTAAAAGTTTGGAAATTTTTGCATTTTAACTGCTTTTGTATTTTCAAAACGTTTCATTAATTTTGATTCCAAAATAAGTAAACATTGGTTTATGTTTATTTGGTGCCCAGGAGCACTTTAACAAATCTTATAGCAAAGTTGAAAGACTGTTTATGATTCAACTTCAACTTCAATCATGTAAACGCACCTTAACATGTAAAGGTCCTTAAACTAACTGTTAGCGTCCCATCCAAGCTGGTTGTACCTAACGCTTCTACTGGCAAAATACTGTCATGGTGAATCCTAATTGCCCCTTGAATCCTGTTAGTCATTGTCAAAACATAAACATCACAAACAATAAAATAAAGAAGCTGCATAATTATCTTACCAATGGTGACTTTAGGATAAAAAATTTGCAATGGCTCTTATAATTTGCACAAGCTACTTTTAATATCTGGAGGAAACAATTTTTTCCATGTGCCTATTATAAATTAAAATTCTCTATAAAATAAACAATATTACATTCATGGTCACTGCACTAAAAATATGAATAATTCCCTGGAAAAGACCATGAGTTCTGGGGTAATGTTGCATATTCACATAATTTGGTGATTTTTATTTAAAATTCTCTTTCAGGAAAGAATTATAAAATATATTTTTTGTCTTAAAATCAAATTCATAGTATTTATAGCTATTGTGGGACACTGTTTAACATCATAAATTACCAAGAGAGAAACGATCTATTTAAATCACCTGGGTTATGCAAGTCACCCATTCTACAGCACTAATTTGTGTCACTAGGCTTAACGATCCCTAGCACAACCACAAGGGTGGCGACTCAGCGGAAACACAGCAAAAACCACGGGGCAGTTGGAGGACTTCCAGCGTTGTAAAAAAAAACTTAAAAGCAGTGGTAGTGGAAGAGTTCTGAAAAAAACTGTTTTTTATATAATTTATTTGATAAATTAGCCGTAATAAAATCCACAAATAATAAACTGAGAGTTACAACAACAAAATAGCACCTTTCTTCTTTCCAACATAATTTAAACGAGAACGAGCTCGTGCTGGTTGCATTTCGAGCACAATTCAGGCAGTTACAGACAAGCTTTTCCGGGCGGTTACAGACGAAAACCTTGGGAAAAAACCAAGAAAACGCCTGCGGCCGCCCTCACATATACGGCACTTTCGGCGAGTAGGCACCCTTTTTAACTACCCCAGTTAGGGGTAGTGCTAGGAGTAGCGTTATGGGTAGTAGTTTATTTATTAAACTTTTTTTAAGAAATTAGCGCTAAATTTGGTATGTTAAGTGAATTAAAAGTCATAGTATTGGAGTAAAATTCAATATAGCTAGCTATATATAATGTATATATTTTACAAAATGTATGCTTTAAATATCACAATTAGCTACCCCAACCCACTAGACCAATTGGGGGGTACCCTATGTTTTAAATTAACCAACATGGCTGTACGAATTCCAAAATGGAGTATGCTTCTTGGGGCACACCATGGGTGCAATGGAGTGTTGTACAAAAGACAGGGGTGCCGATAAGCCGCATACGCCGTAAAAAGTGCTAGCGTTTTCAGGCGAGTTCAGCGTTGTGAAAAAAAATCAAGTATTTACCCGAAAACCCCCGAATAGACCCGAACAATGCCTGAAAAAGAAAAGAAAAACAGGAAACAGACTTGAGGAACGCAAGAGAAATATTATTATAAAACGTGATGAAAACAAATCTACCTCAAAGGTTTATTTCATCAGTAATACTGTTCAACAAAAACATTATTCCTAAAACTCAAAAATATATGCAATAAAATCTCAAAAGAAGAAATTGGAAGTCCTTTCTAACGAGCAAGAACAATTTTCGAAATTCATGATACAGTTTAATTATGTGATATCGACGTAATTCTTGACAAAGAGGAAGTAAACATTTCATTCGATGTAACATCATTATATACAAACGTTCCAGTGAAGCAAGCTGTTATAAAACCGTAGGTACTACCTGTTAGCGTGTCAGTTTGAAGAACTTTGGCACGACACTTACATAAATAAAATAAAAATACGGTCAGTGAGTGGTATTGCGAATCGTGTTGGATGAGACAAATCTGCAAGTAAGAATTGAATTAATTCCGTTTTATTGTCAAGGTCTCTCAAAAACTTTGACTATTGCATTGTTCTTCATGGATCCCTTCTTTCAACTTTTTAACGGAGGATTCCTTTATCACTACTGCTTGAGCTTCCCAAAGATTTGATCGATCCAGGTATGTACTGATCAGTAACAAAGTAAACAACGCCACCAGAAGATGTCACAATACGCTTAAGGAAATATTCTGAAACATCGCAGTATGATGACAAAACTACTTTCTCCATTTTGTGAAAGAGAACCATTCCAGAATTTTGTGGTATTGTAATATCAACCATAACGACACATGATTCGATTGCATCTACAAAGCAAGGAGTATTTTTAGATTTGAAATTAAAAAAGACATTTTCTTTTATATATTTCTCTTGATTTATTCTTTAATCTAATTTTATTATTGCTTATGCATACATATGCATATATTGTACCTAAAAATTTGGACTACGAAGTTTTCACCAACCCACCATCAGGTAAGCCAAGAGCCCATGGAATATGGCTTAATGATTAATTTAGAATCTGCTTCAAAAATAAAGATTGCCGACTTCTTGCGAAGACCAATAGCTTTACAAACAAGCTTCTCTCTTCTGCTATTTTTAGGTTCACTTTAATGGTCTTTTTCACCTTCAAATTTAAAAAGGATTTTAATTTGAATCTCTTGATTCGGTTATAAAAGAGAATATAGATTATAATAAAGATTGAAATGCATTCTGGCTAATACTTTCAGCATTAAGAAGGTCTGCCTGAATACCGGGAGTCGCTTCAACGCCAGAGCAAATAATCAGTACAGATGATCGCAAATTAAGGGGATTCCTCCAGTTTTGCAAACCTTGGTAACTTTTAACTGCCGCGTTGTCAAACTTCCTTCGTGGAAGTTGTAGTTAGACTTTGTTAGTGTATTCTTTAACCTTAACTCGGATGCAATGGAAGCAATTAATTTTGAAACAAATTGGCTTGTAAGAACCCAACTCTGAACTATGCCCTCTGGCGTAATTTATCCAATATTGCTGGCGTGGCATTTCTATTGACGGTTCATTTTTTGGTCGATGTATTGGTCGGTTACCACGTTAAACCTTTCTTTGGATCGTTTTATCGCGAAATTCTTTGTCCTAAAAATGAATAGATGTATGCAAGTAAACCACCCTAAAATCAAACCTTTAAATCTTGCCAACTAGAAATTTAAGTCATTTAGAAAAATTATCACGTTATTTCAAAATGCATTTATTTCTGATATGCATTGAAATAGTTTACATAAAGTAGGCATGAACTTCCGGATGAGTTTCGGGTAGTTTCATCATTTCTATACAATAGTGTGTCCGAAAACAGGAGTAATTCTGCCTGATAGAGGCAAAAAAAACACGGTAACATTTACCGAGTAACAATTTAGTCTAGATGCACAATCCAGTGAGTAATTTTAAGCGATCTAATAAATGCAAACAATACTGCTTTTACTACAATAGATCTTTTTATGCTTTTCAATATACTCTATAATTTCATATCTTCGGCGTAAGTTCGATAAATATTCACAGATATTTGTCTAAAAAGAAAACAAACCATGATAATAGCATTTTGCTTGTATAGCTTATGCAGTTATAGGAAGTAAAAGGATTTACATCCGTTTTTGACGCAGAAGAGATATTCATGTAAGATAAAACTAAATCCATTGATGCGTACCCGTTTTTGGAAGCCATATTGATTGATCTTCGCTCTGGTTAGAGTATCGTAAAGGTAAGTATATATATGAAATGTGTGGTTGTATTGTCTTCCGTTGAGTATTCGATCAATCGAACCTTTTCCTGATATTAAGCAAACACCAAAATATCAGAACGTGAAAATACATTATCCAAAAGGCTATAGCAATTGAATCTTTTTTTCCTACACAGACACACAAAATATTGATCCAAACCACAATGCCATATAAATTTTATTAAATTTAAACTTTTTAGTATTATTATTATTATTATTATTATTATTATTATTATTATTTAACGAATGTTTATACAGGATTTGCATGTCAGTATATAAAACACTGTTATAAATATGCGTCCTGAAAATAAAATGTTAAAAATATTAATATTCATTTAAAATGGTTATATACAATAGATAAAAAGTAAATATGTAATGTGAAGATTATGTATATTTGTACGGAATAAAATGAGAGACAAAAAGAGAGAAAGACTATATCGAGAAAAACAGGGAAACAAACTAAGAAACTGTCACAAAACGGTGCACTATATAGAGTCCTCAGTTGAAAAAGAATGTTAACACAAAACTCAAAAAGATTGTGTCAAAAGCTAAACCAGGCTGTATGGAAAACACACTCACAAATACACTTATCAAACAAAATGTGCTTGACACAAAGCTTTAAATTCCTCAAAAATTTCACATTGCCTAATTCCAATGGGTAAAGAGTTGAATAAACTCACACCCATTGAAAAGAAGCTTCCCTTTGCAAATTCTAATTTCACTTTAGGTATAAATAAAAGAAAACCGTTGTTTCTTGTTGTTCTTTGATGACGCTTCACAGTGAAGTAGTCTTGAAAGTTATCACAGACATTACCATCCAAACATTTTTTAACAAACAGCACAGCTCGTTTTTCAATTTCTTTTCCGATCTCAGGAACATTTTGTTGAGTCAGAATTCTAGCACGATTGTCAATGGATTCGAGTCTCTTTATTTGAGTATCACTGAATTTGAGCTGAACGTTACTGCAATAGGATAATCCTGGTAAAATAATAGCTGTGTAGATCTTTCTAACAGCATCCGCAGTAAGACCCATTTTGAGTGAACTTAACAAACGTAGCTTGTTCGAAGCTCTTTTGTAAATCGTGTTGAAGTTTTCGTTCATGTTCAAAGATGGATCCAAAACAGTACCAAGATACTTATAATGTGTAGTTGAAGATATTGGAACGTCATTGTAATATAAATTCATTTGTCGTGAATACATCGAGAGTCGTTTTTGAGTTCCAAATACCATTGACTCGGTCTTTCCTTTTCTGAGATTTATTACTAATTCGTTATCTTTGAGATATTCGGCTATCTTCTCGAGATCGTAATTGAACTTGTCTTCGATGTCTTGTAACCGTTTGCTCGCAAAATATAACACCGTGTCATCTGCAAACTCTATGACTTCAGAATATTTAACGCACTCTTCAAAGTCATTGAAATAAAGTAAAAACAAGATAGGTCCTAAGATGGATCCTTGTGGTACACCACAGACAATACTTTTCTCTTCGGATGCTACGTTGTTTACTACGCAATACTGCTTTCTATTGAAGAGGTAGTCTGAGAACCAATTCAAAGCAATTCCTTTAATACCATAAGAACATAATTTTGACAGTAATAATCCATGACTAAGAGTGTCAAATGCTTTTGACAAGTCAACAAAAATTGCACCAACTAGATTGCCACTGTCTACTTCTTTCCTGATGTTGTCCGTTAATAACGTAGTCGCCATCTCCGTTGATCGTTTTCGACGGTACCCAAATTGATTTCGAGAAAGTAAGTTATTTGATTCTAGATAATCAATTAATTGGTGATGAACAGCACGTTCTAGAATCTTGGAAACTATAGGAAGAACTGAGATAGGTCGATAGTTTGTTTCTTCAGATGAATTTCCTCCCTTAAAAAGTGGCGTAACTTTTGCGATTTTCCAGTACGAATGTTCTTGCCAATAAAATCTGCTTTTATAATTCAATCTCATAACCCGGTGTTACCAAACTGTTCTCCAACAGCTGCTGAAAAAAACAGATGGTTTCAAAGGCGCCCATCCGTATATAATGAATCTTTTGAGATCTAAATGGAACAGGTTGTTAAAAAAATAATAATATAATCTCCGAAAAAAAAATCTCCAAAGCTTTCGCATAAAAAGATTAAATCAATACCACGTCTGTTTCTGTCAAACTCAACGCTTGAGCTTGAGCTTGAGAGATAATGAAAGAAAAACTTTTGTTCTTGTTTTTTCTTGGATGGTTTCCTGAACGTCGGGCTGGTCAGGTTACAATGCCCCGAGCCCCACCGTGTAATTTACGATGGTTAACATTTAGAACTTTTGGGCAATGAATTATTAGTTTTAAGATAAGCTAGGGATAAGGAAATAAAACGTTTTCTTCACTGAAAGAACTTAAGAAATAGTTTTAAAATATGTTTGCGAAAAAATGTTTAATGTATGTACTCTCCAATTGCTTTCCCCTGTGTTCTTCTCACAAAATCTTTAAAATCGTCTGATGGAAAGTGGAAATATGCATATGGAGTCAACTCAGAACAGAGATGCTTCAAGATCATTCTTCGTGTGCCCGCAACGCTTTGACGCCCAATAGCTCATTGCCAAACAAAAGTTTTTTTTGTGAGAGAATCTACGTCAGCATTTACGAAACTTCGTAAAAGTTTACGTACTTTCCGTTAAACATGCCACATGCTCGTAAAGATTTTACGTAACGTAAAAGAATGAATGAGCCCTTATGTAATTACGTAAAAATTACGTACATGACATGTGAATGGAGCTTCAATATTGGTTTTATTGTTTTACTGCGTTCCGTAACTATGTGTAAGTACAGTACACCCGCGTTAAGTGTAACTCAAGTGTAACTCACAAGGGACCGTGGAAATGTGACCCACTTTACAAATGTCTCACTTAACCGTATCTCCCCCCTACTGGGACTTTATAAAAAAGGCTTTAAATGCCCCAATTGTCGAAATTTTTCTAAAATGGATTTCTTAGTTATATTAACCTTTCCATTAGAGAATATTAAGGGGAATATATAATTACTAAAAGTACAAAGATGGTTTTTATTGACCGCATATTTTCGGTGAAAAAAGCCTAAAAACTGCAACCGTTACAGAAAACCAAATGAAATAATAACAGAATATCTATTTCAGAATAAGTAAAAATGTCGGTCATTTTCTTTTGTTGTTTACAACTTATGTCTATCTCAATGATTCTTGACGCTTTAATGGTGGGCTCTTGCAGCTTGATTGATCTAATGTCATTTAATAATTCATCAAGGTATCAACTGCGGCACGTACTTTCGTAGCTATACTTAGTTTAATCAAAACATCACAAACTTCTTCTAATTGAGAGTCATCTCCATCATCGTTGTCATCATCAACCAATTGATTCCCTCACAGTTCATGGCTTTCAGAGAGAAACAAAAGCTTTTGTTTAACTCGGTCAACAGTGTGTTTTTATTCTTTCTTCATTCGAGCCATTGCTTTGATGTCCCACTTAATTGAATTTTTTTGTCGAAGGGATCGTAAAAAGGGTCCAATTAACGAAAGCCCATGTACTTATCCGGCGTCCCACTTAACGTGCTTTTATTGTTTGATTCTTTTTTTGCGTTGAGCATAAATATATTATTCACTAGATATGGTACGCATCATTTGTAAAACACCACCCTTTTCTTTTATAAAAATCCCCAAATTGGGAGGGTAATGTTACAAGGTAACACCTGAGCTGGATCTAGACATCTCGTACCCAATACCGCCACATTCTACAACCTCATACGGACATAATGGAGTGTAGTAATAACAAGCCTTTTATCTTATTATGTTTATATATAATAAGATATTTAGAATAGAGAAAATTACATTATCAAACGTTGCCATAATTGTCTTTTTGCTCCCACTGCTTGAAATGTTTAGCGCTTTCAGGTCTCTCTCTATTCCAAGGTTAAATCGTACCGACTTTGACACTCGAGTCTCCCACCTAAGGAGGGTGCAGGGTATTGCTCAGTCAAATGTAGGCCACAAGTATCTTTTGGAGGCAGCAGCAAAAGACAACTACTGTCTGTAAAAAAAACAGATTGGGTATTAAATTCATTTTATCATTTTACTTCAGCACATTTAATACTACCTTTACACTGATGCGACTTTTCCGTTTTCAACCAAGAATTCCGTTTTCGTACAAAAACACAAATATTAAAGATCAAGGATTACTGACTCATAGATTTGCGTTTGAAGTGTAAAATTATACTCAAACTGTAATGAATATATTATAATTCATAAAAATGTTTCGTTGTATAATGAGTGAAAACATGCCTTCATAAAAGAAAGAAAAAATTAGTGGAAAAAGAGCCTCTGAAACCTTGTTTGGACGGACAAGGAGGTTCAACTACTTATTGAAACCGTACTAAACTTTGAAAACAAAAAAAATATACGATGGAACTGATTGGGGAAGTATCAAGGATAAGTATGACATCATTAGGAAAAACTTTGTTTCCTCTATTCCAGAGGAAGAAAAAAAGAGGTGTTTCCTCATGAGAAAAGCGAATTTATAAAGGACAAAGTGAGCACAAAAATAAAAGGAATCCGTGTGAAATACCGAAAAGCCCTCGATGAAGGCATACAAAGTGTTGGAGGACGGGTTGTTGCAACATTTTTCGATATATATTCTTAAATTTGGTCAGGTTCTCCAGCTACTGAGTCAATGAAGTCAGGGGTAGAAACCGTTGTTTCAAATCAAAGCGAGGAATCAATAGTTGGAGAAAGCTCATCTTTAATCTATCATAAGATAGATTCGATGGACACAGGGTTTTTGACTGATGAAGAAAGTAGTGCTGATGAAAGTGAACCAACATCATTAACACCAGCAGTGTGCGAGATTGCATCATCTCGTGAAATAATGAAAGCGATGCTTAAAGGAGGAACAAAAAAATTACCAAGAAAATTCCACTTGACCAACACCTAATTTCAATATCTCAAGAACAGCCTAACACGAAGAAAAAAGTTATAAAGCACATAAGCAAGATGTAGAATTGGCAAAGTCTATGTAAGACATGCAAAATAACAAGGAAGCGTTCACAAAATTAATGTCTAATTCTATCCAAATGATGACCAGTGTGATGCTTATGAATCAGCAAAATACACAACCCTGGATTTCATACAACCACCCTCAAGGGGGGATATCACAATTTTTGAGCTTTTCATTTAACGTCGAATTCAAAAAGATTCTTGAATCATGAACACTACCTTGACAACTACATCCATAAAAAAATAATTGTAGTCGCAAGTAGCCTGTATCTTAATTGAAGAATATCCCTTACGGTTTATGTAATCAGTGTAGTGCTCTCTGGGTTCTTATTGCCCCCAAATCATTAAGGAAATCCATGAGCATCAAAAAAATTATGCGTAAGGTCTTCTACCTCTTCTACACTCTCTGGAAGCTTTATTATTTCTGCACCAAATGTTGTTCAACAATGGTTTGTAAAACTTTTTGAACAAGAATCGAAATTGATGCTCTAGATATTCCAAAAGCGTTTGCAATCTTTCTATATCTTTCTTCGTCACTAATATATAGTATAAAAAAGCAGCAATTGTGTTTATACTGAAATTGGTTGTCTCATTTGAGAAGATTCTTTAACAAGAAGGGTTGAAGCATGTTACAAAGTTCTGTGAAGCTAGTTTGTGAAATTCTTATGTTTTCTTTCCAATCAGAAGCTGGAACAGAACCGTTCATAAAGTTTTCCCATCAAGCTGATGTTCGCCCTGTTTTTACCCAGCATCTTCTTGATTGCCTTTTTTTACCATTGACTCGTTTATTCAACAGAAAGCAATCAAAAGACAACAATCGTTTATTAGTTTTCATTTGCAGTTGTCTGTCCCTCATAATCACACACATTAACATCAAGTTCAACAGGGCAGACGCACAAGAAGAAAGAAAAGTGTAAGAAAAATATCGTAACAACTTTCTAAACGAATCCATGCTCTTCGTAAGGTTTTTTTACCAATAAATGATCATTTTTTGCTTATAAACCCTATTCATACGTAGTATAATTTCATAAAAATCCCGTTTTCATGTGTTTACACAATGTAAAAATGTTTGAAAATGAAAAACTGAACGAAAATGGAAAAAACTTTTTCAGATTAGTTTGCGTTTTCAAATTTATCCGTTTTCATCAAAATTGTACCTGAAAACGGATAATTTTTGAAAAACGTGTGTAACCGGAAAAGTTTCTATTTTAAGTAACATGACTCATAAGAACGGATATATTAGCATCAGTTTAAACGTAGTATAAATTTTAAACACATGTAAATTATTTTAGTTTTCAATAACTTAAAAAACGAAAACAGTTCTCTTAATTCTTGACCAGGCACGATCAAATAAAACTTGTCGTAAATGAATATTCGAATAAGTACAACCTTTTACACCTTCACAGCACAACCTAAAAAAACTACTGGAAAATATCAAAGCTTGACATAGCAAATAAACTGGAAGGTAATTATTGAGTAGAAACTTTGTTTTTGGCTATTTACTGGACGTGACGAAAGGTTGCACAGCTAGAATTTGCGCTTAGAAGTTATTTCAAAGACCTGATTAACAGTAGTTTACTTGGGGTTTATAGGAAAGCACTCAAAGAGAAGTAGGTAAAATGACTAAGATATAAGAAGCATTGCCTTTAAGGTTACTGTAAAGGAAAAAACTCACTTGATGAGTAGTCTCAGAAAAACCCTTATAATTTATCAATACTTTTATATTTTTTTAATTTTTTTTTTGTTTCCTAATGTTTGATGGAAGACTTTTTTGATGGTGTTATTTTCGTGAGATGTTAATTTTCCAAAAAGAAAATATAATGAATTAAACACACACCATATTTTTTTCACCGTACGTTTTAAAATGGCTTCTTTTTCCGAACGCGTGGTCGCAGACGTTTCGTTTTTGCAGTATTACATTCAACCTAAATTAAACTCAAAAAGGTTCCCGTTTTTTTTTTGTAACAACGTCGTTATGAAATTATTTGTAATTATATATAATCATTCAAAAAAATGCATATTTTTTTCTTTCTGTCGTCATAATTCGCTAATCAGTAATTTATACAAAAAAATCCGGGAACCTTCTGTGCATAATTTATTCAGCTTTCTATTACCAAAAATTTTAATGAGCTAATAGGAAGCTTTCGGAAAAAGAGACCACAAACGTAAAGGCATGTATGCAAAAATTTACTAACGAGATATTTGTTTTTAAAGATTTTCGTAGGTGTTATGAAAATGTGTGAACTGAGTATGCAGAAAGATGATAGAAGTGCGATCTTTTTCTTTATGCTGAATATGCGTGCACGCGTTCAGAATTATTAACAGACAGAAGTCAGGGTTACAAGAAAAAGCTTATATGCATACTCCTTAACTTTGATTTTTTTTTAATGAGTTTTTATACGACAACATTTATATATATATCGATGCTAAAAGTAAACTATCTAAAAAATATTATTATGCATATATTTATACGGAAGTTTCATATCATGCATAATGTTTACAAAAAATATGCTCAACTCATTTTGCACATATTTTCTCGAAGGTGTGAAGGATATAACACCTCTGAAAAGGCTTTTTCCAGAAAAAAGGGATGTTCCAACTATTTTCATGGAATATAGAATATGTCATTCGAAAGAGAATTTTTTTTTCTATATGTCATGAATTTTTTGCAAAAAACCTAAAACAAAAATTTTTTTCCTTTACAGTAACCTTAACTGCATTGCCCTTTTCTATTTTCTCTACATATTGTAAAATATAACTTTGCTACCCCTTCATGTCTACAATAATCTCTGGAGTCAAAGTGGCTCTAAAATCAGAAGTGTTTTTGTCTTGGTTATTTACTTGTTCATACATTATTTGATTTAGACCATACACCTAATATCAATGCGGGCAATACTTCATTTAGTATTTCAGTGCAAATCCTTGTAGCTTTCTTTTCAGGGAGTGAGACTGTCGTGTTGTACGTCTTTTTACGGACCTAGACGGAAGCAATAGATTAATTAAAATCTTACCTTTTTCTAAAAGATTCGCTGTCCGAGGGTCAGAAAAGATACACGATGCCCTGGGGACGAGGTTGGTCATATCTACGTAATAGAAAATTTTTTGTCATCAGTAATTTTAGACCTGTTAGGGGAATGTGCATTCAAATTTATCAATACATAGATATTATAAAAGTGAAATGAATATGATAAAATGCCAAAATGGAACTTATTAACTCATCCCAGACCTCTTAATTTTTTTGCTGTTGACCCCATGACGTGGGATCTGCATGTCAGTTTGCAAGTAAACAAACTTGCGTTCTGAAATTTATCTAAACTATCCTCGTTTTCATGCAATCCTTGTGCTTTTTTGTTACTATGGCTGATCATGAAAAGGAGATATTGAAAAAGGCTTATTCCAATCAGTTTCATTTCATCACGTCCGCGATCACGTACGCGATTACAATTACGTTCATTCTATCACGTGCACGTTTGTAAATATTGAATCTTTTTTCTGCCATGAAACACTATAGTTTTGTAATTTTTCTAGCTACATAAGAAGCTACCTAAATTATCTCGAGGACGTGACTTCAGCTTTAAGTTTTGCAATTGCATTGCCTTGTTTATTTCTTTGAAAGAAAATATTATATATTTACACTGCAAAATTATGGCAACTTTTTAGTATGTTCAAAACCTGTTTTCAAAAGTGAAAGAAATAAGTTCCATTATAGTTTGCACACAGTTTTTCAAAATATCGACAGCTGTTTAAAACAAAGTTAAATGAACACATATACAACTGATGACTCATATCTAAACTTTCATTTTTCAATAAATATCCAAATCTATACAAATAAAATTGAAATGTACCATATTTTATTTATAATATTAGAACTTTGCATGAATAAATAATAATATACCCTCCAGTTGCCTCCAGTGGAAACAATCATAAAGTTGTCTAAAGACTTAAGGGTTATTCTTTGCAGTCACGTAAAATATATATTACTATTATTATTATAGGCTCTTTGGTTACATATTTTCATGAGAAACAGTAAATATGGCTTTCAAATTTATATTATTATATAAATTATATAAAAGATTATATATATATAATTTAGAAGGTTCTTCTTGCCCTAATCGCTTAATTTTGCTCCATATCGGTGAAATAGCAGATTTTTATTTTTTTGCTATAAATAAAACTAGTAGGTTGTAATAATAATCAACGCTCGCCTTAAAAGCAAGATTTAGGCGGGCGAAAAAAGGCACAGCATCAAAAAAACTTTTTTTTGTCGATAAAAACAAAATTGTCAGAATATTACTAACTTTACTCTATTGATCTGGCTTAGCTTGATTGTTTAATATTTGGAAAAGGCTTAAATTTAGAAAATGTTATGAAAATTTTGTTTCCATTAAAATTCATGAGGTATCTAGCTAACGTGACAACCTGATGAGACAGTTTTACTTATCCCACACCACATAGCTATATGTTTATAACGACATATTTAAATGGCTAATATTTTCCAAGTAGGTGATTTTGTTGAGAACGTGTTAGAAATTCTTTGAGAAGAGCTGGGTACTCCAATTGCACACAAATTTTTCTATTTTTAAATCAAAACTAAGAAGGACAGGGTGCAGTGCTAAATTTATGGATTATTCTTGGATCTGGGTTAACATGCTTGGCATTTTCTGATCATTTTCAGCAAAAATGACTAACATATTTGAATTCAACATCAAAATCTATGGAATCATGCATTTTTCAAGTTTATACACCAAGTACAACTGCCTCTATTAGTAGCATAACATGACTACACAAAGAAACTGCTGTGAAAATTGGTTTACTATAGTTGAATATTACAGTCAAACTCTTATAAAATTTAAAATACAATAAAGCCTGTTCTAATGTTCATATGTTATTCAAAATTTCTTTCCATATATATATAATTCATACTGTTAGTATTTACTATGAAATTCATTTTCTCCAAAACTTTTTTGTTTTCTCTTTCTAGAATTTTTAATACTTCATCACCAAGGCAAAGTGCACTGGGAACGAGGTTGTTAAAAGCAATCAAAACAAGAAAACAAACAAGAAACAAAATTTCTCAACTTATGACATCAAGAGAAATCTATAAATAAATACACTGTATTGTGCATGATTAATAGTACTTGAGTATGATCTTAGCGATCCCTTTGCGCAGGGACGTCGCGTGATGTGTTATAGTAACTTAATTTATAAGTAAAATCTACCTCGTCCCCAGGGTCTTGTGGCCTCTGAGTCGTTATTACGGAGTTACCAACAATTTTCGCCACTATATCAACTTCATCAACAAGACAAAATGCGTCTGGGAATAAGGTTGAAGTTAAATAAGATATCACAAGTTATTGAGAACAAAATGAGAACATGCAAGCATCATTTTTAGGACTATTTAATCTTTTTTTTATATTTTTTTTTTTACTTCCTTTTCGATTGTTTAATCTCTCTAGGAAAAAAGTGCCTGGCCTTGTTGATTTGCGGCCCTGTAAATTCAGCATTTAATTTAACTAAAATAAGCCGTTGGCTTATATTGTTAAATTTCTTACCCCTAAATTGCATTTACCCGTTTTTATAGTCGTTGAACAGGGTCTTGATTTTAATTTTATAATATGTCAAAAATTAACGAGAATTTGAAATATAAGCGCATCGCGATATGCTTCTTTTAAAACTGGAATTTAATCCATTATCATGTTAACACAGCTTTTTTATATCGTCCGATCATTTCCTGGAAATTCACTTCCTTCTTTGTTTTTGATCTTGTTCAAAGTCATGTTAAGTGGTTTTTTAATGAATTTGATTGGCCAAATATAACTTACTGGCAAGTAACATCGACTTCGGTACTGCACCTATCAATATTAAACGCAGTTAGCTATCTGGCCAAAACATGTTTTCATTAAGTCTAACCTAGTAGTCCAGCGTGTCTTTGTGCAGAAAAACTTCGTCCATCAATTATTATGCCATGCGTCATACTGTATTGATTGCTATTTCATTCTACGTGTATATTTACGCAGGTAAGTCCTATGTAGTTTTACTATTTATATACAAAATAAACTTAGTTACTTGACAATACATTTAAACGCTAATAGCTGACTGTACGACAGCCAACAACAAAGTGATGTTAAAGTGCAAGCTCTATCCGGATAAGTAAAGCCATTGCACTGCTTGCCTTTTGTATAGCTAGCTATTAGTAGCTAAAAAATTCTCTAAGAATGCAACCTTGCTAGCTAGCTAGCTAGAGAAGTAAATATAAGCCCGCCACAACCCCCTCCTCTCAGCTGATTTTCAAAAGAAATGTTAAATAAGCTTATTTGATTTTCTATTTTATATCAGCTAACTATGAAATTGTATTAATGTCTTGTCACAAGTTTTAGCAGTAATGTGTTAATTCTTGTTTTTCTTCCAGCAATATATATATTATATCCTATTAAGCTTATTTTTGTTAAGTTTTTATTTGCAAAGCTTCACTTTTTCTTTTATGTATATACATATGCCAATTATCTATATATTTATTTGCAACTACATTAGCTGATAAACCAAATATTTTACTCTAGACTATGTGTTATCAAGCTTTCAAGATTCGTATATTGAAACTGTGCCACGATTTATAAAGCAACCACCATTGGAAATTTATGCAGTAGAAAAGGAAAGAGTTATCATTCCTTGCTATTTTGAATGTATAAATTGCACCGAAAAGGTATAAAGTTTTGTTACATTCTTTGTATGTTTACAATGTCTACTGGTATCACCAGGATATGTGTCAACTGAATCTTATAAAATTTAAAATAAAACCTTTTATGGTATAGAAACCAATTCAGAATGAATCAGGAAAAATTTTTCATTTGTAGATAATCGTGAATTGGAAAAAAGATGAATATGATTTACACGCCACCAATGGTTTTTACATTAATGACACCAACTTAGTGCTTAATTCATATCGACCTGATGACCAGATTGGTTCTTATGTTTGCATTGTCACATACAAAACATTAAGTATAAGAAGTATCCCATGTAGGGTTTATACAGCAGGTGAGGTTTAAATATTGTGTATATATTTGAAAGGAACCAAATTTGTAAAAACATATATACAAAACCAGAAGAGGTCAGGAGATAAGATATAAACAATTTTTTGAAAAAGAAAAAAAGAGAAAACAGCCACATGTGAACTTTCTTGTCTATTATATGTTGAGGGACATAACTTATTTATTTATTTTAGAAATTTAATATTATATCCTGTATTCAAGAGTATTTTGAAGTTCCCTCTTTTATAGTAATAATCTAAATGTCTTACAAAACACATGATCTGAATGATCCACAGATTTTTTGATATGTGCAGGTTGTGGGCTGACAAAATAATTTAAAGTCAACTTTATTTTCCACTGTTGTTCTGTCTGAGTGGATTTTCAAAATTTTTTGTCATTTCAAAATTTTTTTATCAAAAATTTCCCTAATAATTTTTTCTTGTGTATCAAGATACCATTTCTGATTTTAGCCTTTTTTTAATTCAATTTCTCAAGGTAGCAGAAAAACATAATGATTTTAAAAAGTAATTTCTTAAAAAAAACAAGTGGCAACAGAGTTTTTTTGTTTGTATATATGTGAAGATTGATCAGATTTTAAATGTTCTTGTGTGACAAGTTAGCAAAATAAAAGTGTACAGGACCTCAAAAGTCTCTTTTCATGTCAGTTGAAAGGGTTTACATTGTTTTTTATGGAAGACCAATATGCAAACAATTTCTAAAAAACTCCCTAAACAGTTACAAAGGTTTCCAGACATGCTGCTGAGTTTACATAAAAGGGAAATTATGCTCTTACTGTTGTGGTGTTGGTGACTTTTATGAAAGTTAAATTTTAACTTTGATAAACAAATTTGTATTTTATCTAACTTAATATGCATCCTGTATTAATAAGTATCCTATTTATTCTATTAATAAGACACTAGGGAATTTTTTAAGGGTATATGGGTATGCCAAGTCACACTTAAGATATGTATATAAGTGTAAATTAAAGAAATATCTAAACTAAAAACTAAAAACGATTTCAAATCTACATGGTTCTGCAACAACATTTAGTTTAAAGAAAGGCTTTAAAAGCCCTTAAAAATCATAAATTTATTTTTTAATTATATTCAGATGGATGCTGCAACCTTTTAACCTTGTTTTGGGTTATCTATGATTTTAAATCTTCCTGTATCATTTTAAAGTTCCATACAATTATGCAAATAACATATATGCATTTTTTTGAAAGGTTTGGTGCCCCATTTTAAATGATTAAGCTGCATCTTTCTCAATAAGAGTTTAAATTATTGCGTTAGAAATTATATATTCACTGAATTTATGCAAGAAAATGTAATAAAATAAAAACGTCTGGGAAACACATTTAATGTTTTATATACTGTGTATGTATATTTTAGAATTTTTTAATTTTTTAAATTTTAATATGTTCAGTAAGGCTATTGAAAAAGTTCAAACAAAATATAAATACATACAATGCATAGCAAACATGCCTAATTATTTTGATATTAAAAATTAAGTAGAGAATAGCAAAAGAATGTACATAATTTTTAAAATTTGATTTGTATAAGACTTTAAAATGACTGCTTAATTAGATGTCAATTACAAACCATTAAAAAACAGATTGTGTACATAAATCACTTGTTATAATCAATGATGTATATACCTGTCAGCTACAGTCCTTAATTTTCTGCTTTACATGATTGCACTGTAAAAGCACTTTATTTTATTTTATAAATTGTTCCAGCAGTTTTTAGGTTTTCCCCCTGAAAAAAAATTAAATGCGAAAAAAAGAATAGTGATGTTTGACTATGGGAAAAATTATGGTTTTATAGTTGTTTTTACTTGCAATTTGGTCAGGATGACATTTATGTTAATCATTCCTTTTTAATCAGACATTTAGGACATTTAATAATAATAAAAAACTAATTAAACCCCTAAAACTGATAATACATTAAATAATACAAACATTGCACAAATCCATTACAGTTAAGGCTGAGATATGCACATCCATATGTCTTAAGAAATTTAAATATATCATCATTTTTTCTATCTTTCACCTTTGAATTTTTGCTAAGACTGGCCATGTTCTAAGGCTGTTCTGAATTTTTGTTGAATGAATGAGATATTTTGATTCTCTCATCAATAACTCAAGTTTGTGCATTACAAACAGGGAGGGGGTGCAAACAAACAGTTGGATAGACAGACACAAAAATAGATAGATAGATATGTATATAGATATATGCATATTTTACATGGTAGCCTCACTAATATCAAGGGATATACCCTGTCTATTATTTCCAGGAGGGGCCATGGCTTTGATGGGGAGTCCTAGAGTATTTAATGCTCGCTTTTGAGCTACGAAAACTCAATTGGGGTCAGAACTCTTCCAGACAACTCCCTGCAACATCCAACGGCCCACACAGTGTGCCATCTCCCCAATTTCCCTCACATGGCTTGGGTTAACCCGGGGCTATGGTAATATTCAATTGCCCATATGGAATCGCTGTCAAGGGGAATCAAACCCCAGTCTACCGCACAAAGTACGAGAGTGATAACCACTAAACTACAACACCATCAAATGTATTAGTGTAATATCAGAGACTAAAACAAACATATTTGCACACAAAACAGTAAAAGTTATTGGATTTTAATGCTTTTTACACTGTCATGTTTAGTGCTGCCAGATTTTTCCCTATCATCACACACAGCTTTGAAAAAAGGAACAGTACTGTTCCTTTGCATTGATCATGCTGTAAACATCACAGAACACTTAGAGTTTCAGTGGTTAAAGAATGGAGAGTCATTAGAACTGAACAGTCGGATCCTTGTAAGGGGTGGATATCTCTTTATTAAAGAAGTACTATCCTCTGATGTTGGATCCTATTCATGCCAATATACATGGAAAAAATCCAGTATTAAACAAAAAAGTAAAAGTGTATTTCTTAATATTACCACATGTAAGTAATTCTTTTGCAACTTTTCCTTTCAGCCTAATTTTTTAAAGTTATACATAGTAAATACAACGTACTGATAACATTGAAGTCTGAGTCCTAAAATGTTTTATGGTCAACATTCTATTTTGCTGGCACAATTAGGAAGGATTAGTGGCAAGTAGAAATTGTTCTTATTATTGGTTGTTTTCACACTATTAAAATGATAAAGGTTGAAAAAGGATGTTTAGTATAATCTAGCAGTTCATTTCAATTGTGAAAAAAGAAGAATTTGATTGTTTAAGCTGTATCACCATTTAGAGATATACTTTTTCCTTATAGCTAGTGGATTGTTATCATTGACCACAATTGTATCACCATATCAGATGGTATTCATCAATCAGAATGTCACTGCAACCTGCTTAACTAATGGACTGCCACCTGATACTGTTGTACATTTGTTAAAATTACAAAATGATATGGAAATAAAAGTGGCCGAAAGTATTGCATATGTAACTCATACGTGGGTGAACTTTAAAGACACTGACAAAGGGAGGTACATTTGCGAAGTAGAAATTGCACAAAAAAGGTGGAGAAAAGAATTTAACATAGGCTTAAAAGGTATATAATTTGTTCTTTTCTACCATTCTGACTAAACATAAAAATGGTATTATAAAAATATAATTTAGGCTTGCACCCTTTTAAATATATATATTTTTTTCTGAACATATTTTAAATGTGTCCTAACAGAATTGTCTTTAGTGTGTGTGTGTGCTTATGACAAAAAATAAGAAACACTTAATGGGCTAAGGAAATTAGCAGCATCATGATGAAGTGTGTTAAAATTTCCTACTGGTGCTTATGAGTTTACTTTAAGTATTTTTTTTAATTTCCCAATTTTTTCTCTTCTTTGTTTTTAATAGTGAATGCATTGGTGTTTAGAACATTCAGACTTAGATCACAATGGCTTTTCTCGTGTTAATGCCAAAATTGACAGTCAGTTGTCATTTGGCTGTAATTCCACTGGCTTATTCAATGCTACAATTATTTGGTATCATAATGCAGCCAAGGTTTCAGAAAGCAACCATTGGAAATTCTCTGGTTCATGGCTTACTATATCCAATATCCAGTTGCAGCATGCTGGGATATATCAATGCATCATTCAAAACAGTCGTTTTGCTGAGTCAAAGGAATTTTATTTGACTGTTGAAAGTTCAGGTAGAAATTTTTGCCTTTTTTAATTTTTTTCAACATTGAGGCATCATACGCAAAGCAAACATTGTTTTTATGAAATGGGAAAGTATTAAACAAACTTAAGTTTTGTTTAGCAAATATAAAGGGTTTTTTTTCCTGGAAAAGGTTGCATGTTGTATAATGATTGTATAGGAAGCAAATTTTATTTCAGCATTTGCTCCGAGAAATTTAACAATATTCAAATTGTCACCAAACAAAGTTAGATTAACATGGTTGTCACCAACAAATAAACTGCTAAAGCAAAGATTAATTTATTATCGAGTGTATTGGCAAAAAACAGACGGGGAGGTCTGGGATGGTTTTTCTCCGAAGACTGAGTATGTTATTAATCTACATGGTGGAATTCGATACACATTTACTGTCTGTACCTTTTACACAAAACAACAAGACATTAAAGATTGCGTAGAGAAAAATAGTACCATGATGGAATCAGCACCGTTGTATGGACCAACGTTGAAGAGACCAATGTACACGGAAGAACATGTAAGAAGTTTAAAAATATTTATCACCAAAAGCTTCAATTGTGTAGAGTGGTGTTACATTTACCCTAACTGTAGAATTAAAGAATTCAGTTTTGTGTGTGAGCAGAGTTGAAAGATAGATGCATGATTGTGCATAAGCTCAGGAATTCTAATTGAATGTGCATTCACACCATTAAAAAGAGTGGAAGTTATTTACTTTATTCAATTCATTATCTTATTAGAACAAGTAAAAGCCATTTAGCTCATATTTTTTAACGAATTTGAAAAATAACTCACTGGTTTCTAAAAAATCTGATATCTGTCGGCTACCATATTTTATTGTTTAAGTCTAGTTCTATTTCATATGCATGCAACTTTAGTGACTCACTGTATAGGTGTGTGCGTAAAGAGGAGGGTTGTGTGCCAACAAAATGGATACTGAATAAAAAAGCACAGATATATTCTTTTGACTACTTTATTTTACAGTTTGTAAAGCTCAGTTGGAAACCTATTCCTTTGAAGTATGCTCATGGTATTATCAGAAATTATACAGTTTTCTGTCAAAATATTTTCGACAAGAGCAACGGAACGAAAATCTATCATTATGGCGCAGATGAAACATCAGCAATAATTGCTTTGAATAGTAACATGACCTACAAGATTTGGATAGTGGCTACAAATGGTTGTGGTGCAAGTCCAATGAGTGAAGTATATGTACTTGGGAAAAAACTGACAGAGAATTTAGGTGTGTTTTTTTTGTTTGTAGTGGTTTGGTTAAGCCCGTATAAATTTAAGCACCTTATATATATTTTCACTAAACTTTAAATGGGATTTTACTTGCATATGTTTTATTGGCAGCTGATATGGGCGGTAGTAATATTACAAGGCAAAAAATGCAATCTGGAATTTTACAAGGTAACCTAAAATTTGAAGCAATTTTGTATGAAAAAATATTATTTTGAGGTGCAAAGCAAACTCTGTTCCCTCACCAAAAAAAGTAAGTTTATATTCACAAGTTCTGAGAAAGGATGTTTGCCCTCATAGTTTTTCTTTTAAGCATAGTATTGTTCCTTTTATAAAAAAAAAATAAAACGATGCTTTTAAACGTTTGGAAAAATTTAAAAGATTTAGTTAAAAAAGAAAAAAAGTTTGTTGATGTGAGAAATAACATTTGAAATCGAATCTATCCAGTAATGAATGAGATGGACATTAAATTATCCCAATTCATATTACCCATGTGAAATTGCATTTTATCAATTTTTATTTTTCCTTTCACAGGGGAAATTACTTTAGGGAAATTAACTAGTTGTTTTGTTTGAGTAAGTTATCAGATCCGTACTCTTCACTTTTGCTGAGTAAGCAGACACAATATTTTATAAATTCCATTTAATATTTTCATTTAATAATAATATTTTAATTTAATATTTAGCTATTATTGTTTAGATTCGAATGACATTAAGGTTAATATTTATTGGGATAATTACTTAACTGGGGAACGATTCGCAGTGCTGAAATGGACTCTATCCAATATGAATGAAAGTGTCACAGGATTTCGAATATTTTACATTACAATACCATATACAGATTATTGGAAATCAGTCAAAACCGTTGATGTTGACAGAGATAACAGAACTTATAGCGTTCATGGTTTATCTGTAAAACAACTCCATAGGTTCTCTATAGCTCCCATTTTGCAATGGAATACGGAGAACCAACAGGGTCGACTGTGGTTGGGAAGACGAGCTAGTGTGCTTCTACATGAAAAGTTCAACATGAAAAAACATTTCCGTTGCAATTTGTTCAGCTGCGACCTTGTGCCAATGCCATCTAGTTTAACATGCTTGAGCACACACACAGACAGCCTCATTATTTCCTGGAAGCCACCTGCAACGGAAGTTCACATCACGGATTATATTATAAAAATTAAAAGCGAAAAGACAGACATGGAAGTAAAGCATAACACTACAAATACACACATAGTCATACATAATTTAACAGATGTTTGGTATGCAGTTCGTGTGGAAGCAAATAACGTTCATCTTAAGAACGTCATCTTCCTTGAGGCAGGGTTTATATCATGCAGAACGAAAGTTCACAGTAAGTTTATGTAGTAATAATAGATAAAAACTTATGTTAGTGTCTGTCAGACTTTGGAAAAACCTTAAAATAAGACTAGCTGACGATACAACTGTTTAATAATCAGGACAACATAAACTGAAAACCAGGATAGGTGACCGAATATTCATCTTTGTTGGCGGAAAACCTTTGAATTTTAAAAAAACCGGGATAGGTGACCGAATATTTATCTTTGTTGGCGGAAAACCTTTGAATTTTAAAAAAAACAGGATAGGTGACCGGATATTCATCTTTGTTGGCGGAAAACCTTTGAATTTTAAAAAAACCAGGATAGGTGACCGAATATTCATCTTTGTTGGCGGAAAACCTTTGAATTTTAAAAAAACCAGGATAGGTGACCAAATATTCATCTTTGTTGGCGGAAAACCTTTGAATTTTAAAAAAACCGGGATAGGTGACCGAATATTCATCTTTGTTGGCGGAAAACCTTTGAATTTTAAAAAAACCAGGATAGGTGACCGAATATTCATCTTTGTTGGCGGAAAACCTTTGAATTTTAAAAAAACCAGGATAGGTGACCAAATATTCATCTTTGTTGGCGGAAAACCTTTGAATTTTAAAAAAACCGGGATAGGTGACCAAATATTCATCTTTGTTGGCGGAAAACCTTTGAATTTTAAAAAAACCAGGATAGGTGACCGAATATTCATCTTTGTTGGCGGAAAACCTTTGAATTTTAAAAAAGCCAGGATAGGTGACCAAATATTCATATTTGTTGGCAGAAAACCTTTGAATTTTAAAAAAACCAGGATAGGTGACCGAATATTCATCTTTGTTGGCGGAAAACCTTTGAATTTTAAAAAAACCAGGATAGGTGACCAATTATTCATCTTTGTTGGCGGAAAACCTTTGAATTTTAATCTTTCCATAACCCTTTTTCTGTTTACAGCCTTTTATTAAAACCATTTTTAGGTCTTATTTGTTTTGATCGTGCCTAAGGATTATCTTGTTTTTGTTTGCTTAAAATTAAATTTCCGTGGCCCAAATCATATAATGTAATCCGAAAATTATTTAACAAGGTCTGGTAAGTAATTTATTTGGTTTCGTTACCTATAGAACCATCTGAACCACGTGAGCTGAAATGTGGTATATTTTATCACAAAAGCCAGAAGAAAACTTACATTCGTGTAAACTGGAAACAACCCTTATATGTGGGCGACGGTGTGTATTCGTACGACATCAGCACGTTAGACAAAAGCACAAACTCAGCGAACTTTCCTTTCGCCCCTAACTTTTATCATGTTATCATGGAGCAACAACAAGATGAATGGATCAGATCTCCTGCCATCATAACCAGGTCTGGTAAAGTTAAGGTTAACATTGCTGTGCGAGCTGTTAATTCGGCTGGCAAAGGAAAACCAGCATATATAACTACAGAAGGTGGGTGGTGTTACTTTTTAA
Organism: Hydractinia symbiolongicarpus; assembly: GCF_029227915.1. Lineage (NCBI taxonomy): Eukaryota > Metazoa > Cnidaria > Hydrozoa > Anthoathecata > Hydractiniidae > Hydractinia > Hydractinia symbiolongicarpus. The sequence goes on along the minus strand of NC_079878.1, from coordinate 23,994,455 downwards.
TGTTTTTCGCTAGAAGCACATCCTGAATGCCTTCCTGAATGACATCCGTGTTAGTTGGATTATTAAAGTATCTATGTCAACTTTTTTTGCCTTGTTAGCAGCAAAAAACACCTTTATTGTTTCTCTGAGAAGTTGTTTTTTAATTTAGAAATTGGACCACTACCGTCGGGATTTGCAGCTGAGTCCACTGTGGAAACTAACTCTTCGTATGTCTCTGGCATTGTGGTGGGACTTACTGTTTCTGCAATTTTTTTATTAGCTTTCATCGTAGTATGTATCGTAAAAGAACCGTACAAACGCTTATGTAAGAAGGATCACAACGAAAAGAATGATTATTTGTATACACAAAGACTGAAACAACTAGAAACCTCCCCTAACATGTTCACATTGGATAAACAAAAAACTGAGAATCATGCAAAGCCAAGAGACAGTAAGTTTTTATGTTGGATTCGGAGTGTATAAATCATTGTCATCTGCAGCAAAAGGTTGGACACTCAATCAAACTATTTTATTTTTTAGGATCATCATGGTTTGCAAGGGATAAGGTAGGTTAATTTTTATTTCTTTTTTATCTTTGCATGTTTTCGCTAATAATTATATCAAGCTGGTGACGGATGATTTTTGCGTGAACGAGTTTAAATCACAGTAGCAAGGTTATGTGGCGTCTATGATAACAACATCATTTCGATAGTTCCCGTTGTCGTGATTTCAGATAATTATAACATAGTTATTTTAAGCGATTTTCTTTCCAGTCACAGTTTTCGTCTCTTTATAATATTAGCCGTCATCTGTCTTTCTCCAAATGGTACTGCAAGTAGCGAGACACACAAAATGTGGTATATAAAGGACGGCAGAACCCGTTGATTTATCTACGGGCCGCTATCTAGTTTTCTATGAATACGTTAACTCACAAGACAGTTCCTTTGACAGTTACTCCCAGTTAGGCAAGAAATAAACACAGGCAATTATAGGATGTGATTTATGCCGATTTTTTTTTAACCTGGACTTATCTTGGAAAGGGAGACTGCTTTTTTGCCATCTCTGAGTTGGAGAGTAAATATAGATGCTCCTTAATATTGATTTGTCCAATTATCGATTTTTTTTTAATTATTTGAAGTAGCCTTGGATGTTAGTATAAGTATAACAACCATTTGCAGCCTTAGAACTGCATAAACTTTGTTTTTCTTTAGTTGTTAACAATGTTAAAAATACCGCGCAAAAGCAGGATTGTTAGAGGTGGTAGCAGCTCATCCACAACTAGGGAGATGCTTTATCTAGATTCATCATGTTCTTGCAACCAAAGGTAAGCCAAATACCCGGTTGTGTTGAAAAACTATTTCTTGTTAGAGTCATAGCAATACAATTTTTAGAATTATCTGGTGAAATTAGTTTATCGGTTTTTGTAAGTGGAAATGGTTTATAACGAAAAGTTTTTTTTGCATGGAAATGTGTATTATTATCGTGTCATGTGGTGTCTGCGTAAGTCAAGGGAAATGGATGTAAACAGGCAAAATCACAATGCTAATAGCATTGTAATTTTGCCTTTTTTATCACAGAGCTGTTTTTTCAAGCAAAAGCGCAGTACATGGTCATGGTAAAATAACAGAAATTAGGTCGGATAAGGAGTAACATTTGCTTTTTAACAAAAAGTGGGAGAGAAGTAAAGAAATGATTCGAATGAAGATTTTAAAACCCTTCGCATACTTTTTACAAGGAATTGTTGTTTTATTTTCTTATGATTCTTTTTTTTTTAGTCAAGCATCAAGTGCATGTTCTAAATGTAAATATCTAAGCAGTTTGTGTGGTAAGTTTTTTTGAATTCTTTTTTTAAAACTTGTAAACAGTCGTGAACTCTCTCTTTGCGGCGCAATATTTGTTTACTCCTCAAAAAACTCGGAAACTACAAATTTGCTGGTCTCGTTATACCTGACCAAATTTCTGTATAAAATATTTACCATAGTTTACAAATTTTTATCTTGTATGTATCTATTTCCGTATATGTGATGAAATTATTTTTGTGCACATTGCTAAAAAATGTGTTTGGTATTGCTTAGTTTTTGGTTGGGTAACCTGCTCTTCCTCGATTAAGCCCATCCTTCCTTGAAAGCATGCGCAACTGCCTCGCTTATCTCGTAGGGCTAAAAATAGCTATTTAGTTTTTTCGCGTGATGGTGTGCACGTACACAACTAGTCAGAAAACCCAACTTTATTTTTCTTAAACCAGGAAATCAGAATAGTTAAACTCACGTGGTCATTTTTAGGAAATCCCTTGTTTTACGTGAATAGCCCTGTTGCGACGGTAAAATGTGACCACGCCTGCTTCGTTCTCATTGGTTGATTTTTTATCCAGGGTTTGCTCTATGAAAAAATTTGTGTTGAATGGTAGATTTTTAGCGATTTGTTCTGACACATCCGTTTGCCTTTAAGCTTTCGTTTCAGAGAGACTGAATTTTTATATCGTCGAAGAAATCTTAATTAACTAGGCTAGTATACAACATGAAGCCTGAAGCAGGAAGAAACTGGGATCTGTAAACTTGACATATGCACGGCATGTTTTTTTGACTTTGAGAACAATATAATTATCTGTTGTGTTGTAGTCGTCTTGTTACAACAGAGCTGTTAGTAAATAAAGATGTGGGGTCATTTTATTTTTGTAACGTCATTTGTATTACGAAATTGGAGATTGTCAATTTATGTATTCTAAAGTTATTAACCTAGGTCCCTTTTTTAATTCTTAAAAACTTGTTATACAGAAAGAGCGCTCTTTTGTTTTCGTTTTAGTGAGTTCGGCATCGGAGGAGATCGAATATGCTAGCGCGGATGTGCACAACACGCTAAGTTAATGTGGCTTCTAGCATCTCTCCTGTACGTGACTAGATCACAGTATCTGTGCAGAATTTTAACATATCTTTTATGAATTTGACACGAAATTTCCTTCGCAATTTTGAGCAATTTTTCTCTCTCTAGATATTTTTCTGTATATATTGTAAATAAAAAAAAAGAATGTAATTTTACATATTGTAAATAACTACGCGACTTGAAGCATCTCTAAAACTAAATGTGTACTGAAAATTCGACAAAGTGCTTATACTTAGCGCTCGAAGTTGTTTCTTTGATTTTTTGCCTTTTTAAGGGCGGTGGGCGCTAATCCTACAGGGATGTTACTAAAAGTGTTTTTTAGTTTAAGCTGAAGATTATTTTTTAAAAACATGAATTTGCACAATTTACAGTGTTAACGGCAAGAAACATTTTAATAAATTTTGACAATTTACCAATAAGCTCACAAATTTCACATTTGAAAACAGCTTTAGGACTTTTATTAAAATATTTTTTTGTTAAGGAAGGCGCTACTTAAGGGGCGGTAATTCATGAATTTACAGTACGCATATACATTACATGCGCCCATTTTTTTATGTTATCGTTTTTTTTTGGACCAAAGGTTAAATTCTGCTGAATAAATTTAAAATACAAAGGGCTAAAGTAATGGTGGATTAACTGTAAGGGCGTTTTACAACAACCGGAATATTTTGCACGGTGAAAAAATTCAAGATTCTGATCAACTTGATGAAACATACCGTTCTGCTTTAAATCAGCGTACGAATCAAATCAAATTTATTTGTTGAACCACAAAAACCATAAATTCTGAAGTTAAGGTATTCCCATTCCGCTGCTCGTCACCCTTCCGCCACTCACCATCCTTCTACCACTCGTCACCCTTCTACCACTCGCCACCCTTCTACCACTCGCCACCCTTCCGCCACTTACCACCCTTCTGCCACTCGCCACCCTTCCGCCCTTCAACATATTTAAAGTTTTAAGTGTGCGGTTTACTAAAAAAGCGAACCGTTGGTTTCTTAAGATTTATTTATTAGGTACCACTAATTTTTTTTTACAAATATTAACTTTTTAAAATAATTTTTTAAAAATGAGAAAACTATCCTTGTAGCTATACTGTTTTTGTTGGCCTTATACTGTTTCAGATTGATGTTTATCCTTTCTCTTCTGTTAGTTTATTTGTCTGTTTCCGTTTTAAGTTGTGCATTTTATGTCATTTGTGTTCGTTGTCTCGATTTCGAAGGTATTGAACTGTTGAGTCTTTAACAAAGCGTAGTTTTTTAAAGCAATTGTCACACGTTATTAACATAGGCTAGTAATCTACGATTGATATGCCAGTCTCCTAGCTCTTAGGAATTTGATATGCTTTTAGTGCCAGGAGATAGTAAATGTATATGCTCATTCGAAGGTCATTCTTTCTTCTAGCAATTATCAATTTCGGTCTTTATCATACATAACACGAGAAATATATCCGATGAAGATGTGTAATGTTTTTACCTTACGAGATATTTTTAGATGACACAAAATTCAAATGTTTTTTATTTATAATTTAAATCTATCAGCAAGCGCTTTTTTACTTAAAAAATTATGTTTACCGTTTTTAGGTAGATTTTTAAACACCCCAGCTTGGGTCATTGTCTTTGCAAAAGAAAAAAAATTGCTTGTGAACTTTTAACTGTTTTGAACCAAGATAAGTGTTCAATTGAAAATTCCCTTCGCTAATTTTTTGTGAGTGTTGTTCCCAGTCGAGTGTCCTGAGCCAACCTGATATAATATACTTGTTTTTCCTCTACTTTTTTTTAGCGTATTATTTTGCCAAGATGTATAATTTCATATATTAGTTGTTATTGTTATTTATTATTTAATTCTTTTAAATATGTCATTTTTACATGGAAGAATTATTTAACCCTTGTAAACAGGATAAGAATTTTCTTTGAAGATTTATTTTATCGCAGTAAAAGAATTTTTTTTAGTTGGGTCTATCGGCAAGTTTTAAAAGTCACGGAAGTTGTAGAATGCTTCTTTACGCATTCTGATTTTGTGTTTACAAAGTACGTACAGGGAGATGGTCGTGTAATTAAATAAAGGGGGATTTATTATTTTCTGTATAAGTCCTAGAACAGGATTTCTGTTACACCTTAAAGTTCTTGAAATCAGACTAGATAACCGTGAAACCTATTAATATCCATTATCTATTACAATACCTGGAAATACGAAACGCATTCAAATGATAGAACATGAAGATAAAATGTTAAAAGGAAAATAGTTGTTTTTTGGTCGTTAGCTCGCGGTTAGGATTTAGCAAAGAAATAAAATTGGCACAAGTTAACGCATGCGCTAATGAACAATTTCTTATTATTAATTAGCGCGCGCGATAAGCAGGTGTCAACCTATAATGCTTCAGTTTTTCAACTTTTTCATTTTTAATGTTTATTTTTAAAGAAAAAAAAAAATTTAACTAAACGTACTTTTTACACTTTCTAGGAAATTGTCAACAACGCAACCCTAACAACACTATTATTAATCTTTGAAATGTCTATCGTGTGTGTCTAATAGCTTCTACTTTTGGAGAAATGTTCGCCAGTGTTGATCTCACCACAGCAAATGAACAGTATTGACATTACGCTATTTTTTATATTATTTTCCGTTTCAATTTTATATTCGGGTTAATTAAGTGACCAATTTTCGGTTTATAATTAATTATGTGGATTATAAAATCATTATTGAAAATGAATTTGACGTGATTACAATTGTAGCGATTCTAAATGTTTTCTTGCGTTTAAGCACCTCTGACGGTAGCGTCCGACGGAACATTTTTGAATATTCGTGCAGTCGTTAGCCGAGAGTCAAATATCTCAGCAGATATCCGATTTATCAAATATCTGCTCGAAATATTCGATAGTTTCTCCTGCACTTATATTTCGTGTAATATACGAAGTTCATTTATAAAATTGCATGCAAGTCAATCAGATGGAGAGTTAAAACTAATTGAAAAAAAAGTTATCAAACAAAGGATGTATTATATCGCACTTCATCTTTCATTGTTCTCCATAGTAGAACACAAAAGATTAGCAATCAGATGGAGAGCCGAAAAAAAGTGAAGCGCGAATGTTTTAGAACAACAAGAAACAAGAACAGCGAAAGAGACAATGGTGGATGATAAAACCGATATTCAGCGAGATATCGTAATTATTCATTCTCTCTTTGTTGATATTCGAATGTTACGGCATTCATAAAAAATTCTCCATAACACGAGAACATGGAAACAAGGGTAGCTTTTTTTAACAAAAGCATTTTTTTTTTCTTTTTACGAAGTTGTAGACTGCTATTGGTTGTATTCTAACTAGTATATTTCGTTTACTTATTTATTTCCTTAGTAATCTTTTGTGGTCTTTTTAGGGTTTAGGGAATTGAGATTTTATGTGCACGAGGTTTCGCGCGCGCACCATAAATTAACGCGCTCGTTCGCGCACGAAAATTTTTTTTATGCCAAGGGTCTACGCAACTTGCAAGTCATTCATTCATACAATGAGTTACTTTAACCTTATTGTTTCTTCATCATATGGACACAACTTTAACTTTTATTATTAGCAAAATAAGCAAAGAAGAGGAAATGTTCTCGCGGCGCAAATTTAATATCGCCGTATATTTGACATTTAATACACGTTGTTTTTTTTATAAGAACAAAGTTTATTAGAACGGAAGGCTTCAAAACCCTAAAAATTAAGAATATGTTAAGAACATTATGAAGGCTTCGACGCGATTGGACAAAAAAATTAAGGTTAGAAAAAAAGAAGATTATTAAATCACAAATACATTCTTTTTCTTAAAATTAACAAAAGTCTTAAAACAAATAATCCTATAATATATAAACATAACTTTTATATCACGTTTAAACTTTACAGTATTCTCTGATCAATGTCATTGAAATCATCTATTCTAACTAAATCTGAGCCATCCTATTATTCGACGAGATATCGGACAAGGTAAGAGTTGAAGTACTTGATTTTCCCCTTAAACCATCCATTTTCATATAGACCCGTGAACTATATGACCCGAACTCACTACAGGTGGATTTCATTTTTTGTCATGTAAACAGACGTTGATTTCAGCCCGGTTTGAAAACTCACCACGGGTAAATTTCACTACCGTAAACGCAGCCTAAGTTTATATTTTATTGATATAAAAAAAGTTTAAGAGCATTGTAAGAACAGTTTTAGGCTATGATATATAAAAATTAAGAACATTGGAAGGCTATCCCCGATTTTTGTGTTCTTATAAAAAAAACGTGTAATGACATGTCAAAATTGTTGCGATGAAATAGTTCGAACATGGCAAAGATGAGCGAACTTAAATTTTATTTCGTTTTTGAATGAATTTGAAGTTGTTATACTTGTCTAAATTAATATAAATATTGGAGGACCTGTACGTTATTTCGTGTGCGCCATTATATTACCACGTGCACGTTGTATGCACGCTCATCGTGCATGAAGTTTACCAACGTCTGTGTTTTATTCATAAATATTAATTTTCTATAGGTCAGACCATTTGATGTAACTTTTTTTGTTTCTGGATGATTTTCATCAGTAAAAGGTGAAGACACGGTGAAAAAAACGTACTTTTAGGTAAATATATTTAGCGTAACGAACAGTAGTCTTTACTTGCTACGTTCTAAATTTTAACTGCATGCAGCACGTGTGTAATAAAATAAGCAACAAACACACAGCTAGTAGACATCGAATAAGAGTATTTTATGCCTGGCAAAACTCGAAATTGCAGTTTTCTACTACTTGCTTTCACCTTACTTTGAAATAGTTTGCTTTACTTGATGTTATTGTACTATGCTTGGTCTAGTCCATCATCCTCCTAAGTCTAGTAAACTTTACTTTACTTTACTTTACTTTTATTTACTTAGCTATATGTTGCTTTGCCTTGCCTTTTACTTCACTTCACCTTGCCTTGTCTTGCCTTGTCTTGCTTTGCTTTGCTTTTCTTTGGCTTTTCTTTGGCTTTGCTTTTTCTTTGCTCTACATAACGTTTTTACTTTTCTCCGTTTTATTTTTACCATTTTTTGGTTAGCTTTTCTACATGACAATACTTTGCTATACTTTCTTGCTTGCTTTACTGATCTTGTTTTGAGTTGACTTCAGTGTTTTAACTGCTTTTTATTAAAACCCATAACATTTAAGTTTATATTGATTGTAATATAAAATCATATACAGGAGAAGAATTACATAGACACAAGATGGCTAACACTAAGAATTGAATTTATACATCCACGCAAATAATATCGCTCCATAAGAAAGGGGACAACAATGTTACATTACCATGCTGAACCGTGAGCACGAAATAATTAACATAAAAAAAACAGCGAACCACTGCGTAGAATAATCTTTTCGTGTTCAGCCGAAACACTGATTTTTGCCTTTCAAATTCAGCAATGCATGAAAAGTTCCGAAAGTTCTACTCAACTGCTTTTTTTTAGCATTGCGTTGGAGCATTATATATACAGCTCCCCCAAAATGCGACCATGGTTAGATCTTGTGTAAAAACTAATAACTATTCTTTAATAATGCATAGATAAAAGAAAACAAAAAAAAATTGTTTTTCTGAAATATACATAGTCATGCATTCTCCATAATGAAGCTTTTGTCCAGAATATCCGAAAGGGATTCTGTTATATTCCTATCGATTTTGCCTTTCAACTCTGGCGGACTTGAAATATTCTTCGTAATGTTTAAATTCTTCATATCGATTTTTCAACACCAGCCACAGCTGCGAAGCAACGGATGACTTTCTAACTTCATAATCTTGCACTTTTTTTCAGTTTGTCGCGGAACAATTCCCATTGATTATTACTACTGCTTCACATGTTTTAGTTTTAAAGGTTTGCGAAGAAGCCTAGTTCTAAAAAATGACCAATAAAAATGTTTTTAGGTCATATCAATACTGTATTATTTCTCATAAAAATCCTGGCGGTGGTGTATGATTCAGTGTGACGCATAACTTATTGAACGTGTGTGCATGCTTCTTTTTGGTGTATGTTTCGTTTGTTATTGATATTTTTTTTACCTCTCCAGTTGCTGCTTCAGTGCTATCCTTCTTTTAGCTAAAAGTAAGAATTAAGAAGTATGAAGTTTCCATTTTCGAAGCTTAGTCATTAGGTTGACTCACTGGTAATCTACCTAAGTTTCGCGCGTTTTTGTGCCTTCTCGCGAAAGGCTTTAAATTGCCACGATCGCCATTCAAGAAAATATGTTTTCGCGAATTTCTTTCAATTCCGTTATTTCCGGATACAAATTGTCGCGAAATTAAAAACCTTGTTTTACTAAAATTTGGAAATTCTCGCAAAAATTAATTCTTGCGAAAATATATTTTATCAAGGTCGTTTTTATCATTCCCAGTGCGGTAAGCTAGAGATCATAACATGAAAAACTAGTATCATCATGAGAATCTGATTCAAACCTTAGGTATACTTCACTTTGAATTTCATATATCAAACTAAGCGAAAGAAGGGAAAAAAGAGGTAGCAAATAGACAAAGATGCTTACCCGCTTTGACCGCTTTTGCTTTAATAGCTCGATATAAAGTTGCTAGGGCTAAATAAAAAAAGAAAGAAGAAACTAATTTTTATACCTTGTGTAACTTACACAAAATTAGATAAAAAAGAGAGGTTGCAGATTTTAATCTCTGCGGCAGTCTATACACTAATATCTTAGAAGCCCTCGCAAATGGTGAGAATAGGAAAAGTGCTATATTTACAACACTTAATTCGGTAGGTTCTAAATTATTTTTTTAGTTATCTTTTTTTGCAAATTTTTATTTCATCCAAAATAGTACTTCAGAACGAACCTTTTTCTTCCACGATTTGAGCTTGCGGTGCTGACATGGATTGAATTTGTGATTGCAGTTTCTTCAGGAATCTTCTAGAACTTGCTGTCAACGTTGACCTGGTGTGCACTTCAGGCGAAGATCTATCCAACACTTGCAACGTTTCGTTAATCCGTCTTAAAAATGTGTTACTCCCTTCTATTGTTGTGTTATGGTTACTTGTATTATTCTTTATATTTCTATTGTTACTCATAAAGTTTAAGATGGAGCTATTATTCGTCTTTGACTTCTCCATATCTGGATTTCTACTTAAATGATTCACTTCTTCTTCGGCTTTTTTACTTAACTCTGTTAATGGTTTAGACTTTAAAAACTCGTGTTCTTGTTTATTGTGATTTGCTTCGTCTAGAGTATCCTCTTCATTTTCTTTCTTCCCAGATAAATCTAATACAGTGGAATTAAATAATAGCAGATATTTGAAATGTAAGTTACATTTATATCAATACTGAGATTTTGTCTAGAAGATTTTACATTTATAATCTACTGTTAAAGTTGAGAATTTCTTTATAGATACACACCAGAAAGAAATCCGTTATTTATGATTTAAGCTCTTAATTTGTTTTATTCTTATATGTACTTTTACGCAATTCATCAAAAAACAAAAAAATATGTCACGCATCATATCGAGGTTAGATACACGACCTTTAACTGTCTCAAAGGAATTAAAGATGCGCCACAAAACATTCTTTCTTACATGCTAAACCTCTTCCTTTTGCTTCTTCCAATTGAATTTCTTTGGACGCAATCATTGCAGCTAATTTTAAGTTCTTGATCAACAATTTCTTAATGGCATCATTTCGAGCTGTCTTAGGATCGTTGTTTTTATTGCTAGTTGATTTCTTTGCTTGCTCTTCTTCAAGTTGTGTTAGTTTTTGTCTAAATATAAAAATAATGGAGATTGCAAGGTTACTGTGTGGTAAATGTTTTTATTTTGGATTATCCAATTGAAGCACATTTTATACCTCTTCAATTAGTCAACAAGAAGTTGATCTGATAATTGAAGGTGCCTAATTTTTTAAAATTTTGTAATTCCCCCCGTCTTTTTACCTAAAGAGAGTTCGCCGGGGACTACAGAGGCCGTACGATCAAATTAAAGAAATCAAATTGAAGAAATTTAGCTTGTTAAAAGTTTGCGCTTTCCTATCAGGCCGTTTACTAATTGAGTTTTCGCTGACTGTGGTTTTTCTGCAACGAAATTTTTTTGTTATTCGGAAGTGTTTATTCGTTTTTTACTTTAAATCTCAGATTACCACATTCATTAATGCCAAGTTTGCTTACAATAGAAGAGTAGTATATTTTCTTTATCCGAGAGTTTTAAAATTCTTTAAAATAACAGAGTACGCGCAGAAATACTAAGCTTTATTATTCCAATCACTTTTCTCGTCGAAGTGTTTTTGTCCAACTAAAGGAGTCCACATTTGGAATGCAAGGAAATTAGTTAAGTACGTTTTAACTTACCTTAATAATTTTAATCTATTTTTTAACTTTAATAATTTTGTTTTATGTTGTTTTGCAGCAGTCTCTTGGACTTGTTGTGCAGTTTGTCTCGATTCTTCAGGTGGCGGTGCATCTTTGGCTGAACTTCCAGGTTTATCACTTGCATGAGCGTGCACTGTGACTGGCTGGATTGAACCAAGGTTTGCTTGCTGGGACATTGTGCCAGATAACTGATTAAGTGCGCTTTGTTGTTGGCTTGTGGTATCCTGGTTACTGCTGCTACCAAATACATTTGGCATCTCATCAGGAGCGTTGGAAGGCTGAGAGTCCATTTGGTCCATTTGTCCCTAAAAACAGCCGAAGAAGATGAACTACTAAACAGCGAAAGATTGTGAAGCGACTGAACCAAACAATAATGGTATTACGATATCTTTAAGGTAAATCTTAGATACAGCTATAATTAAGGAAAATATTTTTATGTGTTGCAATTGAAACAATTTAAAGGGGTTAACACAAACAAAATTCACTGCTCTAAATAGTGTTAGGTATTATTATTTTTTTGCTTTTTGTAAAGATATTGGGAATAACAAGATGTTCTATTATAATTTGACAAATGAGAGAAAAAAACATTACAGTAAGAAATCAATAGTATATACGTTGTAACATATCTCATTGAAAGAAGATATTGAATGAAAAAAATGCCTTGATACCTCCATGGTACATACAAATAATTAATTAAGTATAACTTATGTGACTAAAAATGTAGCCACATAAGTGTTCATCACCGAAAATATTCTGTGTTGATAGTTTTCCTACCTGTGGATTGAGTAGGGCGCTTAAGGAGGTGTCAGTGTTACCACTACTTCCAGCGGTTACACCTCCACCGGCCCCACCACCTGCACCATCAGGTGAATAATTACTATCTGAGTTTAATCCGGATTCTAGCATCTTTTGGAGTTTCTCGTCAGAAGTGTCGAGTTCTCCAAGTTCGTTTGTCAGAAGATCTATGATTGAAAGCATACTGTCATTTTTCAATTGGTGAGTGTGAGGGGAGTTGGATTAACCTCCGTCTTTATTCTGAATATCTACTCAAAGAAGCATAATTTTTGCATTATTGAATAAGTTGATGGTTGGGAAATCGATGATAGTCTGAGTAATTTAAAAAAAATGACAATGGTAATGATTTTAAAAATAAAACAAATGGTATGATATGGTTGCAAAATATTTGGTTAAAAGTTAAGACACCTTTTTTAAGACTATTTTTTACATAATTTAAAATGGTTCTGCTCACCAAACTGTAGCTGCTTTTTAATACGATATATAATTTTACCTTGTACATCACCATTTCCTCCTCCTATGCCTTGCCTGTCATCGCCTTGCTTGTGTTTATGCTTTGGTGATTGCAACTCTTGTAAAAATGACGATTGTGCTTTACCATGGTTATAACCATAATCACTAAATGAATTCATATCAAATTGTCCAACGCCCGGCGTATTAACATTATCACCTAAATTTATACTATGCTCTAATTTTCCTTCTAAGGAATTTGCATCAAATGGAGATAGAATGTCATCATTTACGTCATTGCCATCATCCATACTGCTGTATAGCGATTCACCGCGCCCAATTTGACTAAAACCACCTCCTAATGCTGACATAGATTGGTCACTTTGACCTTCAAATTGGGACTGGTCATTTGGCGACGCAAATTGTGCAAGGCCTAGAATACAAAGATGATGTATCTAATTTTACCAGTGATCTCACATGTGGTGATATACCGCATTACTTTTCTTTTAAAAAACTTTATACACAAGAATGAGTTTTTTTAGGAGATTAAACAACTTTAGGAGATTAAACAACTTACAATCATTTTTTATAAGATTAAAGAACTTCAAAAATAACCTAGTTTGTCAGTCAAAACATTGTTAAATCATACCTCCTCTGTTGTCTCCACCAGCTCCGATTAAATCTCCTAGACCTTCCTGTCCTCCTCCTCCTCCTAATCCACCAAACTGATTGGAGCCTAGCAGTGCATTCAGGCTGTCCATACCATTGCCTTGAAAGCCTAAACCACCTGCTCCATTCTCAGATAACTGCATTCCGCTATCGTATCCTTCACTGCGGCTTCCACCCTCCTCTCCACCGTAGATACTTTCATCATCGTCGTATCCTCCCCCTCCCCCTCCTCCTCTACCATAGCCTTTTGAGAAAGAATTCCCGTAGTCTTCATCACCGCCGTCTCCAAAGTTTACAAACTGCTTTTTCTGGCCACTATGCCCATCACTTTTCTTTCCGCCTAAAAAGATAAGAAGGAAATAGTTAAAAAAAACAGCAAACGGTTCAGTTGTGTGAGATTATTTATTTAGACTTCCCAATGAAAAAACCTAAGTCGAAGACATTTTAATGAACACACTAAAAAGTATAAAAATAGAAATTGAAATGATAAATAAGAATAAAAATAGAACATGATTTTTTTTAACGATCATTTTAAATCAATCAATTCCAAAGTAACTCTTAAAATATTTCCTTTCATTCTTTCTATTAAGAAATTAGTCATGCCGCTCCAAAACACACTGCAAAGATCACAAGATAATATGAGTATTCAAAACAAGAACAACCCCGGATATTTGGTGGAAATGGTTGCTTTCTGAATATTTCTCGAAAAAACCAAAACAGCATCAAATGGCCAGTAAAATGTTACTGAAGAAAGGGATGTAGGCAACGTAAACAACGCTGAAAATGATTTGGCTTTTCTTTTTCCACAATGTCCGCATTACAAAACAATCCTCTTCACCGATGGAGAAAGGTCCGAAGAATGGGCGAATTTCAGCGAGCTGACGTCAGCACAAATTAGGACTAGTTAAGTTTCGGATCTAACCAAGTAGGTTAAAGTCCGTTGGGATCACCGACCTGTGAATTTTGATAAGCTCAGAGTGCGTATTACTTACATAGAAACGGCTTTTACGATCGCTTGTGGTTACGAAGTTTAAAATCTCGCCCTCCTTTGTACTAATTTATATAGTCGAAATTGTAATTTAAGACTGTGGCTGGTTTTTAAGAAACACACATATTAACATAAGATACAACACTTGCGATATGCTGATTGGACCACTAGATAATGAGAGTATTTTATTCTCGAATTACAGCTCTTATTCCCATACGACGGAAACGGTAACTATTGTTACACCTCATAATATGAAAATTAAAAACAAACTTTTCTTACTGTTTTGGTGAATATACAGGAATATGAAAATAACAGCGAATTTCATCTTTCATTTTTAACAATGCATTTGTCTGGATGAAGCTATTTCATTATACATAGTATACATAAAACTAGAAAAAAAGACATTAAGTGGTAAGGATTTTATATTTGCAAATTTAAATGTCAAGTCAAAGTAGTTCACTTTTACAAGAAAAACAAGAGTTTTTTAAAGGAGAAACTCACTCACACTTCTTTATAAGCAACACAAAATTTAAGCTAAGACTCATTGTTGGTTAAGTGTCTCTCCTTCCTTACTATGTAGACTATCTACTTTGGAACACCAAATTTAAGTTTTTGATTGCCCTCTTTGTCGGTTAGGCTAGCGTGCCAATAGAAATTAAACTTTACAAAATAGTATAGTACTCTTTTTTGCTGAGAATATAATATGGTCACCATCTCACTGACAATATAGTATAACACATCATCTCGTTGACAATATAGTATAGCACATCATCTCACTAACAATGGTCACCAACTTACTGACAATATAGTATAACACATCATCTCGTTGACAATATAGTATAGCACATCATCTCACTAACAATGGTCACCAACTTACTGACAATAAAGTATACACATCATCTCACTGACAATATAGTATAACACAACATCTCACTGACAATGATACATCATTTCACTGACAATATAGTATAACACACCATCTCACTAACAATGGTCACCATCTCACTGACAATATAGTATAACACATCATCTCGTTGACAATATAGTATAGCACATCATCTCACTAACAATGGTCACCAACTTACTGACAATAAAGTATACACATCATCTCACTGACAATATAGTATAACACAACATCTCACTGACAATGATACATCATTTCACTGACAATATAGTATAACACAACATCTCACTAACAATGGTCACCAACTTACTGACAATAAAGTATACACATCATCTCACTGACAATATAGTATAGCACATCATCTCACTAACAATGGTCACCAACTTACTGACAATAAAGTATACACATCATCTCACTGACAATATAGTATAACACATCATCTCACTGACAATGGTACACCATCTCACTGACAATAAAGTATACACATCATCTCACTGACAATATAGTATAACACATCATCTCACTGACAATGGTACACCATCTCACTGACAATAAAGTATACACATCATCTCATTAACAATGATACATCATCTCACTGACAATATAACATGACACATTATGTCACTAACAATGGTCACCAACGTACTGACAATAAAGTATACACATCATTTCACTGACAATGGTACACCATCTCACTGACAATATAGTATAACACAACATCTCACTGACAATGATACATCATCTCACTGACAATATAGCATAACACATCATCTCACTAACAATGTTCACCAACTTACTGACAATAAAGTATACACATCATTTCACTGACAATATATTATAACACAACATCTCACTAACAATGGTCACCAACTCACTGACAATATAGTATAACACACCATCTCACTAACAATGGTCACCAACTTACTTACAATAAAGTATAGCACATCATCTCGTTGACAATATAGTATAACACACCATCTCACTAACAATGGTCACCAATTACTGACAATAAAGTATACACATCATCTCACTAACAATATAGTATAACACATCATCTCAATGACAATGATACATCATCTCACTGACAATATATCATAACACATCATCTCACTAACAATGGTCACCAACTTGCTGACAATAAAGTATACACATCATTTCACTGACAATGGTACACCATCTCACTGACAATAGAGTATAACACATCATCTCACTAACAATGGTCACCATCTCACTGACAATATAGTATGGTACACTATCTCACGGACAATGGTACACATCTCACTTGCAATATAGTATGGTACACCATCTAACTCACAATAAAGTATGGTAACCATCTCACTGACAAGATAGTATGATACACCATATCACTGACAAGATAGTTTGGTAAACCATCTAACTCACAATATAGTACGGTACACCATCTTCCTGACAATATAGTATGACAAGAAAGCCTAAATAAACCTATATTATATCTCTCCGTGAGTAAGGTTTCTCTTTGATCATAAAGCTTGTAAGATAATAATAAATTAAAATTAGTCTTGGTCACACAGTTCTCTATACCTCACGGGAAATATATGTGCTACATATATATCACCACAACCTGTATGTCTTGTTTAGTTCATTAGTACAAAAGTATGACAAAAAATCTATTATTTTCGTTTACATATTATTAATTAAATATACTGAATATTATGCAGAAAAAGATTGAGTTCTTCTTCTGCGTCTTTCTTTACTAAATATTGAATGGTGTGCACTCAAGCAGAAAAACCTGTAACTTTATGTCTAAAATGAGTTTAACTAAATATCAACATATAAAAAACAACCCTGGGTGTATGATAAATGAAGAGAAAATGAATGACTTCTAAATTTTTACTCGTAGCAACGAAACATACAGTCTAAATTTGTATCTATTGTATTCGTATCGTATTCATGAAATGTTAATTAAACACTAAATATTCGTTTTAATAAACCAGTATTTTTTTCTTTCATTGTCTCAATACAAAACGATGCTTGGTATATACAAAAAAAAGAGATTTCTATCCTTAGGAAATTGTGACTTAATTTACAATTTTTTGACTTTAACATTGATTGGTAAATATATCTTTTAGACTGTCACGCTTGGTAACAAACAGGCTTCGTACCAGAAAAGGATATTGGTACGTTAGGAAATACTTCTTTTAAACGCGTTTAGTTATTACGCTGGTCGCCAAGTCATGCTTGACCCCTGTTCTTCAAATATGTCAAAATTTCGGGGTGAAGTTTCGTAACTGGTCCCTGCAGACAGCCCTAAGAGAACTGTATACAGACTATACTAACTGTATACAGACTATTGTTCAGTAACTTTTAAAAGATATTTTTCTTAAAAAAAAGATAACTTAGATAAAACAGCTCGTCATATGTTTACAGGGTAAAGTAAACAATAAAGCGTTTAAATATCTAACATGTGTACCAGATTTTTATCCTCTTTGCCATTTGTAACACTCTTCAAAAAAGCCGATGGTGTCCCAAGAAAGGGGAGTGCGAAGGGGGGCAGGTTGAATAAACTTCGCCTAACAAAAAGGAGTGTGGGGATATTAATACAAAACTTAGTTAAACATAAAATTAAAATTATGCCTCAAGTGATAACAGATAGGTGTAGCTGACGATGACATTTTGACACTCAAATTACAAAAATCTAAATGTTTTTATCAATTTTTGCCGACATTTGTTTGAGAAAAAGTGATTATAATTTTGATGCTTTAGTTAATATCCATTCAGCTTTTAACCAATTTATTGAGGCTACCTTAGGAACTGAGACTTATCCCGCAAAATAGACAATATCGCCTAACTGTGTCTTGTTAGGATAGGATATTGTTGTTACGATAAGATTATATCGTGTGTTTTTATATAAACCGCTGTTGAGGGACCTAGGCAAGCCACTTTACCCGGATTTGTGGCACGGTTTTTCTGCACTAAAGCGCTCAACCTGGTTTTTAACACCGATTACCCAGCTAGTATTACCATAACCGTAAGATCCAGAAGTTATTTAAATTGATTAAATTAACTTCTTTCAGGATATTTTATACTCGAAATGCTAGATAAAGACAGCGTTAAAAACTTAATGGAAAGATAACCACATAAGTTGATATTGTCATTTTCATATCACTTAATTACCCGTAACTGATTGAATTACACTTGTCTACTTTTTTTTTTCCGAGATTGTAGCTACACTCTAATTAACAGACATTTATACACGAAATTTAATTAGTGGTCACCTGCAGAAAATAATGCAAAAATTAAATTGTTTTCTATAGAGAATTAACGAACGAAAAAACAGTGTTTTTACTAGGATTTCTATTGTCGTTGTTATTTTAGTAAGCAAGTAACGGGAAGACATGGTATAATTTACCTTCTTTTTTGTTTTTTCTAACATACTTACTGACAATATAGTATGGTACACGAAGCTTATCGCTGTCATTAGGCCATGGAAAAGATATCTCAAGGAAGATATAGAAATATACACGAATCATTGAAAAAGCCCAAAAATATCAACTTTTAAAAAGCAGACACCAGGAAGCGGATTTTCAGTAACGGCGTTTGCTAATTAGAGAAGCTATTGTATTTCCCTTTAGCCTAGTTGACAAGGAACTTTTTTACAAGGAAGCAAGCAACTCTCATTTCGATAAGAAATTACAAGATTACATTCTAACAATATAACTTCCTCAGGATATTGGTGATAAGCCAAATTAGAAGGAAGCGGAAAATAATTGAGATTTCTGTTTTAAAGCTGGCGAAGGCTCGATATGAATGTTATTATGATCAAATATGGTAATGGGATGACGACCATGGCAATTACATTACATGTTTCTCGCAGCATACACCAGCAAACTCATGGTGAGGCTCACTGGTTTCATCCGTCCCTTTTTTTAGGTGGGATTTAACTTTGAACATTTTGCAACGATATAGTTTTGTGGATTTTGCCGTATTTAAATCAATTTGCCAAGATCCGCGAAATTAAATCTGACAAAACAGTTATTTGATAGTCATCGTCTAAATGAAACTTTAGACCCATATTTTCTAAAAAACTTCATAAATTTTATTTATACTAGTCGTTAGCCCGTGGAAAATCAATGGGTTCGCCCGTCCTTTTTATACCGCATTGCGTGCTTCTCGCTATTGCGCAGCTAAGCTACCATTTTGCGTGACGGACGGACGGACGGACGTATACGCGCATTATAATATAGACTAGTCGTTACCCGTGGAAAAATTCACGGGTTCGCCCGTCCTTTATATTTACCCGTCGCAACAAAGTGGATAAAAATATATCGCATTCGATATTCGTGTTTCCGTAACATCATTTTCTAACTCAGAGGGGGTCCGCGCAGAGACAGACAGACGACGGCTATTATTATAGAGATTAGTCGGTGGCCAGTGGAAAAATCCACGAGTTCGCCCGTTCTTTTTATACTGCATTGCATGTGTTTCGCTACTTTTGGTACCATGTCGCGTCACAGACTGATAGACAGACGGACAGAAGACAGACAGACGTATAGGGGTATTATAATATAGTTTATAATATAGATGACATTTTTATTTATTCTTTTCCCATTTGCAAAATTACTTATTTTTTAACTTTAGAAAAAGTCTTTCATACAGAAAAAAAATCTTTGAGTTATTTAAAGTTAATTCGTATTTAAATCTGTAACTATGATGACACTTTTGTGAGGATTTTTGCAGCAATTGTCGTGAAACATTTTTTGTCGTTTAATGTTATTCCGCATATGTTCCCAATACATTTGTGGTTATTGTATCAAAGTTGAGGAGCAGTTGTAAAAAGTTCTTTTTTGCTAAATCCGCAAAGATTCGCAAATTCACACAGTTTAAACGTCACGAAATTAAGCACCCCTAATGAAGCTTTAAATTATCTGTATAGCATAAATTGGGCAAATGTCCATCGTTTTGCAGGATAGCTTCAAGTCTTTAAAACATTGCTATCGATGTGAATTATCTCAATATAAAAATTACATATACGTCTATATTGCTTGCACAATTTTCCTCACATGGCATTGATGGAACTACGTCAGCAGTAAAGACACTTGCTAAAAATTTCCGTACTCTGCACAGACATCATTACTTCCAATTAAGAAGGGAATTCCCTAACGCTCGATTGCACTGGACAACTATTTAGAGGTGTTTAACCACACGACTGCACTGGACAAATATTTAGAGGTATTTAACCACACGATTGCACTGGACAAGTATTTAGAGGTGTTTAATCACTCGATCGCAGTGGACAAGTTTTTGGAGGTGTTTAATCACACGATTGCACTGGACAAGTATTTAGAGGTATTTAACCACACGATTGCACTGGACAAGTACTTAGAGGTATTTAACCACAGGATTGCACTGGACAACTATTTAGAGGTGTTTAACCACACGATTGCACTGGACAAGTATTTAGAGGTATTTAACCACAGGATTGCACTGGACATGTAATCAGAGGTGTTTAATCACTCGATTGCACCGGGCGAGCATTTTGATATATTTAACAACTGGATCGCACCAGGCGAGTATTTAGAAATATTTAGCCACTCGACGAGTATTTAGAGGTATGTAACCACTCGATCGCACCAGATAAGTATTTGAAGATATTTAACCATTTAATCGCATCGGATAAGTATTCAGAAATATTTAACCACTTGATCGAACCGGACGAGTATTTAGAGATATTTAACAACTGGATCGCACAGGGCGAGTATTTAACCACTCGATCCTACCGGACGAGTATTTAGAGGTATTTAACCTCAATCGCAACACACGAGTAATTAGAAATATTTAACCACTCGATCACACAACTCGCGGGGTTTAATCGATCAATTCGTTAATCAAAGAGTGAAAGTAATATTTTTATTTCACCAATTACCAAGTTTACTGCAGTAGCTTTGTACTTGAATTTTTATTATTCTATGTCTTATACCAAATAGGCTAAACGATTTGAAGAGAGGCAAATTTCTTGATCACTTTAATTTCATAGGCCTGTTAATGCTCGCCATCTTCTGACATGACAATGAAATAAATGTCCACCTCTGATATACTGGAAGCCGCTGTGTGAACCCTGCCAATAGGCGATTGAAGGCGATCGAAGTGTGCATTCGGCAAAATAAAGGTAGGGGTATACTTTATTTTTTACAACATCTAAAATACGTTCACAATATTATGTTTTGACTTCATTTCTTTTTCTTTTCCTATAAACTTTTTATTAAGATCAGAAACCAGATTCATAACTAAATTTGCACGATTGATAAGATACATTGAAATACTTTAATTAAATTTCGTCACATATAAGTTTTTAAGAATATATTTGTTTGGACTAATCGCATATTACTACTTTCGGCTAAAACTTTAATTCTTGTAATTAGTTTCTGGTTCGTTTTTGATAGATTTCTAGGTCAACAGTGCTTGGAAATCGATCCAACACAAAAGTAAATGCCGTTGCGATGTTTTGACTTACGATAACCCCTTCATAGTTTTTTCACGTGGATAATTAGGTTTATTTAATCTAAAAGGAAGCACACTTGAAGGAATGTTTTTTCATATGCTGATATTTGGCCGTGTTTCATTGTTATTCTGAAGTGTTTGTTTTTCTATTGTATACAAAAATGAAGAAAAGTGTTTTAAAATTTAACGTGAACAAAAACACGCAAATGTCATGCGGCGAGATGCAGCGCCAGAGGGATCTGCATTTTCAATGTGAATTATGGTTTAGATTAGAAGCTACCTGATCAAGGAAGCGTTCTTCTGAATTTGTGACTGTATTTGCGTAATAAAAATTTAAATTCGTAGTCAGTAAAATTAACTCGACGCCGTATCAAGCAGATTGGATATAATTTTTCACCAACAAATACAAGGAAGCGAATATCATTCTCACTCTAGTGAACAATACAACTTCCGTTGGCTGCACAATAACATCAGAAGGAAGCGAATTTCGGTTTCAGATTTTTGTTTTTAAGTTAATAAAAGTTGAAATATATTTTTTAATAAAATATCCTATTAAAAAACGAATTAATTGTTCATTGACGAACATACTGTGATGTCATCCGTTTGTTACTACTGCTGACAATTTATTGTTAAGGAATCTGTGTATTTTTACAATAGCGAGTAAGATATATAAACAGACAGAGTAATTTTCTACTTTAAATGGATAAAAGGAAAATCTAATTGTTTTTTAGAAAATAAATAACTTTCACAATGACCTTGTCTCTTCACTGGACTTTGGTGTCACCAACCAGTCTTAAGATCGATTGATTAACTAAGACAAATGTAACTGAAGCTTCATTAGAAAAATGTTTGGTTTGTTAAGGACACATGTTAAACAGGGTTAAAATTTTAAAAACAAATGATATTTCCGGCAAGTAAATTACAGTGTCACACCCTTTTCTAAGCTGGTGCAAATCATGCTCCTCCCCAGAGCTTTTTGAGATACACCTTTCGAGGTTTATTTCAAAGAGGGCTGAGAAGGAGAATGCATGCAATCATAATGCAGTGGCTTATTAATTTTAAAAATGTTTATGATAAAATCATCTTAGATAAACACAAAAATACCAGTCTCTTTGCAACTATCACCATTCACAGACGAAAAAAACACTATATTATTGCCCATTCTTATCAATAGCAAATTTTTATCGATCATTGTATTGTAGTATTAGCTAGTGCGATGGAGAAAAAGATTTGTTTCAGAAGAAGATTCTTTGTAAGGCATTGTCCACTGGATGTCAGATGTTCTTTATTTTCTAAGAAGAAAGTGACTTCCTTTTGGAAAACAATTGCTTCCTCTTAGCTTGTTTATAAAGGGCAAATTACACGCGGAAGTCTTACGAGTTTCAGTTCGATTTCTTTATCTTGTAAAGAATAGAGGAAATAAATAGGAAAGATTTAATTTTCAAAAGCTTCGTTATCGTAAGGTTGTGCAAGATTTCGGGACTATTTGGTTTTTCATACAATGTACAGCAACCCTCAATGCAGATGTCATCTTACAAAAGGCTTTCAACCATTTTTATCCCTGGTGAGTATTTTAGTTTTTGTCGAAATGTTTTTATGATTCGAATTGACACAAAATTTGGTTTTGAATTCGGATCATTTGCAAATAACGACTGAGGTATTGTTCATTTCAAACGAAATGCCTTTTTTTAGAGGGTTTGTCATTAAACTTTCCTCTGTACGGGATTATAGACTGATTTATAGTACAGTTATAGCGCGTGTTTGTTATAAAAACTTAAGAAGTTCACCTTCTCTCCCTTCCTTCATATCAGTGACCATAACAACGACCGTTTTTACATTGAAAGTCAAAAACCGTTGATGTTTTTGCTACTTTTTCGCGTTTTAGAAATTCCATGCTGGATTCAATTGTACTTTATTATATTGCCAATTTAGTTTTTGTTATGTTTTTAGGTTTTTGCATACTTCTGTCAGTAAAAGTTTAAAATAACAATAAAAAAAGCGCACAATATGACTTTTATAAAAAAAAATTGGAGGTAGTGAGTACAGATATATATAGCCTCTTACAAGGATTGAATTTAACACTTCTAGACTTGATTATGCGCAGTTGTTGATGTTTGCAGCTAATCCTTTTTTAGGTAGATTGAAATTTTTGCCCTTCCTTTTGCCGGCATCAACATTCCTAATCTTGCCCTAAATGCTTCATTTAAGTAGAATATCTACTGTTGTTTTGTAATAATTCTTCTCCAAGATTGTAAAAATGTTCTAAGATGGTTCCGACTAGATGAGTATAAACAGGTACTGAAGTAAAAAAGAGTCTAGATGCCTGAAGCAAGAAAAGTATTAGAATGCAACAATCCTGGCTGAATAACATTTTTGGACAAAAATATATGGATAATTAAGATTATTTTGGTTATTTTTGTTAAATTATACACCATTAACCAGCTAGTATTCTTCACTCAGTAGTTTCCACAACTTTCACTCCTTTTAGATATATAGGTTAAATAAGCAACATTGTTAACTTATCCACGCTCTAACAAGTGTGTAACTGCCACAAAAGCATCAAAATTTAGAAAAAGTTGCAACAAGCCATCTCTGTTGCTACTTAGAAATTCTGGTACATAACCTGTCAATAACAAATCATCATTTCACAAAATTTACCTGTTTCGTATTTATATAGAAAGTTACGTTAATGAATAACATAACTCTATAAAAATAAAATTTCCAATAAGGCTTTCTTAGTCGCTGCTCCTAGCATTCAGTATCTAACATGCGCTATATAGTTTTCTTCTTGCTGCGTATTTTAGCAGCCTTAGAAGATGAGACAAGTCAATTTCAAACCATTTTTTCATTAACCAGTGATGCGCGCTAATTTTTAAACGCTGGTAGCCTCGGCTAATTTTTAATCCTCACCGAAGTTTCGCAAAATGCTTTTCCAGCAATTTGTGCTTTAAGTTATTTAATACTTAATATTTTAATTACTTGTTACTTATAAAAGTCTTATTATTGAATTAAAAGCTTGAGTATCTTAATAGACATATTCATAAAAAAAACTGCGCTAATTTGCTAATCTCTTTATGCCTTAAAGCATTTAATTACTTCTAGCCGTAAGTAAAAATGCTTTTGATAAAAGAAAACCAGTAGCTCTTAACGCAAGATAAAACGTACAGTGTTAGAGAAATGATATAATAGCGATTTTACCCTTTTTACTTTGTTGCTGATGTGTATTTATCTTGTCCCATGTCTTCCTTCTCATTTCTTTCACCCTGCTTAACATGGCGGCTAAAGTACTCAAAGGTTCTTGGTAATCTTTCTTAAGTTTTTAAGCTGCAGTAACGATTCTATTTATTAGTGTTCTTACCTTGTAGAACCTTTATTTAAGCTTACATTTACTCTTCAATGGTCTTTTGAATGGGATTTTTTTTTGATCGTGATGGTTTCTTAAGGCAGATTTCCATTTCCAAGTTTTTTGACGGGAACGGGAAAATGATTACGTGAGCATGCGCAGTTCACTTTTTTTGCTTTCCCACGTGAAAATTTTCCTGTCCTTTCTGTCCCGGGAAAAAGTTGAATCGAATCCAACTTTTTTCCGAGAGCTGGCAGGATAGGAAGATCCTGTTATTTTTGCAAACTCAGAAAAACATTCGATTCAAGATGGCGTTGCAGTACGAGTACGAAGATGATAATTTCATAGATAATTACAACTCAACCTTCGTTCAAGAAAGCGAACAATAGTAGCGTGGTATTTCCCAATAGTGATTTAATAGTAATACCAGTCAAATCCAGGATGCAACCAGTGTAAATGTGTTGAAAGAATCGAAAGAAAAATGAAGAAAAAAATTGGGAAGTCGAACTAATCAAGAAAGTGAGAAACTATCCCGATCCTAAAAAGTTGCCAGACTCATATTTTTTTATTATATATTTTTTTATATTTATTTCTTTCCTTTTTTAAGTAACAACAATAATAAATACAAAGTTCTTCGGCTCAACTTTTGAAGAAAAGCTGCCATATTTGTTTCGTTTTTTAATTTTTTCCCTTGCGTTTTTGTTTCATTTGAAGTTAATTTTTTTCCGTTCCCGTCTGTTTATTTTCCGTTCCCGTTCCCGTCAAAAGACTTCGAAGTGGAAATCCGCCTCTACAGTAAGAAAATCCTATTTCATGATGGGACTTCTTAGTTAAGAGAGGAGATTTTGAACTTCGTAACGATAACGATTCCTTCTTATTATGTTCGTCTCTGATAAAATCGACGCTCTGTGAAACAATGACATGCAGTAAACCTGCTAAAGTTAATTTTGGATTTTTGTCACTTGATTAAATTAATACTTCGTTGCCAAATAAAAGGCTGTTAAAGTGTAAGCACATATATAACCCGAGATCTACAAAGTTCTCTGAAACTCCCATAAAACGCAAAATGATTTTCTCTTCACGCGTAAAATGTTTTCTCACGTATGATTTATGTTGATTAGGTTTACACAAACGAATCGTTATACAAGACCTGCGATAGACTACAGATGCTGTCGTTTGGTGACAGTCTTATGCCAGGCTTGTTTAATTCACTACCTTCAGTAATATACGTCAGTGGTTTCATTAGAAAATTGAAAAACTGTGTCTGAAACCTTAAGATTAAAATCTAAACTGCCTTACATTAAATGGCAATTGATTAAAGAGTAAACAAAGAGTAACAAGTAAACAAACAAAATTAGATCAAAATATACAGGAAATTAAAACAAGGCTTGTGAAACTAGCGCTCGTCAGAATAATCACGATTCACTCTAGTTAAGATAACACCATTTATAGCTTCCCTTATTTGGTTAGGTTTAGCCGTCCTGGTGAAACTTAAGATTGCTTATAATATTAAGACAGGATTTTACTTCGCAAATTGCAAAACCTAGGAATCTCCCTGTATTGTAATCCTTGTAATCCCCTGTATTGTAATCAAAATATTTACTTGTTTTATCTGCCAAACGATTTGCTTTTCCAGGTAGGTCTATATATTAATATCGATAGAATAATCTAAACCGATTTTGAAAATACGTTCAGCTATTTCTTGTAGCTGGGATTTTGCACTACTTGATTTTGTTATTTTAGTAGCTCCGAAATTGTTTGATTTCCTATTAATAATTTTTCCTTTTAATATGATTTTAAATGTTTCTGATGTAAACAGAATTAAAATACAGAATAAAAATAAATGACTCCACTCACTAAATTTAATTCTCGAACAGCGTCAAGTCTTGAAGAGATTACGCAGGCTCTTTTTTTCGGTTGAACAAAGTGATTAAGAAAATAATCCTAAAAATCAACTTGTTGATTACATTGAGTTGTTGATTACAACAACGAGGAGTTTTTTTGTGATGTTGTTTTGATTTTACAGAACGAATTAAAAGCCGAGTTTTTTTTAATTCGATAGTTACATTACATTAACTTGCAATCTTTTTGCGCCCCAATCAAGCACAAATATACAGCAGCGTGTCATAAGGACGAAAGAACGCCCATTTGATTTTACACTGTTTTGGACGCTTTAAAGGGCGGGGTAATTGTATTTTTATACTTGCTCAGGAATATATGCCTCACAATATTAGTATTATTTTTTTTTTGATGAAAAACCACTGTGATAAATTTATAAGGAAATATGGTCATGTTGGCGCTCCATAGAATATGTCTATGACAATGGTTTAATTCAACCGCAACCTTTCAGCCTTCTTCAAAAGTAGTTAACTATTGCTGCAATCAATTAATTGCAATATTTCCAGTTTTACTGACTTGACCACATGGCCAAAAATAAAATGACGCTTTTATTTTACACACTACTTGTATATCAATTCTCAAGTTGTGTGTGTCTCTAATAGGAAAAGGGAATGTGTTTTTTTTTAAAAATTATCTTGTTTATTGTATGTTTTGCGTCTTAATTTTTAAATTTTATTATACAAAAGTCACTGGTATTTAACTTTTATTGTCCCATTAAAGCACATGGAACAATCTGCTGTCTATTTTATTCACTAATTTTTGAGTAAAAGTAAAGAGCATTGAAGTTATCAGCTAGTCATAATGAGTATGTACCAACAGCTTCCTCTCCAGGGCTCTTTTTCTATTTCTGACAATTTCGGCTCGCCGTCCGAGATTATCTAAAAAAGAGGAAAATAGCTCCCGGAACGAAGTTAGTGTGACAAGTCACTAAATACAATACTACATTACTGAAAATGATAAATAAGTGAATCACTTAATTTGAGACGATTTCTTTGTATCAATTTGAATTATTGAACTGAAGGAAGTTGATGAAGCAAGCGTTTTTATTAGCTTATATTCATATCAGGGTTGATGCTGAAAACAATTTTAAGATACGTATAGACGTAGGCTAGCTGTATTTCCTTTGTGCAACTAAATGTCGACTTTGTTGCAAACATTATTCCTCCCACCATTTAAGAATCCTTGCTTTCTTCTAATCTAGGTTTGTTCTTATCTGACTCTTTGCGTATTAATTGCTATCTCTGAACTGTGGGCAAATAGCATTGTCTCAAAAGCTCTCTATTGAATACAGCTCTGTGATGGTTCAAACTTGTGTCACGATAGCCAAAAGAAGGAAACAGTACATATGATTGGTTAGCTGGTACACCAGCTCCTTTTGTGCATTATTCGCTGATATCTCGTTGTTACATGTTAGCCTTTGTGGTATATCGCAAGGAGGTAGTATCCTTGCTTAGTCTACAGCCAATTCTGGGAAGATATTATCAGATTAATAACACAGGACAATTGCCCGAGAAGCAAGAGGTTCCACTCAATTAACGTTTAGTCCAACTCAATTAGCTATCATCTTTGCAACACTTTTAGGTTCACCAGTATTCTATTCTTCCATATGTGACGTTGCCCCTTTGGAACTAAACTGTTGATGAAGCCTTAAATTAATTGTGCTGCACCTTTCACTCCTAATAATTTTATTATGAAGCCTTCATTGCATGAGAATCATTGAGATGACAAAGAAAAACATATGATAAAAATTTTTAATAATAAGCTAGATTTTCTTAGTTCCTGAGACACAATATTTTTCCCCACAAAATCAGCAACAAAGGATTAACTAAAGACTTTAAACTTGACACATAGCTCCGTTGGCATTTTATTCTAAGTTTAAATTCTCATTAATCAGGCAAATCTACGTTATGCAATGATTGTTTTTAAGCGAACTGTTCAAAAAAGTTCAAGAGTGTGAACTTTTACAATTTTGATTCAATTCATAGGTCCAAAATTTTGATCCTGTGGTCCACAAGGCTATTGCAGCACGCGTTAGAAATAAATTAAGACATTCGCCTTGCAATAAAACTTACCATAACAGTTTAAAGCATTCATTTCTGTCTATTTAAAGCGAGGTTCTCTTTCTGGAAGGTTTAACATATTTGCTGTAATGAAATAGTATGTTAGGCAGAAAAATGTTTGGTACAACAAAATATGGCTTACAAAGCGTCAAGCCAGGCCCTTGAATGATTAAAAATTTGCATCACATGACATACTTTGCGAACAATAGGGTCATTCCCATTCTTGAAAAACCAGTAATTAAATCAAATCCATGATCATACTATGATCTGAAAGTGGCGGATAAGATCTTTCGTGCCGAGATTCTAAATTTGTTTTGAGGAAGTTTAACTTCTAATTGATATAAATAGGATGGATTGAGAGATGTAAATCACAGTTCATTTTATGTTAAAAAGGTAAAGCAAAGCTGCTGGTCAGTGCACTATAATGGAACCGGTAAGAAGCATATCTCGTAATACTTCTATGTTCTTTTCTGCTAATATAAATAACTAATTCTAAAACTCGTTTCACGAAGTGATATTCAATTTTGTGTTACATGCAACAAAAAAGGTTGCGTCCTGCGAGATAAAAAATGGACGAGAAACAGTATTTATAATTATCTGAAATAAGATATGTTTGATATAAGTAATGTAGTTTTGCAATACTTCTTTACAATAATAGTCATATCTTTTCCGTTTGTGTGTCAAAAGCCAGCAATACTAAGGACCCACAAATAGTGACGTCCGAAATGCGTACCACATTTTAACCAGTGGTAAGTTCCACAAGCGTAATGAGCTAAAGTTTTAATGTTTCTTTAAAACTATTAGAGTTTGTATTTTCTTATAATTTTATTGCATTACTAAATTAAAGAATACACAAGGAAAAGGCTATCCCATGTATAAGTCTCTATCAGGTAATTCGCGGTTACAGGAAAACTTCATATCGTAGCGTATTTCATAAAGCCAGCGAGTCAACTACCTAACCAGCGCCTTTGTTAGAATTAATTTTATTAAACCCTTTACAGAAAAATTTAATATCTTTGTACAACCGCACGAGGAGTTTTGCAATCCGCGTTTCTTTTATGTTCTCACGATAGGCATACCCATATAATCGATAGTATAAATTGCATAATTGCAAATAATGCTGGCAAGAAATAAATAAGAAGTAAAAAAGAAGCCAAAAAACGACCTTCATTGATCTGCTTGTTCTATATCAGCTTTAAATATATTATTTTTGCTATTTCGTTAACTCCTTGTCCTTTATTTGTACTCACTGCTATTATATATTTACGCTCTGTTTTAGCACCAAATTTTCAAAACACAACGGATTTAACCTCGTGAATGTAAACTCTGCTTTGAATGAATGTGGTGTTAAAATTGCACCCGAAGTTCTTTCAAATCTCTACTTTCAGTACATCCTCAACCGTTATCTTGTACTTAATTATCGTCTCACTCAATAACCTAATTAAAATACAATTGAAACTTTTTCTTTCACTGTTCTTTTAATTTCTTTAATTATTATTCTGTTCATTTGAATATTCTAATACCTAATTGTTGTTGTCAGAGAAGTCAATAATTGGGAATGTAACGTACATGTTTTTGCCTACATGTACATAGAGTAAAAAAACAACAAGAACAACAGAGGTGTATATAGATTAGACCTGTCGTTATCTTTAAAAAAAAAAAGGAAAGGCAAATATTATTGTTTTAGTGTAGAAAAATAACAAAGGCTATATTTTTTTTATCCTTTTTCCTCTAACCCTTGCAGATGCTATGTTTATCACATATACCACGCATTGATAACGCGCATTGTCTTATAATTTAGGGAAAAGGTATCGCATGACGACGCATTAATACACCTCCGAGTTTAGAAAAGTGCTCATTGTTTTCGTTTCATAATCTCTCCATGGGCTCGACCATTTCTATGAGGAGAAATTACAGACTCATTTTTTAGAGAAAGTGTATAATCACTTGTTTTATTTTTTTTACTAAATTCGATTAAGCGTAATGTTATTAACCCACTCTGTTATTACACCCACATACTTTTAACATTGTAACCCATTCGGAAGGCAAAGAAAAATAATTCTTTCGTAATAAGATTTTTTTTCATAAGAATTCTGATAACTAATTACAAAGTTAGGTGCAAATTCCACATGTTTTTCTGCATTGTTCATCAACCCATTTGCGCAATGCGTCTGTCTTTGGACGCGAGCAATAATCTTTATATCTCGCACACTGATCTTGGTAATCGATGCAGGATGGCACTTTAAGAAAAAATAGAAAATATTGAAGAAAAAGAATATTGAAGAATTATGCAGATAAAGAAAATGATAATATAAATATGAAGTACAGATCAACTTTGCGGTATGCTTTTGGATATTAATTAAAACAGGGACTTTATATTAATTTTTGGAGATTCTTTGTTGTAGAAAACATTTAATTCGCAGAAAATAATTATGAAGCATGTTTAGGTAAAATAAGAAAAAGAGACACAAAAATAAAAGATTATGCTTACTTGTTGGACCACCTGTGACAGGATTGTTCCCTAGAAATAAAATAAAACGTTATAAGAATAAAAAAATAATATATAATAGCTAAAATAACAAAAACAAATAAACATTTCCGAGACAACATTAACTAAATTTATTCAGATGTATGTTAGAGCATGCAGGTGGAAAAACCTCCATGGTTAAAAAAAAAAAAAAAAATAAAAATAAATAATACCAATTGATTGGAGAACTCTGTCAGAGCTATAAATCATCTCATAAAAAATAATAATAATCTATATTATAATGCCCGTATACGTGTGTCCGTCCGTCCGTCTGTCTGTCACGCAAAATGGTAGCTTAGCTGCGACGGGCGAACCCGTGGATTTTTCCACAGGCTAACAAATAGTAATAATAAAACTCCAAAAAATCTACCATTGCATTTGTACAGCAATCTGATCTGCTTAATATCAAGTGCGCTCAATCCAACATTCGAGCGATCATCATTTAATAGATGTTGTAATTTCGGGTCCTTTGTTTTTATCGTAAATCTATTTCTAGAGGTGAAAGAACTTTGTGAGTAGTGCATGATGGATCTAAATAAAGAGTTGAAAATACCATCAAAAAGTAACCATGGTGGACATTGCACCAAATATTTTGCAGGTGAAAGAAATCTGCTTTTGAAGCTGGTAACAAATATAAAACTAAAAAAGGGTAATAAATAACTCATTTTTACCAAATCAGCTCCTTCCCCAGTGTATCGGAAGTGGAATAAGTTGTAAACAAGTGACACCCTCATGTAAAGACAATTTGCTTTCCTACCTTAAATCGTAATCTACTCCAAGACTGTCGATTTTATCACGCCCGTATTTTCTAAAATTGTTTCGTGCACCTAAAATATTTCAAGAAACCTGCCAACAGAAGGGATAACATATTTATATAAGGAATATAGTTTCACTAATGAGTAATTTCTTGTTCCTTAAAATTAGAAACCGCATAAGCGAAAGGCTTATTTCGCGATGTTTTGGCCTTGTAACAGTTTCTATTACCGAAATCTGACCAAATTATGCTTAAATAGAATTATTTATTTTTAACACTTCAACAGTTAACAAAACATTTTTACTTTGAGGAACATTTTCCCAAACGATAGTGATGTAATTATCTCTATCTGGTCGACTTTGTTCATGCCAGAAACCTAAATATACAAGTCATATCTCAAAAGCACTTATATTTATATGGATATAAATATTATGGCCAATGTGTAGCTAATCACCTTGTTTTTCAATCATTTTTTTTTTATCGCAAGGCTGCGTTAATTTAGTGAAAAAAAATCTTTTTAGTGAAGAATTTTTATCTCAAAAAATGTCCCTTCACACCACATTCTTTTGGTTTCCCGTTATAAGCGAAATATTTTTAATAACTGCTTCAACATACCCAGGGCATGCATAACCTCGTGAACTATAACATCTCTTTTGTAACAGCCTCGATTTGGATCTAACGACACCTTTCGAACTCCACCGTTTGGTCCAATATGAGAGGAACACCTAGAGAAACAGTGAATTATATAGGTCTTTCTTGATTTGAAAAAAGTGGGAAAGATGTATTTGATGCCTGGTAATGTTGCTTTTGTGGGCAAGCCGAAAATAGCTAGGCTACGAATTGCACTAAGGGCTTCTATTCAGTGCATTTATGCATTCAGGACAGGTAACACATTGTGAAAGTCACTAAAACGGAGAAAATCATATAACATTTCTAGACTATTATCAAAACTATTATCTACTTATTATATATAACAATGACTGAAATGTGTTAAAATTACATTCACTCACCCGAACCCTTTGTGGAAGTAGATATATTGATGATGGTAGGGTTGTCTTTTGATGAATCTTATACATGTATGTTCCTTGTAATGCTGAACAGCTTGGCGAAACCCTTCTTGGATTTTAGCGTTAGCTTCTATTGTAGAGAATAAATAAAAAATACTGCGTAATGGTTTTGCTTTACAGAGAAAAGGTTTTTATTGACTAGAAAAGAAATAAAAGCATCGTTCATAAGACCTTTGTTTTAAATAACAAGATATAATGCTGTTTAAAAATTTGATTAAAGGTTTAAATTTTTTTTTCTTGCCCACCTATAAGACTATGAGAAATTTGTCCCAAATTTCAACTTTCTAGATTGTCTAAAAGCACAGCAGTCATTATTAGAATAATCTACGGATTCGCCTGCCCATTATTTACCGCATTTCGTGAGTGCTACTGCAGTAAGATTCTGCGCAGAGACACGCACACGACGGCTATTATTATGAAGACTAGCCGTTAAACCGTGGAAAAATCCACGCGGCCGCCCGTCCTTTATATATCGCATTTCGTGTTTCTGTAAAAGGACGCGCCTTTTGTGGATACACAGACAGACGAACGCTATTATTTAAGAGATGGCAATTTGAAATTGCTTCAAAGAAGACCAAAATTTATCAATAAATTGTAACAAACTGCAAAGTAGACTTTTCCTGTTCGAGTTTTTTGTTATTACTATATCTTTCTTTGGAAAGGTTCGACCCCTCATTGACTGGTTAGTCTATCAATTTCAGATCAAATATGTATTTTTAATTATGGAACAAAAACACATTGAAAGAAGCGTCGGACAACAGTCTCACAGCAGTCGCATAATTTTTTTTTTAAAACCCACGACAGTTGCACAGTTAAAGTGTTGTACTACTAGCATGGAGTTTATTGGAAACCATTAAATGTTATGTATTCTTTAGTTAATTCTATTATCCTTACTTAAAACAAGTTCTCATAATAAGGTAAGTTGGAACACGTTCATGATAATGCAGTTTTACGTAAGACAAAAACTTGTTGTTTTAGAAACATGAATTTGGTAATGTTTTGAGGAAAAAAAGAAAGAGACTACCACAGAAAGCGGATGTTTACAAAAATCTTTTTGCTACATGAAAAATGATGCGGTCTGCAGCATTCTTTCAAATTAAATATTTAATTTGATCTACAAGATGACTTTATTCAAAAAGTAGAACCAACACCTATATAACTTAAAACGCTGAAACCTTCTTTTACGTTTTATACAGACTGAATTATCTAGAATAGAATTGGAATGAAATCACAATTATTTTGTTTTTCTATGGGTTTTCTTGGCACTAAAACATGTTTGGTTTCTGCTCTCTCATCTGTCCCTTGTAATCGCGAAAGTGTTAAACAGAAGCGGAAAACTTTAGAATCGAAACAGGAATTGTGGGGCATTGTGGGTCACGTTTACAGCGCAAATGATCCACCAATTAAAAGTTAAAGGACAGCATCTTTTGGCATATGTACTCGATCTGCTCTGGAGTAAATCCACAGGAAATGAGAAAAACAAACTTGTAAGTATGAACGAAATTAGGACACTCTGTTTAATAATACCTGTCTTCCGTTAGTCTCAAAATGGTACCGCGGTAGCGAGACACACGAAATGCGGTATAAAGGACGGGTGAAACCGTGGATTTATTCACGGAATGCCAACTAGTTTAGATAAGTCGGCATCACATGACAAAATCATCTGTCCGAGTTTAAACATAGCTTAGAGAATAAAATTTAGAACTGATTTACAAAGATGAGAAAGTACGTACCTTCATTCGGTAAAATAGCTTGTGTTAATAAAAACAGCGAAAAACAAGCCACCAAGAACCAATGAAAATACATCCTGCTGTCTATCTCAGACTTCTGCTTCTACAATTACTTCATGTTTACAAGGAGTAACAAATTTAAAGCAAAAATAGCTGACAATCTGATCAAATTTTAGGTTTTTTTAATTCAATAATGCAAGGTATCCTTTGAAAAGAAATAAGTATTTTTATTTGACAAGCTGCATTTAATGTCTGCTTTTAAAGAAGTGTTTGTGTTACATGAAAATGTTTTCTCATTTTATTTTTATGTTTTTTTAAAGCTGAAAAGAAATTCACTAGAAATTGACTATAGTTAGTATCTCGCCATACCTTTCGTATCGATCTACGAATGCTGAATTTGTTGCTTTAAAAAAATCAGATAGATGTACCTATCGATAGATGTACGCAGGACCTATCTTAAACAGTATTTAGTACTCGAATAGTCATCCTGTATAAATATCCAATTTAATAATTATAAAAATAATAATAATAGCATTATTTTATTGGTAAATAGAAAACAAATTTTGGATATTTTTGCAATATTATCTTTCAGGTTTTAACTTTATTTTGTTGTCAAATGTTACAAGCAACATATCTCAGCAAAAAGCACACGTTTTTCTGCAGTCTTCCTCCATCCATTTTCGAGTACCACTACCCACAGGGCTAGTACAGTAACGTGTATACTTCGAACACTGAGCATAATAATCAACACATCTTGGCTCTAAAAACGCAACATTTCCTTTATCAAGACAATTTATTATTTTTTAAATGATCTGGATTTTCTTTAAGTAAATATAAAGTAAATAATATAAAATGCATGTATGTTGAAAATGATGCTATGTGCGTGAAAAAAATTAGAGGAAACATTTAGAGAAAGACGAGCGCACTTGTGGTTAACTTATGAAAACCATCCAACGCTTTAGTAAAAGTTACTTATTGGTGAAACTTAACCAACTCCAAACACACTCTATTTTCAAATCGCTAACAATTATCGGTACCTGTCGGTTGTCCAGTCGGTGGAATGTTGCCTATAATAATAATAAAAAAAAAATTAGCATTTGATTTAATAGGTGCTCTCATAAAACTAATTGAACTCAGTTTCTATTTTCTTTGGTATTTTCTTTTGAGAAAGTTCTAGAAATGTCTTTTTTTTACTAATTGGAGTCTTCCTTTAACAACGCTACAAGGGTTTATCTTTTATGTCAATGTTACCTATGTAACAAGTGTCACATGACAGAAATATTAAGTTCTAATTACAGTTCTATTAACAAAGCCAATCCTAGAAACGTTATCACGAGGGCAAATTTAAAAATTATAAGGACATTATAATTATAAGGCATTTAAGGTCAGGTAAGGTCATATGAGACTTTAACCAAATTTTGATATTTTAAAATTATAATCTTTTTCAATGTTATTCTTGATGAGTTAGAGCATTTCTCGTATTTTTTCCCTTTTCAAAAATTCTAAAACTTCACAGGCGACCGATAAATAATCTACAAAAAAAAACAATGTTTTATATACTCTTTTACTCTTTTTATGCACTCTTTTAAATTTGCGTAGCTTTTAATTATTTAGTTATTCACAACGCACATGTGCCGCACCCTCACTTATTTTCAGTGGAACAGAAGTGCGGAAAACAATTTTCCCTACCGTTGCATTTATACATCAACCGAATTTGCTTTATGTCAAGTTCGCTGAATCCAGATTTACGATTGTAGGATTTCTTCAAGTATTTTTGGTCGGCTGGATTAATGGCTATAATTGATTTGTATTTGGTGCCACCTGTCCACGCATTTTCATCATAATGCATGATTGATCTATAGTTAACGAATGTTTAAAATACTGATTTTATGCAACAAAATGATTTGGATTGAAGGAATATGCACATTGAGTTCATCGAACCACGTGAATGGGTTCGGTTAAGCAACCGGAAAGTTTTTATGTTTGTTAACTAACGCTGCACAAAGGCTGTTAAATAATGGTAGAATAAAACCACGTAATAAAAGAATAAGCAAAACAGGTCTTATACTGCCGCTCTACTTAACCAACTTCCTCGCCCCTACCCCCGTCCTCGTCCCCGCCCATCTATGTTAAATCGCATAATATCACAGCAGATAATAGTCCGTTCTGCATACTTTATTGGGAATGACGAGTTTGCATGTGTTTTTTTTCTAAATAACTTGTTCTTTTCTGACTTACTTGATATCATACGGAACTCCCAAGCTATTCACTTTGTCGTATCCGTACTTCTTGAAATTGATTCGAGCAGCTGAAAGGTGAAGAAACTTAACAATTAATTCGCTAAGAATTTAGTTATATAATTATACACATTTGTTGGAGCACATTGATAAATTGTAGTCTTTCAAAGAAAGTAAAATCAAGTAATGGAATATAAAGTATTGTATACCAAAGACCAGTATGCAAATGTAATTTGATAAAGCAGTTAGTTACCAAACAGGTGATTTGTTTTTCAGTGGAGATTTGTTACAAGTCTCCATCCACCAGTCATGCCTCAGTGTATAGTAAACACTAATTTAAGGTCTTAAAGGGTAATTTCCACTGCTACAATATATTTTACACACTTAATTGTCCACACTTGTATATTCTTGTACAAGATATTGTACAGATATAACCACGATGTACAAAATGGACTTCAAAGGTCACAATTTTTTTAATCAAATCATTTTGATTTGTAGAAACTGGTAGAAGATTCCTATTGAATTGATTATAAGAGTTCAATATATCTTTTGTTTTCACGCATTTCAGCATTATCAAAACAAAAGTGTGAAATATTTAAATCCTTCTTGTCGTTACTACTTAACGGATACTGACTGGTTTTGATGTTGTACTGTAAAATACAAAGCCCGAGGTCAAAAGTACAGACCGCGCTTGCAAAGTCTTTGT
The DNA here is from genome assembly GCF_029227915.1 of Hydractinia symbiolongicarpus. Classification (NCBI taxonomy): domain Eukaryota; kingdom Metazoa; phylum Cnidaria; class Hydrozoa; order Anthoathecata; family Hydractiniidae; genus Hydractinia; species Hydractinia symbiolongicarpus. The sequence continues at coordinate 23,956,644 of NC_079878.1, read as the reverse complement.
AGCACTGAAAACTGCACTGAAGAATGAACGCCTAAAGGTTCATTTGCGCAAGAAATTATCAGTGGTATTATTTCTGTATTTATTTCTAGTTTCCATTTGACATGAATGTTGCAACCAATCATTACTGGAATTACCTCACGGCACTACACAATGACTATGTGAACGCTCATCAACTAATACAAGCAGTCCAACAACAGATGCAATCTCACCTCTTGGTACGTGATCCAATATTATTCGTACGTAGTTATCTCTGTCAGGTCGACTTTGTTCATGCCAAAAACCTGAATGTGAAAAAAGAAAACTTAACCATTTTAAAAACATATGCGAATAAAGGAGGATTTTGAGGATTGCCTTAAACTTGACAAGTAGCATCAACTGGGTTATACTTATGATTTGTCCTGGAAAATATTGTATTTTTTTTATCGCTGCGTTTGCTAATTTACTTTTTTACATTCAATTATTTTGGGCCGGAATGTTGTTCAGTGACTTTTCTGTTAACGGTTTGATCCAAAGTTTAGAAAATGTTGCTTATAAAAAAGGAGCGTATGCAAGCCTACGTGTCAGCAATAGCTTAAATTATGAGCAAATATAAGGAAACCAGACGGTCAGTCTCGAATTTAGCCGCCATAAGTGATTACATTGGTTGTTTCTGAGTTAGAATCGCGCATTTGGTACTTGTCAAAGGTCAATTGTCAATGTTTGCGGCGAACTTCTCCTAAATTTTGCAACGATGTGGATTATTACGTTGTAAGGACGCGCTAAAAATGTCACGAGCAAATTTTACACGCTTTCTACCTAGCCAACGTGTTCGCAAAAGCCTGCAAGCTGTGGTTTACTGACCAATTCAACTGCCCGTGTTTAAAAATAGGACGAAAAAACTGCCTTTGTTTCATTAATTTTGCCCATAATTGTTGAAATACACCGAAGACATGGAATATCTTGCGAAGTAAAAATGAATGACATTGTTTGTTTTAAAAATTACTAATACAGACAGGACGCTGAGCGTAGGATGGCAAAAATGTTTTTGTAAATATCTAAAATTAGCAGTGACAAAACACATTAGTCGAGCGTCAAGAAAACTTTGCTGTGGTCTGACGTAAGTACTTTCGACTAATTAATTCAGAAGAGTCAAATAAAGTCGTCAAAAATTTAACTTCACTATGGAATGTTACCCTTTTTTAAATTCCTTGGAATCTGTGAGAATATTTAGTAATACCTGCTTCTAAGAAGGCTTGATAACAAAAACTTAACGCCATAAACATTTCTAATTAAATATCAAGCGTTTCTTTTGGGGTAAGAAAATTATTAAATTTTGAAAATTAGTGCAAATTAGTAAATATTAAATATTGAATAAACTTTTACCTAACGCGTGCATCATTTCATGAACAATGACGCCCCATTTGTTGCATTTCTCACTCAAGTCTACGCTACGTACGCCACCATTTGCGCCCACATGAGAAGAACAACTAAAAGAGAAGTCGATATAAATTAGTAACTAAGGGTCGTAGGGTCTTTAACCGGGTTCGTAAGTCTTTAATTTTATAAATACTTCAATACCCGCCCTTCTTGAACAGCATATATTGTCGTTCATAGGTTCTATTTTTGAATCGTAGACATGTGTGTTTCTCATAATGTGCTATGGCTAAACGAACACCTTCCTGAATCTTTGGATCTTTCGCTTAAAGTGAAATGATTTATCGGATGAATAAAAAACAAAAAAACACAGATAAAGCAGAATAGCGAAATAGCAAAACAAAACCCTCGATTCAACTGTTAGTTATCTTACCAAATTCGCTGCTGAAGGCATATGGTATGGTATGCGGCCAAATTTTTCCACTTGTAGCAGCGTAGAGGTTTTTACCATTCAAAATTGCTTCTCTCTGATCAGGATCTAATTTGATATCACCTTCGAATAAATTTAGATCTGTAAATAAAAAAAAATAATAAAAAGAATTTTATAACAATAGAAAAAGATTTACAAAGAAATCTATACTGTTTGGTGTGTGAATGAGTAACTTTTCTTAATGTCTCTAATAAATTTTGATATTTATAATTAAACACGCTTCAAATCGAGGCATTAAATTTTTATACCGCCTACACCTTCAGCGAAATTAGACGCTAATTGAGTTTTTAGTGGCAAACAAATGATTAAAATGGTTGTCATATGCGTCATGGATTGTTTAAATTGACTTTACTTGTTGCTCCTACCTTCGTTGGGGAGCATCCCCTTTGAGAAAGTTACACATAAGATAAAGCATACGGATATCTGATGTGAGAACGCCATTTTTTGTGCATAGCATTCAAAACTGTCACATATGATAAAACAGGTTTTTTAGAATTATGATTTTTTTGACGCTGGACAAATAAAAAAAGGCAGAAGTTCGCGATTTTTTTTATGTTTCTCAGGACAGCTGATTTTTATTAATCTAGATCCCAGGACCTGCTGTTTTTCATATGTGATGGTGAGACGTTCGTCAGGTGAGGTGAGAGATAAAAAGGCTGGGGACAATGTTGGATTTTCATAAAAATAATTCTTTAATTTAGCATAAAATTTGCTCAGATGTTTCAAAAGTCATGCAATTATGCAAACAATTTACAAAAATTTTCTAACTTTTCTCAGTCACGAAGTTATGAGAGGCGCATTAGTTAACTGAATATAATATTGTGATAACGACTCCATTGAATGTTAGTTCAATTTTCTTGCTAATTGGATCAACTTAAGAAAATGCTTTACTCATGTTTATTTTGTGCAACAAATGACGTCATTTTGCTCTTCTCTTGGAACTAGTGCAGAAGATTTTGTAATAAAACGAGAGTTAAGCAACATCGTGCCCAAACCCCTTAGGGCTCTTTTCCTTCTTTCTACTTTTTCCGCTAAAGCACAAAAAGCTTACGAGTGCGCGTGCACTAACAAAAAAGCTTGTGAGCTTTTTTATGTGCAGCCTTAGTAAATAATTTCGACATTGAAATTATAATACGTAGAGTTTTGTCAACAGAATTTAAAAGGCTGGGAATGTAACAGTCTCTCTTCAAATAAAATTATGGAATTACTTGAAAAATTTTGAAATTTTCAATGGCGCATGCGTGTGGTACATTGGTGACTTAGGATTGTCAGTTTTTATTTCTCAGTAACCTGAACGAATTTGATTATTCCTTTATCAAAAAATGAATTTTAAATATGCAAGGTATTTTACCCTAAAAAGGAACATTGTTTTTTTTAATTTTGTTTTAAAAAACCTTGTTCTTCTCCGAACATGGCCATTACGTTAATTACGTTAATTGAATAACACTGTGTTGTTTGTTCATAAGGAAAATAATCTGTTATAATTCCCTTTCACACAAAAATGCTTTTAATGGTGTCAAATAAATAGCGAAACATTTGTTCACAAAATTTTCAAAACACTACAGTAACTTAATACTAATACAATATACAAACAAGAATGGCTATCTAAGCCCTGTATATTATAATATATACTCTCTGTCTGTGTGTGAGTGAGTCAATTTAAAAACTGGGGGTTTCGGAAACGCCATTATATTCGCAATTATAGTAACAACCCCTGCCCACATAAATTTCAATACTTTATGCAAACCGGCGCCAAGGCGCGAGATACCACTGCGGGAAATATGTACAGCGGGTGATCCTTTGTGGGATTTTCCACAAACTATCCACCAGTACACTAAAAAAATTCAGATACGAAAGAGTCTGTGTGTATTGTTTCATACTCTGTCACTGATTTTTAATTCATTCAAAGTTGCACTGGGAAAAATCTTAAAACGTTATGACGTCATGTTTTATAAAGTGAACGAAAGTAATAGTGGATTACAAAAGATAATTTTTTCTTGTTGCGGTTTCATAAAGACAAAAAGTAAACAAAGAAATTACACTTAATTAGCTTGCTTCGATAAAATAGGAAGCGAAACAAATGTTTTTTGTGATAAAAGGGTTTATAAATGCTGCATTTGTTATAATACCTTCTCGAAGTTTTATATTCTGGTTGTGGAAGAGATCTAACTGGTTGTAGAAGAAATTTATTTCTGAATTTTTTATACAAGTACACTTGATAAGATAAAGTATGTTCTTATTTTCTACTTCACTTTGCGATATTTTTTATACGAATCAGAGAACTGTTGTGAGTTTTACTTACATTTTATGTAGGTTTAGTTATATATGCGAGTTGAATAACGTAAGATTACTTTTTATAATATTACACATTACATAACAATAAACACAACCAAGTCTATTATTTCTAAAGTCGGTCATAACAGCTTTTTTACGTTTGATAATACAAGCCATAAACCGTGGAAAATAACCATCTTCGGCTAACAGACGAACAGATGCGGGAAGAATTTTAATATAGTTTTGAACACGGTTTTTAATGTGTCTTTTTCACACCTAACTATAAAAGAAAGTCAAATTAGTTAAATATTAACAAAATATAAAACTGTATTTATTTTTTGCTGCACCAGACGCTTATTTGAGATGAAATAGGGCGGGCTGTTTGGATCTCTAAAAATGTAAGGGCTCCCTCACTCCTGGCTTTTCAGAGCCAAAAAGTGATGAAGGAAACATCAGATTAACTCTTTAAGCACGGGCACCAGAAATAGCTACAATCAGGCAAAGCAGTCTTAACGTTGGAGCGTCATAACTCCTGAGGACATGGTTTTATGCAGCTGATTAGAAGAAAAAAAAGAGACAAAGAGCCGGGGTTCGAGGCTGGTTGTCAACTGTTAAAAGAAGGGTCCTTTTAAAAACGCTTCGCTGCATGAGCTATCATAAAAACTTGGCACAATTGGGATAAAAAAATGGGTTGATGTCATCGAGTCCAAAATGACGTCATCATATATTTCCCAAACCCGAAAATTTTGAAATAATAACTGTTCCAAACGTCTTAGATAGGCAAAATTCTTTAATAGAATAGTAAAAGGCTAAATTTAAATGAGGGTATATTTAAAGGAGAAAAATATTGGCCAATTTTATTCCGACCACCTCGTAACCGATGAGTCAACATGGCAACAGAGGTGACGTCATACCACATATTTTTTTGATTATCCTGAAGCAATATAAAAATAATAGAAAGTTACCATATTTTAGCTAAGTTATTACAAATAAGGAGTGGGTAATAAGAAAGGGAGGCTAAAAACCTACCCCCTTCTCAGCAAATTGGTCGCACATTTTTATGGATTTTTAATGATGACATTTACGACAGCGAATTAGCAAAAACGCTATATTTTTAATAAGCACCCCAAATATTGCATTGAATTTCCAACAATGGACAGCTTAGATCCATTTTGCAAGCTGTAGCTAGTAGAACCCAAACAACGCTCACTCACATATTTTTTATGATCTGTGTTCGTCATGCTATAGTTTATCAACCAGGCAACAAAGTCTACACAATTGATTCAAATTTAACAGTCTAAAAGTCTTAATTTTATTATCTATTTATCTATTTCTATATTAATTATTTGCACAAAGTGACACATGAGTAATTAGATTTTCTGACTTTTTTGAAAAAAAAAATGCAAGATGTATTAAATAACGTATATTTCTATATTTCAAACAGAACGTTAAAATTCGCTCTAGAACTAAACTAAATGAGTCAACCGTGAAATTCTAAAATAGAAGTTCAACAAAGGAGATCAACTACTCAGCTTCACTTCTTCCTTATCATCTAAAACTGATATTACAGAAGGTATTGGACACCATGAAAAAAGCAACATGCAAATAGTATTATGTTACGAATAATCCATAAAAGCGCTTCTCTTTAGACATAGCCGTCCGCCTTTCCTACTCCCATTTCCTTCTTCCATCCTTGTCTTTTCTTTGACGTCACTTTTGATTGTAGCATAAGATATATCTGTCAGCTATGCCACAAGGAAATGTAACAAAAATGACGCGTTCCTTCATGTGTGGGCTTTGTAACATTTTGCAAAAGTAGCAAGTACCTACGAAGGACAAAAAAAAGGGAGACAACTAATTACATTATCATAAGAGCAAGATGCTATTTGAGACAAAGAAAAGTAGTCTTTTTAATAATAGCCTTCGTCTGTCTGTCTGTCTGTCTGCGAAAAACGTTTCCTGTTACGAAAACACGGAATGTGTTTTATAAATGACTGGATTGTTCCACGTGTTGTCAACTAATTTTCTATATTTTACACATTCTTGGTGGTAATACGCATTTTAGTGTAATTCGTCATAAAAATAAAGACGACAAGATTCATTGTTACATTCTGTATTCAAAGCTTTCGGTAGAACTTCTACCATTTTTCATGTACAGTCGTATAAATTTAAGTTCTTTTTTGACCAAATATGGTGAAAGTACGAAAAGATTCAATGATCAGAATCAGCATACGCTCGTGGGCAGTATTCCCAGAGAAATGATCATTAAGACCTGTCAAAAAGGTACAAAGGAGATGATGATATGTTTTTGTTAAGAACAGGTTTGTTTCTATGTATCATTAAATTCTCTTTTAATTCTAATACGAGTTTATTACGTGCAGATATAATAACCGTAAAATCATCAAGGGAACGAGATGCTCAGACTTAACAGGTTAACCCGTTAAGGAGGATACGCCCATATTTGCTGAAGCTCTGACTTTTAAATGTCGGCAGGTCTTTCCATAATAAGAAGCATTGTAGCTGCTACACTTAAGAGAAGATAGACAACATCTAAAAGTTAGGACTTAGGCACTCTTTAAACCTAAAAAAGTAACATGCGAACAGGCAAATTAAAAATGACTCTAAGACTGTAACCAGGCAAAGACTTGTTAACAGAGTTGACCGAACTAGTTCTTAATTGTAAGGATAACTTTCCCCAAAAAGGTAAAAATATTCGTAATATTATTTTATCAGACTCACTCGGTAGATTTTTTGATATGTGTAGTCTATTTAAAAAATATTTAATGCATTTGTCAACATAATAACTCTGATGTTCATTCTTAGATTAGATGTTTTTGAGTTTCATAACCTCTATATGAACTAATTAAAAATTAGAGATTATGAAAAAAAAAATACTAAAAATCAAGGTATAAACTAGACCACGTTTATATTCGTCCGCTATGAAACTGTTAAAATTAGAGTAAACACCGCTAAAAGTGGGTTTTCTATAAACTGATGTAATAAAAGAACTGTCAATGCTATAATTTATACGACTGTACATTGAAAATAGTAGAAGTTCTACCGAAAGCTTCAAATACAGAGTGTAACGGTGAATCTTGTCGTTTTTATTTTCATTTAATTTGATCATGTATTTTATTTTAGTAAATCTGTCTCACACATTTACCGCATCGGTAATTCGGACGTCCTTGTTCACCTGTTAGTATGAACGAATTTCTTTCCGCCGCCTGAAATAAGGCTGCGCAGAGGCAGACGGCAATTAATACATTATCCCGCGGAAACATCTACGGATTTGCCCGTCTTTAAAACTTCCCGGTACATTGCATTTCGCAAGAATGTGGTTAAAAATATGTCATATTTTCTATGTGTTTCCGTAGCACGACTCTTGGACAGACAGACAAAATACAGATAAAATTAATATAAAAATTATGGAACAATTATCAATTATATAAAAGAATCAAAATTTTAACGGAGAGAAGAAAATTATTTTGAAATGCTATTGTCTCTTTCTCATATTTCAGAACCTCCTGAAAACTAATTGAGCGCGTCTTATAGACCAATTGTACAGAATTGTCACTACGTCAGTCTTTCCTTTTAAGCATTGCTTAAGATTCACGTTAACTCTTGATGTTTTTAACATGCAAGCTTTTTTAAAAGCAACATTTTTTAACCAGCATAAGGCTAAAATCCTTTGAAAAACAAAGCAATTTGCAAGCAACAGCTCTTCTCCAAGTAAGTGAATAAAAGAAAAAAAAAGACAATTACAGGTGTAGAAAAACAATAAACTTGCTCAGATCAGTTTTATTTCAACTTCAGTTGACACACTAGCCTAACTAACAAAAGAATTCATGAATTTGTTTTTTTCCAAGTAGAACGAAAGAATCAAAACAGAGACAGAAGAGATGAATGGAAGCGGCATCGTGTCTTAGCTGTAAATTTGTATTTCTGATACAAAAAAGCATGCATGTGCCACATAGCAACAATGTTTATCATTGTCATTAAAAAATTCCACGTTCTGTAGAAAGCAATGGGAAGTCATTATTCTATCCATAATAGGGAGCTTAACTGCTAGGTTTGGCTAGGCAGCCTCCTACTTTTGGTTCAGCTCTATATGTTATTGGCTTTAGTAAAGAAAAATGATCGTAATCATGTTTCCATGGTGACTTTGCTTGCAGTAATACATCTTTTATTTATACACGATATATGCTCGCAGTCTTTTCTAACAGATCCATTGTAGCAGCCTTGTCGGAAAGTTAAGGAAGTAGCCCCACATCTTTGTAGTAGCATTGAATGAACTTAATAGTATTTAGAAATTCTTTCACACGTGCAGAGGATTATTGGTTTACGTTAATCAATATTTTCTTATTCAGACTATTCTCTTATTCTTTTTGTAAAAAAAAAAATGAGTTTAGGCATTATTATTGCAGTTAACTATGATAGCTGCATATGACAAGGAGTAGATATCTCCTGAGCATCTTCCGTGACTGGAAGACAAGGTTCGAATGTTTAACCTATTTAATGCGAATGAAAGAAACCAAAGAAAAACTTTTCTGACACTGTGGACAGCAGGAAGCTTCCGTGATAATTTAATGCACTTTCCAGTCATTTTAAGGCATTAATTTTTTAAATTTGCTCTTAATGGCAATCATTGTGAAACCTTTCTATAAACACGCCATCAGCATATAATTAATATTCCAAAATAATTTGTAATCGACAGCCATTTAGGAGGAGGGTTCACAAGGCGGGATTTAGCGCCCCTTAATAATTTTTTGTTGTTGTATTCCCCTTTTAACATGTTGTATTCCCCTTTTAACATGTTTTATTCCCCTTTTTACATGTTTTATTCCCTTTTTAACATAATGTACATACAAACTATATATACAGTTTTGTTGAATTTTGATGCGTTTCCGGCAATCTGGATGAGCAGATTTTTAAAATCGTTCCTCGGGCAAAAGCATGGTTTTCCCTCACGGAGACCTTAAATCTGAATAAAATTGCTTCCTACGGCACTGAGTTTTTAGTACATCTAGATGGCTTAACCATGTAGCGAACTTCATCTTTATGATTTAAACGAATAGAAAAATAGCGCGCAGAAAATAATGAAATTGACTTGAAAAACCACGGGAATCTCCTTTACGAATGCTCTTATTTAGTTAAAAATGGTGGTCGATTCGTTACTTTGTACTATAAATGCATGAAATAGCGGTGCCTGGAATATGTACGTGATAAGCTGAGGACAGAAAACATGTGCGACGGTTGAACCCGAAGATTTTTCCATGTTACAACCAACTTTTTGTTTGTGAGGTAAGGTGGGCTGCAAGTACCACCGGGCTAAATTCAATAAATTTTTCCACAGGCACTATTAATAATTAAACTAGCATATCAATATCTAAATGAACCCTTAAAAATTTATTTTCAATATTTGACTCATAAGATCTATACAATATATTAGTCTGTGTTAACGAGATTAAATGCGAAGCCTATTAAATTGCAGTTTCTGTAAACAAAGAAATTGTTTTGTCAGCATTCCAGTCTAGTGTGTCGTTCTAAAAAACCATACAAGGAGTAAAAAGTACGTTAATTACTGTGTTAATTTACTTTCCATACTGTGATTGGAATTAAACATTGAGATAAAATTCACATTGAATGGCCCAATAAGTCTTCAAAGACTTTCTCTCACTTCAAGAAAATTCTCCGCAGGACGAAACGGACAGCAACAGACTCTCTCCTTGTTCTTAAAATCATACATCGTCTTTTACGACGGCAAACGGGATTGAAAAGTAATTTAATTTCGGTTCGCACACCAGCCTGCGCAAGAAAACAGGTAAATCTGGTCTTCTCAAGTAGGTTAACACACCCTTTTCTTCCCAGGTAACCCATAAGCAACAAGTAAACAGCATTTACTTTCAGCTAAAGTTTTATGTTGCTTATAAAGAAAGCGTATGACTTTTTCTCTCTCGCTGATGTGTGCGAAAATAATTGTTTCTATTTGCAATGCAGCGCGTGGTGTACAAATCTCACATTTACGTCAAAAAAGCAGAAAAAGTATTTAAAAAAAAAGCTTGCTAGTTTCGGCTTATCATTTTTCATTTTATTTGTAGATAATTCGTCTCAGACCATAAATTAAAAAGTTGAAATACGTTGTAGGTAATCGTGTAAGCTATTGACGACATTTTTACGTCTTGTATAAATATATGGTTTTGAATATGCTGAAACAGGCTTGTTTAATAAAAGAAATTGTTCTTTATGTAGTAAGTGTATTTTATTCCTAAAAAATATCTGAAAGATGTATTCGCTACATAAATGACACATCGGTTCCAGCAGTAATTGAAGACTAAAATACGCTTCATGTTGTAGAGGTTGGTAAATGGTTGGTTGCATTGGTAAATAGACATTTTCACATTGTTCATTATCTTACAACATTATACGTTAATACAAAATAACTTCATGTACAGCTAAAAAGAGAAAGATTTCTCACTCCTGCTGTCTCAATGATGTCAGGTCACATAAGTGTGTATTAAGTAAACGTCATGCTTTGTTTTTAGGCAGAAAAGTATATTTATATGTTATTATCAATTCCTTTTTATCTTCACCGGAACAATGCATACATTTTCCACCAAAAACTGCATATGTAACGAAATGTTTCAAATTAAGGGATCTGAACTCTCTGTTCAAGCATTCGTAGCTGGCCCGAACAAACAAAAAATTACTTTTTTAAGCCACAATGCGTAATTTTTGTTTTCAACTCTCTTGTTTGTTTTCTTATTCAATACTTTCGACGCCTACATACATGTAAATACATCTCTTATGTTTCTGACAATGGGAAATGTCTATCATCATTTTCCCTTCTGACAATAAAACAATAACATTTCGTGGGCAGTGATATTAATTGCTATAGAAAGTCGACATTTTAAATGCAAAGTTTCAAATTCTGTATGAATTCGTAGGCGTATGAAAAAAAGATACACTACAGCTAAACAAAGCATTAGTTTGGTTTGGCCACCTCTTCTTCTGTTTAAAACAATAATACAATATCATTTTATAACGAGTTAGTTTTAAAACAGGTAACAAGTTTCAAACAACAGAAGATGCACTCAATTTAGCTATTAAGTTTTTCTGCAATTCAGCAACAATTAACATGTGTCAAAAGACAATAGCTGTCCCAATTAAAATATATAATAATGCACAACTTAAATAACAAAGCCTAATACAAGAGTTGAAGTGTTTGTCAACACGTAAAGACACTTGTTACACTGAAAAAAACACCCATTGTCTCCTCTGTGTTCACAAATTTAAAAGAAGTAAAAGCCATTTGTTAACTAAATTTTTTACCAAACGTGTATCAAAACAACATACATATTATTGTTTTAAACGGGATATATGCCTTCCATTTTATTCTAAATAAGTGATAACTCGAATAATAATAAGTGATAACTCGTCTATATCTGTATTTCTCTTTGTTTTCTTGTTACGACATACATAGCGCAGTAAAAAGAAAGCAATCAATCCGACATCAAATTCTAATTACACAGCTTTTGTTACCATCATTGCTTTGGTTACATCACTAGCGTCTGCAAATTAGGAAAGAAAAATATATATAGTTCTTAACTACCATCAGCGGCAATTTAAAACCAGTGGCAGATAATAGATTAACTGAAGTTTCGTCCGTGGGTGCATACGTTCCGGAACGTACGAAAGTTATTAACTCTGTTACAAAAAGATATATAACACACATACGCATATAAAATAAATACATTTTGCAAAACATTTTATTTTCAAGACTGGACAAATGTTGGAAAGACGTCAGCATCGAAGAATGATGGATCCATTGCGACCCTATCCACAATTTTACAGTGATTGTCACAGCGAAGGTGATGAAAACGACGACCCGTTTAACAATCTACCAAGTCCTCAAATGGAAGACCTTATTTCAATGGACTTCAGCGATTTGTTTCAACCCGAAAACCAAACTGATAGCTATGAAGAGCTAAAGCAGATAATGGAGCAAGTTCGCCGCGAATCAACAGATTGTCTTTTTGAAAGTGAGGTGACACCTGTTAACATGCGGAACACAACTGAAGAGAATCAATTTCAAACAGGTCAGTTTTTTATCTTAAATCTCGAGTATACTCTCACCCTAACGGAAGGAGGGGAGGGTTAATGTACCCATTGGCCTGTATTTCTAACATATTTTTTTTTGCCTAAATTTGAACTATGCAAACTAAGAAAAACTTAAGCACAACCCTTTTTCTACAGAGAGGACTCTTCGAAAACTAATGTATATGAAGCATTTAACCAGTGACACGAAGTATTTACAGCAGGAGGCCAATAGCAACCGAAACAGTTTAGAGATAAGAGAAACAATTTACTGAGAGACATTTTGGAGGAGCATCAGCGTATTTTAAATTGAAAAAATCGGACAAATGAATTTAGTAGAAAATATAAAAAAAAACATTTAATTCTTTTGTACTTTCATAGCACATACTTTTACAATTTTTGCTTGAGTTATAACTGCAATTTAGGATCATTATATCATTGCATTGTTACGAGTCATTTAAATTAATTAGCTGTAAGCAAAGCTGAAATATCGTGATGAAGACAAAACGTAAGAAAAACACAAGTCATTTTTAATGAGATTGCCGCTGCGATAAGTTGGTTTCTAATGAGCCCACGGAAATCTTTCAACTCAACTCAAGCGCTGTTTTTTCATGGATTTTTTTTGTTGCACATCAAAACGAAAAATAAAAGAATAATACACCATTTTTAAAGTAAAAACCAACCATAGACGGTAAAAAATCAAACGATTAAAAAATGACAGAAGCTTTTCTTAAAAACTATTTACATCATGTACAACTAAATTCTTATTTTCTTGATTGTTACCGTCTATGCTTGGTATTTAGAGCGAAAAATGATTTTTCGAAACAAATCTCATACACTTCCCTGTGGAAGAAAAATAAATACTAAAACATGATTAAATTTCGCAGGGATTTAAATTTATGGATAAGCTAATTTCAAACTCTCTGCAATATTTTTTTTGATTAAAAAAAATTGCCTGATTAAAATAATTTTTTTTTTTAATTTACTTCATTCCATTTTATAATTAGTTTTGTTAGTTTTCCTGACTTTTTTGATTCTGCCTTTTTTTTAGTTTCCAGCAGGAATTTAACTTTAAATTGAGTTTTTAGAGAGATTAAACGCCAAACTTACCACTTCACTCCTTTTTCAACTGAAAGGGACAGCTTATATTTAGTTTAACTTTTTTTTTGGGACATCGTTAATTTTACTTTCAATATGATGTAATGGTTAGAAATTTTGTTTCGCTTTAATTTTTTCCTATTACAAAAAGATGTGGAAATTTAATTTTCACTGCTAAAATAGTGGGATTTTGGTACTTTTTGTCACAGTTGATTAATGAAAGAAAAAAACATTTTTTTTCTATCAAAAGTTTTTGTAAAGACCTTCCTTCTGATCTATTATACTCTCATAGCAAGACATATTGACGTCAAATTGACATTTCAAAGTCAAATATTTTCTTCGATTTTGATTAGTCTTTATATACCATTTGTCGTTTTCAAGAATTCTATGAGGGCAGTACAACTACTACACTCTCTAAAAAGAGGACCCAACAACCCCCACCCCTCTTAAATAAAGGTGTTCACTTACTTCTAAAAAGATCAACGCGAGGTATTTCCATTTCATATATTATCCAGGTCATCGGTCAGACGAAATATCCAAACAATCAAAACAATCCCTAAATTGCTCGAAATAGAATGTTATTGATTTTGTCTGCCTACGACAATGTGAGAAAAACAACTATATTAATAAAGAGAGTATAGGCAATAAGTCTTAAAAACAGTCGTAGCAAGAGCCTGGTTAATTCCTTTTGTAAAGATTGGTATGGTTACATAGCCCACACATTGAATGAAGTGATAATGAAATATTATCTCCCCCACACTGTCTACCTAAATGTAGTTTTCCCAGATCCAAGAATATATTTTTTTGTTTTTGTTGTTTTAAACCTACAATAACTTTTGATCAGATTTTGCATCATCAGGGTTCGAGATCTTTATCTTTATTTAACGTGTCACTGAAAAAAGGATAAAAAAAGGATATATATGTAAAATGCATAACAAAAGCATATGCGACAGTATCGCAGATCTACGCTCTATCCTGCAGTGTTAGAGCATCAGAAAAAGTACAAAAAAGTTGAATCAAATATTTTTCGTGAGAAAGGTAAATTATAACACATTAATGTTGAAAATGTGGAGAAAATCTTAGATTCTTAAGAATAGATGTCCAAACAAGGTATATCCCTTAAAAAACAACGGTTAATAAAGAGGTAGCTTAATTAGTAAAAGTTTAGGCCCTTTAAAGATGCTTTAATTTGAAGTGGAACTGCGTATTGTGTAGTTACTGTAGCCTTATTATTGCTGACGTGGAATGAAGCCAGAAGACCTGCTGTTAGGTAAATTAATCATACACAATAGATGTTGATTTCATAGGTTTGCAAAGCGTAGGAACATGTTTTAATCTACTTTTGGCCTTTTTAAATCTGCACACAAATGCATCTTAATGGATTTAACCGCCTCTGTTTTTCGGTAATTAATGGTAATGCATCTTTCACAAACCACCACTGTCTGAAAGTGACAAGGAAACGAACATACGTACGTAGAAACAGACAAACAGATGCACAGATCGATTAGCTGAGTGTTGTTGATATAAGAATTCGAGCAATAATGTTCGAATTCTTATATCAATATATCAATAAATTCTCTTCACTTCGCATCATCTATGCTATACACTATCCTGATTTTATGACAATGTAGCTATCAAGACCGCAACAATGAAACTCGAATAAGAGGAAATGTAATAAGTTTAAAAAAACAATGAAACAAACAAAACAAACAAAAAGGAATCAACAAAACAAATCAAACAAAAACTAACAAACAAATAAACAGAAACCTGAAAAATAAAACAAAAGTTTCTTACAGAAATTAATCATAGTTCACTCACGTACAGAATGTTAGAAATATTCCAATCACGTCGAATCCAATCTCAATTACAGTTTCCACGGTAGTTATGGTGTATTCGGGTCAGGTATTAGCAATATGACATGTACCCTTTCTCGCACCAACAGCAACTTGGTTATTATACGTAATTGGTGCTTCCCGTTAAACTACCAACGTTATCAAATCATCGATGGGCATTCAAACTTTATCATGATCAAAATGTTTATTTAATTATCAGTTTACCTGTTATTATGCCAAAAAAAAAATAAAAAAATAGCAAAAGAGCAAACATCAATCTATTTTCCTGTCAAGTAATTCTCCAACTTCGATAACTATACACAACTAAGCTCTCTTTCGATAAAGTTTTCCCCACAATCTCAAAATAGTTAACATAATCGTTTTTTCATTTTTATAACTTTAGAAAGCAAGGTCCGCTTGTACGAGTTTGTTTTGCAACTGCTGAACGAAGAGTCCACAGACTGTGTTAGATGGCTGTGTCCCAAAGAAGGAGAGTTTGAAATAACCAACTCAAGCAAAATTGCATCATTGTGGGGAAAGGTGAAGAAGAATCCCAACATGACATATGAGAAATTTGCTCGAGCTTTGAGACATTACTACAAACTTGGTATACTGATAAACTACAAACACAAAGAAAAACTGCGGTACAAATTTTCGAAGGAGATTTTACTAAAGAATAAAGTTGGTCAGTGATTGTTTTTTGTAATGAAAATTACGGAAATATTTTTTGAGAAAATGAAAAGACAGCTGTGCTGTTTTTTTGACTGTTTATTTTTGTAAAATAGTCTTGCATGTAGATATATATATATATATATACAATTGTTTATGGCAGCAGATAATTTAAGGTAGTATTTTTTGTATTAAAAATTGACTAAAAAGAAATGAAATAAAACTCTTTGTTCAACAAATATATGTACTTCTTCGTCAGTTTCCGCAGGAACTCCGTTTTTGCATGCGATGTATTTCCATCAATGGTAGAGGCGATCAATTTTTAAATATATATTTTAAACATCCTTCATAGCAATTTTAAAGGTAACCATTTTATTAGGAATAGTAAATCTGTTATTAAGTTTCTATATTTGGGATTATCAATACATGTGTACCTTTCCAGTTTTTTTTATAAAATATAAGAACATAGCAATAATAAGAAAAGTAAGAATATCAGGGTCTACAACTCGGACATAATATGAAATTTTTTGTCATCCCTAAAAACCGTTTTAAGACACATAAATTTGACCTTAAATTATTTTATCTGGCTTAAGGTTACTTTGGTAGATCTAAAACCCTAAACAACACTATTTTTCTGACATCCAGCACTTCCTATTTTCCGAAATTTCCGGACTGTCACTAGTCGTGGCGAAGATTGTTCAACAATGCAGGCATTGTAGAAACTGGGACTGACGCATTACAGGTAGTTGCAAAAGGTAGAGCTGGCTGCAGATTATTAGCTGTTTTATTATTTTAAAATAATACCAAAATGTCCAGGGTTGTAGCTTTAGAAATGGCTTCGCATGGGAATTAAAAGATAGAGATTGATGTGGTCTTATTCAACATTTAGTCAAACCTTCGTACAGTCGACAGACTTACAACTGGTAGTAGCTACAAATTGCAACAAAATGTAGCGTCACTATAAATGAAATTCTTATCCGTTTGTTCACATTCTTTTTTCCATGAAATTAATCGAGTCAAGAAATTATCGCAAATTAAATTAATAGTCATGAAATTAACGCGGTTCAATGATATTATTTTGAAAAATGCATTTAATTAACGCGGTTGAGCAAGGTTGTTCCAAAATGCATTTAATTAATGCGAATTTGAGAGTATGCGATATCACACGAAGAAAAAAGACAGTTTGGAAATCGAAATAAAAGTTTTCGTTGTTTGGAAACACATTGTTAAAAATTTAAAAATTTTGGAAGAAAAAGTGCTTTCAGTTAACCACTTGGATCAGGGTATGAAGATTATACAAAAGCTATTTTAAAAAAGATCGGTGAAAAAAAGAACACCGTTGAGAAATAGTAAAAAAAAATGTAAAAAAAAATGTTTGTTTTTTAAGCTTTATAAAAAAGTCACCAAATTACCAGTATTTTAATTAACGAGTCATGAAATTAACAGTCCTTAAATTAACGCGAATTTTGAAAAACCACGTTAATTTTATGACTCGTTCATTTCATTAGCATTCTTTTGTCAATATTCAACTCGCAATGTTTGTAACATCGTTATATTTAAAAATAAAATTTTTAATAGCTTAGCTTTTTCTATTTTGGTATTTCTCCTATTCTCCTATATTAATAACGGTCTTTTTTACAAAATAGCTGTAAGATTACTACTTCGTGCTAAGGATGGGAATATGTACGACGACGCATCCGTAAATTCTTCCATGGAATCAATATATATCAATACACGTGGTCTGTCTTTCTGTCCAAAAGCGTTGCGCCGCAGCTTTATTTTGGACGCTTGCAATGCTATTTCAATCCTTAAGAATACAGAAAATTTTTCCACGGATTAACGACTAGTCCTTTATACTATTTCCCGGTTTTTACTGTGTGTGCGCGAGAAAGAAGTTGTGTTACAGACACACGAAATAGCAAATGTGATATATTTTTATCCACATTGACTCGTATTCTGTCTGCTTGTCGGCGTAGAAGTGGGTTGGAAAGCCCCGAATTCTTGAAGCTACAAATAACAAATATGATATATTTTGACCGATGTTGTTGCGATCGCTAGAGGGTAGTAAACGAATCACGAGTGGTGATTTTATACATTTTTATATATTTTGCGGCCTCGACATTCTGACGAAGGAATATAAAAGCAAGTATAACTGAAAAGTATATAATCACGTTTATAACCATGTATAAATCTTATACAAACTAAATTTGAGATATTTTGTAGAACTAGTCGGTGGCCCGCTGATAACTCCACGGGTTCGCCCGTTTTTTTTATACCCCTTTGCGCGTCACTTGCGGTATCATTTTTCGTGACAGACAGACAGGCGTATACAGGTAGTAAATATAGATATTATGTAACGTAAAAATGTACAGTGTAATTGGTTAATTGGTACACTTTTTACACTGTTATAAATTAGATGAAAGGTTGTTGATATAGTGACAGGCTTACTGTGGACAATGCTGAAACAATCTGATTCAATTATGATTTCCACGGCGGATAAAATTTTATTTTTAATTAATCGGGTTCCTTTACGTCAGCTTATTTCGTAAAATTGAAAGTGTCGGGTGACCGTTTTAGATATACTGAGCCATGACAAGTAAAAGCTTAAGTTAACAGACGTTGCGGATAAATTTTGTTTGTTACACGACAATTCTGCAAAATGGGGAACGATAAAGATGCTTTTCTTAGGAGAGGTTAACTTATTTAAAGCGCTGTTGCAGGAAAGTTTTAAAAAGCTATTGTAAAACATAAGATAAACCTGTACTAAGCTTCCCACCTGAATATGTGGAACGGCTAAACCCACATTAAAGCACTCCATCTGGCGTTCAGCATCGAGTCACTTACCTTTATACCCTGTTAACATGTTGTCGAATGAATGCTCAAAATAGCAATGCCCGAAATATGTAAAACGGACGAAGATTTAAGAAACAGGCGAGCCCGCGGATTTTTCCACGTGTTACTTTTACGTTCATCTAGCTCAGACGAGTACTTAGTTTTATGACCGGAAACAACGATTACTTATCTAGATGTAACAGAGAAGGTTTAATTAGCCTTATCTTAATAATCGTTTAGAATTGATACCTCAGCGCGCAGCTGGAAGAAAGTACATGGACAACTCGTTCTCGAGATTTTTAATCCTGCGAATAATTTAAACGTCTCCATACTGAGTCCCAACATCTGCAGATAAAAAATACTTAATGATTATTTTTTTTAAAATATCTAATATTGTGATAATTTAAGTTCAACTAAACTTCCTTTGTGTATAAAACAGAGAATTATTTCGGGATGATTAGAATGAATATAAAAGTTTTAAAGTTACTATTCTTTTACAAATCTTTTGATTATCTCAGCAATTTTTAAGAAATCGAAAGTTATTTTTGGAATCATTGAATACAAAATTTTTAAACATTTTTGCTTAAGTGATAAGATTATTGTTAAAGCGGAACTTCAACAAGCAGTCCTGAAGTGTTATAGCGCTCGTCGATATAAAGTCTTAGTGAGGGTGGTTTGCACAGCCGAATAGTAATTATACTGTCCGCTGCTTCCTTGCTGCTTCTAATTAATAAATTGCATGGATTTATGATCTACAAAACACTCAAAATTGGCCTTGGAGAAACGTTCACGTCACGTCAATATTAAACACTCAGGACAAGATCAATATACGTTTACAAGTCCCCACAATCTGCCTATTTTTAGCCATTTATATATCTTTGACTTTACTAAAACTCTCCTGCAGTTGCAGAAAATTGCAAATTTAATCGTTACGCCAACATTAGAATGTGTAATTCTTGCTATAAATGACAAGGTAGCATTCTTGCGATAACACTTGTTAAATGTGTGTTTTCATACGGTTAAAAATACATTTCGCATGTGCAAAATTTATAGACGGAAGTTAAAACAGACCGCCATGTTAAATACGCCAACCATACGCTCCTAGAGCTTCCTTCCTGAGGTAAACTTTATTAAAGTTTCCATTAAGTCTGGACATATTCATTATAATCCGGTTAGATTTTTGTTCCGGTACGGATATGACGCATATGTCTACAAATGGAAAGTTTGAAATTTCCTAGTACGACAAAGGATATTAAGGACGCAAAAAAGTTTGACATCGAAAGTCCAAATAGCTAGGGACGGAAGTGTGATATCATAACTTTTTATACTTCTTATATTGGTCAAACTGAACGTTTTCATGCACTGATAATTTTCTTTTTTGTAGCCAGATCATGGAGCTTCCATAACAGTGTGGAGGTGGTGTAGTGGTGGCGCATTCGGCTGGTAATCATAAGGTTTTAGATTCGACTTCTCTACTCAGGCGCACTTTAAATGTAGTGTTGTCAGCCCATTTGGTGTCATCTACTGACCGCTAATTGGCTTGTGTGACAGGCAAGCAAGTTAGAGCAATCCTATACCTATATCTGGCGGTAATGTAACATCGTTACAGTCGGAGGGGAGGAAGAGCTAGCCGTTAGGATGGAATCCATAAGGACTTTTAACCTTCCAGCTACTTAATTACTTACTTACTTACTTACAGTGCGTGAATAACTAATAAAATTGTCGAAGCATTAAAAATGACCGGTACTAGATGTATATGTACGACAGTGGCATGGTAGAAAATGTAAAAATATACAAAACACGCAAGAAAGTGACGGAAATATTTTTTACTTTCTTTCTTTTTTTATTGATCGTACCACAATCATTACATGTTCAGCTACATATTTAATTAAAAAACAAAAGCAAATTCTAATACCAATAAATATAATGGCGGCACTCCCACACAAGAAGTAACAAAATAATTAATGAAATGTACCACAAAATTTTGGGCAATCTTTTCTAGTGATGTTATCATTTTTTACCGCAGTAAATGACTTTTCACTGCTGGTTCTATACAAGTCGTAAGATTTTTCTTTAGTGGAAAAGATTCCAATGCTACCAACAAGCAAACCAAGTACTATACAAGGCCATTCACACAGAAAAAAAAGTGGAGGGGCGTAATGTAATTCCGGCTGCAGAGCATTGACCGTCTGACGGTTTTGTCTATGGTTGAAAATGATGAAAAAATACCTTAGTCTCAATATTTTTTCATAAGATTAAATCTATACTCGCCATCTACCACTGTGCTTTTTTATTTTACTTAACTAATCTGTTTGAAATTTTTCCTCGATTCAAGCCATAAATTTTTGAGGTTATGCCTTCATCGATTTCTTTTTGTTCTCCCCCTTTTTATTCGTTTCAAAGATTTTTACTGTACGCTATTACTACTGATGGAAGATTAGAATTGATGAATATGTTAGAAATAAATCCGTTTATTATTATAGTAAATTGCCATAGAATGAATGTAGTGAAAAAGTGAAGTTTCTTTTTTTAACATTTAACTTTTTTGCCAAATCCGTTATTATTTTTATTCTTGTTGACTAACTAGACAATTAATTAGAAATACAATTTTAGGGGGAGCTAGGTTAAATATGGCAGATAGCTGAACCAAGCAAAAAAAGAAATATAAATGGTGGGTGCAACAACATGAACTGATACTAAATTAAATGTCTTTACTTAAGCTGACTCTTCAACTCGGATATAGATGGACTTAGACCTTAATCGAATGTTCTAGCGTGTATCATTATCATTTTTCCAAACATTGGGTATATCCCTCACATGGTATGGGTTGACCCGTAGCTGTGATAAAGGCTCTCGCTAAACATGCTCGCGCTGAAACACGGACTTTAAGACTACACCACGCCACGAAAATTCCTAAGCAATGTGAAAATTTCTGTAAAAAAATGTAAAAAATATTGTTCTCCTCCGAACCTGCAACCGCTAATTTAAATTTTCAGTTGAAAATCATTTGGCTGGTTGTCCAAAATATCGTGTCTTGATTGTTTTACAAAAATTGACTAGACATTCGCTGATATACAATTTTTCTTCCCTTCTCTTACGATAATGTCAGTAAAATTTAATTTCTACCCCGATTTCAGTTCATTTTTGGGACCGAGAAGTCCGTTTAAGCATAAGCTTCTGTGACTTCGAGCCATACTCAAGCCTTAAGCCTACTTAATCCCTCTCTAATAATCTAAATCCTTTTGGTTTAACTTTCTTCCCAATTCGCCTCTGTAGTGAACCTCTCAATGCATAATAAACTTATTGTAACAGCCTAAAATTATTGGTAATTTAAATGATGTAATTCTAAAATAGCAAGGAAATTCGAAATGAATTAGTGTACATGTACGATGTGCCTAATCTCTATAATAATAGCCGTCGTCTGTCTCTGCGCGAACCCCCCACTGAGTTAGAAAATATCAAATGCGAAATATTTTTATCCACTTTGTTGCGACGGATAAATATAATGGACGGGCGAACCCGTGGATTTTTCCACGGGCAACGACTTCTCTTTAATAATAGCCGTATCTTGTCTGTCTGTCCGTGGACCCCCGCTGAGTTAGAAAATCGTGTTACAGAAACACGAATATCAAATGCAAAATATTTTTATCCACTTTATTGCCACGGGTAAATTTAAAGGACGGTCGAACCCGTGGATTTTTCCACGGACTAACGCCTAGTCTCTTTAATAATAGCTGTATTTTGTGTGTCTGTCCGCGAAAGATGCGTCCTGTTACGGAAACACGAAATTGTTAAAATACGCATTAATACCAAATGCGATATATTTTTACCGACTTTGTTGCGACGGTAAATATAAAGGCCGGGGAACCCGTGGATTTTATTACGGGCTAACGTCTATGTTATAATACCCGCATACATTTGTTTGTCTGTTACGCAAAATTTTACTGCGAGTAGGGAGACCCACGGAAAATCCCTGAGCCCTGCTCTGTTTAACCGTTCACGCTTAATAGACCACTAGGCTCGATCTTTAGTAATAACTAATCCAAGTTCCTCGCGCCACAACATGCTGAAGGAAAAAATATGCTACGATTGGGCTACCATTTTGCGTGGAAGTAATACTGTCAGGTTCTCCTTTTAATCTCTTTTTGTATGTTTCACATGCTAGGATGAATATATTATCTTGTTTTCTAGCCATGTATAAATCTTAAACAATCTAATTTTAAGATTTTTTCCAGCTGCAAATCTTTTTAGGCAGCATCCTGCTTATTCATTCCTGTCCTTTTGAAGTTTTTATTCAGTTTGGTATATTATTTATTTGTAATTGGGCTTGTGGCTATCTAGTTAGCTCTTTAGCCATCTCTGACTAAAAAGTTAATGTAGCCAAAATACAGTTTGGTTACAACAAGATTCTTAACAATCTTTATACTAAATGCAGTCAGGTAGCTAGCTACTGTTATGAATACTTATGCGCAAAACAAAACTGGATAGGGTAACGACCGGCTGTCTCCGGTATTTCTTTTAAAGCTGCAGTTGCGATAAGTTATGGTATGGTATTACGCCTATACTCATGTGCCATACGGTTTACCTGTGCTAAGCTATGCATGGTGTTAACGACAGTCTGTTTCCTGTGACTTTGTTTACACTGAAGTTGCAATGAAGTTTTTTTGAAAAGGATATTACGCCTATACGCATGTGCGACATGGTTTACCTGTACTGAGTGGTTAGCCCGGTGTCATGATTAATTTTTAAACTTTCACGAAACTTATTTCACGGAAACTTATTAAATAAAATAATATTGACCGACTGTTTTGCTAAAGGGTAACAACGGGTTGTGAACTGTGTTTTTGTTCCAACTGAATTTGCAGTAAAGTTATTTTTTGAAAAATATAATACAGCCGAAACACTAGAATGTTGTATATTATTTACTCGATTTACGATATACTGCATGTCTGTACTGAGGCGCTCCACTTAAATGTGTGACACAGTTTGCGGCTCTTAGTAACGGCTCCACAAGTCGTTCAATGGCAGGTGACACAATTACTTCTAGCTTAACCAGCGTTTCGACGCCAAGTCCCCCGCCTGGTATCTAATAATTAAAAGCCTGTACTTCTGTGTTTTTTAAATACATCGCATCAAACAACCATTTGTCACAAATTTAATGCCAAAATAATACTTTAATTTTTTTTTACTAGTTGTCGTCAAAATAGCACCCTAGGTAATTAGTTCCTAGTCCGTACCTGGACTTTTGATTTTACGAAATGGTTGGGGTAATGATGAGATGGGTTTTATGGAAACTATAGGTAACGCTTTTAATGTTACTTTTTCATATGATAACCGGTTTACTTCGAAAAAAGATGGCAACTATTCAAACAACCTTCCACCATTGTAATTATGTGGTAAAATATTTCGTGAAAGTCCCAATATTAACTGGAAGCAACATTTAGCATATCACAGGCTACTTAGACTGTTGTTGCTTGTGTCCAGAATAATTGTATCAATAAATTTTGGACATTTACCCAAGTTTTTAAACTGTCAATTGTGTTATCACCTAAGTATTTTTTATACAAGGTTAACCCTCTGAACATGTTGTTGCAGACCAACCAAGCCACTTTCACTTTTAACTAGGTAGATAACCAAACAAGAAAAGAACTTAACAGTAAAGAAAATAAAAACTTCTGGTAACAGAACAGCATAAATACCGCTATAGCTAGCAGGATAGAATAAAAACTAATAGCTAGCTATCTAGCTAGCTTAGCTGGCTAAGTATGTTTCCCAGGATATTCGTAAAATTGGCTTGTGTAAGACTTATTCAATGGGTAGAAAAATATTACAAAAATAAAAAGCTTTTAGAATACCAAAAGCTCAACAAAAAGAGACTTCGAAAACCCAGAACCAAAAAAATGCAACATAGCCAACCTTAGTCCTAACCGTTTTATCTACTTTAACATTTTCAGGCTGAAAAAATGGGCTGATTTGTTATTCATAAAAAGCAAGGCTTCTGATTGGTTTACCACGATTGTGCGTAGCAAAAATATATAACATTTGTTATTCATAGCTTCAATATTTCCTGCTTAGTTAGCACAACTTGATTTTGGCCGACAGACAAAATAACAAAAAATAGTATTAATATAAAGACTAGTTACTAGCCTGTGGAAAAATCCCCGTGTTAGCCTTCCTATTTTTTACGTCTGCCTAGCATGTTTGTTTTTCGTGCACCCGTAGCACGACAATAAAATTACACAGATACAGACACCCGGGTATTAATATTTTATTACCCAGGTCTCATTTGAAACTTAAATTTTGAAGCGAAAATAGCAATTTATGTTGATTTTTGAGTTCTATAATAAATTACACTACTCTAAGTAGCTATGCTGTTCTACTTCAGTCCCATCAAAGAAACAGAATCACTAGCAATCGCAAACAAAACTAATTATCTTTTGTCTTCACGATAAGCTTTATCAACTCATCATTTATTTGCTTGTAATATTTTTTATTCACGGTACTGATTATCGATAAATCAGAATTCGTTGATATGAAAATAAAATATGGCAAAGACAGCATCTCAGTATACAATAGCAAAAATACATGAAGACGTAAAGAGAACAGATAGACGAAAAAGAAAAAGAAAAAAAATCTCGAAAAAATTTTCTGACTTGCAAAATTTAAATGTCAACCTTAAAATATTTTGATTCCTTCCACAAGCTTACGAATTTTTGTAGACAAAAAAAGGTAAAAATAATCCACAGACCTTTTTTTAGGAATTGTTGGTATCAATCTTGAGAGCGTTGGATGCGAAACTATCTTATAACAAGCGCTGATATCTGTATTATACACAAACAAAAAGGAACATTTTCTCTCACTACAGAAAGTCGTTAAAATTAAAAGGAAATTAGAATTAATCAAAAACGTATATGCTTTTTATGTCCATCCCGAAAACAACTTAAACCACAAAATTATCGATTTAATTGGTTAGAAAGCCCGTATGCACTCCCGCGTGCTTCTTGTGTGCCGGCTGTGATCTGATATTGAATGAAAAACAAAGCTAGTGGTGGAGCGCTAATTGCTTTGTTGACCTATGTATAGATGGATGTTGCCAATCTATTTATTGCTATGATGGAAATTAACATTATCTAATAAAAACTTATAAATGCAGAAATAAGCAGTTTCGTTGCAGCGCAAAAGTTGAATGTGAAAAAATTACTCATAAGTTTAAAGAAAGAAGTCCAAATATTATCACAGAACGCGTATTGCTCGGCTTAGCATTGTTGTAGCATATAGAATGGAGTTGATGTGGCCTAAATGACTTTGTACCTAACATTTGATCTAAATTAGGATGGAATAAGACCCTTTTTAACGAGATTTTCTGATAAAAACTCCAAAAG
Organism: Hydractinia symbiolongicarpus; assembly: GCF_029227915.1. Lineage (NCBI taxonomy): Eukaryota > Metazoa > Cnidaria > Hydrozoa > Anthoathecata > Hydractiniidae > Hydractinia > Hydractinia symbiolongicarpus. The sequence goes on along the minus strand of NC_079878.1, from coordinate 23,930,620 downwards.
AACTTGTAAGATGTATTTCTTTGGCATCCCTTTAAAATCCAAGTCGGTCGTTTCATCATTACAGAAATGGCAAGATTATGCAAGTTAATAATAAAAATAAGGTAAAATGATAAAAATGTAATCAATCATATGTGCATCACATATTTTATTTATCTTCCTTAGTGGCTAACAGAGATCTATCAAAACTTTTGAAAATCAAAAGATTGATCAGGGAGTAAGAAAAAAGGCATTAAAAACCAAAAGGCTACTTTGCTTGCCATTAATTTGTTGCGTTTGCGTAGCCTATGATTATTCGTTTTAATGCTTAATACGCCTCTTATCGAATTAGTAATGACAAGACACGCGTTTTTTTTATAACAAAGTCCCTGCATTTCACTGAGTGCCAGCTATGTATAAATAAAAAATTGTAAAATATAAATTTTTAAAGTGAATAATCAGCATTACTGTTTTTGAAGAATCTGCGGTGCAAAAAAGACATGGAACACACAATTATATCTTCATTCTTCTTCTGTTACATATATGTTTCTTGATACTACACTATTAAATTGATGAACAAAATTACGAGCAAAATCCACATGTCTTTCTACAGTCTTTCTCCATCCATTTTCTTGTTGCAGTTCCAGGCAAGTTTTTGCAGTAATGATCATAGTTCTGGCAATTGTTGTAGTAGTCCACACACGATGAAACTGAAAAAAAATTGCCACCGTAATATAATTAACTAGTCGTTAGCCGTAGAAAAATCCACGGGTTCGCCCGTCCTTTTTATACTGCATTGCGTGCGCCTCGCTACTTGCGCAGCTAAGCTACCATTTTGCGTGACAGACAGACAGACGTTTACGGGTATTATAATATAGATAAAACATAAAGACAGAAAAAAGAGAAAAAAAACGCAATGTAATTGCTGCGTAAAACAGAAAGTTTAATTCTACGTTTGGCTTACGCTTTTCTTACCAATTAATGGCAAGCACCATAAGTTAATGTAGTAACGTACCTTTCTCCCCCCAAGAATATACAAATAATATACGATTATTTTTTACTTCATCCAAATTAAAATATTGTACAACTCAACAGATAAACTCTGTCTTTCTAAAAACTTATAACTTTTTATCAGACACCTAGGCTAAAGGGCTTATACGCGGGTATGCTTAACGAGAGTCGCTTTAGTTGTGCGATAAGGAAAATGTTGATGGAATGGATTGGCTTTTATTATGTTAAGCAACAAAGAAATCAGAGTAGCGCGATGCTTAAAAGAATTAATATTATTTGCATTTGTATTTCACGATATATATAAAATATATTTTAGTGTGACGAATGTAAAAATACACTTCCTTGAGAACTTAAAGTTTCATGCGTTCTATGAACACAATCGTCAGCCAGCTTTATATAAAAAGATTGAATATATAAAATATATAAAAATATATATACGCGATATAAATAAAACTTGCTTGAAATGTTATTAAAACTTGTCGTCAACCTGTAGAAATACACGACACGCCAAAATCAGCAAAACTATACCGCATTGGTTATTTCTAGCTTAAAGATCTTGTACTGGCTTTGGCATGATTCAGTTTTAGCCGACAGATATACAAAGTATAATATCATAGAGATGAATAATATTGTAGAGACTAGTCATTAGCCTGTGGAAAACCCACAGAAAATCCCCATCACTGAAAAGTCGTTAAAATTATATCGCATTTATTATTTGTAGCTGGTTACTACGGTACAAACAGACAGAAGGACTACGGCTACGATTAAATAGACTAGTCGTTACGCCGTGGAAAAATTAACAGGTTCGCCGGTCATCAGATTTTTACCCGTCGTACATATTTTTCACATTGGTATTTCATGCATTTTGTTCACCTCTTAAGTCGAAGCAATGAAATACTCAGACAGGGATTCAAAAAAATTATATATTATAAACACAAGGACAAAATTCAGCTACTAATAAAGAAAAGTGCAAAGAAATCAGCTTTTCAAAAAGCCTTTATAAACAAGTTGATTATAAAAAACACTGAGTATGACTGCGACCAGCCTTGAATAGACACGTAGAAGTGTAAACAAAAAAATAAAATATCTAACCTGTTGGTTGGTCAGTCACTGGCTGGTTTCCTATAATAATTCGGTTAAAGAACAAGATAAGCAAGCAATTAATAAAATATCTCTAATGGTACATATCTTTTTTTCGACTTTTTTCGCTTTTGCGAACTTCTATTTACGAACGGTTATTACTTCATAATGGCTGTCGTTACGCTCTCTAATGTTACTTGTTGCAGTACCAAAAATATTGTGAACATAATACTTTGAGGGAAGACGAAAGGTTCCATGTCAACACAATAGTTTAAAGTCACTTTTAAAAGTAATACAAATAGGAAAAGGTTTTCACAGCGCTAGTGAAAAATGTTAAAATGTTGAATTGTGGTCATGAAAAATGTGATTTTATCCCGCACGTTATGTTGCGCAGACAATTTCAAGGTAAAAGTGTGTAATTACAAATAACAACAACAACTAACTCAACAACAACAAAATAAAACAATAACAAAACAAAAAACAGTCGAAAGTCTTAAAAATGATAAAATAGTTCTTTTAATCAATTGTTCACCATTGCACTTGTACAGCAATCTGATCTGTTTAATGTCAAGTTCACTGAATCCATTTAACGTTCGGTCTCCTCTAATTAGGTGTTGGAGCTTTGGGTCTTTAGTTTTTATTGAAATTCTGTCTTTACTTCCTGTCCACGCACTTTCTGAGTAATGCATAATAGATCTAATATCAACATAAAAGTACCCTGTATAACTTAGAACAGAGGATAGGAAGTCATTGTCTGATCTCTATTCGCATAAAACATAGAAATTGGTCAAATGTGAATTTGAATCTTTATATAAAACATAGGCAAAGGTTAAACAAATGTTACCAATTGTATCAATTTATGTGTGCAAGCTGAGCTGAACCCTAAACCAACTCATGGAAAATATCAAAGTGTTGTCTTGGAATTCGGTTTGGTACTGCGTAAATGTTAATTATATTTTCAGTCGACCTAAGTATGGCATTGTTAGCCATGAATATGCACTAAATAAGCCTTTAAATATACGTACTTAACGTATACCTGCCATGTTTTAAATGTAAAAAAACAAGGAACATGCATTAGTAAGTATAACACAATTGGATGCTGTCATTCTGATAGAAGATACATTTGCTAAATTTTGGGAGAAGAATCCGTTGTGGAGAGAAACTTTTGCAGGCAGAAGATTTTATTTTTTTTGTGGATTTTGGCCAAATTCGCAAAGATGGTGTGTTGCGGAATATTCCAAGAGTATCGATTCCAGTTAAATTTATGAACATGAGAAGTAAATAAATTTATTTTTGTTTCTTTGGCGCGCCTTTATCACGTGTCCTAGTCTTTTAACGAGTGTATCGTCTTACGACTTATCACAAAGTCCTTCCTAGACTGACTCTACTATAAGTGCTAAAGAAGTAAAGACAATAATGAATAAAGTTATTTTCGTTTGAGGTACGAATTAGAAAATAAAATAATTTTAATTTGTGAAAGCTGATATTCGCAAAAGATAGAATTTGAATTCCAAGCGAAAAATTCGAGCATACAATTTCTTAAGTAGTAAAATTTAAAAATATACATTGATTTGAATAAAGATTCACTTGTATTAATCCACGGTAGTTAAAGCTCGCGAAATTTTCCAAGGGTATTGATTCTTGCAAAAGCCTTTTAATATGGCTCTCTCGCGAATATCTTTTCCTCCATATTCTACGCTCAAAGGAGATTTTTAATACGGCTTTGTGTTTTGGATTAATAGTTTAAAGGTGTTAAGTGCAAGCTTTAATAGAAAACTGACAGGGCAGCTTAAATGAAGAAATTACCTAAAAAAGACACTTGTTTATCAGGATAAATATTAGAATATATGTTTTGCCAGGACGTTTTGACTTTCAAGGTTTTGGGACAAAATTAGTGGTTAAAACGTGTGCCGGATATAAAATGACTTACTTCAGATCGTATGAAACACCAAGGCTATCAACTCTATCGCGCCCATATTTCTTGAAGTTGACACGAGCTTCTATAAACGTAAAAAAAGGGATTTTCAATTTTGTCGTCACCTGGCAGTTTTCCATAGAGTTTTTTTTGGTAATTTTTATATTTTCATCCATCACTTGCAACATTTATTTCTATATTATATTTAACTATATAATTCTTAATTGTATAAAATGTTTTGTTGGCTAAGAAAAAGTGAGTACGTACTTCTTTCTGATACAAACTTTGTATAATGACTAATGAGAAGGTTGTAGGGCCTATGTGTGTCGAAGAGTGATTCTGGTCGAGTTTGTAGCGGATAAGCGCTGGAAGTCTCCGTGTATTTAGATTGCTAATATTCTTCTTACCATTAAAAAAAGTTAGCATTGTAACTTATTCACCACTAGCAGATATATCCGGTGAAAAAACCAACTTAAGCAGAAAATCAATGGAAAAAAAAACCTCATTTGAATTTTGATGACGTCAGCTATGACTCGTCCTGAGGATTTTTTTTTAAATTTGTTTACCTGTTGCTTATGTTGTGCAAAACGTGAAGCGCTGATTAAGAGAATATAGAACCATGTGCTTTTGACGAACAGTTGAAGAGATATTGGGTTTCGACACAGAAAGAAAATGTGTGGCCAATATAACATACAAATTATGGATATCGACAACTCGACACTAGTACAAGAGATGTTTAAATGAATGTTAATATCATGTTACCTAGCTACGACAATTTTTGCCGCCTTGTTTTACTTATTAAATCATTTTCTTAAAACCAAACAGGGTAGCGAGAAAAACAAGCATACCTCATCTTAGCAACCAAAAAAAATTACACGTGACAAATGTGAGTAGCCTGTGGACCATCTTCTATTGATTTTTCATGTAAACAAGGTTCTAAGTTTGTTAATTGCTGATCAAGAGAATGAAATTACAAAAAAATTACACGTGACAAATGTGAGTAGCCTGTGGACCATCTTCTATTGATTTTTCATGTAAACAAGGTTCTAAGTTTGTTAATTGCTTTAAGCTTTCTTCTCAATGAAACTATATATCATACCTATTTGGAACAACGGTAGAATATTTAACCAGGTTTCACACACTGCTAAACTGTAAGTTCATCCCAACCTTAGAGGAATCCTGTTTAGAAAAAATAAAAGAATTGGCATAAAAAGGTATGACCCAAATCAGTGTTCAGATTGATGGCAAATGACATTGTGTGGCAACGTAAAACAAGGGGTAGTTTCATTCCCTTTTTCCAGCGTCTATAACTTGCCAGTCTAAGAGATACTTACTCCGAGACAGATTATCCCAAATAATTGTCACATATTGATCTCTATCGGGTCTACTCTGCTCGTGCCAAAAACCTAGAAAATGGAACTTATTTTAGTTGGAAATTATTTTATATTTTTTAAATTATTTAGTACAAGTGTAAACATACAAAGAACAAGATAACAGAAAAAAAACAAGGGTAAAGTTTATCAACCATTTTTCTTCAAACTTTCTTCTTTTTCTATGCGCTATTAAATGGTTAAAAGGCAACACGTTGTAAAGACGCGTAGCTGCCACCAACCTATTGCATGCATTAACTCGTGTACAATAACACCCCATTTGTTGCAACTGTTGTTAAGATCAATGTTTCTGACTCCTCCATTTGCGCCAATGTGAGAAGAACAGCTATGATGAAGGTTAAAATATAGGTAATATAAAATTGAAAATTTCATATATTTATTATGTATAAGTAAATTTAAAAGTCATCAAAGCTTTTACTGTAAATTGATAATTAAGGCTGTTCCATTTGCAAGACTGAGAGTAAAATAAAAAGGTACGCAAATCAGTTAGAACTATTGACTAAACTAAAATTATTTAGCAGATGAACTAAATAAACATGTGGAAAAATCTTTAAAACAAGCTTGCATTTGCACAATATTATTGCCATAATCGTTGCAACCAAGGAAGGCTTGGAAGAGAGAGTTTCTAATCCCCTGTTGTCTAACAAACAAGACACCTTATTTTGAGAAAATGGTTGTGTTGTAGGAATTAACTGATTTTGCGTTTTAGCTAGCATCTAATTTGACAATCAATGTCAGTTGGATTGGACAAGCATAGGCATCAAAGCAAGGTTTACAACTCGAAACAATGTAAAGATAAATACAAATGCAGCAACTCTGTTAAATACTTTTTTGCATTTTCTATTGTAGTAATTCCCTGTTGAGAACTAAAAAAAAAAACACCAGAAAACCTTACCTTCTACCCTTCCTGAAGTAAATATATTGTTTCTGGTGAGTTCTCTTTTTAAATCGTAAACAGGTATGTTTCTTGTAATGCTCGAATGCTAATCGAACACCCTCTTGAATTTTCGCATCGTTTTCTGAAAAGAGTACATTTTTAAAATTTGCATCGCGAAAAAAAGGTCATTTGATATTACATCAATTGGTTTTATTTTTTAGTCCTTCTTTTGCTAATGTTGTTCTTTGATGAAAATTACAAAGTGCACGCATTTTTAATAAGATTCAATATAACTTACGCAACTCTGGTGAAAATTCATACGGTATATTGGTCGGCCACAGTTTTCCGTTTGTTGCTGCAAAAACATGTCCGTTATTTTCTATAGCTTTACGCTGATCAGGATCTAACACGATATCTCCTTCAAATAGGTTAGGATCTAAAAAAAAATACTGCAACAGTTTATGGTAGTCACAGCAGTCCTACTTGGCAAAATAATTACCACATTATTTTCGGTAAAAATTTAAAAGGGTAAATTTCACCAAAGTTATAAAAGTTAGTCATGCGCATTTTTTTCTACATTAAAACTTTTCGTTGCTTTTATTTTAATTACACCTAGAGCCTCAATCCTTATTTTTGAAATCAATGCAAGACGAAAGAATATATCTTTAGCATTCAAAACTATTAATTCCGTATATTTCGGGAAAAGCAAGTTGATCCATGTATATCCTCTACAGATATATCAAGAAATATAGATAACTCACCAATTGCGGGTAATCCCAAATACTCTTGCGATTATTATAAGTATTTATAAGCAATAAATTATATACCTTCGTTAGGAAGCAGCCCAAAGGAAAAGAAAAAATGCAAGAAAATGAACACAACGGTGTGTAGAAGAAACATGGTTGCAGCACATACACCTGATCAATAATAGAGAAACAGATATCTTATTACCAGGTCACGTAAGAATAAACAATAATATGTTATCAATTTAACTAGCTTTTGAAAAAAATGCATAAATTTATTAAAAAGATCTTTATTTTCAATGAGATTTAATTAACATTTGTAAGTGTCTGCAGCTGAGTGTCAGAAACATTGCATTTTAATATATCCTGTTTGAATAGCTTTTCAATATTTATGGAATTTAAGAAGAACTTCATGCTTATCAAATTACAACTTTTTTGATCAGCTAGCTATTAGGCATACGAAAATTTTTTATAAATACTTTTTCAACCTTTTTTGTAGAAGAAACTCTAACTTCAGTTGACTGTTGCGGAACAGGGAAAGGCACGAACGATTTCTTTTTTATTCTGCTTACGGCACGGGAAACTCAGTATAAGCTCTTCCACAGTTGCACTATATTGAATTTTTTTAAAATTTAACCTGCTACGGATGTCATTGTCATGTAATAAGTGCAACGTTCGGCAAAAGAGTGTCTGTAACTTCTGATTTCCTTTCACTTATGCCTTTTAATCTACAGACAACGGAAATTTTTTGCTACAGTCGACGCTCGTTATCTCAATCTTCCACAAGACTGGTAAAAAAGTTCGAGATAACAAAAGTTCGAGGTAATGGATAGTCGAGATAAGGAGCTTCAATCGTGAAAAAGGTCGAGTTAAGGAAAGTTTGTCAATATCATGCACACAGAGATGGAATATTAATCAGAAGAATCAATTATTAGTATTCTCACGCTGTATGTAGAGAAAATTGTAAACATTCGAAATCTTGAATTAGAGAATGTTTACAATGTCGAATGTTTCCCTGATCGAATTTTCTTGTATGATTATATTCGAAAAATTACAGAAAAGGTCGAAAAAACGTGATAAAATGTACTCAAGATACCGTAAAAATAGGTCGAGATAAGGAAAGTTTAAGATAACAAGAAGTCGAGATATTGGACGTGTTTTGGCCTACGGGAGGTTGAAATGCCGAAGGGATCGATGAAAATTGGTCGTGATACGGAAAGATTGAGATAACAGGTAGACGAAATAACGGGTAGAAGAGATAACGGGTAGATGAGATAACAAGCGCCGACTGTATATTTATAGTTCCTGAATTTATCCTTTTTCTGAGACGCCGATTTTATCAAAATATCAGGTTTGACAAAGATACATGTGCAATAAACATCTAAAGCAAATGTCATGCTTGAAATTAGTCAGATAAGATCTACAAAAACACGTGTCTTGTTTGGGACGAAAAGTTTTATCCCGTCCCTTTATGCCGGTAAAAACATAGAGTTTAAGCTTTATATTTACTTCAGGTCCGCGACAGTCATGTTCAATATTTTGATCATTATTTTGTGTTTTTGCGATCTTTTTCCTTAGACAAATAACAACATGAAACGAGTTAACGAAAAGTTTAGTTAAGTCTTTATCCAAGCATTAACAAATTTTAATAAATTACGCTTTCGGACAATCAAATCCGCAGCTTGTGAGTAAAAACTAATCCCTTATCTTGACATTCCTCTGAAACATTAAAACACTGGTGGTGTAAAGAACCATGCTCAAAATGAATAATACGTTCATTATATGATCTTTTTTTCGTTCTCATTGGTCTCATTGGCAACTTAAAGTATTGAATTCTTATGACATCAGACTAATGGGTTGAAAACCGTAAAATCTACATACGCATGTTGTACTTTTATTGGAAAAGTTAGTTCTGCAACATCAGTGCTTGCATTGTTGGTTGTTATTGCACTTCTTAGATGATATTTTTCACCGTTTAAAAGGGGTTCCACACTAACTTCCTGGCATAACTTACTTAAATAACTTCTTTTCACTATGAAATTTCAAAGCTTGTTGTGCCTGTTGGTTACAAATTCGCCCCGTTGACAAGAAAAAGCGAGTTTGGCGCCAAATGGAGGTAAACAGACACATGTCGTTGGAATTAGTACAAGCATATCAAAGATATAGAGCATTCAAAAAATATTGTTTGTCAAGTGTGACCGCGTGTTTTTAAAATAGGTGTCTACCAAATAGACGACCCGTTCCTCAAACTGGTTTCAAGGGCATTTTTTATGGTCAGTAATCTGTTCTTTGATTTCATTTATCTGATGTTGATAATTATCATTCTTTACTCTTATCCATGCGTTTAATGCAGTGACAACATGTTCAGTTTGGGGATCACGATATTTTAATTCTTTTATTCTTTAAAATAACTTAGAACAGGGTTAAATAACTGACTTAATCTCCCGCGTTAGTTACTAGGGACCACCTGCGACCAAAATTAGGCGTTTATAATGCACTAAGGACCTTAAGGCCAAACAGCTGCAAAGAATTTTAAACGCATGTGTAACTAGAACAATTTGGTAAGTTTCCCAAACTGTGTCGCCAAACCCGTTTTGGAATGGACGGGTTAAAACTTTAAAGCAATCTTGGACCACAAAAAAAATTATCGCCTTCGAGAGTAATTATGCTTTTAAATACTACAGTAAGTTTTTGCGCTGCTTCGTTGGCGTGAAAATGGTTTTGACCATTTCTTCACGTTTGCTCGCCATTTGTTTACCCACTAGTTCTTCTCCAATAAACTTGACGATAAGAGTCCAAGAGCAATAGTGAACTTCCGAAGCCAATTTTTTTCTCCAACTACTTCTTCAAAGTTTGCATTGGTTCATAGCATTGCTTAGAAAGGGGTTTCTGGCAGCAAGGTTGTTACTTTCAAGAAAAAAAATCAATTTTAAGATCGCGTCGCGTATTTCTTAAATCCGACAATCACGATTCAAAAACATTTTGTAGTAAAACACAAGCGAAATAAATCGGAGTATAAGAGAAATATTGTATTGTTTTTAGGAATATTAAAAGTTAAGCCGCATTTTATTAAAAATATCTATTTCGTGCGCAATGCACCTTACACATTTAGCCAGTAGATCCAGCATAATTTTTCTTTTTATCTGGAAATCAGAATGGTGGGTCGCAAACTTCCTGCGGTCAGAATATTAAATAAAATATACATATAAAATCCTACAGCGCTTTTGCAATTGTTCAAAACTCAACTTATGGTCCGATATTTCTTTCCATTTTTTGTGGATGGTTTGCATTAAAGCATTATGCCATACTAAAATGTCTGTCTTAAATTATAATTATTTAAAAAAACATTGTTTTATTTTTCCAGAGCATGTTAGGATATATTTCAGATTTATTTTAATTTTAGATCATGGATCCCCTTAAACCCTAATACCTCCGTCACAGTTTGGTGAAAATTTTAATAACATAATTAAAATATACATTACTTTGATCAGCTTTTTAGGCTTTACACAATAGAGAATAGATAGAGGTTCTCTTTTGTTGTAGACTAGTCCATTATAATAATGCAGAGGGTGTGTTTGTAACAAGCAATTCTGACATCCACATTTTGTTCTTAAAAATAAGCGAAAAGGTTATTTTATATACTAAACGACAAACTACTTATTTTGGCGTAACATCACAACGTCTTTATCAAATTGACGCCGATGTTTTTATGTAAAAGATTGAATCGATTGCATTGTAGTTATAACTTTGACGTCAAATAACTTAGGAACGCGTTGAAATAACCGACTTCATCTTCTGCATGGGTAACTGGGGACTACCTGAGCGAAAAATTAGACCATTTCTTAAAGTTGGGCCAACCCACCCGTGTCACAATAAACGGGTTGATGCCGTTGTCGAAAACATTTAAAACCAAATATCTCTTTAGCTGTTTTGCAAAAGTACATGATCATATAAATTTTCTTAATCATCGTTTCAAGCTCTTCACAATAGAGGCAACAGGCGTAGAAATTTCTGAATACAAAAACTTGTACTTTAGTGGGAGCTAAACAATACATTTATTACATAATTTATTTCATATTTTTAAAACTTTGAATGATTTGAAACAAAGTCGTGCAAAACGTTTGCTACTAAATATTTTACTTTTTTACTGTTCATATGGGGTCTTTTCCTGTTCTTTTTTATGCATTTTTCCGGCACAAAAATAGGATACGTAGCATAACGTCCTCGAATATCTGATGGGCTGTTACTTTGTCTTTGACTAACAGGATCTTTTGGGGGCCATAAATATTCGGCATTTCAATAGCTTCCCTAGCGCACTTATCGATGGCCTCGACCATTTTTTGGCAATAATTGATTCTGCAAAAACTTTTCCAACAATCAACTGCAGCTGATTTTAGCTGTACAGTTCTACATTCCCAATTTATTTCGTTGACGATTTTTATGATGTTCTCCGTAAACTTCGATGGATTTATAAAAATTTCTTGATCTGCATTTAACTCGCGTTTTAAACATTCGATGATATAAATTTGTTTTTGCGAATCACGAGTTCAACTTTATCTTCTTCACCGTTTGGTTGTAGTAAGGTATATAAGCCATACATAAGATTTTTAGAAAATGGTGTCGAACCCATATGGTTGAATTTACTCCAACCGATATAAATCTTGTTTAAGTCACTTCCATGATGTGCAATGAAATTGTGGATTTTGCCTGAACAGGATTTATCATCACATAGATTTGGATCATCTTTATTTTTAACACAACACGGTTGATAAAATGAATAGCTACAAATACATATTAGGTTTATTTATATTTTCATTTTAAAAATTCTTTATCAAAGCTGGCAGTTTTGGTACTATTATTGCTTCGGAATGATTCGTATTGTCCGTTCCCCATCGTATAGCCGCTAAATAGTTTTCACCATCAATTGTTAACCTTTGGGAAAATGCTGTGGGACGTGGATTCAAACCGAAGGAAGGCGTAGCAGACAAATAAAATACGGCAAACTGTGGTATTCTGTTATTTTTTTCTGTTTCTCTTGCGAGAGGTGCGAAAGTGTCATATATGCGTTTAAAAAGGTCTTCTACAGGATTACCACTTACCAAACTACCATTCTGCAAAGAGAAGGTGATGATGATAAACAGGAGTTCATTGAAGTTCTTCATGATTCATTTCTTAGAAGTTTGATTAGTAGCCTAAAATATATTGTATTTTTTAAAATTCTAAAAAAAAATAAAAAAATACAACAACAAACAAAATTTTCTAATATTTTTTTATTAGAAAATTCAGACCCGGATTTTTCTTAGTTTGATAAATCAAACATTGTCTTAGAATGTTCTTATTTTTAGGCAAATAGCTCGTATTCTTATGAAATTGTTCTTGCAAAACAACAAGCATGCATTAAGAATCAAAAGAAACTAGTCTTTAGCTGGTCGAAAAATCCACGACAATTATTTAATAGAGAAATCCACCGTTCCACCAATCAGTAAATCATTTACTCTGCGGGGCACCCAGTTCGTTTTTTTTTCGACCGTTAGCATGAAGTATTTATATCAATTGTTTATGTTAAATATAATGCTTCGGCGCAAAAATTTTACACTTTAAAGTACACTTAAAATAACTGCTTTAATCATTAGAAAATAATAAGCAAAAATTCACATCCACTACAGAACGTCGCAAGTTCATACACTACCACCAATCCATATCAACCCTACCATTTCACTCCCCCTCCTTCCCCCGCTATTCACGCCTACACACACGATCTTAGTTAATCACAGTTCCAACAGGGACCAATAAATTTTGTAAGTAAAAATCATGCTTCACTCAAAAGTGACAAACAAAAATCTAAAATACAGTTTTCGAAATAAACTTACCGAACAATGTGCCTTCTTGCGTCTCTGTTGAGTTGGTACTAATTATAAAATTTAGCTGTTCTTCCTACTTTTGAAGGTTTCCATGCCCAAATAGATTGACTTTATTTTACCTGCACATATGCATCAAACATTTACATTTTTGATCATGCCAAACGAAAGTTAGAACATTTTTTTGAGCACGTTCAATTAGAATTTTGCACATAATAACAATGCCTCTTTCGTAAAAAATTGAGTAGATAAACTCCTTCTAAATATTTTCACATTTCAACATGTATAAGTGATTCTAAAACCTTTCAACCTGTTGACAGTTGCAAAAATGCGTTCACCAAAATCAACACACGATTATATATCATTCTTTGTTTACTTTATGCGTGCGCCATCTTGATGCTTCCCGGGTTGTAAACGAGGCAGCACCGGGTCAGCTCGCCTCATATAATCAGCCCCTAAACCACTTAATGGAATCCCTGATATTTTGTATTGGTAGAGTTACAAAGGGGGGGGAGGTGGGGGTGGTGGGAGCACACTTCACAAAGCATGCTTGCTTTCTACCATTCTATTTAAAGATTTTTTTTAAAAAACAAAACAAAATACTTATTAATTAAGCATCTCTGCCAATTAAGCGCCCCCTCTAATGGCCGAAATTAAATAAGCTTCCCTACCCGTCATTTACGGTGAATTAAGAGAGTTGCAAGGCTTGTTGAAACATTGCAAGGCTTTCTTCTATTTCAATTTTCTTATAAAAAAAGAATGTCTATATGTAAATTAAAAATTAAAATACTTTACGTATAGTATATTCTATAAAAATAAAAGCTTTAAATCGATATCTTTGACATTGATTTAGAAGATTTTGTACATTCTATGATATATATACAGCAGACGTCCGTTAATTCAAAGGCCACCTAATTCGCACTTCCCGTTATTTCGAAGAAATTGCCAAGTTCCTTAAGTTTGGTTTAATAAAGTCTTATATTTATGTTCCTTTTGAGCTGGCAAAAATAGTTCTTACCTGATAAATCAAAACGGCACTATAAACGAAACCTCCTGTCCTTGTCTATAGCCAAATGAACGGAAAGAAACTGAATAACCAGCTATGACATTCAAAAATAACATTAATGCAGTTATCTTAAAATAGCACAACTTATCTAATGCTACGGTCAACGGTGGTAACAAACAATGATCGTGGTAAATGTGACTGGCATTAGGTTATAGAAGACTGACGTAAAATTAGCAAAAGTCGGCGAAAAGCACTCCTCAGTGGTCGAGAGGTGCTTCCAGATTAACCAGATTAAACGGAACCTGATGTACGCCGATAGGTGTATGACTGAATATTAAACAGGACGAAATGTTAAATCGGTACCGTAACACTAGGCAAGATTGTTCAGACTCGGCAAAGCACTCAGAAGGAGAGATAATAGTAAAACTTATGGCGAACAAGATGGAACCCATTTGTGAAGATTCAAGAAAGCGCATTTTGAGTCCAAATTTCTCCTTAGGCGAATTTTGTTGTGAGGTAAGCAACGAAATTTTTGGTAATCATATTTTCACTAATCCGCTCTAAGAGAAATAAAAAATAATATTTTAAAAGAATTTTTTACAACGGAGAAAAAAACATTGGATCTAAGAGAGACAGAGAGAAAGAGTGAGAGAGTAGTGAGAGAGGGAGTGTGATAGTTGCATAATCGCAACAGTTAATGGTATAAAAATATTGATTTGAAATATCATTGCACACAAGAAATGTTGAAAATGCTTTTTACTGAGAGCGTTAACTTGATTCTAAGGTTCCTGGAGTACACTCTTAAGCTAACTATATCCCATCTTCAAAATAAACTTGTTGGGAAGGGAGAGCAAAAATGAAATATCCAATGTACTTTTTAAAGGTTATACCAAGCTGGCTTAATTGGCTACTTGCTGCTTTGCCAGTATGCTAGCCACTAGCAGCTTAGTGTTCTTTTAAAAAATATAAAGAAATATAATGTAAAAAAAAATTACGGCTAATTTCAAATTTAACCGCCATAAGTGATCACACTTCTTGTGTCATAATTCACGCGCTTTGAACTTGCTAAAACTCACTATTTGCAGAGGACTTTTCATCTTAGGGTATTTAGTTGAATTCATACTTTTGAAGCAACTTAATTGTTCCGCATAACCATTTTTTATGAATTTTGCAAATTTCATGAGCCACGACGTGGGTTATTTCGTTGTAAGGGCGCGATAAAGAATTATATTAGCAAATTTGACATGCTCCATACCTGCCCTACGTCTGCGCAAGAGTAGCGACTTTGCACCCTGGCGACTGCGGAGTAGTTATTCTGTTTACTGAAACAAAAAGCATGCGCAAAAAGAGGGGACTGGGGCAGACTAAAAAAGCAGTGAATGACGCAACAGTAGTGACAAATTTTATCCTTTCGTTTTTGTTTTGCGTGAAAATTCAAAAAAACTGCTTTATACTTGCCCATTATTATAGCAAATTTTTTTGTTACGTCTGAAGATTAAAAAATTGGAGGTCTTGACATGGTCTGTAACCGTCCAAACCGGGGTATAGGCCAAAAAATGTTTTCCGCACTCTAAAAGCAGCTAGGGGTAAAATTAAGTTTCGTAGATCTCAGTATTGCCGTGATAAAAGATTTTCGTAAGTTACAGCCATTGCTAATTAGTAATCATAGTAATTAGCATTAATTAAAGAAAAGAAAATTAACCTTTGTGATGTGTATACACTCCTTTTGGGTTTGCATTGCTGACAATCACTAATGCACTTTTTTCCAGAAAAATCAAAATAGCACAAAAATAACATTTCAGTATTTCTTGGTATCAACAAAAGCATTACAATCTCTTAACATGTTCTGAAATTTTGTTTCTTTGGATCCATTTTCGATAGTTTGTGTTTTATTAAAAAATATATAAACCAGTAACAGTTGTTTAGTGCTCCGGTATGGTAAATCTGTTTCACAAGAACTTAAAATTATTCTTAACAATTCAAATGCTCAATCTTTATTTCCTTTGCTTTAAAATATTCATGACAGTTGTGTTTGGTTTTAAAAAAAGGACAAAATCAAAATTGTCAATTTTACCATTGCTCGAACAAAGTTATGAAACTGTCAAGCGATTCCAGCGTAAGAAATGAAACAGCAACAAACGAAAGCCAAGATACAAAATCTGTGGTCTTCAATAAGGACTGCTATTACATAGTAAGAACAAACATCCATTGTAGTATATATTTTCAGTTGTAAATAAAATAACACAATACACAATTCTAATGTTTTTCCTGTTCAACAGTGACTGAATAGTGACAACATACTTTAATTTCCAAAGGCAAAACTGCGCAAATTCATTAATGCCAAATTGCTTAATTTTTATCTGTTATGATCTGAATGTGAAAAAAACACAGGCCTAGTTGGAAAAATAATTGATGCGTATAATCTTAAGCGCCTCCGTTTGTATACGAAAGAAAAAAGAAGACTTTTTTACGATAAAATTGAAAAATTAATGGCTAATATCAAAGCCTCTGAAAGGTATGGGACCTAAAAATTCGGCATGCAGTGGATTTTTCCACGGCCTTTATCGGCTAGTACTACATATTACTTACTACATGTGACTACTTTAGCGTCAATATCTTAATTTAAATTACTAAGTCAACTTTTTGTGACCAAAGAATTTGGAATTAAGGTGGTGACGTCAGTCATTTTTTACTGTGTGGGTAACTAAGGACACCCTGTGACTAAATTGAGTAAGTTTTCCAAACTTGGGTCCCCAATCCGTTTCGGAACTGTCGGGTTGATGACGTCATACATGACGTTATACATTTTCTTGATCAGCGTTTCTTAAGATTTATACGATTAAGACAACGTATATAAATTTTTTTAGAAAAAGTTTTTGGTACTTTAGGGGTAATTTACTGACGTCAGCAAAATTTTTAATTTTAGGAGTGAGAAAGTGAGTTGGTAATGGAACACAGATCCCTGTTATAATGGCTCCTAATAAAGCATAATGAACACTAAGAAGACATGCGCTAAAATCGAAATTTTTACTGAAAGAACTCATTTCATCAGTCGCACCATACTTACTTTATCATACTCGACAGATAACAATATTATTGTGGAGCAAGAACTCCATGCAGCTAATCAAATGTTCAAAATGTAAGCTGTGCTACAAAACCGACAACAAAAAATCTATGCATTGATCTTTTATATAACAAGATATGTTCCTTTTACATCTTCATTTTTTGATTCTGTAAATAAACAAGAAATTAAAATAACTAAAAATGGAAATCAATTAAATGGGGAGAATTCGTTTGGTTTAGTATATGTTATCTCTATTGCGGACATGAAAGCGAAGGATGGAGGGAAACGTCAAAAAAGACCAAGAGTGTCGCGTATGGAAAGAATTCATAACGTGCATTTTTTTTACTAGAGAAGTTCATGATGAATGTTAATCAAGAACGTTAAACGTTGTAAGGATAGTATAAGAAGATTTTGTTGCAATCTATAATAAGAAATTCCAGCTGGACAAGAAATAAGTGTGTTAGTAGAGCGGAACAATCAGTTAAAACAATTTTAATAATTTTTTCATAATTAATAACTGAACTTTTCTCAAGGGTTGTTATCTCTGTCTCGATTGGTTGATGTTACATGTTAGAGATATAAACATAATTTAAAAGGACATTAAGCCGAGAAATGGATACGAACATTGTAATTAGTTTTAATGTTTTTTAGCCAATTTGGTTCGTCTAAATTATGAAACATTTTTAATAATTGTCATTTTTCGCATATTTGTTAATTTCACAGTGATTAACCAACTGCATGTATCTGTATTATAATACCCGTATAAGTCTGTTCGTCTGTCACGCAAAATGGTAGCTAAGCTGCGCAAGTAGCGAGAAGCACGCAATGCTGTATAAAAAGGACGGGCGGGTTAACGACTATTTGATAGTAATTCAAATAAAAAAATTTGGAAATACTTTTAACTGTTTTTGTTGCACAATGAGATCAAGTATCTAACTGTAGAATTTCGTTCAGCTTTTTAAAGGGGCTACGAAACAGCTTGGTTTTCGATTTTAGTGTTTTTAGTAATGACAATCGAGCTAATGGCGGTGGTAAAGTTCAAAATCACTGAGGACAAAAACAACAACTTAAATTATCTTTAATATTATATTGGGCATCAAAATATAACTGAAAATGACAGAAAAGTTTCTTACATATATTGAATATCCATTATTTGTTTGTTATACGTACTTACCTTGCTTTTAGCTCAAACTTTCTACTAAAATAAACTTAAAATCTTTTAAACTAGCTAGCTATATCCTCCGAAATTTTGCATAGAAATATATAAGTTTATTATACATAAAGCCAGACCAAGCAACAACAATGACTTCAAAATCTTTTAGAGGTATTAAATACCTTCTTAAAGCTCTTTTAACAAATTTAGCTCCTTGTGTTGTCTCTGCGCTTTCATCAAGTCAAACTTTCGATTTATTGATATTTAAGATATTTTACAGACCGTAGCTTTTTTACCGACAAAGAGAATACTGAAGGAAAATTTACCTTTTTTTAGAAAATAAAAATATTAAAGTAGCAAATTCTTAAAAAAAATAATTATTCATAAACAGGTTGTCTACACGTCTTACGGTTTTAAAGTTTATATTATTTCTTGTACCTTAACCTTTTGAGTGGCCGTTTATTACACTCCGTTCTTCGAAAATTGAGGGGATTGAGCTTATCCAATCGTTTCGTAGACTGAAACACATTATAAACGTTTTAACGATCTGTTTCGTTGACATGGAAAATAAGAAGGCAGATTTAAATACATTTACCATTTAAAATAGCGATTCTCATAAATTACGCGGACAGATAAATAGCCTTTATTTTGGTTTGCTTTGCTGCACATATTTGAGGATCTTGCCAAGAAAGATTTTTAATTGTCAATGTAAAGTATATTCTGTGGCATCACCAATATTCTGCTGAGCGATGGAACTCAATTGTCGGATTCTTCCATGTCAGAGGAGCAAAAGAAAAATTCGACAAATAAAATGTAGTGTTGTTTTCAAATATTTAATTGTCAAAGTTTAGTAAGATAAAGGAAAAACAATCTTTGAAAATTCTATATATACTTCTGAAAAGTATAAAAAAAAAGTTAGAGAAGTTGTTTATGATCTGATGATGTACTTAGTGTATGAAGAGCTTAACTGATAAACATTGTAATTTATTCAAACTCGTATATCATTAGACAAAATAATGGTTTTATTTTATGGTTTTATTTTAGGTGAAAAATTATTCTTGCATGAAACAAAAAAGCTGGCTACTTGACTAGATTGTTTTTATTATTGGAAGAGCTTCCGATATATTCTGGTGAAAAATTACATGAATGTTTTATGAAACACTTTTGTCTTGAGAAATTGTTGATTAATATTTACTTCACAGCAGGTGGAAAAGAAATCACCATTTTTATCAATCACGGAATAAGAACTATTATTGTTGTCTTTTAATCTCTTTAAGTTTGGAAGTTGATGTAAAGCACGGTCGCATCTTGGTAACCGGTGGCGATACAGATCAGGTATGTCTATTTAGTTTCAAATTCATTTACAAAGATTACGTTCCGGATATAATCCGATGTTGACCAACAGTGGAAGGAATACAAGCTTTTTTGATAACAAATATATTTGTAAAAACACTCATTTGCTATATTTGGTTTTTTTGTGCGTTTAGGAGAATGACGTAAAAATACTCAATCTGGCCTTTATGTTTAACGTATCTATTAAAGTTCAAGCTTCATCACAACGTATTTGAATTGATAAATTCCCCCAAATTCAAGTAATTTTGGACTAAAATTATGGTGAAAGTTTATAAGAACTGGATGCCAGGCATTAACATAAACTTACTGCTCATTTTGCTTACAAAGTATCAAACTAAGAGAATAATTTTCTGTTAATTCAAAACAAGGCGGTTTACAGTCCGCTAATAAAAAGATTTTTTTTTATCTCGTATGTTTTTATTGTCCTGCAAAGGTTTTAAGTTGAAATGAAGTTAGAAAAGTTCAACTACAATGATAATATCACCGTTCGTTCGTTCGTTCGTTCGTTCGTTCGTTCGTTCGTTCGTTCGTTCGTTCGTTCCTTCGTTCGTTCGTTCGTTCGTTCGTTCGTTCGTTCGTTCGTTCGTTCGTTCGTTCGTTCGTTCGTTCGTTCGTTCGTTCGTTCGTTCGTTCGTTCGTTCGTTCGTTCGTTCGTTCGTTCGTTCGTTCGTTCGTTCGTTCGTTCGTTCGTTCGTTCGTTCGTTCGTTCGTTCGTCCGTTCGTTCGTTCGTTCGTTCGTTCGTTCGTTCGTTCGTTCGTTCGTTCGTTTGTTCGTTCGTTCGTTCGTTCATTCGTTCGTTTAAATAAATGTAAACATCTTGTTAAAACGTGTTAACCTACGTGTGGAATATTCACCTAATTTTTTAAAAAAATTATTTCAACCCTCTTTAATAAGTTATAACGCAGTAACTTTTTTACATTGTCGATAGAAAGTTTAACGATGTGGTCATGAAGAGGTAACGAATAAAAATTAAATTATTTAAAGTTTGGAAATATCTTATTGAAGTAACTTCCACTTTTTGAAAAGTTTATGATAAAAAAGTCATAAAAAACTATTTTTCTATGCTCTAGTACCCCCTATTCATAAACCCCTCTCATGTGACTAACCAATGTGTGTGGCAAAGTCTTTGGTCATTTACATCTGAAGGTTAAAGTTATTTGATTACTATATAAAAAAAAATCGTTAATGATTTTTGTGGTTGTAGATATAGAATCATTAACATTTCAAATTATTTTTTTCAAAAAAGAGTTATAAAACAGGATATCATAACGCCTCTCTAGCTAAAGTAAAAAAACGTTAGCAAATTCAAATACCCTGTGAACAAAAAGTTACATCACAGTGCAGCTGATGATGGAAAAATGCCCTCCATTTCTTAAGGTTAAACGAATGTTAGTACTACCCTTTCTCTTCAATTTTGAATGTTTCTATATAACAGATGTGGATGAAAAGTTTTTATTTCTAGGTGGATACCTCTCTACAATTGACACTTCCACTATTACAATAATGACCGAGGTCAAAGTACTGACCGGGTTTGCAAGGTTCTTGCAATGACTAGGGACAATACTTTACGAGTAATCAGTTACTATTGTATTTATTAAGCGTCTAAGTTGTTAGGTAAAAGAAAGAATATAAAACTTAGGTTCTTACAATGTTGAAATTAATTTGGAGGTAAAAATTAAAAATTGGAATTAACTCATAATTATAGTGACGATCAGAAGTTCGCTAGTTTTTAACAGGATGATATGTAAAGTTCAGCCTGCACCTGGAAGTTTAGTTGTAGCAGACTTAAATTATTTTTTTTGGCTAGCTATCTAACTAAGGGGGGCACGGGTACTGACTGAAGAAACTAAATAGCCAATGTATGGAGACTGAAAGTAAACGTTTCAAATTCGTCTTTCACTACTTTTTAACTTAGATAGAACTAGATAATTCGCCATCGTTTTAATAGACAAGCTAGGTAGTTCATTCTAGACATTTTGAAAAAGTACTAGACAGAATATTGACGCTAAATTTAGTCACATTTTTATGAACTAAGGCTAAGTTTAAACGGACCGTTTAGTTGTGAGAAAAAACAAGTGCAATTTTTACTTTTTTTTTTCAATTCTACAGTGCAAAGTGCTGATATTTTCTCTGATTGGCTGAAATAGCGTGCAAAAAGCTGATATAGTTGTCCTGATTGGTTAATAAAGTCATTGTTTTGTTGAAAAGCGAGAACTTGTCGGTAAATTTGTTTCATAATTTTCTCCTCATAAAAGACATTTTTTTTACGAAACAAACTAACAATCGATCATAAATATTACCAGTTCAATAAGTTTTTTGTTTCGACAGAGTAATTAAAGAGAAGTAGCAGAGCTCTTCACCATACAATAACTTCACGTTAGCGAGATTATATCTATAGCGCGTTGAAGGAGTTCTGTGTTTTATTCCATTTTTTGATTTAACTTTTTATACATCAGCGGTACTTATGAGGCATACGTAAATATTTTTACGAGATAAACGCAATATGGAACGATGTTCCACTACAAGCTAATAAAAAATTTGCAAGATGAGTCACTACTTTTAATTCAATACTATAAAATTAAATTTTATTTATTTTCATTGAGGCGTGACATAAACAAACTTTGTTTTTCTTTAAACATAATTACATCTCGCCCATAATTTATTATGAATTAAAATTTTTTATTATGAATTAGAAGACATAATTACATATTATCTTCCAATAAATATTTTCGTTGTTAAGCTTCATAAACCGTGATTGAAATTGCTCTGGTATATGATAAACTAGTTATCGCACTTGTTCTGGAAAAATATTGTCATTTTTTTTTTGTTGCTTTTGCATAAAAAGGTCATTGTGCGATACTACTTATAATTTGTATTTTTTACTTGTTTACATTGTTTTGTTTACATAAGCTCTTGTCAACGGGCATTACAGGCTGAGCCAATCGAATGCCTAAGAACCCGTGTTGCTTACTTGCATAAGCCAAGCGCAGTTAACACTATGCTTTAATACCCGGAGCAGCTTTTTGGAGCAATATCAGCCAATTATGCAGCAGACATCTCGCTATAGTGGACACATTTTTTAAATCTCGACCTATATTCCCATTTTTAACTATATATTCCTATTCTTAACTGTAGTTTTTATAAAGCACAAAAGAAAAACATTGCAAAATATAACTAAGATTTATGAACTGTAAAAAGAATTAATAATTTTCTTAAAATTTCTAAGTTTTTCATAAAAAGCAAAATAGAGTTGTTTTTTTCTATAATGGTGGTTATAAATGTTAAGAAACTAAAATACGTATTAGAATACCTTCAGAAGATTAAAAAGATTCCCTATGTCATAATATGTACAGAAATGATTTTATAAATATTTAACTCATGTCTTGTCTCCATTGAAAGCGCGTTTGACTGTCCTGTGTTGACAATGTTTAATTCTCCATACAAAATGAAACTTACACGCATAAACTCTAATCCATTTATAATTTAAGATTCAATTTAAAATGTAATTTGTCATCTTCAAGACTATTTTTAAACTCGTTTGCTAAACATAGATCTTTTTTATTTGTGTAATGTTCTATAATGCCACAAAAAGATGAGCCGACAAAATGTTTTGACATAATTCTTTGGATTGTCTTGATGATAAAAAATTGTTCTTTTGAGGTTTATCATTTAAAAGATGCTAAAGCGGTGAGTTTAATATTTGCAGCCTTTTTAACACAATCTTACTTTCTAGTATACTTCTTAGTTTCCAGTGTGCAAGGTTGTGTGTTTAATCTCTGACTTTGTCATAACAGAGACTTTAAAAAAGGTTCAAATTCTGCTTGTCGTCTAGTATGAGAATAGGATTGAGATCCTAAGAAAGAGGTTGTTGTGTATGTATGGCTGATAGATAGATAGATGTGCATATTTTACGTGGCTAGCCTCACTAATATCGAGGGATGTACCCTGTCTATTATTTCCAGAAGGGGCTATGGCTTAGATGGAGAGTCCTAGAGTATTTAATTCTCATTTTAAGCTACGCAGACCCAATTAGGGCCTGCGCTCTACTAAACAACTCTCGGCAACATCTAACGGCCAACACATGGAGCTATCTCCCCTATTTCCCTCACATGGCTTGGGTTAACCCAGGGTTATGGTAACATTCACTCGCCCATGTTGAATCGCCGTCAAGAGGAATCGAACCCCGGTCTCCCGCACAGAGTACGAGAGCTATAACCACTAATCTACAGCGCCACATGTCTAGCTCAATTTAGAGCCTCAAATGCACCAGGACCTCCTACTCATGGGCCTAATGCATACAACAGTACCAACAGAACTAAAGAGGCTTTTCTGGGTAAATAATTGTTATAAATAAATATTTTTTTCGAAACATTAGCACCGTCACGAAGTCTGTTCTGGTGAATTAAGAAAATATTTTCAGGTAAAATTTTATGGTGCATAAGTTGGAAAACTAAAGTTTGGGTCAAAGTATGCTTTTATGTATAAACAAAGTGCTACCTCTCTACATCTACATCACTACTGTTAGCTATATTTTTTCCTCTACCTTGCAATATATTCAATAAAAAACAATAATTCAATACTATTTTCACAACCTCAAACCCGATTGTTTCCAAACACTATTGTTAAAACAATTTTATGAGAACAATAGCGCTGTATATTACCAACAAGAAATGAATGATTAAGAAACTTTCCCCTCCTGGTTGCAGGAACTGTTGCAGAAAATTACAACTTTTGTATATAAACTCGCTGGCGAACATAGTGTTAATCATTGGAACTAGTCTTTAACCCGTGGAAAAATCCACGGGTTTGGCCGTCCTTTTTATACCGCATTTCGTATGTCTCGCTACTTAAGGTGTCATCTTGCGCAGAGACAAACGACGGCTATTAGTATAGAGACTAGTCGTTAACCCGTGGAAAAATCCACGGGGTCGCCCGTCGCGTTTGCTCGTCCTGTAAATTAACTCGTTGCAACAAAGTGGACAGAAATGTATCGCATTTGGTATTGGTGCGCATTTTAAAAATTTCGTGTTTCCGTTACGTTAACAATTATATTCACATCTTCAGTGTGGTTAAAACTTGTTAAATGATGTCTTTCCTTCAATGTATAAATTTGTTATGCTATACAAAATATAAGTAAATTTTTGTTAGTAAAAATGCAATTATTTAGTTTTAAATTCCTCTTGGCTGGTTCCTTTGATATATATATAAGTCAGTTATCGAGATGACTATTTAAAAAAGATATGTTTATGAAAACATATAGCGGGGTAATTTCATTTACTGAACGTTAACATGTTTTTTTTCTACAATTCACGCTGAATAAGTTGCTTATTCTCTTGTAAACTGCTTTTATTGTTTTGGCAAATAAATGGGAGTTTTTTTCTTTCTTCTTCAAATGTTAATATTATGTTACAATACAAGAATGCAAATAATAATTTAAGTAAGGCTTGTTAACGAGAAAAAGGCTTTAAAAAGAAAAAGAAGAAAAGGTAAGATGAATTATCTAACTTTACTTACCCTTTTTTATAAAAGAAAACACTCTATCAGATATGCAAGATGAAAAATAAGTAAGAGATATCTTAAGGATATACTCATCTTGAAATTTTGCTTGCAACCTAAATGGAATATAAGCAAAAAGCAACATATAAAGTTGTATTTTATCATTGATGTAAAAAGTATTTTCCCAGGTTTTTTGAAACATTTTTCCCTACAAAATCTAGTTTTCTGTCTGTCATTTGAACATTTTTGTAACAGACTGCAATTCTAGGTCTCTCAATCTTCACTGTGCTTAGAATATGATAAAAACACTCTGGATTTTTTGAGCCTAAAAGTTAAAGATGTTCATGTTGAAACGCAAAATACATTCTCTTTTTACAATAAAAAAGCGCGCATGTAAAAGTATAATGCATATGGTATCGTAACATCTTCACTTTTAAAATGGCACAATAGCTACATCAGCATTTGTTTGTCTAGTTGTTTTTTTTTGCATTTCTGAATCCAAATTTGACAAAATGGAACTGTAAAGACATTGGATCTTAGACATTGAAAATAACAACATTATTGAAAAAAAAAGGTCAGGAATTTGATTCTTCAATGCTATTACATTACTTTTCAGAAGTTGTGGACCGAATGTTAAATTATATTATAGATTATGTTTTAAAGTGTTAGCAGGTCCTAACCTTTCTTTCCTGATAAATAAACAACCAAATATGTTTTCCCAGACTATCGCGAATATTCTCACTAGTTCTTGTTTTGTATAAATTTTTTGAAATTAATAGTAAAAGGGGAGTGGCAAAGAAATTGCTTTGCTTAATTTTTTTGTTTACTTTTTGCAATATGTTGTTTGCAAGAATACAACAATGTCAAAATAGTTTGATATACTTATGAGTTATACATCTTTACGTTAAAGCCATAACCATACCTATTTCCACTGTTTTAGATATGTTAGCTTTAATGGCGTAAAAAGGTTGAAGGAATAGCTGCTCGAGTGTTTCTTTTTATTTATTTATAGTTACATTTCACCTGCTTGTATTTTCTTTAATTCCATTAACTGAATTTAATTCACTTCAATTTCAAGCTCTAAAATGGAAACTGCAAAAGTAAACTTACTCATTTTGTCTTTTTATTTGTGTATTAAAACATCTGGTTAAAGATACAAAAACAGTCTTTTTTTTCTTCCACAATAAACTAATGGAAGAGAGCTGTTGTGTTTTTAGGACAACTGAAAATAAAGAGATTTGTTTTCGTTTTTTTCAATTGTGATGAATTATGAAACTGGGGCGTATATGATTTCTTTTGCTACAATTTTTTGTTTAGCTGTTAATATATTTCACGAATTTCTCAATGTGTTGTCAAATTTATAACAAGAAGAAATGAGAATATCAGAAAAAACCGCAGTGAAGTATTTTACGAAGGGGCTGATATTAAACAAAGTACTAAATATAGCAATAATGAAGACTTTTACTGTGAAGTTGTTTATTTTATATATTTAAGTAATTTGAATATAAAGAAGAAGAAATGAAGAATGGTAAAAGGATAAGGAGTTATGGAATAACCTTATATGCTTTCTGTTTCTTTATGGTGGAGCATCCGAATATATGCTGTTCTTTTGCAAACCTGTTTGTCTGTCTGTTTTATTGGTATTTTGTTGCACGTATTTTTGTTAACTTTTTTGTTCGATTGTTTGTTTGTTTATTTGTTTGTGTGTTTATTCGTTTGTTTGCTTGTTTTGTTTTCCTTCGATTGGTTATTTTATTTAACTTCTTCTGGTAAGTCAAATATGACAATGAATATTAATTCATATATTGAAAAATATTTCAAAGAAATAAAATATTTTAAGCAAGACTGATGATTTGCCATGTTGAGCATTTTTCTTGTAAATGTATTCTCAATTTTCATGATAGCTGAATATAGGAAGTCAACACAAAAAGTAAAGTTGTATTATTAATCTTAAAGTAAATATTTTTACAATATACGAGCTGAATATAACGGAAGAGAATATTTCTTCCATGGTTTCTGTTCAATATTTTATTGTTTATATATTAAGAGTATATATTATCCACCTTGTGACCATTTAATCTGGAGAGTTTAAAAGTTAATTTCCTTATTGTAACTGGTTGTGATCGTGTTGAATTTAAAAGACAGTTTCAAAGCAACCCACGTTATCAAATCAGTTTCTGGCTTCGTGGTTTGGTATCAACGAGTTTCTCATATATAAAATTCTCAATAAGACTCAATAAGAGGAATTAAAAGTTTTATAGCACTAAGCAAAACGGTTTGGTATAATATGGTTATAGAAGCATGCGGGATTTTTCTTAGACATTGAGCAGTAATGGGGCAATTTTTCTTAACAATATAACTAACTAGTTTTAGTGGAAAATAATAGTTAGCAACATTATTGATTTTACTTTCTTAGGTTATAAAATATTCAGGAGTTTAAAATTATATTCATATTGATGTTTTGAATAAGGTGAAATTACATGATTTGTCTGAAGTGAAAGAATTCAAACCTACCCAAACGGGAAGTGTAGAATTGCACTGCGAAGTTCCAGAAAGTTGGGATCTACTTAAATTGGTCGGATAAAAGCTAACTACGAATTCATAATATTTATATGTTCAATAGAAATATTATAACGTGCAAAAGAATTTTCTTCATATTAAGGAAGGTCTTTCCATTGATAATGTGAATAGTTCTTGAAATATTCATGTTTTAGGGGATACTATCTAGCCATACGTAATAGCAATAATAATATCATGTATTCTAATAGTTGGTCATTCTTTACTAAAACAACATATTATTTTTTTTTAAGTAAATGATTTAGTGTTATATATGGATCAACTCTTCTAAAACTCTACACACAGGTTTCAAAATAATCAATACTTATTTTAAGATTACGAAGTCTGAAGAGAAGGAAATCTTCACTGAAAAGCACGATGAAAAGATCTGTATTTGCTTATTCAAGTCATTGAAATCATTTGTTATAAAAAGTAAAGAAGCAACTTTAAATTATTAGAATGTTAACAGAGTAACAAAACACCTGGTAGAAAAAAAAATGGCAGTTTTTTTCATTTGAAATATGCTGCTGTTATTAATTCTTTAAATGCAAGAAAAGAAGAATTAAAACATATTTGAAGAACTGTGCAAAATATCACTCCAGCTGTGTTTGATGTCATACAGTAGATAAAAAAAATATTTAAATATTTTGACATTTTGTCTTTCTCTTTTATGCGGATATGTATATAAGCCATTGTCTCATTTCTGAAAGCAATGTTAACGAGAATATATCTTCTGTGTGAAACAATTCATTAAAATAGAGTTTCATTAAGACCCGGTCTTGCAATTTCGGCTGATTTATCAGGAATTAAATGTAATGAAGTGCCATTAAGAAGGTTGCATGTTAATTGATTGCATCAGAAACAACCAATAGAATCGATTTTGTATATTGTCACTTGAGTGACACAAATGAAAGAAACGTCAAATAATTCCCTGCACTTTTTACCTAATTGGATTGTCGTTGGCTGCACACCAGACCGGACACTTCGCTACAAAGAACACACTTCTCAGAAACTCATGAAATGATGGTCAGTGGCTGTACAAAGAAGTGTTTGGTATGATTTTTTACCTAAAATCGAAAGTATTTATTGCTTAAAAAATACAAAATCGAACTAATTTCTGTGTTATGTCAGCGGTAACACCAAAAATAATTGAGTGCAAAAAGGCTTTGTGGGTAAGCAGTAACAATCAGTATGCTTTAAAAATATCAGCAAAAAAAGTGTTACGACAGCTTGGGGTTAAATTTTATTATGTAAATTTAAACACTTAAACTCGGTATTAGTGACTCCACGGTCGCCACACTACACTTAAGCCGCAAATTCTGCTCAAATAGTCAGCATACAGGTTTTCCTAATAATAACAATAATCGATTTTTTTTTTAACACAGGTATAGAATAAAAAAAATATATATCAAGCACGTATTTTCAAAAATGTGAAGCTGTGACATTTTTTTCCCATTTATTAAAAATGTAACACTCTGTGATTGTAAAAGATATTTACATCTTCTTTAATGAACGTTAATGAATTAGAACTCAAGTACAAAATTATGTAATGAATTGATACGCTGTGATGTTTGGTTTGGTTTGCCTTTATTAGGATTTTATTTTACAAGTTTAATATTTTATGTTGACCATAACGTTAATTTTACTTACCCATAAGAGTGATAGAAAACGTTATCTATATAAAAGTTCGTCAAGTGTTTTACTGTTGTAACTTCAGAGTTCTAAAGACAGTAACAAGTTTGATAATTGCTTTTAGTTAAAATGTTTAGTGTTGTCTTCATGCGTTATATCGAGTTTAAAAAGGCACCTCGACAGTCTAGCTTTTTCACTGCTTTACCACACTGTGAAGGTTTCTTGTCTATATTATATAAAACTTTGTATTTTTAAGTATAGAAAAGCTTTGTAGTTCTTACCACCATGCTTGTTTGTTTCTCTGTACAAAATTATGACAGTTTATTGAATCTTTCTTTGTCAAGATTCGGTTGGTCTGAAGTATTTAAATTTGCACTTTTTAGCTTCTTTGAAGCAAATTTTGTCTGAGAAAATCCTTCTGAGAAAATCCTTGTAATTCACATTCGCATTACCCTTTATTTAAATAACTGACCAAATAAAAAGAATTAGCACTTCCAATTAGTTCGACTGATTTTGTGCTATTCATTCCTGTATATCTGATATTGAGTGAATATGATTCTGACCAAATGTACTTGCATTTGTTAAGTAGCATGCACTGCATTATCTACGATATCTTCTTTGTGATAATAACCGTCGTCTGTCTGTTTGTTACGGAAACATGAAATGCGATATATAAAGGACGGGCGACCCCGTGGATTTTTCCACGGGTTGACGACTAGTTTTTCAATACATTTGAATGTAACAACAGTCTGGATTGCAAAATGTTTAATACAGTTGTTTTTGTTTCGTGATAATAATATTGACATGTTTTTTTCTTAACTAGCAAATGAGAAACTAAACAATAAATAATAATTATAGCAGCTGCAGGGCACAGAATTATGGGTAATTATTAATTTATGATTTATACGCACTGATTATATGAGAGAACGGGTCATTTGGAACAGTCATGTGCGTACTTTATATTTATGTCATTGTTATTTTGTTGTGTGATGTCCTTAATAATAGTGGCAAAAACAATAACACATAATTCCTTATTTGGATATTGTTATGTTTGTTCATGGAGGTTTTTTTTGTACCTTCATGGTTGGTTTTAGAATCCATTTTGGCAATATATTTTGACATTATTTTGGTATAACAGCAAGAAACTGGAGCGGTTTTAACACTCATACTAAGACAACAGATAAATAAATTTCTTGAAAATAATAGATAAATAACCATAAAAAAATCCGAATAGACGGATACAGCGAATATTGATCGATACGGCGCCCTAATTAAATTTGTTATACCTCCGCGGAACTCTCGTTGCATTTTAAACACTCTCACCCACGGGTGTAAGTGAATAAAATTTAATTGCAGAATATTGGCGATAGTAATTAACTTATTACATATGAATATGGAAGAGTGATTGGTTTCACATTCTATGTCTTGCATAAAAAAATTCTACTTTTTTCTCTGGAAATAACAAAGGAATGCTAAAACATTAAAGATTGTTATGTTTTAGTGAGACGGTTTTCTCCAACTGAAAGCAACGCAACAACTTGTATTTATTTTAACTCTTTTTTCATAAAGCGGTGATTTTTGTGATATAATATAGTGTTAAATATGTTGTGATGAAATGCGGAGTCCGACTCACATGTCAATAACGTGTTAAGTAGACTGTAAAATAAAATAAAATGTTTTTTTAAAGAATGTAAAACTTTAACCAACGAACAACGTCCAGCAGAAGACTTTGAAACAGCTTTTTAAAATACATGTTGCGTACGACGTTTAAAAAAATGAATGTTCATATTTCGTGTGACAGACAAGATAAAATGTTGCCACGGGGAGTTTGGAAGAAAAGAATAGATTTTTTCGAAAGTTTGTATAATTTTTTATTTAAGTTTTTAAGCTATTCCTACCAACCCCTGACACAAGGATATAAAAAGCTAGATTGTTGGCTTCCCCTATGTGATAACACACAAAGAAAACTGTTCACAGAAACATTTTTTTACATCCATTTAATTTTAACTCTGTGGTTCTATGTGGTTCAACAATTGATAATCAAAAAATTTGTTGATATATAAAAAATAATTGCATTTTTACTAGTCTATTTTCAGTCTTATTTCTGTTTTTAATTTAAACAAAAATATGTTAGGGTAAAAATATTCAGAAGCCCGTGAAAACATCCACGAGAATTCAGTGATCCATACTCGTTACAGACAGACAGATAGCTAGCAGATCTTCAGCACTGCAATAAAGATAGAAATAATACTGAGTGATCTAACAAAACAATTTTTTATCCACATAAATAAAAACTTTTTTTGTTTGCTTGTTTGTTAGGTCTCGCATGCAGAAAGAGTCCAATTGAATCCTCTAACAACAGTCTTAACGCACAAATAAAAACTTCACACAAAGTTAAAGAAAATACTGAAACAAGTGTGAACATGGACGATGATGATTTCGTTCCACCTCCAGCACGTGGTCGACGACAGGCTGTCGCAGCTGAATCCTACGACCCAACTGCAGAAGATGAAGAAAGTGAAATAATTGTCGTCAACCCAAAGACTTCCGAACAATTAAAATGTTTAGAAGAAGCAGCAAAGGGGATAATATTTTTCGAAAAATGCGACGCCGAGCAAAAGCGAATTCTTTTCGACGCTATGTTTGAAAAACGCGTCAAAGAAGGCGATGTTATAATTCGTCAAGGTGATGACGGTGATAACTTTTACGTCATTGAGGAAGGTAAATACGACGTTTTAATTAAAGACGGTGATGGAGAGAAAAAAGTCGCTACGTTACAAGATAAAGGTTTCTTTGGAGAACTAGCGTTGTTATATAACTGTCCAAGAAATGCCACCATTATGGCCACAGGCGAAGGTATCTTATGGGGGTTAGACCAAAAAACATTTCGACAAATAGTTGTAAAAGCAACCGCTAAAAAACGGAAAACGTTCGAAACTCTTTTGATGGGTGTTTCGATGCTCGATTCTTTGACACCATACGAGTTGATGAACCTTACTGATGCTTTAGACGAGAAGCGCTTCTCCAAAGGTGAGGAAATTATAAAAGAAGGTGATTCTGCAACCAACATGTATTTTATCATGCAGGGAGAAGTGTCTGTGCGTGTTACAGACAAAAATACAAATACAGAACAAGAAGTAGTTAAGCTAAACCGAGGTCGATACTTCGGTGAATTGGCGCTAGTTTTACAAAAGCCACGTGTAGCTTCAGTCTATTCGTACACTGATGATACTAAATGTGCTGTGCTGAACATAAACGCGTTTGAAAGATTGCTTGGACCTTGTGTTGAAATTATGAAACGCAATGTACATAAATATGAAGAGGAACGGAAAAAATTGGGAATTAACAGTATTTCTAATGAACTCAATGGAACGTCGAAGTAGCTTTCACCACCACGTTACAAACATTTTCGAGAGCGAAATTAAAAGTAGATTCTTATGTTTGTTCTGTGTACGTTTTGTCCTTTAGGCGTACCTTAGAAACTTATTTGGAAATTCGAGATAATGCGATAACAATAGCAAAAAGTGTAATCACGACTTAACAACGGTTGTCACATCGCTTGTTTGTTTGTTTGCTTATTTAATTGTTTGTTTTATATTGTAAATAAATAGTTTGTCGAGAATAATTTGTCTTAGCCAGTGCAGTGATTTTAAAGTTAAAAATTCAGCAGCTTTATATTGGTGGAGGTACACTTCTGTACAAGCTTTAAAATTTAGTGAAAGCAAAGTGAAACTAACACCATGCGCCATAGTATGATAACTACAAAATTTATAATAAATTTTCAAGCAGTTTGGTTCTAACTTTATTTTTTACGAACTGCATAAAAGTTGGTGCAATGATGGACAACATTTACAATCACTTCAGCCTTTAAGTATTTTTAATCTTAAAGCTTAACTCTTGTGAAGAACAAGGTCATTTAAAATGAAAGAAATTTAAAGTTGTCTAGAAACTCAGATATCTTTTCAAAATATCTTGATTGTTTCTGTAGATTTTGAACATTACATTAGAAGGTGTTGTACATTCTCCATTTTGCAAAGACATATAGGGTTAAAAATGTTTTTAGTCATTCAGTTTGGCATTTTTATCATTTAACATAAACTTTAAATACTTATTTATTATAATTAAGCTCGATGGCATCAATTGCATTTTTAAAGATAGTTGATGACGTCATAATTTCGCATAATTAGCGGAACTTTAAAGGCAATGTTAAACTTTGCGATATATTACAAAAATGAGCGCTCGTTATACCCGGGAAAGTACATATCGAGTACAAAAACCAATAAAAAAATGAAAAAAGTGTAAGCAGAGCACACATTTAAACTGCAAGTTTGTTATTATCTGTACTTATTGTTTGACTAAAGTACAGGAACACCCATCCTCATTTACTGGAATTGTGAGAGTAATTTTGTGCGTTTTAAACCAAAAAACTATATATAAATCTATATAACAAGAACTACGAAGTTGTCAATGTTTCCAGCGGATACCTGCCCTGATGCCAGTAGGCCTCATTTCCACCACATTTTGGGCAATTTTTATTTTTTTATTTAGCAAATATTTATACTGGACATACATGTGAAGTAATGGCTGTCCAGTTAAAATATATAAAAAGACATTAAAATATAAATATATATAGAGAAATGTTAAAACCAAGTATGATGGACACACGAAAATCAAGGACTGGTCAAAAATAAGAAGTCGGGTGACTAAGTTGTGCCGCGCAGCAGCGCATTGTTGATGATCAGTACTTGGCTAACATCCCTGCCAAACTAGAAATTCTACGGTCTGCCGCTTGCGGGATCACTGCTCAAGTGATACCGTTTGCTCTTTTTCGAAAAGAGCTATAAACGTATGAACGTAAAAAAATATTATTTTCAGGGTTGAAAAATGTTAAATAAGGTTGCTGGTTGCGTGATATAGTTATAGCGTCACAGACTAAAGTATATATTTGTCTTTGGAGTACGACAAGCTGCGAAATACATCATACGAATGAAAGGAGTATTTTCGCTAGCGGAAGTAACATCGAATACATACGGAAACTGCAAGAAAATGTCACCGGACGAGTATATATGAATTTCAAAAGTCAAAAAAAAAGGAAACGATTTTTTTCTTCACCCTAAAGGATATTTTATAAGTATATTTTATAAGTATATTTTGAAATATTTTTAACCGTGATACAAAAAACGATTTTTGAAAACTAATTCTTTTATTAATACTGCATAAAAATTTGCATAAGGACGTATATCTTAAGAACCAACGAAAATTTGTCAAAATTTGTAGATCCCTTAACAACTTTAAGATGCCTTTTATATGATCTCCACTCGTCTTTTCGGTAAAATAAGCTTTAACCCTATCCGGGTTAGGGGGTGAAGGTGTGGGGGGCGAACAACCACTTTTTTATCCCAGGGTTTATGTTCCACTGGTTTGACCTTTATTCGTGGTGGAACTCAAGATGACGTCATCATATATTGAATGACGTCATCTAATTTTTCTCAAATACTTTAACAAACATTTGTGGCAAATTTTGGGGCAAAACGATGTCTCCTCTCTTTCGGAGAAGGTTGAGGGCTTTTTGAACGTTAAAAACTGTATCCTATATAATTATTTTAAGTAAATAAAAAACAAAATTTTGTGAACAAATTGTAATTAGTTTCCTTTGCCCATAAAAATGCCTTTGAACAAATTGACGAGCATTGAGGTTAGCGAATCACGAACTTTTAACAATAAAAACGTATTCTTTTATTGTGAAAACATAAAATTAAAACTGGAAAAATTCTTGGCCGGAATTATATTTCCGAGAACATTGAATTTAATTCATCGTAGCGCGTGGCCTTGTGATTATGGAGTTCGCTTCGTAATCACAAGGTCCGTGGTTCGGTCCACAATGCGGGCATGTTTAGCAAGTGTCTTTACTACAGCTGCGGGTCAACCCATGTCATGTGAGGGAAATTGGTGTATACGTAATGTATACATTCCGAACCAGGACCCACATTGATAACAGTGTTTCAAACAGTGTTTCAGTATATCCTGTATAATTATTCGGAATAATAATAATGAAGGAAATTCTTCTTTGCGTTGAGACTTTTGCTAGTCAATGCTGTTGGAACATTTTGTAGTTTCAGGAGTTTCATAAAAATTCGCAAATTTTAAGAACATTCGTGCTCCGAAAAATAAGAGTTTCCGTTAATCGCTATCATTGTTTAGAAGATTATTTATCAGGGCTTCATCGTGATTTATCCAGTGCAAGCACTGTTGTCTGTTAAACAGAAGGAGCTTTTTAGGGTGTCGGTTAATTAGTGAGTCGACTGCATTTAACTTAATTTTCTTCTATTCCCATTGTTGGAGAAAAAGGTGGAATGTCTATCACAAATATATTTCAACACAATCCAGAAAAAAGTAATAAAAAGAACAAGGTGAATCTAACCTGCTTCCCAAGCATTTAGAAAACAAATGATTATTTTAAACTTTACTATTTTCAAAATTGTGGTCCAATTTATTTGTGAAGTCTGAAATCTTCGTATGCATTCTTATATGCTATATTGCATAGTTAGTCCTAAAATGTCCCCAATATCCCCCCCCCCCCTCCTTGGAAACATATTCCAATAAAAGGACACAAGGAATATAACAGAACAAACACAAACAGTTTAAAGTTGATTTTTTAAACTATATACTTGCATTAAATATTGTTTTAAGAATCTTAAATACGCAAGAACATTAGGTTAGCTATTTACATTTTTGTAACAAGGTACAAAAACTAATTATTTGTATTTACACATAATAAATACTAGTACTTCGTTATAAACTAATATATCTATAGTGGGTCATCGTTTTTTCTTTCCTCCAAATTACCTGCAAAAAATCATATGTAAGTGAACTGTTCTGCATCTTAAATTGAATGCTCAATCATACTTATTACAATGGCAATCTCGTATTGCCAGTATGGCAATCTGGTATTGCCAATGTGGCTATTTACACTTA
The DNA here is from genome assembly GCF_029227915.1 of Hydractinia symbiolongicarpus. Classification (NCBI taxonomy): domain Eukaryota; kingdom Metazoa; phylum Cnidaria; class Hydrozoa; order Anthoathecata; family Hydractiniidae; genus Hydractinia; species Hydractinia symbiolongicarpus. Next base: position 23,894,533 of record NC_079878.1, on the reverse strand, counting down.
GTCAATAATGTCTTGCAACATATGTGTATATGCGGGTTGTTTGAATTATAACGTGCTGATCATTTTCATTAGAAAAATAATTTCACATGAATGTCACTCTTTCTGCCTATAGGTAGGAGAAGAAAGCTCCTCATCTTTTACTAATGCCTAAATTGGTCAGCATCTTTCATTAGATGTGATCTATCCTATTTAGAGTTGCATCTTATTTATCAGCTGTGGTGCTACGCTACTTATTCACAAACGTCTTCGCATCTTTCTTTTTGATGTTTGCAAAGATAAAAACAAAGGTCTTTTATTGTACCCACTTTCAAGCTACATCTAGGATGTGCACATTCATGATAAGTCATTGGCATGGAGCATTTTTTATGGCATTGAATTTTGCCTTCTTGTCTTCTGTCACCTGTCGATGACTCATCTGGTTCCTTGTCTGGTTGAGCAGTGTCGTCGTTGTTGGTATTATCATTATTTTCTGCTTCGCCCGATTCAGCATCACCAGAACCGCTTTCGCTATCCTCTTCTTGATCATCTGATGCAGAGTCATTATTTGAATCGTCATCGCCATCGTTGTCTTGGTTACTGTCGTCATATCCTTCAGCTCCAAATGATTCTGCAAGGTTTTCATCATGTACAATATCATGGTTTTCAATTCTATTTTTCTTCTCACCAACGACAGGTTCTGGAGAATTATTTTCCGCGTCGTCATCTTCGTTGTTTTCCTCATTTTTGGGATTTCTTTCAACTTCAATTCGTTTTGATTTGCTCTGCATGTGTTCTGGAAACATTTCCCCCTCCAACATGGATTTCCATTTTTTCTCTCGATCAGCAAATGCTGTGGATTCTTTTATATCGTCAACTGCACTATCAATAGCAATTTTATGTTTGCTTTTGAAACCTTTTTTAATGTCAATTGAACGTTTTAATAGGTGACTACTTCTCATTCTTTCTGCATTCAAGGGTTTAGTGTAAACGAAGAAGAGCATTACAAGGAGAGAAATCAGTATGCATGTCGTCCGCATCTAGAGAAGTGGAAAAGGCTAAATATGTTACGTAGAAGCTGATATGCAAAAAAAACAGGAACAATTCTGTTACGTTTTGCTAAACACTGTAGTAATGAATAAACAAAAAAACGAACAAAAATAATAGAATATTCGATGAAAGTGCATAAAAATAGTTTTCCCCTACAAAATCTTAACATCATGTAATAGTTTAGAGTAGCTCAAAAAATTTAAAAGTTTTGTCTTTCTACATGGTGTTTAAAATCAATTCTTAAAGGAAAGGTTGGCAGGAGACCTAGCATAATTTTTCTTACCACCAGAAAATCGAAATAGTTAATGATGGACAAATTACGCTGGGTCTCAAACGATTTCTCAGCGGTCAGATTGCTAACTTGATATAACTTAAAAACGAGTTAAATTTTAATATAAGTCGAGCTGGCACAAATATGCCACCGTACATTCTTGAGTAAAAATGCATTGTTTAAAACGCATTTTTTCAAGGATTAAACAAAGTTGAGTTTTTTACGAGGTCAACCTTTTTCAAAACGGGCCCAGCACGTGTTTTCATTTTAAAAGCTTGGCACATATTGCGGACAACATATATTCTTAGATGAAACAACAATAGAGAGTATTAGGTAGCTAAAAAACTTCAAACGCATAAAATTATGATTTGTAAGTAGCCAAAAACATAAAATAAGATAAAACTTATAATAAAAATATAATTAAAGTATAAAAAAATCAAAAACAAAATTCCTACAAAGGAATATGCAAAAATTAGGAGGTCCCTATCTTTCTTCTTTTTAGCCATTTTCCCTCCCCCCCCCCCCCCCCCCGGTCACAAAGAGCACAAACTGGCATTAATAATTTTCTGTTTATGTCAGCACTTTTCTAATGACGTAAGCGATAGCTTTAAATTTAACCATAATACCACTATCTGCTCAAGTTCAATTACTTTAGTTATAGAACGAATTTTTTTATGATCAGCCAAATAAAAGTTGTTTAATTTTTTTTCGAATTTCACATAATTTAAATTATAAAATGCCGAAAATTGCCCAAAAATTCTAACAAAAATTATTATAAAAAGTTAAGGGGTATTTTTTGTGTTTGACTTAGTAAACAAACAGAACATTTGGTGTTTTATCGATGCGTCATCGATAAAACATCAAATGCTCAAGACTTTGTTCCTCCCTATAGCAGAGGCTTTTCCCAGACATAATTGGGACTGTATAAAGATGCCTAGATATGTGTTGTCTACGTTGATATTGTTTCTAAATTAACATATATTCTTAAGGTATAGTGATATCGACGATTGAGTAAAATATTGTCCAAATAACATATGGAAAATGTTTTATAAGAATTTTTTTATATTAATACAATAATAACCGATTACCCCGGGCTGTACCGCAAAATATCTCCCAAGGTTTAAGTGCCGACCAAGCTCGCGAGGTGGGTGCAATGACTGAGGGCGATATTTTTAGCAATTCTTTGAACTTTTCTTATCTATAAATGTATTGTAGGAGTTAGATAATAATTTCTAATGCTTCTCGAACGTTACAACCTTTCTTGATGACGGACAATACCGCTCCATATCGACCCGTCATTAAGAGCGCTAGTCCATTCAGATTGCTTAAAAACCCGTATTGCCCGCTTGCAAAATCCAGACGGTTAACAAGACACAACATTGTTGGTCGTTTTTGCCGTATGTGGTAATGTAAATTGGGACTTGATATGACGCTTGGTATAGAGAGATTTTTGCTACGAAATGTCGGCTAAATGGAAATCTTGACCGTCACCCGTTCCTAAAAAATGTATTTTTACTATAATGTAGACAGTAACAGAAGATTTCAACGTCGTTAACAGCACCCGTGGTCTCTTTATATATCGGGACGGCGAGACGAATATGTCCCTGGAGAAGGCCTCAACAAGCTCAGTATTTATTGCACACACACTAGACATACAAATAATAAGAACTCTTATGTTTGCAGCAGTAATATTCAAAATATTTTTTAGAAAGAGTTGAGCTTGTTTGACCAACTTTGTGATCCAACTTGTCGAATTCAATTAACCAAATGATGTATCGCCTCCTCGGCAGTTTAGAAGCATTGTTAAACATTTCAGTGAAAAGCAGAGTATTATATGTTATCTTGGAAAGATTTCTTTATGGGGATAAATATTTGCATGACTTATTTTTTAGATTTTAGATAGATAAATTCTACAAAAGTAGGCCAAAGTTGATTAATATTCTTACATAATTTTTTAAAAAAGGGATAATATTGTTCAATAAAGAGTGATTATATTTCAACATTTAGAAAGTATTAAAGATGCAAAACAAACGTAAAAATTAGTTCAACATTATCAGCATGACAATGTCCGATCACAAAGATATGAGCCAAAAATATTGCAAATAACTTGTTTTTGTGGTTTACCGGCATAATTTTAGATTGAATATTGCTATGTGATGGGACATTCCTACAGTAGAATTATCTTACTTACTGCATAGTAAGTATAGCCATATGTATAGCTATATATATATATATAGCTATACCGAGCCAGCTAGCCAGCTAGCTTATCAGCTGATCTATTTCTAAGGTGTTAATATTTTCACTTTTAATTTTTTTGAATTAAGCCGGTAAATGACGAAATAGCTATAATGGTCAACCTAATGATTTTTTTATATTTTTATGGTACCTTATTACACGAAAATAACGAAGCAAGTAATTAACGGGTGCATAAATAATGGGGTTAGAAATTAAAGCGTATTTCTAATTTGGATTTCAAAGTGTGTGGCAAATCAATCAATCACGCGAATCAACGAATTTCAAATTTTCGAAAAGCGAATTTTCAAAAAGGTATTTCTACACATTTTTACAGGTTCCAACTAAGAGAATAAAAAAATAATAAAATGTCATCACACGTATTTTATCTTTCTGTCTAAAATGCGTAAAAAAAATTACTGAAAAGAGTTGTCTTTGAAAGTGATTCTATTGTTCTAATAGGCAGTTTTCAAGTTATCCGTGATACATCAGGTTTGAAATTGCTGAAGAAAGTGGAGACGACACAATCAATAAAGATAAAGCATAGAGGATTTTTATAACATAATGTTGTTTGTCATTCTGAGTAGAAGATTATATACCTTAAAAATTTCAACATGTTTTTTTTCTTTTTATTTCTATTGGTCAAAACTATTTATGTTCTAATTCATTGCATTCCATCGAAAAAAACTTGATTTATTAACTCTGTATAACCTTCGTATATGCGATGCAAGTGAAATAATCAGATTAGGTAGTAGTAATCAAACTAGATAGTATGCAGTCGGTATATAAAATTTACAAAAGAATTACAAATATATAATTATTTTACTCAAAGAATCTCACATTAGGGGCGGGTGGGTGGGTCTGCAAAACTAACTAACAATGTGCGATATTTACCCGCTTATTCCGCCCTCTTATTTCCTTGATCACGTGACAAAGCAAAGTGTACATTGACTGTACCTTAACAAACCCGGTTATAAGCCTTTAATAAATTCATATATCCACGAGTTATAACAGGGGATTTTTTGCGCCAGACTTTAATTGACGGAGGGGAACTTTACGCGATGAATAAATAACGGGGTTTTAAATAACGCCATTTTTCAAAATTCGAGTTATTCACTTGCTTCCTTATTTTCGTGCAAAAGGTTTTGTAAATTAAATATTTTTTTCAGAGAACACTGGTCTCTCAGCTAAAATTTATTGTAATGTCATTCTTTAATGTCATTAAATTGATACCAAATTGTCACTTAAAAACAAAGTTTTTTTCCTGTGTTATTTATTTTATCTTGATAGTTTGCTAGTAAAAGCAGCTAGCTATAGATAGCTACCTATACTTGGTCATGTACGTATTATTTCTATGTAAGCAGTATTGTCTTTTTGTATACTTCGTTACTTAGGGGCTGCTTATATGGAGGCTCATTTGTGGCCTGGCTTTTAACTTGTGTTTATTAGAAGAAAAAACTACATCGGTTAGGCGGGCTGGCTCTGAATCATATAAACATTAAATAATATAGAACAAAAGTAATACTTTTTATAACAAAAGATTTCAATTAGTTGAGCATAATAAACCATCTTGCCTAGGCGGGCTAGCCCGAGACAGCTCGTTTGACCATATAAACAGATGAGAAAAATCATGAAGAAAATAAGAAACAAGCGAGATCTCGGTAAACGGGCCAGGCCGACAACCGGGCTCATGTAAACAGCCCCTAAGAAATGCTTTTTAGTAAATTTTTCACTTTGAAAAAACTGAAAATTCTCTTCGAAAAACAAAACATGATACAGCTCCTCCGCCATTTTAATACGACCAGCTTTCTCTTATTCATTACGATATTGCTGTCTCACCAAATTTTTTACTGGCACAAAAATTTTGCGAGACATTAGGCTTCATATCGTAGCAGCCTTCTCCAGGGCCATGCTTGTCTTGGCGTCCCGTTAAGAAAAAGAGAGAAAACGCTTTGGGAACGAGGTTAAGAAGGTGTTTTCACTAAAATCCAAAGATTTCTTTAAACAATCTTCATAGACTTTTCATTTCCAATGTTAGTTTGCAAGCAGGAAAAATTTAATTTTTCTCGTGTCATGTCCTCAATTGTTGCTCTATATTTAATTATTTCTGATAAAATATTAATTTAACAAGTCCCCTAATGTATCCATCATTTTATCCAAGATTTAATACTGGTGTTGCATAAAATTTAGGACAAAATTTTGAATGATGAATGAAAGTCAATGTTCGTACTCTTTCATCCAACATAGTTCATTTAATATGTTCACATGTTTACTCATTCAATGATTTAAAAATGGTGGACATTCTATAGCTACACTGGTATCAATAAATGAATAACTAAAAATCCGCAGATGGAAGGCAAAGAATGTGTGAAAAGAAAATTGACAAAAGATACAATGCCAAGGTAACTTGATGATCTATTATAACTTATAAAGTGGATAAAGAGCCTAAAAAAAAGACTAGAGAGAATTAAGAGAGAGCAGAGAGGATAAAAGTTAAGAATAAATGTTCAGAATAAAAGGTGGGGCTGAAGTTGGAGAAATATTAATCATGAATGTGATGGATTTGTTGTTCATACTCAAATGTTTAATCTAATTTCACCCTGTAACAGGATTTCCACTCAACAGCAAAACGGAACGGAACCGAACACGAAAATCACATAATCACCTGGGTGTTTTGTCCGCTCCATTTAAATCGGAACAAAAACGTTCATCAATAAATCAGATTCGAGAAATTACAATTGTCAACTTGATCTGTTCATTTCGGTATTGCTTGGAAATTGAATACTTGGTAAGGTAAATCCAATGGAGTGGGATAGGAGAATGTTAAAGAGAAACTCGCAGTGAGTAAAAAACAAATGTTGAATGGTACTGTACTTAATAGTCCATTGGAGGTCCAAGATAAATCCAACAGGAAAATCTCGTTGATGAAACAGAAAATGTTAGATGAAAAGTTTTGATCAAGAACAAACTTCTTTCACATTGTCCATCACCGTTCTTTTAACTCTTTTATAAGCTTGCAAATGCATTCAACATAAAAAAGTGGAAAAAAACAATTTCAAGGCTATCAAGTGCAAACTGTACGAACACGTAAAAGGTTATGAAAAAAAGTGGAACGGTTAAGCAAGAGAAGGGAGAGGGTGAAGAAACGAATAAGATGAGATGTAGGGTTAATTATGAATTTAAACTGAGTTTCACATGCAGTAAGGCAATGATTACAAAATGTTTGGCCAATACTCTACAAGAATTTTACTTTAGCATGGTTGTATTCCAATCAACAGACGTCAAACATACCTTGGATGCGCTTCCCAAAGTGTCCACACTATGGAACAATCAAGTTCACGGGCCCGGAAAGTTGAAAAAAATAGAGAAAACTGGGTGAAAAATCAAAAACTTTGACATTAACCAAATAGCCTAACATGCACTGTGAAAATCGCCAAGTACGTATTAATTATACAAAAACGACTTTTCCATTTGCTTGTGGTTACAAGCTTTGAAATCCCAGCCTCCTTTGCCGAAAATATTACCCTACCTAGTTCTAATCCTATGCAATGGGGCTTTCACATCCCACAAGAAAGTATGTTCTTGGCATTTTGCAAGCAATGCTTTTCAACATTGTTAACGTTTTAAAAACATTAAAAGAAAATATACCGAAGATTTAAAAAATGTCTGGTACGTAAAAAAATCACCATTATGGTACTGTTTACATGATCGATTTTTTCAATCCGTATAAACTGTTTGTTTAAATTAATCGTGTATTCAGCCTTAACGGAGAGGAAAGCGGCGCTGCGGCACGGCTGCTAAATAAAAGCTCGTGAAGCCAGTGTTTATTTTGAAGACCAGACCTTAATGCCTTTTAATGCCTTTTAAATGAAAAAGATGAATTTTCACCTAAAACCTAAGCTGAACAACACACACACATAGTAGACCTGAAATATAAACCAGTCTGTTATAAACACCAGTTTTATTTACATCTTTGTGATTACTGAATTATTTATAATTCAGTACATCTTCCAAACGTGTAGCTAAGTTAAAAAATAATGACATGCATTACTCTTTATTGTGATGGCCACGGGTAAATACACACATATTTCTTAAGCAAAAAAAAGTTGGAGATCTAAATAGTAAAGATGTTGATTATTTTGACAAACATTATTGATTACTCTTTGGTGGCCCGTGGAAAAATCGACGGGTTCGCCTGTCTATTTTATACTGCATTGCGTTCGTCTCGCAACATTGTGATACCATTTTGCGTGACAGACGCAGATAGGTATTAAATTATAGATTTCATACTACTGATAAAAAGGTAAAGATTCGTGATTAAAGGTCAAGCCACCATATTGCGTATTAGATTTATTGTAGAATGCTTCCGGTCTGTAAATTTATTAAATTTGGCGCCATCTAATCACAACAAACGTCGTCGTTCAAAGCTGGTAGTATGTTGATGAAAAAGGAGTCAAAACATTAAAAATTTCTTATGCTGTTAACTACTATAATACGTCAAATATTTTTGGTTAGCTCGAGTCAAAGGTCTTTTTTTATGTTTACTGGCAAGTACACTTTTTTTCAGACATAGGAATTCTCCATAAATGTTCCTACGATGATGTATAGATACTTCGTTATAAAATATATCATCTATTTTTTCTTTCGCTTAAAATTTATTTTCTGGTTGCCACAAAGTAATTTTTTGTTTACCTCTCCTTAAGTCAAAAATAGAGGTTCAAAAAGTCGGTCATTAAATAAGCTTACAGACAAGATGAGAAGTACTGGGAACAAACGGAGAAATTCAATGCCTTTCAATATTCGAATTATTATCGTATAAGTTGAAAGAAACGATTAAAAAGGTAGCAGAACTTGAGAAGGATAGTAGAAATTGAAAACATTAACAACTTGTCTAATTTTCATATTAACATCATTACTTAGGTACATGGACCCACAATAAGATTTCAAAACACAATGAAATTTAAAGGAAAGTTCAAAGAATGGATTCATCCTCAAAACATAACGATACATATAATGGGCACAATTTCATCACTTTTGCTGTTTTCTCTTCCATCCAATATTCGAAAAGTCGTTTCATATAATAGCCCATGTCTAAGACTATGGGATGTATCAGAGCAAAAAAAAATGAGGTTCAGGGCTTAACTACATCTACAGACAAAGGTAAATATTCTCACAACTCTGCAACAGCATGAAGAAACAGATTTAAAACCCATCTTTTGGAAGGGATTCAAACGTATTGCATATCTTCGTTAACAAGCAGTATTTTAGCAAAGTACAAAGTAGCTCTACTTTAATTAAACATGTATAAAATAAGTATAGTCATATTTCATTGCGAAAAAAAATTGGAATCAGAAATCACAGATACAAAGAAGGTAGTGGGACATGATTTTCTAACCTCCCAGAGGTACAAAAAAGCCTGGTTGGAATGCAATTAAGTGTTATTCATTTCTTTGTTTAGACTTTTGACTTTGAGCTATTCTTCCTAAAAAATACTCCTTTTGCCCTATTTTCGTTCCTTAATGGGTCCGGGCTTTTTTAATAACTCCTTATTGCTTTGGTTTATGGCTATCATACTCACTGAGTTTCAATATTTATCTATTAGACAATTGCATGCTAAATTTTCAGGTTCCATACCTTTCAGAGGCCTTGATATTAGCCATTACTCGAAACTACCCCTAAAAGTCTCCATGAAAAATGAAAAATATAATAACTTCTATTAAGATTATCCTTAGAAACTTGCAACACAACTTTATTTCATCAAGAAGAATCATTTTGCATAATTTGGACACGTGAATAAACCGATTCCCCGATTTTGTCAGGTTTTACCTGAAAATCGGAAAAAACTGGATTTTCAGGCAATTTTTTATGCGATCTATGTAAAAACCGGAAGATATGTTAAATAACTATTATTTAGCTTTCAGAAATTTTCGACAGAATGCAAAAATTTGCTCTAGAACAAAAGAAATTATATAAGCAGATAGTGGCATTTTTAACAAATTTTAAGCTTATGATGAGGTCACAAAAAATGTGCTAACGCAAGAAAAATTTATTGCTGCTATTTTGTTCCTTTTATGACGTACTATAAGTGTGCCAATTTTGATTCAATTTGAACAACCCTATGAAAAGTTATTAAGGGGGGTGGCGGAATCCGCCCCCTCCATCCCCCGGCCATAGTATGTTCAAAAACCCCCGGACCGAATAGGTTTAAATTATGCATTAGTTGACAAGAAGACTGTGCTATTTCAAAATAACCCGAATCACTTCAAACGTACGAACGTGTCTTTGAGAACGAGAAACACGAGAAAAGGTTGAATACGCACCTGTTTTCCCGATTTTAGCGCAGCGCAAGGGTGCCCCATAATTCACCCAATAAAAAACAAACAATGTTGGCTGGTATTTAAATGGCAAAAAAATTTTTTTAAATTTATGTATATTTTAAAATATCTTTTGAATATCTACATTATGTGAAATTGAACAAAAAACAAACAAAAAAACATTGGCCTTGAAATACGTAAAACATTAAACATGATGTAGCCAAAAAAACTGAGACAGGCAAAAAAAAGAAAAAATGTATGCAGATTTTACCTTTATGCTTACTTTTCGCAAGAAAACAAGTTAATTTTCTATGAAAGAGCTTAGAAATTTGTCTAGAAATTTGTTTATTTTTAAAAATCTTGATTAGTTAATAAAAATTTTGACTTAGAAGTTTAATTAATTATGCATGAATCACGAACATTTAAATATTTATTTATTATAATTATGATCAATAACATGACGTCATCATTTCGCATAATTAGCGCAATTTCAAGAAAAATTTTTCGAGAAGCAAGGAAGATTGTGCAAAAAAAAATAAAAAATTCCTAGATAACTTTTAAAAATCTTGATATGAGCCCAACTTGTTTTTAGTGACATGGAACATTTAAAAGGACATCAATTTTCACGAGATTATTTTTCGCGGATTTAGTAATGCAAACTAAGTTATTTTTAGATTTCGCTAGCATTATGAGTCTAATTTCACGAGGCGGTCTGTGGCACGCCAGGTGCTCAACATAATAGAATTAACCGGCTTTACAGATCACTACTTAGCATTATAAGATATTTTATGAATTTTTCTCAACAAGGGACGGATTTATTACGTGGGTGGACTTGGCTCAGTTCATATAATATGACTTTCCCAAACCAGTGTCAGTTTGAAAACTCAAAGCCATGCATATTGGGATTCTAACAGAAGAAAACTAATCGTGTGAATGTTTCTTTTCCACATAACATGATTTGTTTTAAATGGGTTGCCTCGTCAATTGAGCAAGGATCGAACCAACCCGCCCCACAAAATATGTCTCTGTTGTGATGTAGTATATAAATTGTACCATTAATTGTTTGCCAAAGCATAACGCTAGTCAGGTTGTTTGGACCAAAGCTTTTAATAGCTTGAAGATTTGGATAGAACATGTTCAAGATAACGAGAGTTACCGGAATCTGTGAGTTACAGGGGTAGCACTGAGATTCAATCTGAATTATGTTAACGACAAGCTATCATTGTATCATTGCCCAACTCAGCTCGGAGCTCGGAAATAAATATAGCTAAGCTTTATGTGGCGTTCATAGATAGAATAACAATAATAGAGATATAATTAAAATTAAACCACTTTTCAAGTAACACCCATTGTTGTAAAGTAACACAAACCTAAAATTTCTACTCGATCCATCATTTCCGCAGCACTTGGGAAGGTAATGTGCAGAGAAACTTATATCAACTTTATTTTTTGTTGATGTTAGAGTTTTTGGCTATTCCTTGTGTTTTTTAGTATTAGTATTAAGTTCCAGACTTGAAATAAGGGTTTATAGTTGAGCGTATGTATTTTAGAAGAAATTATTTTATGTATGTTATTTTTTTATCTTATTTTGACGTGAATAGGAAAACAAAAATAGCTACAAGAACATTAAAAATAACTTAAAAGGCACAAAATATGAGCAAACATTATATTAGAAGTATTTTGACTTAATTTGGATCTTCAAACTTTTGCGGACGTCAGCAACGTATCTGTAAGGAAACATGAATCTGTCTTAGTTTATTATAAATGTTTTACAGCCAAGTCCAATTAACTCGAATTGTTAATGGAGTCAGATATTCGAGACAGGGGCTTTTAATTTTTTTGACGAGCTATCATTGCATTATGGCCTAACTTTTGTTTTATGCAAAAGAAGGCAGCAAAATTCGCGAGAACCTAACTTAGCTAATTGCAAAAATGATGAATTATCGCCATAATTAATGCTCGGAAATAGGTGGGAAGAATGTACTTTAATAACCATTACAAATTAAAATCCGAAAACAATGAATTGACAGATCTCACAAATAGTTTGGACAGTGGTAATTATGTGTGGAGAAATTAAAAAATGATCAAAATCAAATTAGGGATTTAGGGGGCGAAAATCACCTAATGACTAAAATCTCTTTTATAATATATATTTATTTGCTGACGAAGCGTGAGAATTATATCTCTTAAGAACAGCACAAAAAATTCATGGAAAACTTTTTATTGCTGTCAGTGGCCTAACTAAAAAATTGCTTTGCGCGAAGAAATTAGTTATTATGGACACAAAGGGACAACAAATCGCTAAAAACCGATTTAAAGGATCGAGAAATTTGTAAGAGCGTGTGCAAGGTTGAGAAAAGTTATAGTAAAAGAAAAACCAGCATGAGACCAGTTCAGGTAGAAAAATATCCGAGATAGAGAATGTGCGAGAGAGTTTTCTTGAACCAATGAACTAACATCAATCATTTTTTTATGGAAAAATTGTTGACTTTAGCACTACACCCAACAGGGAATTGGAAAAGACTGAAATACACGTTTCCTTTGAAATGATCATTTTACGTATCCATTTTTTATCTTAACAGGCGCAGAAAATTCCCTTTTATGCAAGAATTGTGACATGGAATAGCTTATTTAGATGAGTTTGTTAGGGTAATGGAAGGAAAACGGTAGAGAAAAATAACTAGGTTTTGGTAATATGTTTACCATGATGACCAATATCGTGATCCGTATTCAAGTACTTAAATATGTAAAATAATTTTTTGCAACAATTTGTTTTGAAAAGGGACGAACCATAGAAATAAAAAAAAGAGGCGATGTATGTAAGAGAAATGAAAATTTTCTTATTTAAGTGTAGGTCTTCTTTCAAAATTTTTCAGTTTTTTCACACAAACGAATGTAGAAGTAACATACTAGCTTTTAAGCATGGTGGTAAATCTTCATTTTACTTTTTGCATCAAAGATTGAAAATAATGGCTTTATGCAGTGTTTATATGAAAGTTTTGCATGTGAAATTTAGTGATAAATATAAATGGAGAAACGTTTCCATAAATCAACGAAGACTGTTAAAGGGGCTCCCTACCCAGTTTTTTCAAAAAAAATCAAAATTCACTTTTTTGACGGATTAGTTCATCTTCGCCTTCTGAAATATGTAATGTGTCAAAACAAAAACTATCCATATCCAACTTTTTTAGGTCTTCTTTCAAAATTTTTCAGTTTTTCACACAAACGAAAGTACAAGTAACATACTAGCTTTTAAGCATGGTGTTAAATCTTCATTTTACTTTTTGCATTAAAAATTGAAAATAATGACTTTATGCAGTGTTTACATGAAAGTTTTGCATGTAAAATTTAGTGATAAATATAGATGGAGAAACGTTTCCATAAATCAACGAAGACTGTTAAGGGGGCTTCCTACCCTTTAAAAAACAGTTTTTTCAAAAAAAATTCAAATTTCTCTTTTTGACGCATTAGTTCATCTTTGCCTCCTGAAATATGTAATGTGTCAAAGCGAAACTTATCCAAAACTTCTTCTTGCTGCAATAAATGCTTGTACAAAATGTGCCAAGTGTAACAAAAAGGCAAATTTAACCTGTTACAAGACAACAATAGGATACAAGGACTCTTTGAGGTGTCGACATTACAGTGTAGAAATTGTGACAACAAACATTGTTTTGATACAAGTAACCGTGTGCATGGTTGTGGCGGTGGCAAAGCCGACGATAATACACGATCAATGTATACAGATATGTCTTGTGGTGGTAGTCATATTTTTTTGAACACATTTACTACTTCTATGAACTTGCCTGTCCCACTATGAAAAACGTATTCGTGATTCTTCGCAGACAATTATGGCAAAATATTTGCACTGATGTAAGATGCTGAGGTCACAACGGAAAAAGAAAACCGTTTCAAACAAACGTTTTAAACTTATCGTCCTAGTGAATTTTCTAATTTGATTGAACCAGACTTCAGTATCTCTGCTAATGAAACCAAACAAGAGCCAGTCATTACTTTTGTGCAAGATAAAAGTGCACAAATGATTGTGTCCAAAACTGACAAATAATTGATTTTTAGTTTTTAATGGCTTAGTTATAATTGTTTTTTTTAACTTCTATATTGCATGTTTTACAATTTTGTTAATATAAATACATAAAAGACTTTGATTTGACGATGATTTTGTTTAACCTGTGTCCATGGGCAATCATAACATTTGAAAGTGCAGTAAAATGGAGGTTTTACAGGATGGTGGCTGTAATATGTAGGCAAAGAATCCTGCTTTTTTCTAGAAAGTATATTGACTGTGTGTGGAGAAGTCTTCTTACAGTTTTATTGCTCAAGTACTTTTAATACCTTTTGCTGGTTGCACCAAAGATATTGCTTGCCACATACTTAGTTGAGAACTTAAATATGTACAATGTAAAATAAGAACGAAATAAGGAAGAAGTCGTTAAGGGAAATTATTTGTAAATGGTAACTGTAATTTTAAGCAACCATAGGTGAATTAACTGCTAAGAGTAAAGATCTGTCAACATTGAAATAAATTAGTAATACTATTACTGTAAGTATCCTAAAGGTTACGTTTTCAATTAGGACAGAACAATGATATTGACTGAAATGTCAGTCCTCTGGGAAATACACCAAACTTTGGAGTCAGTAGAGAGAAATACACCAAACTTTGGAGTCAGTAGAGCAAGTGACTATCTAATGTTAATGATCGCATAGTTCCCAAGAAACCTGTATATTTCGTTAAATATACTGCTAATAGACCTGAACTAATAGTCCTTCGATAGCATCTCGTTAGATATTAAGCATGTTACAAGGTGCACATTATTTGAATACCGGATCTGTTGGATGAAAATTATACGTCATTCAACAAGGTTTTGTATCTGGTTCATTTGGAATATTCTACAATTTACTGGTGGTCAGTCATGGTCCACCTTAACTAGTTCTTTTAAAATGTACTTAATGGCTGGGCGAATTAATTGACTGATGATCCAGCTGTACAGATTTGGCAGATATATTACAAACCCTGTAAGACCGGTGCATTTTTAATCCCCAAAAGATATGTACGGAATCGTAGTCCGGACCAATTTTACCGATCAAGACAGAACGTATTAAAATGCGGTACATGACCAAAAATGATTGATCAAGGAAAGATTCTTTCAGATAACAAATAATAGATGCTTGGCTGACAGTCTGGTTTTACTCCCAATAACACTGCAGAACTTTCTAACACTTGTTTTGTACAATGATGTTGATGATAACGGGAGCCGTACGTAACTGTTAAAATTGATCATTCGTTATTCGCGCAATCGGGTTCTCCCTATTCTCCAGAAATTAACCCTGTAGTATTTATTTAACTACATGGAAGTAGCTATATGACATGACAAAATGTTTTAGTAACTGGATTGTTTGCTGTGTTTTCATAACAACCGCAACAGTGGACATATTTTATTGTTTGGGAACTTTTGAAGCGCGTACAATTTATTTGTGATTTTAACATGGAAATCAATGTCTATAATAATTATGGCGCCTTAATAAGATTACTTGTATCTGAATGTTAATATTTGCTTTTTTCTGTCTAAAATGTAAATCGAATAAGAGGAGAAAATGAGTGTAATATAAGGCAGTCTGTGTATAATGGTTTGCTTGCCAAAAACTGAACGACCATAAAAAGGTAAAAAATGTAAAGAAAAAAATAAGGAATGTCAGAATTTTAATGCCCATTCCAATTTTTTTTTCCTTTTACTCGAAAAAATTTATTTGTCTTTACGAACGCAGCAATTGATTTGTTTTTCTTGATGTAAACAAAAAAGGATTATTTAAATTTGTATGTAAAACAAAATATAGATTGATAATTTAGTAAAACCGAGAGTAACAAAGTAATAATATGGTTTAACATAACCAAGCTTCGAATTGATTTTCGTAGTTTTGGAGCTAACCAAATTTCGAACTAAACTGTTTTTCGTGAATCAGATTATGGAACACGAGCAACTATTGAAGACAGCCTTATTGGAACTTCTACAAGGTTGCGCTGTTGGCGAGACTGGACGGATAGAAATCTTTCATATATCAATCTAGTCTAGAGTACTGTGTCCTTTTTAATAAACTAAAATGAAAAAAAACTACAAGAATAATCACTATGGTAAAGGTGGTTTTTTCTTCATATTTCAAATATGGATAGGCTGAGAGGTTAGTACATTTACATAGGCGCGAGCCAGGTGATTTTACTGGTTATTGTATAACATTCTCAAACAATGAAATTGGACGCTTAGGCCTAACAATTCAGAATAAAACGTTGATTCTGACCTTGGCAGCAATTAAGAATTTGGGTTGAAGCTAATACAAATTAATTTTGTATGAGTGTTACCTCAATGCATTTTTTCCCTAAAACCGATATCTGATTTTCAAGTTTGCAAAAATACTGTGAATCTGATATAGAAGTAGACTGCGCAATCACTTGTGGCGACAGCGAAATTTAACATTCGGTTTGATGTTTCTGACAGCTAAATAGAAGTTGTATAACATATCTTCCAGTTCTTGTCCGGTGTCCGTTTGAATTTTATTTCCTAACAGACGTTATTGCTCTATTGACTTTAACAATTTGTTAGAATTTTATCATTTGCCTGAGTATTTCTCGCATTTTGATTGGCTAATCCACACGAAATAGGAGCTTTATTTTTATTCTCTATCAAGAAACGAGTCCAATTTTCAGCTATTCTTAAATTCTACAGTGCAAAAAAAAAATTTCCAGTTGGTTAAGCAAAGTAATTTTGTGCATAAAAAACGAGAAATTGTCCGTAAATTTATTCCAAGAATGTGTTTATCAAATGAAACAAAGAAAAATATTCACAGTGCAATTATTGGTTTGTTCGCATAGTCCATAGGAGCCAAGTGCTCTTCACCGTTGAGAATAATTAGTTTCCAGTGACTTCTGAGAGAGTGACAACACATTGAAAGAGGCTTGCGTTTAATTCTATTATTCAAAAGTAAATCTATAATGAATAAAATTACACGATCCACATACATTGTCTTGTAATAACTTTATTTGATATTAAACAAACTTCATCAACCATGACTTAAATTGAACAATAATCCTCCGAGTATGCCAAATACAATGATTTATATTCGGTTTGTATCAATAACTAGCCATCGCAAATTTTCTCAAAAATATCGTAATATTTTCCGCTTTTTAATTCTTGTATATTTTACTCGCCTAAAGGCTCGTGAAATATGTACACGACAAAAAAAGTTAACTCGGCACTGTGCAACAACTGCGTAAGAGTTGGTTCCGAGAAATACCTAATATCTAGGCCTCTAGGAGGTATGGTATCTAAAATGTGGCAATCTGGTGTCTAAAAGATATTTATTTTGTGTGGTTTACTGCTTTGGAAACATTTTTTCACAACGATTTGATTTGATTTGATCACCATTTTTACAAATAAATAGCTCAAAGAGAGGTCATGGGTTCAAACCCCACTTAATCCATCATATTTGCAACACTTGAAAACCTAATATGCAGGTTTACTTGTGGTAATTATTGTCCGCCCGTGATAAGCCGTAGGGCGTAGCTCCGTGTTACGACCACACGGATGGTCACGTGCTATCTTCTTTATTATTTTGTGCCTGAAAAATTCTCTGTGAAAACCTTTTATTTATCGTGGCTGTTTGAGACCCCTGACATACTTATGACTACTACTATCTTGTATATTTAAAATTTTTTGTGCAATATAGCAAACTTTTAATTTCCTTTTCTCGAAAGAACAGCTATTTTAAAATTAAATAGTTACGTTGAAGAATACGCTATCTTAAATTTGGAGAAATATTCTTATGTCGTATAAAAGGTTTTGTCTTC
Source organism: Hydractinia symbiolongicarpus (assembly GCF_029227915.1). Taxonomy (NCBI): domain Eukaryota; kingdom Metazoa; phylum Cnidaria; class Hydrozoa; order Anthoathecata; family Hydractiniidae; genus Hydractinia; species Hydractinia symbiolongicarpus. Next base: position 23,876,835 of record NC_079878.1, on the reverse strand, counting down.
TTACTTAGTGCAATTACTATATAACAAATCAGCTAGAAAATAAAACAACAGAATAAAAAGTTTTTGGAAACTTTGTATTATTGGGAGACACCTTTACGCGTTTTATCTGATGAAGTTATTAGGACTCTCACTATTTTCTTATTTCTAATTGTCTTGAAAATTAGCCCAATAGTGTCCAAATTTTACCGTAACTATTTTTCCCCAACCCCAGAAGCCCCACAAAATTACTTTCATGGTTCATTTCCAAATGACTGCAATTTCCGCTACAACGGTTAACCCAAACTTTATTTAAAAACATACCTTGATAAAAAATCACGAGGTTGTAAAAAGGTGGAGCTCGTGATTGCGATTTTTTTCTTTTACCTTATACATGGAATGTAAGTGGAAATTGTTGCTGACTGAGCAATTTAGATTATAAGTCGAAACCATTTTTGTACATGTTAAGGTCCTTATTTTTAAAGACATATTAAAGGAAATTTGTATATATATTCTGTAAGTGATGCAGTGTTTGGACAGCTTTGTTATATTACAATGGAGGGCTTTTTCTCACGGTATATGATGAAATATTATGTTACACGCTAAAGGTTAGTCAAAAGTTTTAAGGATTAATTGCCATGGTCACATGTTGCTAAACAAATTATAACTTTTCGCGATTTAACATCAAACCTCTCAAAAGCCATGTGTGAGGATGAAGTGACATGGATTAATGGTTGAAACTTCCAGAGAAGTAAAAATAAAGACTGAATGTTAAAATGTTATTATTATCTTTTTTAAACTAGTCGTTATCCCGTGGAAAAATCCACGAGTTCGCTCGTCGTTTTTATACTTGCGCAGCTAAGCTACCATTTTGCGTGACAGACGGACAGACGTATACGGGTATTATAATGTAGATAAATCCTCGGAAATGATGTACAATTGTTAAATCAAACGCTGAGCAAAAGAACAGACTAAAACTATCAATTTCTCGGTAGAATAACTAAAGGTAAAAGTACATTATCAAGTAAGGCAAAAGTATTCATTTTCGCGGCAGAATAAGTCAAAAGCTGAATTCTGATACAAAAAAATAGTGTTTGTACTTTATACTTTATGATATCCTTATGACTGTTATAATAATTTCTGTTACGATCGTGGTTGCAACTTAATGCTTACGTCAAACTTTATTTTAGAAAGGAAATCACACTCTATGGTTTAAACAAGGCTTTCCCCAAAAATCGTAGTTGTGGGAGATTTTGAGTTCGAAATGTTTGAAAACCGAATGATAAATTAAATATGTTTTACCAGGACCATGAACTCATAACAGAAAATAGATTATATGAAGACATGGATGTTTTGGAGCTTCAACTTCCACGCTCCAACACATTTGTGACAAAGTACTCACTTTGAGCATGAACAAGCGATTGTTTTATTTTGCAGGCCGCGAAAGGTATTAATAACAGTAGAAACACATCCAACAAACATTGGATTTTTTACAAATTTATTTACACCGCCTCGTTTTTGAGTCAATTTATGATAGCGGTCTTTCAAAAATTATAGGTCTAATTTACAAGCATATAAAGGTCCTTTTTTTTCCTGTGCGTTTTTCTGGCAAGTTTACATGTTCAAATGAAATTTACAGACCTGTGGTTTATTTAGTAGTTTCAATCAGGATTATATATCTCATAAAGTGTGTTTTGAAATGTTTGAAGCAATTTAATAATAATCCTTTCAGACCATTCTAATTTTTAAGTTTTCATAATTACCTGCGCGAGTAAAATAATATAATTTAGAGATAAAATCTACGGTTTTCAAATAAACAAAGAATCAGATGTTGCGTGGTTATCGGGTTAACGGCTAAACAAGCCTAAAGTATGCCCCTATCAATAGACCCTTCTTTCTAATACTTTTAACGTGACTTTTGTTTACGTTCACTTAAACAGTAATTAATATACATGGAAAAAGGAGGGAAAGAAATCCTTACTTTCATGTTTTGTAAATCCTTGAGTAATCCTCACCATAAACTAACATACCCTGCCCCCTCCCCCCAAAAAAAATAATTTTCGCATTAAATCCCCTTCATGAAATAAAGCCTATTGCTTTCAAACTTTCAAAAACCAATCATATTCGTCACAGAAGTTACTATATTATTAAAATTATAAATATTTCCTAGAAATTTAAGAATTATTTTTGAGCGATGGCCTTTATTGAATGTATAGCTAGTACCTAAAAATTTGCCAGACTGATGTGTAATAGATAAATGCGAAACTCAGTAGTATCGTATAGTACTAAGTATAAGTATCGTAGCTGTGGAACATAATAATAAGAGTTATTTAAAATACTGGAATTGAGGGACAGACCCCAGCCTGTGTAGGTTACCACTCAAGGTCGAAATAAAATCCTTTTATCTACAATAACGCTACCTGAACAAAAATACTTCCAACAATAATTATTTTATATTAAGTACTTGTTGTTACTTAATTTTTTATGCTAAATTTCTAATCTATTGAACTTAATAAAAAAAAATTCTTACAGCACGGCGAGATTTGATGCGTACTTTAGGGGCAAAAGTTTCGCGGGCGAAAAGTTTCGCAAATTGTAATTTGTGGGCGAATTTCGCATAAACAAATTTCTCTTGAATTTAAAATCACTTTATTTAAAAGGGAAAATCTTTTGTGAATGGCAATTATTAGTAACCAAATGTCTCGATCCATTACTGTTTCAAGAAATCGGGATATCCGAGAAATGTTTGTAGTACAAAGAAAGAAAAATGAAAGCAAAAATGTTATTGTAGTGTACGAAAGAAAAATATTTCTGCTGATTCACAATTACCAAAGTCATAAGTTTTATCGAAAATGACCGAAAAAACGCGAAAGTTGTTTGTTCAGGAACAGGGCCGCAAAGAGCGCAACTCAAAGATACTTAGTCAAAATTCCTCCTTAATAATTTTTTTTGAAACAAAGCAGACACACATACTTGCTCTTAATTTCCCTGTCATTAAATAAACGTTAGAACGCTTCCAGACAGACATTAATGCTCGGCTTTGCAAAAGCATTTGCCTTCCACAAGCGCAGTTCAACATGTAAACAAAACATAAAATCAAAAACAAATCAAAATACGAAATATATACTTAAATATGAGTATTATAAATAATCAAACTTGTGCTTTTTATACTTACATTGTCAAATTGCGTGATGATTATTCTCTATAATTTGCTTGTTCTTTCTAAACTCCAGATTTTTCTTCTCTAGCAAGCTTTGAAATGTGTCAAATTTTTTCTCTTTACTTCACTGAGTTTTTAATTAAAAGGTTGGAGCATGGTTAATTGTTTTGTGCAGTGTTTGCTTTGTTGAAACATTCGAAATGTAACGAACCGTATGAGAATAATAAGCAGAACGTATGAACACATGGTCCCTGCGCTGCATGCTTTTAGGTTCATTGAACACAGCTCACTTTTTTCATATTTGAACCATTCATGTTTTCATTATCTATCATATCTACTCGCTGCAAGGCGCAATGTAGAAATAATTTGTTGATAGTTTGTATCGAATTACCTCTCGGCTTGGGTTTACAAACTTTACGCGGGATGGATGTAAATTTTGCTGCAGGAAATATAGTAATGAAACTTGTTAGTATTGCTAAGGAAAGTAAATAACTCTTAAATGTTAATCACCAATAGAAAAAGAAGATAAATAAGAAACAAAGACTAGGTTTGCAGATATAGCTTTGGTCAAATTTGCATAGTTAATTTAGCATTTTAGTCTCTTATTACATGAGGTGTATACACCAAGGCAAGTCAACCTTGTTCATTGGAGCCTATTTTTTATTTCCAGATTTTTACAAAGCTTACTAACTTATCACAGAACATTGGTTCTTTCTAAATCGGCGATAATTAAACTCTTACGAAATAAGACCACCATGCGCCCAATAGGTGTCAGCCATGGAAAAGCTATCACTTGGAACCGGGATGCTTAAAATTCGTGTGTTTGAATCCCACCCTGTCCGCAAGTTCAGTTACTGTTTCTGAGGTAGCACACATCGATAGATAATGTACTGAACAGTTCAACTTATTAAATTATAGTTCTTCCTGTTAAACAGATGAACTAGTTAAAATAATTATAAGAATATCTCTTAAAACTTTATGAGAATACTGCGACATAAAGCCAGAAAATTGCGCTTCCTGTTTCTGCAGCAACAGCTAGCCCAAAACATAGCTACGAAAACCATAGGAAATAAGTATCTTACATTAATTGCTTAAACACAGGACATGCAACGTTTCTATTGCTGCTACGAAGTCCTTTGTTACTGTTATTAAATAGTACAGGCGTATTACAAGATAAACTCACTAAATACGTATAAATATTGAGGGCTGCATTTTGTTTTCATTAGATATATGAATATCCAAATTACTCTTATTGTGTTCTTTGCGATTGTGAAGGAAAGATACTTTCCAAAAAGATAAAGTTTTTTTTCTGGACATAACTTTTAACAACTCAGTTTGCGCATGAATACTTCTGCATTTTTTTTGCTACCTTAAAAGTATTATGGTGAAGTAAATACGTTTGCAGCGAAAAAAAATCCACCAACCTTTTACAAAACTTTCCCAACAATTTCTTTTCTTTTCTTTAAAGCATATTAACAATAATTACGCTAAAAAAAAAATATTGAAGTATCTCTACAAGGTGCTTGCAAGAAACTATGAATAATTAATGACCCCCCGCTCGCATCAGTAGAAGAAAGCGGTTTCCTGAGGCATATGTTTATGCGTTACCGATTGAGAGTGTTTGTTTGCACACCTTTTCGCGGCAGATATTATTTCTCATGTGGTTTGTTGAAACGAATACAAATCTAATTTTGTAATTAAAGACTGCTACGAATAAACACAACAGTACAGCGTCCTGTTGAACACTGTCTGTTATAAAAAAACAAACGCGCTTCAAACAAAATGAATTTTTCGAGAACAAACTAATCAAGGGAAGTACAAAACAAAAATTTGCTTCAATAAACGTTATTTTGTACTAGAAACTATTTAACATTTACTCACCCTATAATTACCAAGTTAATTACGCATACTAATTGTTTTGCCCGTTGAAAAAGTTATATTTAACCCCTGCGGGAGTTCTTTTTGTAAACAAGAAGAATAAATGCTGTGATGATTTGGCTACCAAGAGTAGGTCTCAGGAAATCTCCCAAAATTATTGTGCGAAAAACTATTTCTTTGTGCCAAATACGGCCATTATTTTTTGTCAAAGCACACTAAAAATTACAGAGCAAATGGACCTGGTGTGTTCTACCACAATAGCTTGAATAAGCGCCTGGGCGCTTATGATTTTTTTTCTTGCTTTTGAGGGGGCGCTAATTCAGTACAGGCGCTTATTCGAGACGGGTGCTTATAAAATTATTTTTTAAAAGTATGTTTTCTAGGAAATTTTTTTATAATTCACTACATATATAATTTCTTTCATATTTATATCTCCCTTCAACTGTTGCCAAACTACAAAATCTCACTTTCACTTTCACGGTCATCATCTTCATATCAATGATTAAATCATTAGGGCAAGTCTCAGCCATATCACTTTAATCGGGAAAAAACGGATTCTGTTCTGGATTGTTCACAAAATCTAATTTCTTTTGTGCATTATGTGCAAGACAAGAAAGATTTTTGAACCATTTCCAACAAACCACTTCTCTTATTGGCGGCGCCTTTAAGTTTCCGCAATCGGTTCCTTCGTTAAAAAACACTAAAATGCCTTTTTTCTTGCTTTTACTACATTAGTTTTAAAATGGTATACAAGATAAAGTTTATAGGCCTATTCGTGGGCATCATGTGTACAAAGATTGCTAAACACCAAAGACGGAAGAAAAGCTTACTTGTATCCCAGATACTCGAGATGAAGTCTCAACTTTTAATAAGTTTGCTTTATAGGTTGTACAGACAGGCAGAGGATAACGATAACGATTAGTTGGTCATGCTCCGATTGAAATATCGAGACTATTGTATTATTTTTTAAAAACAGGGGAGAATCAGAATTACCTGGAGGCAGAAGTAGTTGGGAGAAAAAGAGAAATTGGCTTGGTCGGTCCAGCTAAATATAAAGCTACAACGAAAGACATACGATTTGCAAACACCTTGCGAGAAAAGTAGGTGGAAAAGAAAAAGATGATGGTATTTAAAAAGAACATTAGTCGTAAATAAGAATTATTCTTTAGTTCTTTATGGTACTGGTGTCAACGAAGGTCCTTGCAAAAGGGATCCTAATGCATTTGAAGCTCCTATTTGAGCTACGGAAACTGTGTAATCACAACTTCTGCTCAACTAGACAATCGCTTGAGATATCAATCATATTCTCATGCTAGGCGCTAAGCAGAAAGGATTGATTCAGACTTTTATATAATCACTAGCGTGACTAACCCGGGGCTTAAACCCAAGACACTCTCCATTGCAGGCGATCGCTCTACCACAATGGTACGGTAAAGTAGTCTATTGTTCTTTGCTTTTACGGCAGATGGTAGCGCCCAAACCTCCGATACTGGATAGAAGTAGTTTGAAATGATGAATTCACATATTGGAAATGCACTGTAGTAGGGCATGTCTTGGTTTTGATTTCGATTATACTTTGGCTATTATAATAACATGCCTGGTTAGAAGTAACAAAGAGCTTAATATGTATCTCCACTAAACAACGAAGCAAATAAGAAAGGGGGGGAAAGGAGCTTATTAACATTATAACCAAAGATAGAGTCATCAACGATCAACTAAAGAAACATATTGCATTGCTTCAGTTATTTATGTGCAAACTTCATTTTTCTACCTGAACAAATATGTCTATCCTACGCGTAAAAGTGTGAAAGAAGGTGCCTTACCTCATCTTAATCTGGCTCAAACAAAATTCTTGCTAGTGCAACAAAACCTTCTATTTACTATAAGACTTATCACTGTCATCAAAACCAATTACTGTATACAGAAACTTTATTGATTTTTGTGAAGAAAAAAAATAAATAGATTACTTGAACCAGCAAAGATGAAGGTAGAGATTAAATAAACATCACCAGAATGCCTAAAAATAAGTATTCAAGGGCATCGGTTAGAATGTACGCAGCTTACTTAATCAGTTGTCGTAAATGGCAAGTTATAAACTGTATTTTTTTTTACTCTTAAAACACTATAATTTTGTGTGCGCCTTACTCGTTTTGCAATATTATGCATGCCTGTACTAAAGACTTTCACCTGATTGAGTGACACAGTTTGCGGCAAATCGCACAATTACTCAATCCAACGTCGGGTCCCTCGGCTAGTATTTTGCTATTCAATAGCATTTCCTTCTTTAAGCTATTTCTGGACATTATTTGGAACAAATCTTTTCTTAAAATGTGATACTTTAGTATAACTGAACTTTACCTGTTTTTTAGTGGATGCGGAAAAGGCGTATGATTCCTGCAACTTGGGCACCTTGTTTTAAAAATTGGCCGATAAAAACATCTTTTCTGTTATCATTGATATACTATCTTCACGTTATTGTTCTATTCTTGCTTCTGTCTCTTATTCTGAAAGAACGTCCTCTGACCTTAATCTACCCCAAGGCATTCTTCAGGCTCTATTAGCTATAGTAACGCTAAAAAGGCCTTGCGCTAGTCAGTTCATCATAATCTTCAGAAAATGAGCGCTGGATGTACACATTACGATACAGGTAATAAAGTAAAATTTAATTTGAAAAAGTTATTATTGTTATGATGGTAGTAAAGGTAGCAAAACAGTGGATGCGCCGTAAATTACATACTTAATTTTCACAGGGTTAATGTAGTTCTTCTTTACAGCATCTTGTGTGGAAAGCCACTGTTACGTAATTCTAGAACATTCTAGAACCTTCGGCCTGTTTTTATGTTATTTGTGATTGGTTATATTTAGTCACGTGATCTCGACCACGTTTTTTCTTCATGTTGTTCATATTTTTGAGTTAGTTGAAAAATAACATTTCTAAAGACAAGTAATGCGTTTCAACTTGTTCTTATATCTTGTCTTCAAGTGATCAACACCATCTTAATCTCAAGTAGCGTCACTCCGATATTTTTATATACATTGCACTGAATAACCTATGGACAACAACAGAAGTACTCATCAAATTTGGTATACTTTTCTGTCATTCGTTTGCAATTGCAAGTATTTTAAACACAGTTGTGACTATCCTAGACCACTTCATGGATTGGAACTCCTTAAACTAAACAAGTCGATTCTAGACAACTTGAATACTCGAGCTATATCTGCTCCTAAATCCCTTTTTACCAAACACTTAGTATCAAATACATTGGTATTACACTTCAATACAAAAAATTGAAGCGCCATGTGCCTTTCTGTCAATCAAAACTTCACTTAATACGCATATTTTAAAACGACTTTGTTTCAGGATTTATTACAAATATTTAAATGGATGGGTTGGTTCAGCATATTTTGTTTAATGTTATCATGCTAAAAACCACCTTAAAACATATCTCCCATTTTAAAAAAGTTCATTTTATTCTGTTTATACTACATTTATTGAATTTCCGCGCCCGAAGGCGTAGGAAATTCTTTAAAACCGTCGTTTTTTTCTTTCGGAGCATTTTTTGAGAAAAAATCGACCCTGGGATTTCACGTTGCTCCGTCACAGATGTAAACTTCGTACACTAGCTCCCTAACTACTGGGAAGTCTCGTATTGACGTTTCAGGGCAAAATTGGTATTTGTTTTCGACAAAATTTGGCACAGTTAACAAAAAAAGTATGCTGAACATAATGGTAACATAATAATTTTGATTTTTGTCACCTAAATGTCATTTTAGGCCAAAATTGGTCCAAAAATTAGAACTACTTTATTTTCAACAAAATTTGGCACAGTTAACAAAAAAAGTATGCTGAACATGATGGTGACATCAAAATTTTGGTTTTTTGCCACCTTAAATGTCATTTTAGGCCAAAATTGGTCCAAAAATTAAAACTACTTCATTTTCAACAAAAATTGGCAAAGTTAACAAAAAAAGTATGCTGAACATAATGGTGACATCAAAATTTTAATTTTTGTCACCTAAATGCCATTTTAGGACAAAATTGGTCCAAAAATTAAAACCACTTCATTTTCGGCTAAATCTGGCACAGTTAACAAATAAAGTATGCTGAAAATGATGATGGTGCAAAAGTTTGATTTTTTGTCACTTAAATGTCATTTAGGCCAAAATTTATCTAAAAATTAAAACTGCTTTATTTTCGACAAAAATTGACACAGTTAATAAAAAAGTATGCTGAAAATGATGGTCACATCAAAATTTTGATTTTTTGTCAACTAATGCCGTTTAAGACCATAAACGTTTCAATCACAAGACTTTCAACCATGAATGATAGGCTGTATTTTTTGTTAGCAATTTCTTTTAAAATGTGAGTTTAATGGCACGTTTCGTTTTGTTTGCGTTTGTTGTAAGATATAATGTCACTGGTGTGCTTTATCTTCAGAGGTTCATGCACCAAACCCCTTCGAATGTTTGGCACAATAACACAACGAATTAGCAGGTTTTCATCAAATATTTTGGTAGCGCGCGGAAATTCTTAGAGCCCCCAGGGCTTCTTGTTAAGTAACATTCGAAATAATAAGCGAATATTTTCTTGTGTTTTCAACATGCTTTCTTTTTCGAAAGCTGCTATTATGGAATCAAGTTTTTTTGTGTTAAACCCCGGCTTGACGTCATCTCCTACGCGGCAAAGAAAAGCTTCCCCTAAACATGTTTTGTCGAGGCGTTTATTAAAGTCGGAGAAACAAACAAGAAGCAACGAGCTGCGTGGATCAAACTCATTAACAGAGCCGTAATCTCCCAAAGCGTGTTCCAATGTGCGATGAACACTTTTCGACCAGCTTTTTGATCAACGTTAAGAGCTTAAAAGAAAATTTTTACAGCCAGGTATGACATGTGGAAATCCTGTGTCAGAGATCATTAAAAAAATGTTGACTTCCTTGTCCGGTTGTTGGATAAGATTGGAATTTAGCTCCCAGTTATTTTTAAATTTCCACATATTTTTACAAAACAAATTTTTACCACAGATGTTGGTAATTCAATAATGGCTGCTGTTGGAGAGGTGGCGGGTACCCTTTTTTCGAAGTTAAAACGATTCAAGCATTTAATAAAAATTTATTGAGGTGCATATTTTTGTGCATTCTGAATAAGCATAATTATTTTCCTACGTAAATTCGTAAAATGAGTAATGAATGTCAATTGTTTTTGAATTAGCTACATTTTTCCAGAAATTCAAAATGCGTGGACTTCACATCAATTACGATTGTTTAAAGAAATACGTCAAACGAACAAGCTCTAGCTGTCGATAGATGACCAATGTGATAGTTCGAAGCATAATGCAACTTATTGTACCGTGTGTTGAAGGAACGTTGATACCGATAAATAGTGCACGTAAAAAAGTGAAAAATTGTGGTTGATATTTAGAAAATCTCTAATGAACATTAAGCATATAACTGTGAATAATCTTCTTGAAAACCATGAAGTAGAAATTGATTTAATATCTATTTACCACCAAAGGATGATAAAAAAACTAATTGCAACAAGCGTTTAAAGAAAAAAGGTTGGTATTTTTCAGAATAAATATATCGCTAAAATAAGAGCGAAATTATCGCTAAATGCATAAAAAATTTACGCATATTATTTCAGGTTACGGACAATTTCGGCCAGTGGGCACCACCTATAGTCAAACATCCCTACTAAAGCATACGCTACTGTATTGGAAGCGGGGAAAAATTGGTGAAGAGATTACTCTTAGTTATACACTATATATGCTTTCCTCGGAGTATATTACAGCAAGTGTGGACATGCTCCATACACTACAAAAAAATTGAGGAGCATTAGTTGGATTTAGCCTGTGCATAATTATGATCATACGACAACCGCAGCTTGTAATGAACATGCATAAGATAAATGAAGGTACTTCCACACCTGACTTGAAAGTATTTCATTCTCTTATAATCAGATACTCGCTAAAGACCGTCTTCTTCGGAAATGATAAAATGTTGGCTTTGATTGCATTAGGTCTACTTCATCAAAATTTATACATTGATAGAAAACAGGTACAAATTACAGGAAAATACCTCAAAACAAACACATGCTTAATCGGTGATTATCTTAACTTTTAAATCCTGCGAGGCTCACTGTCGTGAGAAAAACCCGGACGGAAAGTATGTGCTAAAACTACGTGTATGCGCTACTCAAACGCAACATAACAGTTTTCCGTTTCAAAGTTTAAGTACATCAATCGTACAGTTTCACAAAGAACTTCCTGGAAGCAGCCCATTTTGGAGCAGTTGATAGCGAAAAACGTTGAATTGGAAACTATAAAGCGCGTTTTTTTTGTTTCTCCATAATATCGACCTGATCGAGACATCATAATAGACAACTCTACGAAATATTCGCGACTTCAATAAAGATACTAGTCGATATCTTGTTCATTATTGCCCATATCAATATGATCTAAATATTAAATAATTTATTATATCCTATCCTTTAGGTCATACCATTTGTATAAACCATTTTTTATATTTATGTGTCGCTTTTAGTCTTGTAATTAGTTATCTATTTGGAACATTTACTCCAAGCGGAAGGTAACTAGCGTGTGGGTCATGCATACCAACTAACGCTGTCCAAAGTAGCTACTTGCTTCAATGGCTCGGCTGAGCGGGATCTCGCTGCTATTAAGAAACACATGAAAAAAAAATGTGTTCATATGATAACCGAGCCAGCCCGCCTAGGCGAGATGAAATTAACAATAGATTTAAAAAATTCTCATTAATTATTTAAAGTTCGAAATATATTCTTTTGTCTTCATTGTTTATGAATCTTTTGTGAAATGTAAACAAACCGGCTGGCCGGGATGTATAAAACTTCATATGAACACGAGATGAAAATCACCCCAGCTAGCCGAGCAAACCCGCCTCCATGTGAATAGCCCCTGAAATGCTCCAGATTTGTGGTGCACCTACCATCTAAAGAGGTTTCGGTACAAAACTCATACTCTTGATATGCATTCATCTAGACATGAATGATTGTTACTTACCTTCTAATTCACAAAGGCTTGCAGAGTTAAATAACAAACACTCCGTGTCTGTGAGAATTTTGGTACATTTTTTGCAATTACACCATATGTCGGGAAAAGCGTCAACACGTTTCTCTAATGCAGTGTTACTTTAACTATCATCCTCGCCCTCATAGTAACTTTACTGGCTGAAATGGAAAGCCCACAACTTTCTCACTAGAGGTCATCTTGTGAATGAGACAGCAAATAATAATAATTTGTATATATCATAACTGGGCCACAACCAAGCTTGAAAATTTATCGTTGTTGATGTCACAAGCGTTTCCGCGAAAAAAATTATTTACATTCGGACGCAAGGTGGCGACGGCACGAAGTTTCTTTCCATCCAATATTTTGCAACTTTGCGACCAATATATTCCCTATCCAATATATTGTTAACAGATCAAAACAAGTATAAAATTATATCACTTACATTGAATTAATTTTCGATTAAGTGGGGGAGGTAAGCTTTAAGGTATGTACAAATGGGAATTTTCACTTTTTCAGTGAGAGATATTAAGGGAGATTTTCACGAAGCGAGTTGAACGGCGAATTCGACGGGGAATTGTATCTGAGCATGCTCAGTTTTGTTTATTTTGATTTTGCATCGAAATATTCGCTTCGCTGAAAAGTAGAAACAGTTCCTACTTTTTCGCGGCTAAAAGGTTCGCTGCTAGTTTTTGACCAATCAGAACGCGGTTAACTAATGTAAACAATGACTTTGGCGCCTAATTTATTATGTCGTGAAAATTAAAAAGCGAATTCGCCATCGAATTCGCCGTTAAATTCGCTTGGTGAAAATCCCCCTTAAGACCTTTATTTGTTCATTCAGACAACTCTATAGCATTTATGCTAGGCTTAACTCACTTTCGGTATGAAATACTGAAACTAAGTTTACGATATTTACCTTTTAAACTTATAACTGAATGAACCAAAAGAATTTGGATATTAAGTCTTATTTTTGGGACATATCGGTGTCAATACCCTTATAATTTTTTAGAAGTATATAAAAAAACGACACGAAAATTCTTTTTAGCGTTTGAAAATGCATGAACACGCATTGATTTTTATCAGCTCGGCATGATTAAAATCATACAGTTTTGAGAATTGTTTGTTTTTATAAATCTTATCGTACAGAAACGTGCAAATGTTTGTCTGAAAAAATAATAGAATAAATATAATTATTCGTAATGAATGTAACTAAAATTCGGACACTTTATTTGATTTTGTGTTTCGTTATTAAACATTGTAATGGCCACATAAAAGATATGACACAGTCTTTAAAAACACAACTAGATGAAGAGACAGATCAAATCTTTGCAGAACTGCAAAAACAGCTTGACGAACTTGAAACCCTTAAAAAAGATGATAGAACTGGAAAATCTATAAAGGACGGCGCAGAAGAATCAAAAGATGCGATAAAGAAATTAAATGATCCAAACCATATGACTAAAGCGTTAGATGCGGTAAAAGGAATTGGTCCAAGTTTAGCAAAGTTTAAGTCAGGAGATCCTTACGATATTGCTGAAGGTGCTTTTGCTATTGTTGGTACAGTAACAGCTGCTCTACCACCTCCCGTAGGACCAGCACTTTCAGCTGTAGCGGCATTAGTGTCTGGCATCATACCTCTTTTTAAACCTGCACCAAAGGTAAGATTATATTAAAAAAATATTACCTAATTCGATGAAATTGTCGACAAGATTAATGTCTGTTAATGGCCAGGGCCTTGTTCAGGCTGTCCAAATATAAAAGGCCTAACAAATCCTGGGTACGAGGTTGTATGTAATCAAAAAAGGCAGATTTGATTTTCCCAAGGAGGTTTAAAAAGAAGGAGAGAGAACTCTTTTATTTCTATTGAAATCATCCGTGTCTCATGTTTACTTTTCTCTATTGTTCTTACATCGAATTCTGTCAATCAAAATTTGAAATCTCGCGCTTAAATTAATAAATTAGCCGTTGTCTTTTGTTACTATTTGCATAAATTATGAGCCCGCGGCTATTTTTCTCTCAGCGGTAAATGCTTGTTAGTTGATAAATTTGTCGTTTTTACATATCATAAACAAGCAAGAAGCGAAATGGCAGGCGAAGACGTTAAAAATATAATAGAATTGGATGATGACTTTTTTGTGACGGAAGAAATGTTGTCAGATTTTACTGTTTACGAAAGTTGTGAGGTGGAAGTATCGTTTGTGGAAGATCTGTTGGAAGAAGAAAATGAAGTAGATGCTGGATATTTGGGTATTCCTCAAATAGTATTCGTTGATGAAGAAGATGTGGACATGGTGGTTGATAACAACAGTACCAAAAATGTGAAGTTTGTGTGCAGCAAGTGCAAAAAACAGTATTTTAAAGAAGCTTACTACAAGAAACATACTCTGATATGTAAAAAGCCAACAGGTAATGCTTCAGTTTAATAAAGTCATGTTTTCTTTAAAACACCATTAGCTAGCTAGCTATAATGTTTTGTTTTTTGACTCTGCATGTAGATTTCATAGAAAAGCTATTGTATTATCATCATTTGATATGCTTTTTGTTGTTGTTGTCTTGTTTTGTTATCACAACTGTGTTCTGATGTCAACTCTGTATTCCAATAATAGATCCAGAAACAACAACAGTGGCAAGAAAAACTCTTGATGACTCAAAAAATAAATCAACTACAACAATTTCCACAAAACAAGTTAAATCAAAATCGAATCGTAAGTATTCATTCATGAACTCTGAGAACATAAGGAATTTTTTTTTGCTATATATAGAGCAAAATATTGTGAACTGGTGGTATAAACCTTTTTTTTTGCACCCTTTTAGAATCTTTATCCATCACCGATCATGAGCTGCAGCAAGAAAAAATGAATTTTGTTCGTGATGCTATGGTTAAAATTTCAAAAGACCCAATCAATAACATTGTTGTGAAAGGATTCAAAACACCTGGAAATCGTGTCAAAGAATTAGCCAACTCAATTTTGAATGCTGGGAGTGATGTTTTGGACATTATTTCTGAAAATGTAGTGTGTCGCATATTTAAAGAATTGCAAAAATCTAACCTACTGACTGGTTCAGGAAAAGAATCTCTTTGGAGAAAAGTGCATGAACTTGCACAAGACGATAAATTCAGACAACATTGGAAACATGTATTACCTAAAGGATACTGCATTGACAGTCAAGAATTCTCTATGTTGTTGCAGAAATTTGTTATGGAGTTAATAAAAATACTAGTAGCTCATGAAAACAAAAATCGACATGTCGAAAAAAGTCTTGACTTGAAACTCACAACTGAGGAACAAACTGTTCTGTATTATGTTTCAGGATACATAATTTTCTCGCTACGTAAAAAATACCAAAGATTAGCAGATTCGAAAAACAAAGTTGTTGCTGTGGCTGCATTGCAGTTTCTGAACTCATTGAAAGTTTCAGGTGATGATAAACTGCAGGTATATAGTTTTCTGGATTATACAAGATCTTGGGTGGACCAAGTCAGCAGAGGATACCTGATAAAAGTCAATGATGACATGTTTATTTTTTGCAGAAGAATTGAAAACGTTATTAGAAAAGTTTTAAATTTGAACATGTTGAAAAAATATAAAGGAGAAGATATACGGGAACTTTTCGAAAATGAACTTATGAAGGACTCTTTAATTGATCAAGCCTGGGTCATACTTTCACGGTATCTTGGAAATGAGAAGTTATCGAAAATTCTCAAAGCTCAGATCATTAAAAAATGGTGTGACATCAGAGCAAAAGCATATGTCACTGCATATATACAAGTAGTTCGACGCAAACTTGCTTCTCTAGCATCGGAGAAAAAAGAGAAGTTGACTGTAGTCTTATCTAAAAAAGGTGAACCAGCAATGAGAAAAAAACTTAACTAATTGTCATAACATTTTTACCTATAACTTGTTTTAATTTCTATATATCTTTTCCATGTATATAACTGTGTTTCTTAGTAAAATAATCATACCCTTATTATGTTTGTACTATTTTAAGGGTTTTTTTCGGATTGAGTAAGGATTCAATCTCGCTGAAGCTGTTTATTTTAAATCTAAATTTTTGCCAAGATTTGTGAACTTCACTCTCATTTCTTTTTTTTGTGCTACTTCTTTGTTCAGTTATGCACATTGGCAAGCGTTAAACTGAATAATGCTGCGAGATCAAAACTCTGCGCGCTTTGCTAGAAATTTAATAGATCATAAAAACGCGGAGAAATGGTTGATGGATAGGCTAATCAAGATGGTATGAAACAACATGCTTTTTATCAGCTGGAGGGACCCTGAAAAATAAGTTGCGCGTGCATAATTACCGACGCAAATATTCTTACGCGAGAATCGCTACTTAAAGCTGACCGCAACCTCGGACCTAGGATTGCCGCATCGGATGCTCTATGCCTGACTGTGGCCTGATGAAATCAACTCACTTTTTGATTATTCCATTTGATTAAATTTTTTGCAAACAAGTTTTATATCTCACACGGGTATCGAACTCTCTTTGCAAACAAGTTTTACATCTCACACGGGTATCGGGTATGTTTTATTGTGGTTTGTATACACCCTTACACCAAGAGGCCTTTGTCACGTTCTTTTTTTAAATCAACATAGTCCCGAATAGCGAATATTAATTTCGACACTCCTTCGCATGAATTCTTGTTGGGAATATAATGAAACTTGTCCCCAGGGTTGTTCTACATATCGCGAAGTGAGTATGTAAAAAAGCAAAACAAAACTGTAATATTTATTCACGTATGGCGGATCCATTCGAAATGAAGATAAAAGAAATTCCGTAATAGTTGTAATTTCCCGATGACATAAATAAAAATTACATAGCAATAATAAAGTAGCAATCCTAAATTTTTTTAATCTCAATTATTTTCTAAGATTTGATGTTTTCAAAAAAATGTTTCAAATCAAAGTCAAAATCGTACTCCACTAAAAATATTTGCAAAAGATGTGACTCAAAAGACAAGGCACTAATAACAAAACAACTTCTATGTTGAAAAAGCGTAATGGAAAAAATGTCTGACATACTCAGAAAAAATATAAATAAAATAGTCAAACAATCATGTTTCCAAAAGTATCAATATATAAATAACTATCTCTTTCTTTTCTGTGGAAGTTTCCTCATATCATTTACGTCTAGGTGAATCTGATTTTGATTACCACGTCGAGTGTTTCCACGTAGATCTCTGATCAACTCAGATTTCATAACAAGCAAAGAAAGTTCTTGTTGGCCAAATTGATAAAGTGTTGGGTTGTCACATGTACCACCACTTCGTCTTTGACGAGCGAAATGTTCCTCCAATGGATCTTGTGAGAATTTCTCGCTCAAAATCATCTTGACATTTGGACTCTGGAGAAGTAATTTGGTCAGTTCCACGAATGATTTCACTATGGACAAAGATAAAAAAAATATACATTTATAGAACAACACCGTTTGTCCATGAAACATTGCCTGGAACCACAATTGCAGAAAAATGTAGATTTTTTACCTGTTATTTTCCAACCATTTATCGTCTGTTTGCTCAATAACAATTTATTTTTTTCATCTTGGGATAAATTAGGTGTGTCATTGGCTTGTTCTTCCCACCTTCCCAGGTAATGTTCGAGGAATTCTTTCTCTAAAAACTGAATTTTACATGTTGATGTGAAAAAAATGAAAAATGAAAATGGAAATATTTGCACACCCTTTTACATGGAGATCAAGTTCTTTAGGACTGGTTTACAAATATGCAAAATGAACTTGAGCTTTTTGAGGGAAAAATGTTGTGTTTCTGAATTCCGTTACAAAATAATTGAATGTATTTCGAATGATACTACTAACCTCAAAACGCCAATCGTTAACATCTCTATATGCTGCAAGAGCTATTTTTCCGCCACGATCTTGATTAATTGAAGATACATTCAAGCAATCAAAAACTTGGTCAAACATACGCACAAACTTTATTGTACTTTTCGTATAATGCAGCCCCTGAACCTCAAGTGCATCAGCAGTTGTTTTACTCAAAACCTAAATGCAAAATCATAATTTACATGAGCAATGATAAACACATTATCAGAAGTATATCATTATTTGCAACTCCCACAAAATAATCAAACTGTGAATCCACTATCACTCAGAAAACACTAATACAAACAAGCAGACAAATAAATAATAAAAAAAGAAAAGAAAAATATCTCACTTGGATAGCCAACTTAACTTGCATCCTCAACCTTGGAGTTAACTTTATGTGATCCTCTTTTAGTTTATAAAGTTTCCTTAATCCAGGTGCTGCTCCATGTAAATTCAGATCCCATTCATAAACATTGACAAGATGGTTCCAGCTGATATCCATGTGATCGAGCTAATAAATAGAAAATTGATATATGTATACAGATATACTTTAAAATTGAAACAAACAAACAAAAAACACTTACAAAAAGATTGCGTGTATTATTGTTTCCATGAGAGTTCTCGAAACAGTTTCTCGTTGTTTTAATGAGATGAGGGACATCGGATATAAAAAAGATCTTTCTGTCCAATGATAATAAGTTGTTGGTCCAATATGTGTTACCAATATCAGGTGTCACCATAATTTTGTAAAACTTCCTATTGGGAGAAGCACCATCTGAAATAAATGCTCGAACATAAAAACCAATTGCCTCCAATACATATGTCGCCTCCCATACACATGGATAGAGCTGATCAGAGGTAAATCCCAATGATGCGAAATATCCAAAAGGATACACCAGAGATGAAACAATTCCTCGAACCATAAACACTATCACATAGGAAGCAAAGTGACGATCATTCTCTGATGATCCCTCAGCACGTTTTTGAAATTCAACTAACTCATCGTTAATATCCCCCATATCAGTGAAACCAACCAATTGTCCAGTTGACTGTCTGAACACCAAGTCAGCTTTTATTTTCATCTCATCATAAATAAGCGAAACGTTTTTTTGGTGATCATCCAGAGTTGCAATTTTACTATCCACTATTAATCTTTCAATGACATCTGGATTGAATCCACACATTGGATCAGTGAAGTTTATGTATTTTTTAAGTGTGTCAATATGTGGGAGTTTTAAAAAATTCAAATTCGGATTTCGCAAATGTTTATATGCTGCTGGTGAATGGTGGTATAAACTGAGGCACCACCTAATAATTAGTGGGTGCCATCTCATGCCATTAGGTGAACTTTTGGAAGCCATTTCTTTTTGTTGCTCCCATAACAACCACTGGGGACTGCCTTCGGGTATTTCAGGACATGTTTCCTCATTGCAAACAATATTTTTTATAAATTCGTGTTGCTCATCATCAACATGGATGCATTCTTTCTCAGTAATTTTTCTTACCCAAGATGATAATTGGGCAACTTTCTTTATTGCTCTCTGTTTTTCTCCCTGAGTATTGCGATATCTTTCCTCTAGTTCTTCTCTGGAAAGATATCGAATGTTTGTATGTGAGGAATCAAGCACAGAATCATCACTTTTCCGTCTACTTCTAACTTTTTTAACTGTTGGTTTAAAAGAATTGCACATACTACATACAGATGAAGGTTTTTCAGCTAAAAAATGACAGTTGGTATGGCGTATTGTTTTAAAATTGTCTTCATCAAATCTGACCATTTTATCGTCTTCAACAAAAGCTACTGGAAATGTTCCACTCTGATTCATGAATGGCTGTTCGAAATTACATCTCGACTTGATTACATCTTCATAACCTTGTAACCCCGTGCAAACACTGACTGACTTCCAGAATGACGAGAAAGTTGAAATATCATCATTTTTCAAAACACATGGCAGAGTTTTTGTTAGTTGTATTGTTTCTTTCTCCATAGGTTTCCCATATATGGAGAAATCCCAACCATTGCTGTTGTCTATACGTATTGTAAGCAAATGGTTTAATTCTTTTTCATTTTGACAAAGGGTATAGACACGTTTATAGTTATCCGATTTATCACATATACTAAAACCAACTTTCTTCATACTCACATCTAATTCCAGTATTTTTAAGCTGTCTTTTCTGTTTACAGCATAATTCATGCACACACAATTTTCATCCACATGAGGGTAAAATGATGCAGCAGTACCAATTATTTTTTTTGACGTTTTCATCTCATCTAATTTTCTTCTACATCCATTACAAGTAAATTTAGGAAATACACAAGGATCTTCTTGTTCAAAATTTATTCCATATATAGATTGAAACACTTCACTGTAAATATCACAAGATTTAAAATTAACGTAATGTTTACTTTTCACAATTTTCTTCCCACACAATCTACATAGCTTTTGAATATACTCTGAATGTGAAGCAGACATGTTGACACAGCAAAATTCAAATATGAATACTTTATTTTTCAAAAAAACTTCATAAAAAACCCACAAAGGTGTCAAGGGAATTAAAAAAAAATGTGAACCACTTGCCAGCTGGTTATGTAACACCTAATAAAAAAACAATTATAAACTCAATTCAATATATATTCAAAACATACAGCTGGTGTGAGAGAAAGAAAGAATATACATAAACAGAAAATCTACTCCCACTGGGGAAAAAAGAAAAAAAGTTGCTTAAAACTTTTACCTAAATATACATAATTAGAACTAATAATTATTTTCTTTTGTTCCATGACAATGGAAAACATCACCGAGTGCTGCGACGTGCTGCGACACCCTACCGAGAATTCGTCTACTTCGAGAGTAAAAAAAACAATTTTATAAATAACCCCTCCTGACGAGACCTGCACAAAAACGTTAATCAACCCTTTAACTAACATTTTCCCAGGAGGGGACATACGAAATAGTTTATAAGTTGTAAAACTTTACGATCTCCCAAGGCAGCTTTTCGCACTTTGAAGGCACTTTACTCCTTCCGCGTCCTTATGGAAGTGGAAAAACAAACTTCACCCTCATTGAATCTTGTAGTTTAACTAAACTACATGTTTTCCTGCTCTTCCGCATTGCTGTAAGTGTGATTTTTAAGATTTATCTTTTCTCGTTAAAACACTCGTTTCAGAGTCGGTAGGTAAATATTGAGCCAAATCAGAGACACGGATCAGTTCAAAGGGGCGCCGAAACAATAAAAAATTGAATAGAAAATTTAAAGGGACGCCGCGAGTTCTCTCTCCTTCTTTTTAAACCTCCTTGATTTTCCACATCTGCAACGCAAAAACTTTTGTATTTTAAAATAACACCATGTTCAATAGAAAATTGAATCTGAACAAGAGGTAACAAGAATCAATGATGTTTTTAATTTAATAAGAAAAGTATTTATCGTCTTGGTAAAGTCTTCACAGGATTATTTTCGCAAAAAAAACATTCCTAAAATATTGAAATTACGATTATACACTTTTTAATCGTTAATAGAATCGATCTTTATTGGATGGAAATTAAGATCTTTAAATGGAGGTCACATGAGGTTATTTTGGTCGGAATGTTTTTTACTATATCTGGCTATATTTTGTCTTCGTTTACTTCTTTAAGAAAATTAATGCGATGGAAAAAAACTAAGTTCGTCAGTGTTAAAAGTTGTTCTCATAAAGGCAAAAAAGGAAACAAGCAGGAAAAGGGGGATTATTTATTTGAGGTTAAAATGATGTATTTCATGTATAGGAAAAAGAAATTATAGCCAAAATGCTAAAAAACATACTTCGAGAAGAAAACGATGAATTGTTGAAGTCGGAAATAAATGGATTTAAAGAAGAGTTAGAGTCAGCACTTGCTGCAATATCAACGCTGAAAAAGTTTGATTCAGACGCATCAATGCGTTCTTCAGTGAATCAGATCCCTGCCAATTTTGGTGCAAACATTCTTGGTAAAGTAGGTGATCGAATACGTAAACGTGCTGGTGATGACACTAAAAGTGGAGGGAAAGGTGCATACGGTTTAGCAGTTGCTTTTGCTCAATTGGCAACATACCGCGATATTGGATTGACAAAAATGATGACATTACTACTGCAAACAGGTTTGCGTTCGTATTTTTTCTCAACCATTGCCATAATTGAAACATACGTGAACAAACTGTACGCCTAAAAAATAAATCAAATTAAAATAAGAAAAAAGACTGTTAAATGTTTAACTGTATTACATGTCTGAATTATCTATTATGTAACAATGCATGCATTATTCTACGATGGGTCGACAGGAAAAGAAAAATATTCAACTTAGATATTGTCTCGATATGGCAAAAATAAAAACATCTTCAGGTGATATGATAAAGTTTTGGAAAATCATGCGTAGCTATTCTTGGATTAACATGTAAATTTTGCTTCATTATAAAAAATTAATTTTATATAAATGACTTTTAGGAAAGTTTGGATTTTTTTAAGAAAGAAGAATATCCCGTCAATTTTATAAAATATACAATTAATAAGACAGGTAAGCCTGGCAGGTACGTTAATCACGTGAGAACAATAACACGAATGCATACGCAATCTGTTAGATCACGGTCTTTTTGGAGGTGCTTCTTATTTCCTTAAGATCTTATATTTTACGCACGAAATAATCTAATTTAGTTTATTGAAAGAATATTAACATTAAAAAGGTGTAAGAATTCAAATGAACATGTATGAGTATTTTTTATATGAATAGGAATAGTAAATTTTTCAACCCTATTCAGACTAGGCTTTATGAGGTTCTAAAAGGCCGGGTAGTAGTTGTGGGACTACAGATGCTCCCATCCCAATCCTCTGTAAAAAGACAGAACATCGTAGGCCGCAAATCTTGCCACAAACGTTTTTTTTGGAACACAAAAATATGACTTAAGGATATATATTTGAATACATTTTTTCCTGACCAACTTTTAAACAATGAGTCGCCATGACAACATACTTGACGTAATAAAAAAAATTTTCACAGTCATGAAGCTAACAAAAATAATATAAAGTCGCTAGCTTCCAACCCCTAAAAAGTATTTTTCAGAAGTTATTGTTAAAAATTGGAAAAGGGAACAGATTATTCTACCTTTTTCCACCAGTGTATCAAATCGTTCTTGCTCTAGGGAAATATCTTTTTTTTTTTTACAGGAAAAACTGGAAAAGATCTAGCTGAACAATATCAAAATGTCTTGGATCATAACCGAGACACTGTTTATCAGAGACATCTAGCGTTTTTTCATACACCAGCCCTAGCAATGGCACAAACCATGGTGTACTATTATCCACCAGGACATGACAAGCAAAGCAACTATCTATACTCTTTCATAAAAGCAAACGGAATAGACGAACCAAGCACAATTCCCACAGGTCACTATGTCATTAAATCCAAATATTGGCCGGCGTATTATCTTCGGCGAAGTTTTTCGTCTGGATATAAAACTGAAATATCGTATAGCCCTATGCCGTTCAATAAAAAACAAGGAAGAGTTTTGTATTCCGTGAGTTATAATGCAGACACTCCTACAACAGAAGACAGGATTCGTGTTACTAAAAAATCAAACGGTTATTACAGCTTTAAGTTGGACGATCCGCGATACACCACGCATAGTGATTATAGGTATGTGTTCATCAAAGTGGCCTTTTCAATTAATCAATACAAAACTAACCAAAAGACTCTACTTCATAGGTTACTAATATAAGAGATTTATAGTATTTATTACGGTTCTTAGTTGTTTTTTGTTTATTAATAACATTGAAAAACCTACTGTGACATTCAGATTTTCTAAAGCGCTATAAACGTGTCCTTCTTCATAAAGACGCGGTGATTCATGATTCGATTTTAGATCCCAGGTAATTATGCATATTCCTAATTCTAAAATTTATTACAATTTTCCATCCTTGCAACATGTATATGAAATTTAGGGAAAATGTATTACCAATCGCATATCCTGTTTGATTTTAATTTAATAAAAACTGACTTAATCATGTGACTAAAATTTACTTATTATTCCTAGATATATTACTAAATGGATGCTAAACCTTTTTTGCGAAACGTAAACAGATCTTTTTAGCTGTGTTTGTCTGACAAGATTATAGCAAATAAAACATTTCTATCTTCTAATATCTTGCCTACATTTAATTCTGGACACAAAGCTGTGGAATGAATTCAAAACTTGCTTAATGTTAGCGCTATCCTTTTAATTTTTATAGGTATGTATATTACAACAGTAAAGACAAAGATGTTTCGTATGTCAACATTGTCACCCGTCCTCCTTCAAATTATGGTGAGTTTATCATCATCAAATACATGGAGCCGAAAGGCACAGTCATCACTATATCAGAGAAGGATTCAGTGTCTAAATTCTGGAATGGTTTATCAAACAGGTGGGGTGTTTATCCAACAGAATTAGATGAATCGAATAAGAAATCAATACCGTTTATACTGCTGAAATGTGAAACGACCGCAGGATCAGAATGTCCAGATTGGAAGAGATAAGCACAGAAGTATATTTTTTGCAACTGAAAGGTTGGCACAATAAGTATATTCGTTCTGTAAAAACAAAATTTACAAATTTGTAAAAATCTGATTATTGTTGCAATGAATTTGAACGGCATATCAGTATTGTATTTGAATCGAATGTTGTTAATCTAAACCTGGAAAGCGCGTAAAAAATCCGTTTAGGCAGAACAACAATGAAAAAGAACCATCATTTGAATTATGATGACTTCAGCAATAACCCGTAGATACACAAAATACAGTTTTTTTTAGAAATTTGTATGTGATGATGTCATCAACCCGTCTGTTTCGAAACGGTTGGGTTGACCCAGCATTAAGAAATAGGTTTCATTTTAGTCGCAGATGGTCCTTATTTATCCACGCAGTAACAAACAACTAACTTCTCCATCCAAGTTATTTGGCCTCAAACTTGAAGGTGCAACGCAATGGATTAACTAATCTTGTTTAATGTATATTTAGGTCAGTTTAAATGCATTGGCGTTGTGCCGTAACGCCCAGAAATGTGATAAATCAGACATACTTTCTTCGGCTACGGAAAAGGTACATATAGACATACACCCGCAATTTCCGTAATATTATAAGAGACTAGTCGATAAGCCAGTGGAAAATCATGTTAGCCAAAGAAATAGTAGACAAAAAATGCATCAATTAGATTTTGGCGACGTCAGCAATGACCCGTCGCCAAAAAGACAAAAAATTCCGACATTTGCGTCAATTGCATGGAGCTGGAAACTCTAAATAAAATGATGTATAGGATCATGAACTTGCTTCCAATGAACGGTTAAGGAGATGTTAGGGTTTAACCAAGATCCACCAATATTTTTTTTCTTCAGAACTATGCTTGGCAATACTTGCATTAAATAGAGCTAATGACGCTGATCAAGACAATGTTTAGAATCATGTGCATTTGTAAGAAATCATTAGCCAAACTCGAAAAGTATTTTGAAGTATAAGAATAGACTACATGCAAGCGCAGGACAACCCCACTAGTCGAACAAAAATCGCTGAAACAGTTTTCAGTTTCAAGACAGTAAAGATAAAAAGCAAAAAAATTACAAAGACGTAATTGCATTTGAAAAACAGGTTGAGTTGAAAGCATTTATACGACATCACAAAGGATGTAGAAAGTATTTTTCTTGATGCAGAAGAGACTTGGTTTATTTGGTAAGGAAGGAAAACTGCAGCTCCTATTGGTGAAACGCAATATAGAGAAATCGGTAAAAAGAGACTAGAAAAATGCCAAATACAAATTCATGAAACGATTTCAAATAACAAGCTTATTCTATGTCGAGATAAGTTTGTGGGAAAAGATCAAGGCAGCATCCCTAAATGCGGAAAAAATTAAGCTTTATTGTTTAAACAATTTCACTTTGGTACTAGTATTAATACAATTATAAAATAACAATTTGTATTTCATAAATATAAGTGCAATAATTGTTGTGCCAAAAATAATAAAATTGATAAAATTAATTTATTTATTTATTTATTTATTTATTTATTTATCATCAATATTTACCCAGGATATACATTTCAGAATAAGTTTCTGCTTTTCAAATGTGTCCTGCTAAAATTAAAATCAAATACTCTACATTATATACAATTTAATATAAAATCGTCGATGTTCTAAAATCCAATAAAATGAAAAGGAATAGGCAAAACAAAAAGAAAAACGCTAAGCACATAGATGAAATGGTGAAAATACACTAAAGATAAGATTATAGGTGTCCATGAGTTAAGCGCTCAAATGGGAGATAATTGGTATAAATGGGTGAGGCAACAAAGCTAGTATAATATATGAAATATTGAAAATGCTATACTAAGAAACGAAAGATGAAACATGCCATATCACAAATGCTTCCTTCTGCTAAATGTCGAATGAATAATCGGCAAAAAACATTTTAATTCAAAACCGCGTATGTCATAAGCTTGCAGTATCTAAAAACATCAAGTAGAAAGGGTGAGAAACAGAGGTGAAAACATATAAATAAGGAAGACTAGACAAGGTTTAAGAGCTTCATATTGTGTTAGGGTCCAAAGTCCAAATAAAGTGTGTAAGTAGGCCAAACGATTAAAAAATATGGTTATCCAATTTATTTTTAAATTTCATATAACTAGGCTCCCTTCGTATATCTATTGGTAAAGAATTATATATACTGGCACCCATATAGTAAAAACCATTTCTTGCCATATCCAAACGTACTGCTGGTAACTTTAGCGAATAAGAATTGTTTCGAGTCAGTCTTTGATGATTTAGCAGCTGAAAGTGGTTCCAATAATTTGAGCATGTTTTACGATCAATACATTTTCTGACAACATTACAAGCATTTCGTTGAATTTTGTCGTAAATGGGTTGTAAACTGTTGTTGTTAGTTACTACTCTGGCACGTCTATCCAAGGACTGCAGTTTGTTCAACTGGGTGTTATTCAGGTTCAAATTGATGATACTATTGAATGTAATGATTGGAGTTATCATTGTTTCGTAAATCTTTTTAGCAGTTGTATCGTCAACTTCGGATCTTAGTCTCGTCAGTAAACGGAGTCTTCCAGATGCTTTTTTGTATGTAGAGTCGAAGTTGTTATTTAGAGACAACTTAGGATCAATAATTGATCCCAAATACTTGTAGCTTTTCGTCTCATTAATCTCCACAAAATTACATGACAATGATATTTTTCCTTCAGCACTTTTCAACATTTTACTCGTCCCGAATATCATCCATTCTGTTTTCCCTTTGTTTAAATTAATAACAAGATCATTTTCTCGTAGATATGTCTCAACAGCAAGAAGTTCTTCATTTAATACATTTTCAAGGACGAGAAAACTTTCACTTGAGAAGTAGATAACAGTGTCATCTGCAAATTTAATAACGCTAGCTTTAAGTAGGACATTATCAAAGTCATTAAAGAAAATTAAAAATAATAATGGCCCGAGTATGGACCCTTGCGGAACACCACAATTCACTGGTTGTGGGTCAGATTTGATATTATTTACCACTACTTCCTGCTTTCTCCCAAACAAATAATCAGAAAACCATTCTAGTTCGTTACCACGTATACCATAAGCTGATAATTTCTCAATTAAAATACTATGACCAACCGTGTCGAAGGCTTTTGACAAGTCCATGAAAACTGCAGCAACGTATTTTTTCTTATCAACTTCCTTTCTAATGTCATCTAACAATAGATTAGCAGCCAAATCTGTTGATCTGAGACGACGATACCCAAATTGATACTGAGATAATAAGTTGTTCTTCTCAAGATATTCGATAACTTGGTCATATACTGCCCTTTCGAGAATTTTTGAGATGACCGGCAATATAGATATAGGTCTATAGTTATTGTTATCGTCAGTCGAACCTTTTTTTAAAAATTGGCTTAACTACAGCATGCTTCCATTCTCCAGGTATCATAGCCGTTTGTATCGATAAGTTTATTATGTGACAAAGTGGAGCAGCGATTTGACTGGAACAATCTTTGAGCAGTCCAGGTGGAAGATCGTCTACACCTGTGGCTTTACTTCTCTTTAATTTTTTCAGTTCTTTTTCGATCGATATTTTCGATACATATTTGAAGGTAAATATGGAAGTAGTTTGTAATTTCGACCATTGTGGTTGTTTCCATACAAAAATCTTTTAAGGGAATCGATTTCTCCTTGATTTGAGCTGCTATTGAAGAGAAAAACAAACAAAGTGATTCAACTTTCGATTTGGTTGCTGTAGCATCACTTACGACGTTTCGTGGTTTAGTTGGCATTATTTTCTTTATCGTATCCCAAAATTTCTTTGGATTATGACAATTCTGTGCTAGTAAGTTTTTACTAAATTGGGACTTCGATTCTCGTATTTTACGTGTACATAAGTTTCGAACTTTGCAGTAAGCCTTCCAGTCGCTTGGAAATCTTCAGTAGGGAATATTCCATTACCTTCTTTTACGAGCTTTCTCTTCGCAATATAACATAATAAAATCAACACAAAAAGAGCAAATCGAAACACGTCCGACCTCGCCACCATCATAGTTTTCTGGCATAAACAAAACAATTATACCAAATCCTTTCCTTTTAATGAGCTCACACGACATAGGCAAGTAATCCAGAAAATGATCAACAGAGCAAACCCAAACAATTATGTATCATTATGCCATCCATGCTCTTTGTTGTCTTTCAACTCATCCCTTGGTTCCACTCTTTATACACCTATACATTGACAGCAATCTGCCATGAAAAATAAAAACAAACCAACCACCAATGTGAGTAAGAAGAGACCAATACTGTTCGTGTTATTGACACTTGCGCCGTGTATGAACAGGCTGAAATTAACCCACAAACAATGAACCAGCGCCACTATTGATCATAAACTTTTGTATCCATGATTGCATTGGACAGTCGTTGTAATAAATTACACCAGTAACGTATAAAATGTATTTCATTAATAATATTTATCTAACCAAATATATTAATGCATATATTTGGCTAGATAAAACAAGTTGAACACCTACCTTAAGGCGTAACGCTCAGTTATTCAAGTCAAATTTGAAATAGATTTCAAAATAACGCGCACCATAACCCAGGCTTGCGCGCACAATTTAATGCAATAATTAACTGAATGTCTGACATTAGACCTTTCTTCAAACCATTATTTTATTTTTTCTAGCACCAAAGTTTGTCATAAGAAAAAACGCAACGATATCACCTACAAATAAAATAATATTGTTAATTAACTAACCATTGATTTAACGGCGACATGTGTCTTTCTCGTCCTATTAAAAATGGAACAAACGAACCCTTGAAACACGGTTGTGTTTATATAATGTTATTCTTTCTCGGCGTAGTTTGCAATTCTATCAGTGCCTATATCTTTAGAGATTCCTCAGGTTTAGGGGGAGGGGTGGAGGAACTGCTAGAGAGGAGCTTTTCATATTTCTTTCGTAAACTTGTGATTAGCATGCACTGAGCCCTTGATTAGACAAAATTTTACAAAAAACATTGATTTTACAAATTTTTTGCTGACGTCAATATTTTTATAATGCTTTTACGATTTCACAATTATCACGACCTGATGTCACGTTAATCACCTCATTATCAACAGTTGCACCTCTGGATATAAACACTTTGCATTTGGCTTTATGAATTCAGTCCCCTGGGTGAATTGAAACTTCGTTTACAACGATCGCATGTGAAAACCATGTGTTGTGAACTTCTTTTTAACTTAAACAAAATAAACTTTCACGAGTCGATATTAAAACTTTCGTCAAATTTTTTCACTTATTTTTCGTAAGAAAACGCCATCACAGATTTGACGATTTTTTATATTCGCCAGAAACGACATCAACAAAAAACCAAGCTAAATTTCACATGATTTTTAACAAAGTTCAATTTAACCAGTGCTTAATGACACGTCTGCACTTCTCAACTTCGAGTTAATCCAGCCTCTGTATTTTAATTGGCCGAAAATTTATGAGTTATTAGCATATAGCAGTTCTAGTGTCCAGACTCTGCGCTTTGTTTTTAACTTCGTATCTCATTTTCCTCCACTCGAATCAGCAGTCAAAACCAAGAAAAATGTCAGAAATAAAATAAAACCCAATAACTTGTTTTGCTACAGAGCTACATAACTACAAAAGAGGTTCTTAAGTAAGTACTTAGCAAGTGTTACAATAACCATATGATAAATTACAAGAAGAGAGCTTGAAATTCAAACCGATTCTATTCCGTAATCATTTTTTTTCGAGCGTAGTATGTGAGTTTAGTTCTGTGTCTAGCTATCCGTCTATGTAATTAGTATGTCAAAGTAGATAGTTAATAGCAAGTAATGAAAACGTCGGAGTTTTGGAAGACTAAAGGTTTTGTCTGGTCACATTTTCATAACGTTAAATTTAGATCGGATTGCATCAATCTATCGGATAAATTTTTAAAATGTTCTTACACGTTTAATATAATACAATAGTGTTCTCAAAGTGTAATGTAAAGTATAAACAAGTATAATAATAATAATAAAATAATAATAAAATAATAATAAAATAATAATAAAATAATAAAATAATAATAATAATAATAATAATAATAATAATAATAATAAAATAATAATAAAATAATAATAAAATAATAAAATAATAAAATAATAAAATAATAAAATAATAATAATAATAATAATAATAATAATAATAATAATAATAATAATAATAATAATAATAATAATAATAATAATAATAATAATAATAATAATAATAATACTCAGAATCCACGCGAAACAAGAATTCTCAAGATCGAAGCACCCACGCTTTACAATTTCTTTTAAGTATTGTCCATAAACAATGGTGATTGTTGGAATTTATTTTTTTTGAGAAGTTTTTCGAGAAAAGTTTCTCAAAGAATAAAGAATAATACTACAAAATTACGGTACCTAAAACAAAAAACCCTTATTAATAATACTAAGAAAACTATTATTTATAAATTTGCTTTTATTGACCTTTACCATGAGTTAATTTCATTATGCAGCCCAATAAAAGCGAAATTAACACTTTTCCTTAACTCTTTTGCAGGCTACATATAATTGAAACTATCTCATAGTACAAGGTTATAAGCAATCGAACCATTGTTAAGTCGGTGTGACCACAGTCTCTATAAACAAACTGTCGTCGATGATAAAACTTCCCGCAAACAATGCTTCTTTCTGGATAAACATTGGACAACCAGCAGCAATGTTCATGTCTCTCGTAGGCTTCCGAAAACTCGACGAATTACGATCAGGAAGAAACGTCTCCCTGACGCTCTCTCGCGGATTGTCGTGGTTGATAAGACGGAATGTCACACGACTACTGAATGGCCACTTCAACAGAGCATCGTACTCTGAACGCATCACAACAAAGAACAGGGACACGTGCGTGCCCTTTCCCATGCCATCACCGTTCAGGTAGAGCCTATATATATTATTAAGGTACGTTAAGTAAATAAAGACTGTTTTCTTATACACTAGTTCATTTGTCGCCCTAACCTACTGCCTATGATTGCTCCCACACACCTGTGCCAGCTTGAAATCCAAAAATGATAAATATACCTTAAGGGAATTAACTTTTGAGCGTTTACTAGTTTCGAAACAATAATTTTCGCGAAATTTATGTTTAATTTCCTTATTTTCAAAATAAATTATGTTTAATGGAAGAAATACCGGCGGTAAGATAATATATTGAGTTAACAAAAAAATCGCCAAATTCCGCTGAATTTAATTATTTTTTACGTCAGCTAAATTTAAAAATTCTTTTACGTGTTCAGACACTAAAAGTCCATCTTCCAATTTTCTGTAACCAGTTGATCCGTTTGACGTCCCAGAAGAGGAGCGGTGCATGGAAGACGTAGAACTTCTGTTAGATGAACATGATGATAAAACAGATGAAGTTAACATATAAATCTTATATAAAACTAATTTGAAAAATAGATATTGTGTTTAAAATTCTATTATGTATTTAGCCTCCTCTCTTTATTTAGCCCCCCCCCTTCTATTAAGCTCCCCGTCTAAAACCTACAGAAATTAATAAGCCCCCCGGGGGCTAAAAAGAGGAATTACGATAACATCTTTTTTATTTAGTACAGAAGACGAGTTTGCGAAAATAATATCTGTAGAAATACGCAAGAAATGGACTAACGAAACAAATAGGTCTTGCAAAAAATTAATTTCCCTAAGGCAATAAAACAACATAAAACAAATCTGAACACTAAGAAAATGTTTACTTTTTAATCGTTTGACACTTGTGATGTTCCCAGCATGCAGGTAGCAGGTATTATTATTCTAGTTATTCCTAAAACGTTTTTTTTTTGCTATTTGCTTTTAATTTTACAACGTTAGGACTAGAATTTAAAATTAAACGCATAGCGTCTAACAACATTTCATAACATCTGGGTTTGTATCTCGAGCAGTTATCTTCCAATAACAAAAGCACGCCAATTGATAGCAGCATATAAACCATTCCATGATGTCGAGGAACTTTCCACTGTTTGAAGTTCTTTATAAACATGAAAAGTATTCGATCTATCATCTTTGCAACACATGGGAAGACAATGTGCATACTGTGTAACAGGAAATGGAAATGGAAACTGTATGATTTATAGATAATGTAGGAAAAAAATACAAAAAAAATTGGCTTGTGGGAGTGCTGTATATCTATACTGGACATGAACTAGTGCCATTATACATTTCTTTATTCATGTCTTCATAGCAGTAGATATTTAAACCAAACTACCCCAACAGAAATTACATAATGTGTACTCAAATAGAAATTACCTGTAACAAATACCTTACCTGGAACAAAATTTGTACCCCGCCCTGCTGGTAAAACAAGGAGCACTGTGAAGAGCTGTTACTTTGCCAGTGACAGCTTGCTGCATACGATGGCGCACATTATCGATCTTCCATAGCTGTCTTCCATCATAGCTAGTGTTTTCCAACAGTTGAAGTTTTAACTCCACGTCAGAAAGGTTGGCACTAATGACAGCGTTATTTGTCTCAATCATGTCAATCTTCGCAGCATAGTTATCCAGATCTCTTCTCATTTCAATTGAGTTACCCACAAACCCGCTGCTTGCACCTCTTGTATCCAAGTTTTGTAGCTTTCGCTCAAATTCCTGGTACTGAGAATCCACCACTGCCATCTGTTCTTGAATGGCTATAATAGATTCTTCCTTACCCAAATCTTTTTGCGCCTGAACATCGTCGATTACACGTTGTGTTCTCTCCTCGATGTGCTGCTTCGATTCCGATACCTCTTTCATCATATCCGATAATTGAGTCTGCAATATTAAAACCTGAACCTTTAACGGAGCTATCTTATTGGCTTGTTTTATTACTGTTTGCTCAACCTCAACACGGATGGATTTTTCATTCACCAATTCTGTTTGCAGCGCTTCGTTTTCAAGCTTCAACGATTCCACAAGCGACACTGTCAATGCAGTATGGGCAGCAATGTCTGCAACTAGGTGTTTATCCAAATTTTTTTTGCTTGTGAATGCCTGAAAAATTTATACCAAAATACAGCTGATACAAACTGGCATAGTCAAACAAAATTAACAGTAAAAAAAGAAAGAGAGGAAAAGTAGATAAGAAATTAATGCCTTACTGATTTATTTTAAACAAAAACAATATAAAAAATCAAATTAATTTTATTGGTCTGTTACTCATAGCGTAAAAGACCCTCCATGGTACCATATTAATTAGTTTTATATATTTACATATTAATTAGTTTTTTAAAAACATTTATACCATAATGATACAAGAAAAATGAAAATAATTTTCAGAACATACATTTGCTTTTTAATTATATTTACAATAATTCAAACTTGTTTTGTGCATTTTAAAAAAAGTTTCAAATCGAATAAGCATAAATTCCAAAGTATTAAAATAGAACACACACTTGCGTACCTTCTTCCAAAAACCTTTTTAGGCAACTCTTTACAGAAGATCTTTATTTTACTAATTAGATCAGTTAGGTAATAAAAAATGGATACTGATAACCTTTTACTATGTACTGTAAAATACAAAAACCAACCGTGAATGACCGCAGAACCTAGAATAGTCAGTCTAAACTTTTAAGTATGGCCTTTGTATCCGAAGAACAATATCAAAACTGGTGAGTATACATGAAATAACAAAAAGCACTGTCTAATATTCTTGGAGATATTAAAATTTCATGCATACCTTACTCTTGCACCCAATAATCTGATATGGACATGTACTTCCGGAGTCAATTTTGGGACAAACTGGAACGTGACTGTAAAGGTCATTTTGAGAGACAGCTTGACCACACTTATACGGGCACTCTCTTGGCTTCATCGCGCAACTGTTTTGATGGTCCTGTTAATATTAAATTGTTGTGCGTAACTCTTGAGATAATGAAAAAGCAGTTTTGACTTAAATTATTATTTTTCTTAATTTAGTGCCAAACATTATCAAACCCTACCAGATGGGCTGACGAGTATGGAGAGTCAGTACAAGAATCCTACATAGCGTCAAAATTTTCCGCTTAAATTTTTTTTAAAGTAAGGCATTGTATCAGAAATATCAGTGAGGAAACACAGTGGGAATTCATTTAGGCAATGCATGTGGGAAATTCAAAGCAAAGCAAGCACAAAATAAAAACATTGACAAAACATTGACTTAAAATTAACAAAGGAAAATACCTCAAGTAAATCAGCCTCAATTTCAACTTGACAATAATCACATCTTAACTTTCGTTTTGGGCACAAATTTATCAAATGATCATTGAGATTCCTTTTGATGACATTTCCTCCACAGTTGGTACACATTACCAGAAAGTAATCACACGTACTCACATGACCCTACAGAATAAACGATACAAAAGGTCGCGGGTTAAAATACATTCTAATAATACCATACAATTTGAAGAATGGGCCTAATTTGTTTCATTTAGTTTGACGCTTTCAAAAGTAGGACATCTACATGAAAATCTGTTGAGAACAGTGTTAATGAAGAAATACCTAGTAAAATACCTAATAAAATATTTCCAATGGATCCAAAAATTTGTTCCATTTAGATGAATTTTTGAATTACGAGGATTTAAATTAAATTAGTTTTCTTGTAAGCGTTTACTAACCTTTCTTAAAGGACCGAGAAATGTGTTTGATTTTTCAAATCACAGGAATTCACATGCACATAATTTTATTATATAAAAGAAAAACCGTCATTTTTGCCCACGGGACCTGTTTCTAATTCTTAAAAGGTTTGTCACCTATGACAATGAATTTCCATAACATATTTTTGTACAACAATGAGTTACATCGTTTTTACTCTTCAAAAATAAAGAAAATAAGAAATAGACATATTTCCATATACATTTTCGTTCAGCGGAATATACATACCAAAATACCGAATAACATGAAAACGAGATTATAGTTATAAGCAAATTTTTAGTTTGCAGCGAAGTAGTGCAGATATGGTTTGTTTACTTGCAATATTTGCAAAATTAATTTGTCATACAGATTGTTACTAAAATTTGGTGATAAAATGGGATAATAGCATGTATTATTGGGCCGTTCTATTGCTTTTGTTAATTATTCTTGGTGTTAAATGAGCTAATTATTAACTAGCTTAGAATATAATATGTCTAACTAGCTATAGTTGGCTGGCTGACTTGTTCCAAACAACCGTGAAATTTCAAGCTGTTTACGAAAATTGGTGATGTTGCTGCTATATATCCTGTGTCTCCCGTTATTTAGTGTACCTTATTTTTTAAACAACATCTGTAAAAATAAAGGCTTACTGATGACGGTGTGGTGGTTTTAAAATAGTAGTTGAGTTGACCTTATGGGTGCCGTACCTCGTTTTTTTTCCAAGTGAGGGTAGTTTTGGAAGTATTTATAACTCACATTTTACACATTTGTGGTTTCAGAATTAGGATACTAATATGACTTAGTGGAGAAAGTTGAACTTAAACTTTCCCTGGAATGTTCCTGCTTGTGTCACATTTTAAGCCTCTATAGTATTTGGTAAAAAAATTTATTTAAAATTCCAAAAAAAAAGATTGACAAAAAGGGATTTTTTTCCTAATTCTTAAATTTTGTATTCAGAGAGTTGCCATCTTGGTATTTTTCAGGCAAATGAAATTCTCCAGTGGTTATGCTTGGTCAAAAATAAATTTTTACTTGGGAGGATCACTTCACAAAACAATTTTAAAATTGTTGTTTGTAAAAACACAAAATAGTTACTAATGTACTGCCTAGAAAAAAAAATCTGTAACATTTTGTCCACAAAATGCCTGTCATATGAACATTTGTGAGGTGAAAACAAAATTTTTGGTTTTATATTTTCAAAAATCGACACTATGGAAGATCATTTTCTGTTAATAAACAATTTGAACAATTCTGCAAAATTAATTTTCAAGATTTGATGTAAGCAAGAAACCAAAATACCTGGTTTTTAAGAACATTGAGACTGAGATTTTGCCAAAAATTAAGCAAGTTTACAGCTGAAATCCAGACATTCTTATAAGAAAAAGTATATTATTTTACTTTCCTTTTTTTGGATAAAAACTTCTATATTAAAAAAAGACTCTACTTTTCCTAATGGAGATTTATGATAAGCTCTATGCTATATCAATTCATATTACTTATAAACTGTAAGTATTAAGGTTAACCATTACAATGCTTGATACAAACGTACAATTATTGACAGTCAGTAATAGAGGGAGTAGTGACAGATGGAGTGCGACAGTTACATAATCACAACAGCCAATAGTTTGAAAATATTAATTTTAAATATCGTTTTACACAACAAATGTTGAAAAATGATTTTATAAGAAAATCCAGCTGTTCCATTATTCTTGATGTTGAAATATCTTTATTGTCCTCTCCACTTTCCCCCAAAGTCAATGTTACTTTTCTCTATTACTCCAGTTTTTGCTGTACTTCTGTTAGCATCAGTCAAGTATATTCAATATTCAGCATTGATTTTGGGGAATGGAGAGCTCAAAATGAATTTTTTGAACTGATCAGAGTAATATGAAGTGACACTGAGCGTTAGTAAACTGTATGTTGAGTTTTAGTTCTAAACTTACTTAAACACAGTAAAATAAATATTTACATCATTCTAAAAACGTGGCTATAACAAATACCAAAAGATACGCCCTTAAAATTTACAATATTTTAACTTTTTTTCCACACTACCACTACCAAACCCTCTTTATAACTGTGTTAACTACGATTATGTGAAACTGCCAGTTAAAAGCTGTAAAAGTCAACATTTTGTTGATACATTCCTCAAACTTGCATGTAAACAACCAGCATCCCGAAATTTGCTCATTATTTTACAGCTCTTTACGCATTTTCATAGAACTTTCCAATGCTAGCTATATAATCTTGGCCATAACATAATGGAAACAAGGATGTGATTTTTAACACAAGAAAATAAGAATGTAATCTCAATATAACTCTTGCACACCCAAAGCGATGTTCACTATATTTGCACTAAGGGGGCCACAAATTTTTTTTCAAGAAAAAGAGAATTTTAGAGGATTTTAAAGAAGTTTGCACTGAACTTAGAAGAGTTTTTTTTGCAAATATGAAAACTTTAGAAGAAAAATAGAGGATTTTAGAGGATCATCTTTTTTTCTTAGATTTTCTTAGGTCTATGAATTTCTGATGTCAAAAACAAATACGCTTAGGAAAGTATTACTTCCAGCATAACTAAACAATTGAAATAGACGAGAAATGTATTGTTAACATGAAGGATAGAACTAACTGTTTATATTACTATAACAAATGTAAAATCTTTGTAACATGATAGTGAAAGTATCAAACTATTATCAGTGTGTACCAGAAATAAAATAGAGGAGTTAATTTAATTGGTCTCACTTTCAACTTTTTAGAGGACAATAGAGGATTTTAGAGGAGGTTTTTTAAAAAAAGGACTTTAGAGGAGGCGTGGCCACCCTGACTAATAAACTCAATATACCTCAGCATTAGCAACTTCACCAATCCATGGACAACCATTCTCCTTGTTATTGCAATAACATTTCAGTTGCAGAATTTCTCTCTTTGCATGTCTGTCTGGAAAGATTTGTGTATCATCAATAGGTTCTCCATCAATGGGACAAACAGAGGGATTTTTTCTAGAAATATGTAGTGGAAAATCAGTCTACATACATAGCTGTGCCGCAGTTAAAAAATATTCATTCACACAGCTCCAATGTGCAAAAGTAGAATGTAACTTACTCATGTACTACTAATGATCAGCTATAACTTAACAAAAATTACCTGCCATAAATGATACTAGATTTGGTGCTAGATTATGTGATATATAAACATAGTGACAAAGTTATATTTTATGACATATATGTATTTATACATTTCAACATCAAAAATCAACATTAAATTACAATTTAAAACTCAATTTTTTGTCAGACTTGCAAGCATTGGGTACATAAGAAGTGCAGTAGTATTGGTGGAAGGTTAAGAGCTGACATTCAGTTTGTATGCAAGCATTGCAAAGGTGAGGTTATAGAGAATGAAAAATTTCCAGCTTTAATGATGTACAACAGTGGCTCGTTGAGAACTTCTGTTACTTAGGTGATATGTTGGGCAGTGAAGGCGGGTGTTGGAAGGCGGGTGTTGGAAGAAGTGTTACTTGCAGGATAGGTTCTGCTTGGAAAAAGTTCAGAGAGTTACTTCCTTTGTTGACCAGCAGAGTCTACTTTTACTTTCTTCCTGGTCTTTCCATAACCTCATATCCTATGTTAAGGTGCCAAGAAAAAAACCCAGATTGCCAACTTTACTAATATCTTTTTATGCCAAACAAGCTACACAGACATGACCTAACCTATACCTTGTTGTACATTGTTGTAGGCTTTCGAAAAAAGTATTCAGGATTAGCAGATGTGTTTCAGTCCTCGTTGGATTGAACATCCAGTTTACACCAATGTATGCATATGTATAACGGAGTTTAAATCAGCCTGTGTTAACGTGATGTATCCTACAAGTTGTGGTTCATCTGGTATCTGGAATAGATATTTATCAAGGCTGTTTTTAAAAAGGTCCAGCGTGCAACCAGACATATTAAGGATGGATTTGGGGAGGATGTTAAAGAGCTTTATTCCATGGATAGGTAAACTGAGCTCTGCCACCCTACTGTATGGACCACACGGAAGTTTTGCTTTCCGCCCATGCCGAAGATGATGATAGCTTTGGATTTTCAAATTGACATTAGTACCAACTGTTCCATGATTTTCTAAATATACATTATTTGATACCTTTCCCTTCTACGGTCCAATGAATACAGTTTAAGTTCCTTAAATGATTTCCAATAGTTGTAATTGGTCAAGTTTCTGATTCTTCGTATTAGGACCATGGCAATGCCTGATCATTTGTATCTCTCCAACTTTATGTGGACTCCATAGGACTGAACAATACTCTAATAGAGGAAGAACAAGATATTTCTGCATGGTCATAAGGTGATCCTTCGTTCTGGTGTGAAAAGTTCTTAAAATCCAAGACATCATGTTTTTACTGTCATTTACTACTTTCAATATGTGGGAATGAAAGGAGCAGTTGGTGGAAAATATGACACCAAAATCTTTCAGTTCCTCTCGCTCTGTGATGATGGATCCAGAGGGGGAAAGATACGACATGCAATTGTTCAGGGTGTCATTATTATAAATTTGACTGTAAAAATTTTAAAAAACTGCAACTTTAACTATGGTAAAATATTTCAGCACAGTTTAATTGGATGTGTGAAGGTACATGCATTTAAATTGTCAAGGTTTTAGCACACCACATAGTTTGATATAAAACGTGCAAAAAATTGGCAGGAAAAAGTTATAAAACACATTATATACCTTCGGGCGTAACTGTAACAGGATCCGCATGCCAATTCTCCACGAAAGGTTTGTATCGGTTCTCTCAACAACAATTTGCACATTGAGCACTTATAGCGTCCAGTTACGGAAGAAACCAATTTTACGTCAAAACCACGAATATGACTCTCTGCCATCCTTTCTATTAATTATCTTAACAATAAATTGAAAAACCTTTTTCACAAAATAATATAAGATTTATTATGTTGACAAGAAACGAATGCTAAAAGCAATATACACTGAACTATACAGATAAACCCCAAATCTGGATTCCCTATTCCTTTCCATGTTTGAGGATTATTCACCCCAGAACATATGATGGGGGCATTACCACAGTTTTTCATGTGGGTTCATAAGGCAAAGCCAAAGGGTGTACAAGTAGTCATAGGTATGGGGCGTTCTAGCAAAGTTTTAGTACTAAAAATGTGCTAGAACCCCCATACCTATAACTACTTACTGTAATTAAATCAGAGGAACAAAGGGTTTTAAAGGATTGTAATTTCCTTACAGTCACACAAATAATAGAAAAATAACAAAGTTAGTTTTTTATCATTTCCTTGAGTGAAACAAAAATAATCGCTGTTAAGTTTTCATCACTATCAAAATACTGAGTATTTATTATTAAAAATATCCATTTGTTAAGGTTTTACATCCAAAAAACACTTTTCATGATTTTTGGATTTGCAAATTGGTGGCCAGTTAGTTCTTCATGAACATAGTTGACGGAACTGAAATATTGTTCCAGTAAATTAGGTCAGAATACAAACTAAAAAATTAAATTAAAAAAAAAATTAAAAATTAAATCTTCACCAAGATAGGATTATTAAAAGATAGGATCAATTTGCTAAAGGTGCAGGACAACCCATTAAGTTCATCATAGACTGGTAGCAAATCATTTTAAACCTTTAATTAAACCTCCTGATCTCTTTAGGTGTTCGTCAGAAGCACATAATACAACTTTTTATCGAAATTTACAATTGTTATTTTGCATAAGTGAACCTTTCCATGCTCTCATCAATTAACTTAATAATAACATAATATAGGCACAAACACAAATTATGCAACATTCAGGCATACACATTATGACGAATCATTTAAGACTTGAAATACAATTTGGGCCCAACATTAACCTCTGTACTTAAAATATACAATAGCAGTGATGAAAAAATTTCACCTAAGCAGACAAACAAAGAAAAATAATCGATTTTAATCAATGAAAAAAATTAAGGAATTTTACCAAATTAATAAAACACAAATTTATTTGATGTTTTGACTACTGTGACGTATACAGGATATCCAAGTATTGTAATTTATACATGAATGAAGATGTAAAATACATATGAAAATGCTGGCTTAGCTAAAATTGTTTTTTTTTAACTTTAATAAGTGGTGTCTTTTATATCCATACTTTGTGAGGATTTTTTTAGCACACATTGGAAGCAATGTTGGGAGGGGGAACAATGCAGGGAGGAGGATTTAGTAGAACTAAAGTCATAGAATAACTCATAAAATGCAAATTGAAAGCTTATCCGGGATAAGAGAAAGGTGCCCTGTTAGGTTGTGTTTGTTTAAATAAAGATGCAACTGCATTAACTTTAAGAGAATAGAACAGGAAAAGTCAAAAATTGCCAGCATATCCAGCTACTATCCCTCTTTTTGAATTTAGCCATAGCTACAGTACTGTACAGCACGCTATACTATGGCCTTCCCCGCACATGTAATGTCTTACCAGAACCTATTTTATATAATGCCCAAGATTGTTCATTTTTATTTGTATATTTTCATATTTGAGTTTGAAACCATATTTTTAACTAGATAACCTGTTAGATATGCTTTTAATATAGCTATAAGAATAACTTTATTTGCAGTAAAATGTACAAATAATTTAAAAAAACCAAAACCAAAAAACTGTTACTTTATATTAGCTATATATATATATGCTAGAGGCATTTCAAAATGTATTATAGTTTATTCTAATACTTGCGCTCCAAGGTATAACATTACCATGTCAAAACACATTACTTACTTACTAGGAGGAAACAAACAGGAGGGAAAGGTGAAAGCACGCAATAAAAGCACCTTTATTTTGCGGATCAGAAAAAAACTCTGGCAAAGGCGAATGCAACGTGGCGCTGTGTAGCTGGCGTTGTAGCTGGCGTTGTATTGCTGGCGTTGTCGCACGCATGTTAAAGCAAAAGTAATCTTAGTGCTGAAGTATAGAAAAAGGAATGCCTTCTTTCAAATACAAATCTCAGCATATACAGATAAAACAAAGTCAGACAAAAGGGACTAATGTTTAAGGAATTTTGTCTGACTAAAATTTTGTCCCACGAATAATTGGTCCAAAATTTTATTTTTAAAACCGGTCTTCTGAGAGCTATTGAAGTGTAAAATTCTATATTTAGTTCTAAAACTAATGAGAGAAAGTGATAGTAAAAGTACAGAAAAAAATCTTACAACGATAAAAGCTAGTTTTACCTATACAGTAATATATCTATAACAGTAATAATATATATACAAAATATAATGTAAAGATGATGAGTTTAGTTTTAACGGGATCTTTTACTTTTTCGAAAACATTTCGTGCATCGTTGATTACTTTGAATAACCTTTGAATATGATCTCTTTTTCGTTTTGCGTTATAAAAATTTACGATCCAGCCATTGTGTAAGGGTTTCAAATCAGAAAGTTAGAATTTAGATATCTGCCAGTCATTTCCAAGCAACTTGATCTAAAAACCAATCGTTATACTGGCTTTAAATAAAAGCTTTTCGTTCCTTATTGACACTTTGATTGAAAACTGACGAGAAATCAAAAGAAATTGACCCCTTTTGCTGCGCAATTACAACATGGTTGACCGAAAAAAAGGACAATTAAAAATATTTTACGGGAAATTTCTCGGCACGTTCATTTTTTTCTTAAGAAGAGGATTGCAGTATTATAAAAATCATCGAGTCAACTGAATATAGAATTTCTCCTATTCCAGTCCAAGATATATCACTCAAACAAAAACGAGAAGATCATTTCCACACTCTATTTATATGAATACAATGGAAACAAAGATGATGAAGAAAAATTATCCTCAGACAAGGAAATCAATTTGCTCATATGCGCATCATAATGGAGCTAGAGTGATAGTGAAGTCATGCAGCCACGTAAAAAGAAGAAAGCCCTTATTATAACGGAAACCTCGTTGAAAGCGAGTCCGATGGTGACGGGTTAGAACAACCCCGGATAAAAAGGAAGTTATTTTTCCTTGAAAATTGTCTTTTTGAACCTTACGCGCAA
The DNA here is from genome assembly GCF_029227915.1 of Hydractinia symbiolongicarpus. Lineage (NCBI taxonomy): Eukaryota > Metazoa > Cnidaria > Hydrozoa > Anthoathecata > Hydractiniidae > Hydractinia > Hydractinia symbiolongicarpus. The sequence goes on along the minus strand of NC_079878.1, from coordinate 23,833,769 downwards.
AGTGAAAAAATCTTTTATTCTTAAAATTATGTAGTCTAAGAAATTTTTAAAAAAAGACAAAATTCCTAGTCGGACAAAACTGATTAACTTTTTCAAAGGTGACTAATAATTTTGTCTGACTAAAATTTTGGTAAGGTAATAGCGAATCTGACACGCGCTCTAAAGGGTCTCTGCGTTCGCAAAAATAGCGGCTTCGCAACCTACTCGATGCAGAGTACTAAATATTTCACCCTTTTGTCCGTGGCACAGGTACGCTTTGCTAAAAATGTCCTAAACACGAAAAATACAAGTTGTTAAAGAAAATTTCAGGTAAATAAATATTTTTACAATGCTTCATGAAATCTATAAACGCTGTAAATAACAACTCAAAATTTGACTCTTCTTCAATGACAACAGGTTGTTGCACATTACATGGAATTACCTTTTATTCGTGCTAATTTTCGTGATTGCTCATTTTACCATTTTATTTTGCTACAGACCCATTTATTTAAACGTCTTTGAACTTGCCTATACCAGGAACTGACAATTAATTTTATCAACTGAATGAAATCAACACTTTTTTTTTTTTTTTACGACGATATCAAGAAGCAAAATATCGGTAAAATCATATTGCGTAACTGTCCTAAAGAAGAAGAAAAACGTGGCAAGTACTGTAACTGAAAATAAATTAGGCTCCAAAAATTCAGCTTTTTCAACATTTTCGCGAAGATTAATTTCAACAAATAAACCATTATTTTCAATTTCGCGAATATTGTTTCTGCGATTTGACCTTTTCTAAGATTTTCCCGCAGACGATTGTTCGCCCATATGATTTTTCGCAAATATGTGCACAATTCGTAAAATTCACTAAAATTAACCACAAACTAAGTTAATCCACTCGAGGTAACAGAAGTAATTCAGAGTTTTTATTGGAAACTTTGTGTGGGCTAACAATGCTTAGTAACGGAGAAAGAAGCATCCGCGAGTAAGAATAAAACAGAAAGTCCAAAGGCAATGTCCCAATAAAAAACCTCCATAAAATAAATCTTACATGACGATTTCATCGCTCTGTATTAGAAATGATAGGTATTCGACATCGTAGGCAGAACAACTTCAAGAATATAAACGTTATTCCAAAACATATAATCATTAACTTTTTATTTGCCATTTATTTATTTAAAATTTATTCGTTTCAATTGCCATATGCATATCAAAACTGAATAGTCTATTGAGAATAAAGTCATTATATATTCACTATATTCATAATCACTTGAAAGGGGTGGGATTCGAAAACTATCCTACGTGCCTCCATTTAAACGTTTAAAATGAGCAAGATAAATTGACATAAATTTAAACATTAGGAATTCAATACCGTATGAATATCAGGGATCCAAGGCTGAGGTCGTACGCCTCTTTCCCCTCCCTCGCCTTGCCCCGCCGCCGCAACCCATGACGTTAATTATAGCACAACCCATGTGCAAGTACAACATACAACATAAATGACTAGTTGTTGTCTTTTGTTTATAGTTTTAATACCTTTCACGATTCTTCGAGAACTTTAACCTTGCTTGCAAGAATATATATATTTTAGATAATATTTACAGGTGCGGATAATGGTAGGGATAATGTAAACATAGAGAATAAAACTGAAAAAATCAATTGGTCATGCAAAACACACAAGGCAACATGTTAGAGAAAGGGAATAAAATAAGTTATAGAACGGACCTCGATAAATGTGGGTACAAAAAGTTACTTCCCAATTGTTAATGCTACAGTCTACGCTCGTTATCTCGAACACTCGTAATCTCAAAACTTAACTATGTCAAACTATTTGAAGATGTTGCAGAAAAGTATGGGATAACAAAGAATACTGTTTTATCTTGGGTGAAAAACAAGGACAAATTATCTCTCCACTTAAAAAATCTTCGAGCAAACGAAAAAAGTTAAGAGGAAGCAGATAGTCCGATGTTTCCTAAATAGTTTGGTCTAAACCTTGGTACGTTACCCTAGCTGCCTTGTCGGTAATAAAACTATTAACCTATATGAGAAATATCCAAGGTGAGTTTATATTTACCTGGCTCCTTTTTTGAAATGTTACTAAACCTACTTACCTTTAACTCCTTTAGTTTTCTCCTTCAAATATTATTCTATAACTTCTGGGGCTTGATATACCGATGGATTTTTTTTTCAGACCTTAGGGCGCTTCGTTTTGCATTGCAGGCAATGCTAAATCCGTTTTGTAGACTGTCCAATACATACTCACCAAGACAGTCTTCAGTATCCGTCGCACACAGTTTCCCAATTTCAGGTAGATGCGTTGACAAACGTTTATTGCCGATATCTCTTCCCTGATCCTCTCCCTTGCTGCTCTCGTCTTCGGATGAAAACAGGTCTGGGGGATCGCTGGACACGTCCGGTATATCTAAAAAACTGAATATATTAATGCTGTGCACTAAACCAGTTGTGCAGAACCCACTGTTTTCCTGACAGGAAGAAACTTGTCTCGTGTTCACTCCTACTCCCTTTGTTTCCGCTGCCGAAGACATTTCTAACATAGTCAGCATACTGACGTAGACCTCTATATCTGGCACACACGTGCGGATACCTACAAAACGGAGAACTGCACTTGCCAAAATTAAAGGGCTAAGTACAACGTTTCGTGTAGTCTTCTATGTGCAAATGAAGCTTCATTGGGTAGAAAGGCTGGTTTGGCAAGGGTTGAGATGGTAGAAACATACGGCCATCGCCCACTTTTTCTCTGGCTTTAACGCGCTATATGTTCTAAATATGCGGTCGTAGTAATATAGCCGCCTGTTACCTTCCACCTCCCTGGCTGCCTTTATCATAAGTTAATTGTAACCCATAAGGTCTTGCATGCGTTGGGGAAACTTAGACGCGATCACTTTGCTTTAAAAGGCCTCGGCGCAGGTGACGTAATCCGTAATGTCAACTAAGTCTACTTTTGCCAGTTTTTTTCGTATAATTCTTCCGACGCGGGTAGGTTGGCTAGATTAACTCACAGTAGAAGTTTTAAGTCAATGTACTGTGAAATCAGAATTTTTTGAACAAGATATCCCGGAACTGGGGCACAGCATTCGGTGACTTGCACAGCTGCCTCGTTGCGACAAGGGAGCAGGATGACGTAGATTCTCCTCTCTCCTCTCTAATAAAGATTGGAACGATCTCCCCTTGTCTGTGGGGATGGCTAAGCTGGTCTTGTGAGGCTTAAAATTTTTCGTTAAATAGGTTCATCAGATCCCGATTATTCTCTGCGATTGCCTATGTCAAGTCCTCCCTTGTCACGACTGATGGAGTTTCCGTACTACTGAGTAACGGCTCCTCGCCCTGCATAAAAGACACTCAGTTGTTTGGATACAGAGGCCATGATAATTGAAAACGATTCCAAGCTCACAACCAGGTTTGTCTCGAGCGAGGTTCGAGATTACACGATGAACAGATTCTATAGCGCTTCGAATCTTTGTTTGTGGAAGGCAAATTAATTAACTAAATGCCAAAAAGCAGTCTAGTATTTTAGATTTTTTTTTTCAAAAAAAATTAGAGTTAAACAGGAATTTATAAAAAATGCGATGTATCGGTTGATACATCGTACTTTTACTACTACTTCGATTATTATAAATCCTTCAAATAAACTTTTTTCTTGTTTGATGCTGAGAAAAATCTCTCTGGGTTATAAGTAATGTGATCTTATAAATTAGTTTTGATTTTTTTACTCAATTTCAAAACTTTCCTATTTCGAACTTTCACACCACTTGCATCCGTTTTCTCGAACACTCGCTAACTCGAACTTTTTTGGCTATCCCTTGAGAGTTTAAGATAACTAATCGGTGGCCCGTGGAAAAATTACGGATTTCCCTGTCCTTTTTATACCGCATAGCGTGTGTCTTGCTACTTGCAGTACCATCTTACGTAACAGACAGACAGACAGACAGACAGACAGACAGACAGACAGACAGACAGACAGACAGACAGACAGACAGACAGACAGACAGACAGACAGACAGACAGACAGACAGACAGACAGACAGACAGACAGACAGACAGACAGACAGACAGACAGACAGACAGACAGACAGACAGACAGACAGACAGACAGACAGACAGACAGACAGACAGACAGACAGACAGACAGACAGACAGACAGACAGACAGACAGACAGACAGACAGACAGACAGACAGACAGACAGACAGACAGACAGACAGACAGACAGACAGACAGACAGACAGACAGACAGACAGACAGACAGACAGACAGACAGACAAACCAGGCCCATTTTTCTCTTCTTGACAATCTCGGACGGCGAGAAGAAATGACCCTGGGCCACACAGGTCAGTTCCGAGATATGATTGGTTTCTCATGTTTCTGTTAATTATGAAGATAAATTAATTTATGACTAAAAAATTGAATGATAACAGAAAAAAAATAATGGCGCTAAGTTTATGTACGAAAGGGACGCTGGAATGTTTATGATCTGCTGGACTAAATTTATTTTTGTGAAAAATAAAATATTTGGCATTGTTAGTATAGCTTAACGTGCAAACATAATTAAATAGCTTTTAGTTGTACTCAGAGACTGCTAAAGTAAGCTTCTGTTTTTTTTGCAGTGCAGTTGAGGAGGTAGCTTAGACTAGAAAGCTAGCTATGCTAGCTTTTGTCCACAGAGTGTAGTAAAAAACACAATGAATGTTTCTTTGAAGACATGTTTAGCAGCTATCTAGCTAGCTCAAATACAACACAAGGTATATACAGGTATACACAACTAATCCTATTTCTCCTAAACAGACCTTCTTTTACACTCTAGCTAATATTCTTTCGAGGCAGAATACATAAACAAAAAAATCATATGCTGTTGATTTGGTTGAAAAAGATTAAAAAACTGGATTAAGAAGTTCATACCATTTAATGAACTAAATAGTTATACGCTTAATTAAATCGATTTTACAGATTAAATAACATAATCTGCATGAAATGCAACATCCTATGTTTTATGACTTTTAATCTCTTAGTAAAGCAAAAAACATAAATTATTGAAAAAAGTCAATTGGTTTGACCATAGTGGTCATTTAGTTGTAAATGAGTTTCCAGGGACTCGTTTCGTGAAAACCGAAACTGTAATATGATAATATGCTGGTCTGATGGGATTAGAATAAAAAAATGATTCTGTAATAGCTATACTTTTCGAGTTTAGGCATTTAAAGCAGGGCGATAAGATTTTTTTTAAAGACAATTATAAATTTTGACCTAACAATTGTAAAATTATTTAGACAATACAATTACGACAATAACAGACAAAAGGAGCCAGTTATTATATACGTCAAAACGTATATATCTGATCTGTATCCGACACATGGTTACGTTGATGACTCAATACTAGTATAATATATAGCTACACCACGCCACTATAATGCCGGCGTGATAAAGCCTCAACTTAGGTTTATAGAGGTTCACGTCAGCAATAAGTCGCCCGCAAGACAAAAATGGAATTAGAAAGACTGCATGTGTCTAAAAAAATACTAAAAACTTAACTAGCCTTGTGGTAGAGCGTTCGCTTGCAGTGCGGAAGGTCTTGGGCTCAAATCCCAGCCGAGTCATGTCAGAGACTATAAAAGTGTGTATCTATTCTTTTTGCTTAGCGTTCAGCATAAGAATAGGATTGATATCTTAGGCGGTTGTCTAGTTGAGTGATTGCTGTGCTTGCAAGACTTTGTAGCTCATATGGCTTTAAATGCGCTAGGACCCCCTTTGCAGGACCCTTGTTGATAGCATTACCAACAGGAACTGAAGAGGCTATCCTGGGTAAATAATTTTAATAATAAAATAATAATAGGCATCTTCAGTAATTCTAATCACAAAACAGTCTGAGAATTCTGTGGCGTGGAAGCTAGCTAAAAGTACTTTCACTTTTAACTATAATATGAAGATAGCTAAAAATCATAATTAAAAAAGTGTAGCTATAGCTAGCTACCTTGGTTTGGCACAACCTTTGTTAGCTACAAAATTACCTCTTGGACCTTTGCTAGCTAGCTAGCTATACATGGCTGAAAACTTTTAAGTAAATACATATTTAAAATTTGTATGTAGCCAAAAAAGCGAGGGCAACACTGCAATCATTTTTTCTTGAAGCAAAAACTCAAAACACTTTAGCCGACTTGTTTCTGACTAAAAATAAAACTCTATCCATGATTTCGATCTAAGATTGTTTTGCATAAATTATAGCAATACGGTGTTCTCGGCGGTCCGCATGCAATTCTTAACAAAATGCCAAATTTTGAATAAACTAAAAATCAGCACGAATCGTGCTGATTTTAACCAGCCTGGCCCAGGGTCATTTCTTCGCGCCGTCTCGGATATCAAAAAAGGTTGGGGGTTTCTTTTGATTATAAAACATCATGATCAGATCTCAAGATCAATGACAGCTTTAATACCTGGAGTTATCCTGATCCTATATATACCGTTGCGAGAGACAATTACAAATTTTACTTTATGATGTCTATAAATTTCATTTCTTGAAAAGTTGACGGCGTATTGTGCGGTCAAACACGCTGTTTGCGGCTACTTCATATTTCTGAGGGCGCCTAATTGTTGACAAAAAGGTCACGTGGTTTAAATTCTAATCGATTTCACAGCAATCTTTGCACATGGTCGTACATGATTTCAAAGACTGTAAGATTATCCGTAATTCCTTCATTTATTTTGAACCAACAACTCATATTGCTCTGGGCAACCAAGATGAGCAGGAGATGCACGGCATGAAAACTTTATTTAATGGAAAATGAGTTCAAGTGATTTAAGATTAGGAAAACGTTAAATTAACGCATCAGATATCAGATTCAACTTCATCTGTATTTGGTACAACGACATCTCATTTAAGAAGTGCAATAGCAGAATTTATCAAAAAACTTTGTACAAATGTTTTATGTGCTGATGAGTTGGATTCAATTAGCTCTTTTACAGCTTGCTGATTGATACATGTGAACAAGAATCCTGGACTGAGACCTATTGGTGTAGGGGAGGTGCTCCAAAGGATAGATGGAAAAGTGATTATGTCTTTAACAAAGGATAAAGTAACAGAAGCGGCAGGATCTTCACAATTATGTGCTGGGCAGGAAGCAGGAACCGAAGCAGCAATACACGCTATGCATGACATATTCGATATGGATGAAACAGAAGCAGTCTTGTTGATTGATGCAGAAAACGCCTTCAACTCTATTAATAGGAAAGTCATGCTTCATAACATAGCTATTCTTTGTCCAATAATATTAACGTACATCAGTAACTGTTCAGCTCTCCAAAGAATATGCGTCAAACATGGTTAAATCCCGGGTGAAACAATTCCGTCCTCTATCACAAATTGCGGAAATAGATCCCCAAGCTGGATACTGTGGATTTATCAATGGATTCCGTAATAAATTGACGTACTTTATAAGAACTTTACCGAATATTTGCGACTTGCTATATCCACCGGAAGGAATAATGCGTGATAAGTTTATACCTGCATTAAATAGGGTATTCTATGCGCCAATAATGAAAGACTGCTTATGTCATTTCCACCACGTATGGGTGGTATGGGTCTCATAATATTTCATAAGGAAGTAATTCATGAGTACGCAAATTCTAGAGAATTAACGGCGACAGTTAGAGACCTCGTCCTGCAACAGAATACGTCATAGGTAACAACATCCACAACGAGGACGAAGGGAAAATTCAGAGCCAAACGTGAAAGTCGCCAAAATGAATTACTTCAAAAACTAACACTGTAACTAGATGCAAGAAAGCAAGTCTGAGTTGTAGAAACAGAGAAAAAGGATCGTCGAATTGGTTGACTATTTTGCCTTTGAAAGATCACGGCTTCGACCTGAATAAACAGAATTTTTGAGATGCTGTTAGAAAAAGATATGGTTGGAAATTTTCTAATGTCCCAACAACATGCGGTGCCAAATTTGATTTTCAACATGCTATGAACTGCAAGAGAGGTAGATTTGTTATCATCCGCCACAACAATGTTTGGGACAGCACCACAAATATGCTTTCACAACTTTGTAAAGATGTCGAATCGTAACATATGTTGATGCCTCTCACTGGTGAAAAGTTTGACAAACGATCAGTAAAAACGTCGCACGAAGCTCGTTTAGACGTAAGAGCTCGAGAATTTTGGGAGAAAGGACAAAATGCATGTTATGATATAAAGGTCATTGATCTAAACGCATCGCGCCAAAGCCTAAATCAATGCTATGTTAGGAAGGAGGCTTAGAAGAAGAATCACTACAACGAAAGAGTATTGGAAGTTGACAACGAATGCTTCACATCGTTGGTATTCTTGATTTATGGCGGAATGGGTCGAGAGTGCCAAACATTCTACTATCGGTTGGCTGAAGACATCGCAGCGAAAAAAAAGCCAAACCTGGGCAATGTGATATTGTGGATCCGGACGAAACTGAGTTTTTCACTGCTGAGAATGTGCCTATTGTGTATTACAGGCTCCCGTGCGGCAAATGTCAGGTCAGAGTGCAGTAGATTGGTTGCTGAAGACATTGATGTCGATTATCAACTGGCTAAAATTTAGACTTTTTCCTTGTAATGTAATCTTTTCTATGTTCTGTTATCCTTCCACGTATAATGTCTCCAGTCGAATTTATATGCATTTAATGTAATTTTTAATGTCTTTTTTATATTGGTATATCTTCGTATTAAAAAATTATACAGCTACTGGGCGCCAATTCCAAAAAGGTCATTGCAGTTTCAGATATCTGCAGAAGAAGTAAGCGTCAGAAGAACGTAACAGACTTTGCTGTACTAAAAATGGAGTTAGTTATGTTAGTGTAACCCAAATTCCTACACACACGGGTTGTGACTGTGCACTTGTAGTAAAACAAAGCGTTTATACCCAATTTTTGACATTTTTGACTGTAGCAAAAAATTCTTTGCGGAAAGGTTTCCTTTTGTTTTAAAAGGCAACATAGAGTTATCATTGAAACACCATTTTTTTTAGCAATGCGACAACATGGGCGAACAGGAGAGGGAAAGAAATCAAGTGGAAGTCCGACTATAATAAAAGATTATAATAGAGAGGACAAAAGTGGAACAAAATGAAAGGTTACGTTAGCTAGATAAGTAAGTGATATAGCAGAGGGCTAACCAGCTAATTCTAAGTGAAAGAACTACTATTACTGCTACATTTTGCTGCGTTTTGTTTCACATGTGAAAGTACTTCCATGGATATCATACACAAAAAAGTCCAGTTACCAAGTCCCTTAAATTGCTACCTAGTGACCTTTTTTAACTGCTAGCACAATAGAACATATTATCATAACAGTCACTGTTATTATGGTTGCCAAGTTGATACTATACTCCTGAAAAAACTTATAAATTTTTTCAGTAAACGAATTATTACCCCTACTTTCTTAATGTTTTTTCCGGTACGAGAATCTGTTGCAGCTATTTAGCATCTTGTGAATCTGCTATTTTTTCCTTACTCTTCACAATTTCTTAATCCTATATCTATAATTTTTGTGAAGTTCCCAGTGGAAAGCTTTTTCTTTTCCAATCTTTTTTAACTTTTACCTCGATCTTGTCAATGTATTTGTTGAAAAAGGTTAGCTTGCTCCAAATTAGCCTAATTGGTGACCTGGGTTCGTGATGCAGTATAGTCCATGCTCTCTTCTTAAAAAAGGAGGTTTCAATTCTACCACTGAAATGTCTTTAAATACTGTGTTCGCAACACCCTTAAACTTTTCATTGGTTTAGTACATTCCTTTAACCACATTGCCCGCGGTGGTCTGGAGCAAAATTTCTGCCTTAAATGCTAAACTGGATTTATCCTTATTCCTTAAACATATACCACCGTATAGAAATGGTTTTCATAGTCTTCAAACGTGTCGTATGCGAGCATTCTGTGAACCTAGTTGTCCGGTCAAAAGATTTCGTTTTCGTTTCCTCATTTTTTTGTGGGAATTCTGATCCTTTCATTGCGTTGTTTGGTGCTGCACATATGGGAATCTCCTGAAGTATATACTGACAGAAATTTTATCATAAGCAGTCACGCATAAGGGAACGCCAATTGCTCTATCGTGATTTTGCAGCTCAGAGACTTGCACTATTCGGCGTAACTCATAACACAAGAAAGATTTCGATGAGTGGGAAATTTAAACATTTATTTTCTGCTCGTCACCAAATATTTTAAACAAAGTATCGTCAATCATGTTGAGGCCATACTTGAATTATTAAACAAACTGCTTTTGTTTAGTCACTCTGTCAAGTCCGAGACTTCCATTTTCACTTTTCATTTAAACTTTCTTGAGCACTTCATTCCACATTTTTATAAAGAGCGCCTTTGTCCACTCCGATTTTTCCACCAATAGCTAAGCTAATATTTTAGGACCTCCACGTATCATGAGTTAGCATGTATTGCACAATTGACTGGTGGACATGCTGTTAACTCAGCTGCTTACCACTGGTGTAACAAACTGGTTTATCAAGCCTTAAAACCAACAACGACCATGATTTTTTTAAAAGAAACATGTAGATAGCCTGAATACAAAACATTTCCAAAATTTATATGTTAAGTTTGTTTGGGTATAAAGGCAAAAAAAAAAAACATTTATTATTATTTCATAATTTTTCTCCTCTTTATTAATGAAAGAGTTTTTTTGCAATTTCTAGAATACGGTTAAAACAATTAATCATTCACATAGAGTACTAAAAAACAATGATTGAATAAAATGTTCTCCCCTATCTTCCACAACGTTGGCACCTCCTTTTTTTAGTCAATAGCTCATCAGTGATTGTCTTTTTAAATTTTCTCTTTTTAAATCCTCCTTTTCTTTTTAACACTACTACTTTTTTTAAAATTGACTGTATGTTTCGTTTTTTGATATGTTGGGATAGCTAGTGGCGGTACATTTTCTTTCACTTCTATCGCTTCTTTTATGTCTTCTTTTAATCGGTTGTCTAATTTTCTTCCTGTTTCTCCGATGTATCGTTTATTGCAATCTATACGCATAAGTCATAGACAACTCTAATTTCTTCTCTTGTGCACCATCTTAAATAAGTGATTCTTCAGGAGTTTACCCTTTTTGCGTATCACTCACACATTAAATTTCTTGGCAAATCTTGCACGGTTCTTAAATACAACCTTCACACAAGGTAAAAACAATCTAATTCAGTTGTCGTCAATATTCTTCTGCATTTGGCATTCGTTTATGACTTCATTCATTGTTTTCTTGGCAACACTTCTCGGAAATCCGTATAATTACATTGTTTTATCAAAATAATTTAACTCACTTTTCAGATTATTTTCGTCACCACAGACCATTTTTGCACGTCTTGTCAAGGTCTTCACTTTTAATAATTTTACATGTATTTTACATAATTTTACATATTTCCAACGTGTCGTTTTCTTATAGACTTTCGTTTTTTTATTGTTTTCTCGTGTTCAAACAATCAGACAATTCATCTATTTCTTCTTCTGCAGTAAATTTAATTTTTTGGTGAATCTCATTAAGACTTGATAGAGTGTCATCGACAGCATACTTAGTTATTGTAAATGTATCGTCAACTTTTCTGAGCCATATCATAGGAACATGTAATAGTATATATATGTTCAATTCTTTAATTCGCTGAATAAAGATCTCGGAAAAACAGTAGACGTCGGAGATCCAATGAATAACCCACCAGCTTGCCCAAAAACTTTATTACCTATTTTGAAAGACATAAACTCAATTAAAAGCTGTACAAGTCTTATCAGTGTCCGCAATGTCAAAACTTACATTCATTTTATGTTCTTCTAGACGTGTATCCTTGACTACATTTAGGAATTGTTCAGTTTCTTTTGAAAGGATTTAGCACACATCATTAATGGTTTCAGTTCTCTACTAACAACTTTTACAATTTTTAAAAATGCTGTACCTCTTGCGTATATAAGTCAAACTTTAACCAGTTTTTTTGCGTGCTGTCAATGTGGAATGTGCTACTGGTGTAGTTGGAGTTACTATCTCGCCTATTACTATTTTATTGGTTTCCAACTTGTGACTAACCACCAATGTCCCAAATTGCATTTATAAGGTCACCGATTCATACTTGTTCCTAAACCTGTCTCTAATCGTTTTAAGGAAAGCTGTAAACAAGATTTCATTGGCGAACAGTCTGTTTTTGAAAATCTACTGTAGTGCGACTTGAACCCATTTCGACTTATTGCCTTGCGTGTAAGTGCAGCACGATAACCACAATGCCATGGCGAACTTCCTGATGTTTTTACATTATTTATACTGAGACGTATTTTATACTCAAAGAAAGTCATTATCAAGAACCTTTGTTTCTGTAGTGCTTTTTTCCATTTTTTTTACGAAATGAAGCGTAATATTGACGCTAAAATCGAAATGAACAGCTAGAAAAAGAGACAGGCTTTTTTAATCTAAACAGATTGAATAATATCGTCTTAAAAATGACAGTCTGCAGTATTTTTAGCAGTCACTACACATAGTGCTAAGAAGAAGAAAAAATCGAAACTAATCTGTTTTTATCGGCCATAGTGGCTACAATCGAGTTAATGACCGTGTTCGGAATCCTAAAAGGTATGTAAAGACCCACACGCTGTTTTTCTCGTTTGCTTTTCACTCTGCTCTGCTCTGCTGCCTTCTCACTTCTTCGTTAGTGGTGGATGTTTTTTTAGATCTTAGTTTATAGCTTGCTTATTACAAATTAATTCCATTCCTACAGAACCGCAAAGAAATTCGTGGTAGGTTCTTCAAATGAGACACTTTAATAAGCGTGTGTACGACGCAAGATAGTCTATGCAACTTTTGCATGTTTTTTTCTCCTTCATTTCACAATTTTGCAAGTTCATTATTTATATAAGCTTCTACTCTGTCTATGTTGTCTTTCTTTACGCTATACCTTTGTTTGTTTTTACAACTCCATCTCGATTAACTTCTCCATATTTTTACTTTCAATAATGCATGCCGCTCGAACTTTATCATTCTTAATCAACATTAATTTATTTAGCTTTACCACTCACTCAGTCCTGCACAAAATGACTGTTTAACACTAACACTATGTTCTCGTTTCCCTTTCTCAATCATTCTTTTGCATTCAAATCTAAACTCGTTTGCTATGGCATTTGCAAAAATTTATTTTTTATCTTTTCAATACTACATATCATGTCACCTATGGGTAGTTTGTGGCTATTTAAAGCCCAATCATTTTGATAGTAAAAGGTACAAACTCACCGGGTATTTCAACTTTGACAAAACTAAGTAACGTTTTCCTTTGATGTTTCTTTTGTTCCTTCTCTGATGTCGTACCATAACCTTTTTTAACCCTATTCTTGAATCTCGGAGAAATGTTTATCTTTATGTTCTACTATCTTTGAGTTTCTCTTTTTCGTTAGCCTTGACATATGTCCAAAATGTTCATGATTTAAATTTTAATTCATTTCTTTATATTATATACAAAGCATTGGCATCGTATTCTGGAATCACCTTTTTGTATGTGCAAATGTTGCTATGGGGAGTAAAAATTAATTCAAGATTCAATATTTTCAGGAAAATTCTGTTGTAAATTACATCGCTGTTCCAATCAAAAGAACGCTAATTATCATACCAACGTCGCTGTAGAATGTTGACGAGTTAAGCACTTGTCGAGCACAAAATAAATGTAATGTAGCTACTTATATGAATAAAGCACTACAGTTTACCTGTATGTTCTGATTTTTATTTGTGTTACATCACCAAGTTCTGTTGCAGGGAACACAAACAGCCGTAGTTGAATGGCTGTTCTGGACCAACTTAGTAACTTTGACACAAAAGGTTTAAACTTGAAACTGATAAAATATTACCGTTTCTTTTGGGTGGTAGAAAATCTATGAAATTATACACGAATAACAACCTTATTGTTTCTGTCCGTCAAAAACAGTTCGTGCTAACCGCGCACAAAATCTTCAAGCTACAAATAAAAAATGCGATACATTCTTACCGACTTATTTTTGACAGCCCAGGCTTATTAGACTTAGTAGAATTATGAAGTCTAGTTTCTATGAATAGCCATTTCAAGTTCGTCGTTGCCTCGACATGCTGACGAAAGAATAAGCAACGATCACAGATGGCGAAGGACATTTTGGACTGCAAATGTTGGTGGTAAGGTTGGGAGGTTTCTTTGTTAAAGCGCGCGAAACCGCTTTTTAATACTTTCTTTTTCAAAATTATTTTTTAATCATTTTTTCTTTGTTTAAACATACTTTCCTTTTTTAAGAATAAATGTTGAGCTTTTCGACCCTTTTTTCAACTAACTGCTTTGTAGTTATAGGAATATTTATTTTTTTTGTTTTGACGTTTCACCATGTTCTTTATCTTAAACAAGTGCTAGCCTAGCCAAATTGCTTTTTAGCTTAGTCAACAATACAATACAATCTTGAGTTGAGATAAGCTGCACCTGTTGGACAGAAAGACAGGCGAATATGTTTCAGGTTTTTGGGTGCAAAATAGTAAGAAGAAGAATTCGAAACTTGGACGCTTTTATTTTTGAACCTAATTTTTTGTTTTGTTTTTCTACGGACCAATGACAAGTACCAGAACTAAGATTAAAAAGTAACAACAATAAATAACTAATACCTTGCAACAGCTAGCCAAAGCAATTAGTGTTGATCCTTATGCAGCAGAAGGTGTCTACAAAAATGGATTCATTTTAAAAATATAGCGTTCTTACCATATACAATTAGTTCCCAGTTCCCTCTTGAGGCTAACTTCTTCAGATAACTCGAGCTTTTTACTTCAGAAAAGGAAATCAAAGACTAGATAACTGTGAGATTTTAATTTTGTTTTTAATTTTATTAACTCATGATGTAGTATAGATAGATAATGTTTTCTGTAAAGGAAAATTCAATTTACATAGGATTTGCATGTCTGTTGCATCGCAAAGATTGCACCTTTTTCCCGGTAACTGCTGCTCAACCTCTTGAAAAAATTGCCTTAACTGGAACTAAAATCTCATTTTACACTTAATTCGACTTAACAGTCCGAGTATTTTCCTCAGACCCTTGGAGGTTCGAGTTTCCGGAAGTTAATTGTGCATTTATAAATGTGTCCGCACAATTATAAATGTTAAAAGAAACTTATTCAACTATTGGAATTTAGCAGATACATTTGGGATGCATGTTTAACAGTCTACAAAAGATGGTAATAATGAAAAAGTGTCTCCAATAACTTACGCCATCCTCTAAAAAGGTTAATACAATATCCCAGTTGGTTTTAGCGGATATAGTAACACGATTGCACCAAAGAAGAACGTAAGCTCTTTTATTTCCTGCTTTTTCTTTTGAAAACAAAAAATGATCGTTAAAGTTAGGGCGCCTTTAACTTTATTTTTGCTATTTTTTTTAATGGCTCCTACCGACCCATTTTAACTAAACAAGTATTGTGGTTAAATATAAAGAAAAAACGGTGATACCTTCAACCAGCTCATCAGAAATAGTATTAATACTTTTTCAGGAATCTACAAAAAGAATGTTTCTTTTTAAAAGTTAACCGTTTTTTTTTTATCGCGCAGCACATAAAAAACAAATTAATAATTTAAACTATTTTCCAAGAAAACAATTATGAGACGAGATTACGAGTTTATTAGCTATATAAAAGAAAAAAAAAGTAAATCTCCTTATAAGGTTTAAATAAACTACAATCTATGTCATTGTCATTGAATAATATAGATATCATTATAAAGATATAATAAAAGAGAAAAAGACACAACAGCATAATTTTCTATTGAAACCCTTTTGTTCAAATAAACAATGCGGAGGAAGCGCGTCGCTTGGTTCCAGTTCTTTTTGCGCGTTTCTCGAAAAACGACCAATGACCAATTCTTTCAGTATAAAATCCCGACAATTTTACTTAGCTAAGCTAAAGCTTATTTGGTAAAAAGCTCTTAGGCGATTACCCTCGCCTTCCAAATAATATACCTGCATGATTTTCAAGAGAATCAGTTGGAGAAGAAGCTTGAAGGTAAAGCAGCCATATTTGTTGTTGAAACATGAAATTTGTGGGGGGTTTGTTTTCGTGTGTATGTAAAAAACAACCATGTTTTTTTTCAAGAAATACTAAATATAAATCCTTTTTAGATGTACGAAGGTAAGGGTTTATTCTTTACTTTTGTAGCTAATAACCTCTAAGTAAAGGGCGATGGCTAGCCATAGTTTAAGGACAAACTTCAACTAATAATTTTCGGTGTGGTAAAGTGTCCTTTACATATACTCGGTGTATTCTCTCACAACTATCAGTTTTGACTTGCAAGTATTTAGACCACATTTAAGTGATGTAAACTCTGAACTCAACTGCTATATCAGACAACTAAAATATGCTCTAAGAATTAATTATCAAAAATTTTACGCACTTTTTAATTCAAACACACATCTTGCAAACTCAGTATGGAGGTGGTTAACCTTGATCGGCAATACAATATTGAAAAACATATTAGCGTTACCAGGAACGTCGTATGGAAGTGTCGAATCGCAAAATATTTAACACAAACATGTATGTATATCCAAGTAACTGATTTCAAGATATAGACAAAACAACGTCGTATGGAAGTGTCGAATCGCAAAATATTTAACACAAACATGTATGTATATCCAAGTAACTGATTTCAAGATATAGACAAAACAACCACACATTGGCATTGAATTGGATGGACAGTATTTCATTGAAACAGGATGGACAACGGTGTGACACCTGGAAGGTTAGAAGGTTTATAAATTAGCTTAGTGGCTTTGGGTTAAAGAATAAATGTCAAAGAATTCAGAAAATTATAAAAATTTGGTTGTTAAAACTTAGCCTCTATGTTATACCAGTATATACCTTGTATGTACTGTATCAAAGCTTGATATGCAGTTTCTTGATCAGAAGCATGGACAATTTTTCTTACATGATCAGCCTGAAATTGTTCTTATTTTTCCATATTTGAACATTTTAACCTTATTTTGTTGTACGTACATTAAAAATATTTGCATTAAATCACATTTACAAGAACATGCTCGTTTAAAATAATAGCAACAATTTATTCTGTAGAAATGTTGCCTTGAAAGATGTTCCTCATGTTTTTGAGACGTTTGTACCGAATCATTTTGAACTTTTTTCTGAATTTTCGCTTTCCGAAGTGCGGGTAACTATATTTCTGGAAGTTGATAGGAAATACTATTGATATGAGTATTTCTCCCTATACTATTTATTGTTTCTTTCACTTTTCTTGCTGTCTAACCAAACTCTCGGTCTAAGACCTTTCAATTGTCTCAGTCAATAATATGATCATTCTTCCAGCTATGGCCCGCAATCCAATTTTTGTCTGTATCTGTGTTGCGTACGGCCCTAATTTTTTATACAATTTTTTTTCAATTTTACACAAATAAAAACAGTGAAAACATGGTTGAGTAAATGAGGAAAAGCCTAATAAAAAATCACAGAACCACAGTGAAAAACACATTCATTGTTGTTTAATGATTGACCCTGAATATTCATAAAATTTCAGAAAGTATCTTGATACTAAAGACAAATGTTACCAAAAAATGCCACTTAAATGAATGTGGTCAAACCGATCGACGTCGATCGAATCAATGTTACTAAAAATTGCATAGAACATTCCATAGTCTTCGTCAATCGACGTCGATTTGGCGGTCGAATTTAATAGAATTTAAAAGTAAGATTGCTTACTATTTTTTCGTTGAAATTTATCCAATTAGATCATTGATTACCCACGTGATGTGAACAAATCGATGAGGAAATTGAACATTCACTGAGAAACGGGGAAAAATGAAAATGGGTGAAAAGATTGTAGCAAACAAAACTTAATTGAATAAAGGTTTTTTTTATTAGAAAATGGGCCTTAAAAACCTCAAAAGCTGATGATGGGAGAAGGATCTCCCGAAACGTCGCCTACTAAACTATCATGTTCAAGAAATGATAAACTTTCCACAGTAATATGAATACTGAACAGACAAACCGAAATAATATCTTCAATAATCATTTTCTAACTCAGCGGGGTCCGCGCATAGACAGACCGACGACGGGTATTATTATAGGGATTGACGTTAAAGTAGTGTTATTTTTGTCGCACCGTAACGTCAGAAAATTTGACACATTGGAGATGCATTTTTCGGCAACATCAAAGGAAAATGAAGACATCCACTTTGCCTGTCACAGACACACAAACAGACACACTTAGCGTATTATTATATAGACTAGTCGATTAGGCCCGTGGAAAAATCCACTTAGGCAGAAAAACAATTGAAAAGTTCTGTCATTTGAATTTTGATGACATCAGCAAATATTTCAGTATATATTGGATATGCCTTTTACTAAAAAAAATAATCTGAAAATGCATAAAAAGAAAGTATATAAGTCATAATTAACCAAAAAAGTTCTTAAAATCTAACACAAAATATCAAATGTCAAATCGCATGAAATCCTCCCAACAAAACTTCAGACAAAATAAGAAAAACAACGGCGTGCAAGGTGTAAAATCTAGTTAGTAGAAAGTTACAACATTGACAGTCACAACCCAGACAGTTACGACAACAATAATAATAATGTCAGAAATAACACATATCTTAAATATGTATACATCTTATTATGTGGTTATGTTGAAAACCTTCAATATTTTAATCTGAAGTGTCGAAAAGAAAGGCTTGCAACAGTAAGCACAGATCTATGAAATAAGTTCTTTACGCATTTTAAACATTGTCTTTTCCCTAAATGCTTATACAACAATACAACCTGAACAATATCAAAAAGCCAAACTTAAACAAGCACAAAACACCTAAAATCAAAAAGATAAATTTTGAAAAATCATTTATTCGGTTGCATACCATCCTCTCCCGCAAAAATATGCACAAAATGTAAAAATTAACCGGTTAACAAAACAATTTTTTGTCTAATGATCCGTACTGACTTTACCAAACATTTTAACCTGAAATGTCGAAAAAGCAATGAGCAAGGAGTAAATTTTATTTTGAAAACATTGTATATATATATATATATGGTCCTTCCTCACAAAAGTTTACAATAAATGTAGAACACAAAGGTTTATGAGGAGCAAATCAAAATATGAACAAAAATCAGTTCAATTGGCATGTTCTATATTGCCTTCAGCCATAAAATCTTCCACAAAATTGATATGAAACCCATCAAATTCAACTCAGAAAAAGCAGTCATTTAAGTGCATACAAAAATACAACTTGTAGAATATCAAATTATTATTTTTAGTATATATAATTGCATATGGTCCTCCCTCACAACAGTTAAATTTTTGCACTAAATTTGCAACACAAAATACAAATTCTAAATAATTCCTATAGTTTTCCTCAAAAGTTTAATCAAAATATAAAAGATGAGAGGTGAACGACAAAATCAAAGTTTGCAGAATTTAATTATTTTGGTATATATATGTCTATTAATATATGCCCTTTATAACAATATTTCAATCCAAAATGTGAAAAAGAAAAACAGTTTGCAACAAAATCAATTATTCTGATGACATTGCATACACTTTTTCTCCACAAAAGTGTAAAAAAAGAATGGTTGTAGGAAATACTTCTGATTCAACAAAAATCAGTATTTGCATCTTGTACTCATTAAATATTACCCAAAATTTCAAAAAACTGTGATTCGGAACGCATCAAATTTATAAATAGAGAGGAATCAGTCATTTCGGTATGTTGTACAGAGTCCTGCCCGGTAAGAATTTATACAAAATATAAAAAAAAAACAAGTTTTTTCGGTGTTGTACTCCCTCAAAAAAGTTGAAACTTTTCTTAATTGAGACAAAATGCCATAAACAAAAACATTTTAGTCAGAACATCTAGAACAACAAAAATCACTACACTTAAGGTACCAGAATTACTACATGTTAAATAAAAATCGTTTCGTCATATTGCATGTAACCGATGTATATATATAAGTTACACAAAATGTGAAAAATACATTATTTGCATACACAAATTGTGAAAAATACATTATTTGCTTAAAAACAGTCCTTAAACTCTTCTTAAATATTATGTAATACTTTTTTAAAAGTTGTTGTGGCTTGTTAATTTAAGCTTAAAATGTCAATTAAATCAAGTTACAGTCACATTCTTAGCAAAGACCACTAAGATTAGCTTACATGTAAAAAGCAACATAAAACTGAAGCTAACATAAGGTAGCTACAGCAGCTAATAGCTGGTCACTTAAATATAAACTGGAGACTTAGCTAGGTATAAAGAACATGGCTACATATTTATAAATTCCTAGCTACCTATAGCTAGTTGTTGTTGGTGTGGTTGATGCTAGCTAACAAACATGTCTCGCATCAATAATATCATCAAAACTTTAAAAAACATAAACAAACCTTACAGAAACCTTTCTATACTTCATTTATATACCATGCCCCTTTTTAAATGCTTTTGTAAAGATTTATTTTGAAGGCAAGAGAAGACAAATGCTTAAAAAGGACAGCCATCTTTTTTGCAAACACAATTTCCGTTACTTTGTGCTAGAACTTCATTTAACAAACCACACAAAACTCGCGCTTTTCACGACAAAGAAGACATATTATTTTCGGCAACATCAAAGATTTTTTTCGGCAACATCAAAGGAAAATGACGATATACACTTTGCCTGTTACAGACACACAGACACACTCTCCGTATTATTATAAGAGACTAGTCGATAAGGCCCGTGGAAAAATCCACTTAGGCAGGATAACAGAAAAAAACAACCGTCATTAAAATTTTGATGACGTCAGCAGAGACATGTCAAAACACAAAATGTTTTTTTCAGAAATGTGTATGCCTGTTGCCTTCATCGTATGGATCTTGAAATGCTGATCAAGAAAATGTATATGATCATGTATCTTTGACAAACGGTTGCAGAGATATCAAGGTTTAAAGGTTTTTTGATGACGTCATCAAACCGTCATTCCGAAACGGATTCGGGGACCCAGGTTTGAAAAACTTACCCAAATTGGTCCCAGGTTGTCCCTAGTTACCCACGCGGTGAAAAAACATTGACGTCATTACCTCGTTTCCAAGTTATTAGGCCTCAAAGTTTTAAGTGCATTGTAATGGCTTCACTAATCTTAATTAACTTTCCTTTGACGTCAATACTATTTTATCGGTAAAGTTTGGTAAATTACAGAACAATTTTATAGGCGATGTTTTATAGAATTTGTTAAAAAAAATTTTGAAGAATGTAATCCACTTTGCAAAAGTGACAGACAGACACAAGGAATTAGCGTATTATTATATAGATTAATAAACATTGTCATGTTATCGTGCACAACAAAGGAAGACTAAGAATATTTTTGTTTAGATAGTAACTAATGGCTCAAACTAATTAGACTTCACGCATTCGAAACTTATTCAAAAAGCAACTAAATCAACATACCCCTGATTTAAAAGAGACGCTATCGCTTTGATCAGCATAAAAATACCACAGATCAACATATTCTGTTATGTTGACCTTGATTTGTTGATAACTTGTTTACAAATAAAGCTACCCATTAATCTGTCTGCCTTGTTAACAGTTTCTTGGTGATCTTTATAGTGATTTTCAAGGCTCGAGTTTAGTTAAAAATCAACAAAGAGTTTTTTTTTCAAAAACAATCACGTTCACAATTATAAATTTAATGCTTTAATATTCCTTTCGCGATTTTTTTCTAACTGTGTCAAGAAACATTTGTCAAAACTGGTTTCTGTGAGAAAATGATTTAACTTTGTCTACTTATTACTTAATATAACGCCTCTTAAAATGTCTGTGAATTCTAAGCTATAAAATTGGACATAATAAAAAGTCATTGTTTGGCTATCCAAATGTTCAAACATTGTCACTTAGCCAGGATTCTACTTCCGGTTAGGAGTTTCAGATTCTGCCCTTCTTTCCACTAATTTATGTAAATATTTGTACACTAAATGTGTAATTGAAAGTGTGATTTCTAACATTCTCACAACAACGGCATACGATTTCTCTACGTAGAGTTCTAATGTTTTTCCGCGTCATCGTCAAGATTGCAGTTTCGAAAGTTACCGCGCGCGTATTCAGTTCATAGTACAGTAGACTCCCGGTTATTCGAACCTGCACTTATTCGAATAATTCGGTTATTCGAAGTGAGATGGCGTTCCCCTTGGATCTGCTCACCCAACTCAGGCAAAAACACTCTCGGTTATTCGAACTTCAGTTATTCGAATAATTCGGTTATTCGAAGTGATTTTTATTCCCCTTGGGGCCAATTATAGGCTAAGTCACCCTCAGTTATTCGAATTTTTCTTATTGGGAGATCGTCGAGTGAGAACATTGATTTTCTGCGATTAAAACACTTTTTTTCTTCAAAAAATCAGGTTTCAATATTCATGGCTATTTACACTCTTCAAGCAATTTCTTCAAAAGTTCAATATTCTCCTTCAATCAGAAAGCAGTTAAACATGATAACACGTACATGTCAAAAACACTACATCGATAGTAAAAAACAATGTAGCATTAAAGATTTTTTTAAGAGTTGAACTCCTTGTATTTACTAGATACATTTTCTTTATAACTTTCATATTTTAAAACCTGTTAACAATTTGTTCAAATTTATTCTTTCTTCAAAAAGTGAAAATTCTTTGTGTTTACACGCTCAACTGAACCACAATGCCTCAATTACTTAAGAAAAGTCCATCCCATTAAGGTTAAGTTGAAAATCTGGCGGGAAAACGAATTTTTCAGTTATTCGAACTCCCGGTTATTCGAAGTAAATTCTTATCCGCCTTGAGGGTTCGAATAACCGGGAGTCTACTAGCGCAAAAAAGATACCCCAGGAGAATAACAATTCGACATAAGATGGACGAAACACAGAAGAAATAAGTAATTAAAGAAAAAAGGATAAAAATAAAGAGAATCACATAGTACAAAGTACATGTTACCTGAAAAAATGTTTCGCTTTACATTTTTGTGTTCTTTTTCTGCCTCGACATGTTTTATGAATAAGTTAAAGTCAGAGGTTGCACAAAGCGTTTTGCTTGGATGAGTTTGTGATAGCAGTATGATTCTAAAAAAAACAAAAAACAAAAATTTTATTGGGAAAATTTTAAAACTTAGCTCACAAAGTGTAAGTAAGGAATGTACATTTATGAACGTAGTTATAATTTAATAATTACAAATTTTGTGGGTGATTTAAAATATTTTTTAAAGTTCTTACTTAAATTTACGTACAACAACTTTCAATATAGTTTTGTTTAAAATAACATTAATGTTATTTACACAACATTTCTATGTTTAAACATTACTATATTGGTTTCATATTACCGCGGGTTTTTGGGAAACTGGGAAACTGGGAAATGTTATGTTCCGCATTTTATCACGGACTCTTAACGTCACGTGATCTTATGTATATATACGGAACATTTTTTTTTCTTAGTGTATATTACAGTCCTCTAGCGATCTGAGTTATTTTTCATGGTCCACACCGCGCCTGATAGATGGAAATTCTACATTATTTAGTCTGAAAGTAAAAATAGTTGACGTTGAAAAGCTGTGGAGGAAACGTGATGTTATGTTAAACAGTATAAAATTTATCGTGTGTATTAATGAAGAAAAGTTACAAAACGTTGAAGAAAAAAGAAAAAAATTTAATTAATACTAGGAAATTAACACAAGTTATCCCAGCAGGCACACGACGTCGTACAGATGTCTGTTGCTAGTCGCTGCTACGTCGTGACGTCGTTATTTCCGCCGTCGTATTTCGGCCCTAAACCGACGTCGATCCAACGTCAGGATTTCCAACGTCGCATATCGGCCATAAACCGACGTCGATTCGACGTTAGCTTATCAGACGTCGGATTTATACTTCAACACGACGTTGTACTAACGTCGCACCAACGTAAGATTCGATAACTCTTTCAGGGAAAAATATTCTTAAAATTTTCTTAGAAAAATAAAAAACGGTTTTTACAAATCCAATAGCTGACTGACTTTTGGAGATTGAACAAGGGATACATTTTTATTATAGTTTTACTTTAAAAGAGAAAGCGCAAAAGTTTCCAGTTAAAATTTGTAATAGATGTGACCAAACTATGTGATAAAAATTATGCAATTTGATATGTTAAAACATCGCACTTTCGAACGAGGAAATATTCGAACGGAAAAGAAGTCGCTACGAATTTAAAAATAAACACAACGTTTTTTTCTTTACCAAAAGAGAATTGAAGTTGCAAACGTTTTGAAATATATTTGTTGAAACGACGTGTTATATGTGTCAGTTTCTTTCGCGTTAAAATCGTTGTGTGTTAATTTCAAGCATTTGTTGCTGGTAAAGTATTGTTGCTGGTAAAGTATTGTGGATTTTGTAATAAATACAGTAGAGTCTCCATAACTCGAACAGCCACGGGGAAAAGGAAATCGTTCGAGTTATGGAGACATTCGAGTTGTAGAGGTTTTCAACTTTTAGCGCAATATCCTCCCTTTACGTGAACCAGCTGGATAAAAACGTTATATTTAATCTTAAGTCTAACTTTAAGGGGGCTATTAGGTTAATGAAAGTCAAAACAATACACTTTTAATGAACTTTTTAATGTTTATTTAGAAAAGAAGTCGGTGATAACTGTTTGCTTACAACTCATATCAAAATCTTTGGCGATATTACGATTCAAGTCCTTCAGGGAAGCTATCATTTCTTCTCCAAAATGTGAAAAAATACTCAAGTCTTCGAGGACGTTGATAGCTGTACGCACTTGCTCGGCCGTCGGTCTTGTGATCTTATCTTCTTCCTCCTTGTCTTCTTCGTCGACCTCTTTTAATTCTTCGTCTTGAGTCCCAGTGATCTCAGCAATGATGTCAGCAGTCTTCAGACGCCCAAGGGATGTACTGACTTCAATGTCAAAATCAATGAAATCTTCAGTTGATAAGTCAGGATCAATGTGGTCAGGAAACCTTCGTTTTATGTAAGAGAGTTCAGCATCGAGGGTTGGAATTGGGTCTTCTTCTACTTCGCTGGTTAAACTTTTAAAAGGGTCGTCATCTTCGTTGATCGCTCTTTCTGCATCCTTTTGGGAAATTTCTGATTTTCGAAAGCAATTGGTGAATGTTTTGTTGGAAACATCATCCCATGCTTTCCTTAGCATGTACATAGCTGCAAGAATCGATTTTTCCTCGTCCAAGGCTTTTATCAATTTCCGCACTGCTAGCGATCGATATTTTGCTTTCAGGGCGCGGATAATTCCTTGGTCCATAGGTTGGGTTCGGGACGTGGTATTTGGAGGAAGAAAGATCAATTCTACCCATTCCAGGTTTTCAACATGAGGATGTGCGGTACAATTGTCAATAATCAAAGCAATTTTTCGCTTAGAGACAGAGAATTTTTGATCAAGCTCGCGTACCCACTCTTCGAACAGCTCTCCAGACATCCAACTCTTCTTTTGCGAACGGTATCGACAGGGTAGTGTTTTGACACCTTTAAAGCAACGAGGGTTGGCGGACTTGCCGATTACAAACATTGGCAATCGTTCCCCCAAGGCATTACCAGCAGCTAAACCAGTAAGTCTAACTTTGCTGTGTTTTCCTCCAGAACACTTATCACCTTTCATATGCAAAGTTTTATTGGGAAGGCATTGAAATAAAAGCCCAAATTCGTCGGCGTTAAAAATGTCTTCCAGAGGATAGCGGGAGAGAATGGTTGGTGATGTTGTCTCCGACCATGGCGCTGTCATTTCCTCAGTGACGGACCGTGATTCTCCAGCGATGGTTTTGAAGGATACTCCATACCTGAAAGGAATGGATGAGAAAAACGTTTATCTCTGTAGTTGTGACAAGTGTAGATGGAGCTTTACATTTTGTTTGATTCGAATCATGGAATTCTAAATTTAGAATGCCATGGCCATGATTCGAATAGAAAACATTCGATTGTTACCATGTTTTGATTTGTGATGTTTGCCCGTTGTTAAACTGCTTGTAAATCTTTTCTTTATTTTTTTTCCAAGTTGACAGGGTGCTTGGAGGAATTTTGAACTCTTTTGCCACATCCTTTGGCGCAGTACCCTTTTCCAACGCTTTAAGAGCTTTGTACTTGATTTTGCACGACTTATTGTCAATTCGACGCTTTGATCCTGCCACAGACGACATTGTTATGAGAGTGTCTTTCTTTTGAAATTCTTTAGATTTTCTCGAAAACGTTCGAAAAAGACGTTCGAAAGGTTTGGATGACGCATCATTAATCATTCGAATTAATAATAAGGCCTGCAAAACACGTATTAACAAGATTTTTAGACCCAATTTATCAGGAAAACTGTTCGAATTTTGATTATGATGTCAGAAAATTCGAGTTATGGAGAGAAAAGTCTCCAAGGGACAAAAAAATTTGTTCGAGTTAAGGGAAGATTCGAGTTATGGAGGTTCGAGTTGTAGAGGTTTTTTTATAAGAGTTTATTAGGAAATTTTCACGGTGCCAACGAATTTGTTCGAGTTAAGGAGAGATTCGAGTTATAGAGGTTCGAGTTATGGAGACTCTACTGTATTACAAAAAAGCCGTAAAGATGTTGGCGAGAAAGGACGTATTTTTATGCTTATGCCTTGCGATAGCATGCCTTCTGATTATGAGAACTTTTAGTGATGATAACTCACCAGAAAGAAGAGACAATTCATTGAGAAAATGTGGAATATGTTTACTGGGAGAAAGGCAATTTCGACGACACTATCTTAGAATTCCCAAACTACAAAAGAGAACTTTGATGTTTATGTTGCTTCTTCTATGTAGTGGAGATATTGAATCATGTCAAGGGCCATTTCAAAAGAACTTTCAAGAGCTGTCAAACATGAGAGGAATAAAACTGATTCATCAAAATATCAGGGGATTGTTTGGTAAAAAAGATATGTTACAAACTTTGTTTACAAGCGAAAAATCAAAATTCATTCTAACTCTATCCGAAACACATACAACCTCTACAACAAACACAGAACTTTTTAAAAAGCGAAGGTTTCAGTTTATTCGCAAAGATCGCCCTGACGGTATTGGGGGTGGTGTTGCTATCTATTTATCTGATGATATTAAATGGAAAAGACGACCAGATTTAGAAACTTATGAAATTGAATGTATTTGGGTTGAAATTGAGATTTTTAAAGGGAAAAACTTTGTAGTTGGTTGCATATGCAGACCCCCCGATTCGTCAAATTACTTGAAAAAAGATTTCAACAGTTTTCTCAACGATATGCTGTCAAAAGTTAACAAAATCTCCATGGAAACGTTTCTCTTGGGAGATATGAATGTAAACTTTCTTATAAAATTGAATAACAAAGAAATTAAAAATATTTTTGTCACTCACGGACTTACATAAATCGTTAAATCACCAACTCGTGTAACAAAAGACACACAAACTTTAATTGATTCTTTGATTGATTGATTGATTGATTGATTGATTGATTGATTATAACAAACAATTTCTCTCATGTTCATTGTATTGAAGTTATACCCCTGAGTCTAAGTGATCATGATTGTGTTGCATGTGTACGAAAATTAAACCGTCGTAAAGAACAATTCAGAGCAATTGAATGCAGAGATTTTTCAAAATATAATCACACAGACTTTTCTTTCGATGTTGCAAATTTCAATTGGAAACCATTTTAAGAAACACAAAATGTTAATAGAGCTTGGAGTTTCATGAAAGAAGGACTTACATCGATTGCTGATAAACACGCACCTCTCATCACAAAACGTGTCAAGGGTAGGCCTTATCCATGGGTTACTTATGATTTGAAAGCGCTCATGAACACAAGAGACAAGTTGCTTCGCAAAGCGAGAAAATCGAAAAATGAATGTGACTGGTCGACTTACAAAAGACTTAAAAATTCTTGTAACAACAAAGTGAAACAAGCAAAACAGAAATACCACAAGTATCTTCTACACGAGAATTGTAAAAACCCGGCCAAGTTTTGGAAATGCATTAAAGAAATATTTCCAACAAAAGAACATCCTCCAGCTTCTGCAACTACAAGCATCGATCACGAAAAGAACCTGAATACTGCGAACGTATTGTGTAAGTTTTTTACAAACATTGCACAATCAATTAAATCCAAAGCTTTCAAGCTAAGAAATTTCGTCTGGAAGATACCACCAAAACTTGTTACGTCAGAAAAAGTGTTTACTTTCGGCTACGTTAGTCGAATATTTGTGGAAAAAGAACTGAGATCACTAAAACGGAGAAAAGCTGCTGATTGTGACAACCTACCTCCAGGAATCCTGAAAGATGCTGCCCAACCCCTATCGGGTCCATTAGCTCACCTCATCAATATGTCGATTTCCACTGGACTGGTTCCAACTAAGTCGAAAATTGCGAAAATTACCCCAACTCACAAAGGAGGTGCAACTGACAACAACAACAATTATCGACCGATTTTTGTACTTTCTTCCTTATCAAAAATCCTCGAGAAAGCTGTCCATAAACAACTATCTGATTACCCCGAGAGTAACAACATCTTATCAGAAAATCAGTTCGGTTATCGGAAAAGAGGTTCAACTGAGCTAACTACCATCCTGCTGACAGACAATATTCGCAAAGCTGTCGACAAAGGCAACTTGGTAGGTGCACTTTATATTGACTTATCCAAGGCTTTTGATACTTTAAACCATTCCATTCTCCTGGAAAAGTTGAAAAGTGTTGGAATCAGAGGTTCTGCTCGAAATTGGTTCGCTGACTACCTTTTCAATAGGGAGCAATACTGTATTGTTGAGAAGTGTAAATCAGAACGTATGAAGATCACCTGTGGAGTGCCCCAAGGGTCAATCTTGGGACCTCTTCTTTTCTTGATTTATTTCAATGATTTTGAGAAATGCTTAAAAAGCACGCATTCTTTGAACTTTGCTGATGACACTGTGGTTTATGTTGAGGGAAAGAACAAGGAATCAATCGAGTACCAGCTAAATAAGGACTTGAAGTTGATTTCAACATATTTCCAAATCAACTAGCTAGTTATCAACTTGAATAAAGGCAAAACCGAAACTATGCTTTTTGGTACCTCGAAAAAACTATCATCCTGTGGTAAAAATATGTCCTTGTTGTTTGATGACACTGAGATACAGGCTGCTGAAACATACAAATACTTGGGAACTACGTTGGATAGTTCACTTTCACTCTCTACTAATTTTGATAAAATCTACAAGCGTTCAGTATCCAAATTACGTATGTTGTCTTCTCTTCATAGTTATCTCGAAGATTCGTCAAAAAGAAAGATTTACAATGGAATGATTCTTCCTTGCATAACATACAACTGTACGGTAAACTTAAATTTAAGCCAAACGCAAAGAAATAAGCCTAAATCCATTGATAATCTAGCTGAAACGGTCACTGGAACAAGCCAACCACCTGTTGAAAACGTATTGAAGAAACAATCAATTCTACTTGTGCGAAAATGTTTAGAAAGGAAAACGTGTGCAAACTTTATTGATTACTTCAAAGTACAGTCCCATGGTAGGGGGACAAGAAATGATGGTTATAAATTACAAATTCCATTCACAAAACTCAAATATGCAAAATCTGGTTTCTTTTCAATGGGTGTTACACTATACAACGAGCTACCATTAAATATTCGTAAAATTGAAAATTTTAATTTGTTTAGGAAAAATGTTTTGAAGATTTTTAACCTTTGATTTGATTTATATCCGATAGTCCCATACTCCATTTGATAGTACAGAGTGTTCTGTTTGATTTAACGTGCTTATTTTTCCTGCGGAGACTTTACTTCAGCTGTGATACTTTATTTGTAACCTGTTAGTTCCATAAACAGACATTTGCTGTTTATTCTATCATCTCACACACTATCTGGCAGTTTTAGCTAATTTTAAGACTTTTTAACTAGTTTTATTTTTATTGCTTATATAATATATATTTTTACCTTACTATATTTTGCTAAATCTGTTAAAATCTGTTAATATATTTTTCTTTGAACACCTAGCTTTGCAATTACACATCTTGTCATTTCCGAAAAATGTTCTTATATAAAAAGTGTGTATCTTCGCTCTGTGACAAATTCTCTTTGCAATTTATATCACTAGTTAGATCATATTTTAATACCTTTACTTTCTTTCTATAGCAAATGGAAGAAAAAGTCGATGAAAAGTTTCGATACTGAAGACGCACGTGAAAAATGCAGAGGTGATGAAATATGTTTATGCTTGAGAACATAAAGGTATTGTAAATAAATATGAGTTATCAAGTGTCTTCTGATACTAGTGTATTTTAACAAATGTGAATACTAGTTGATTATAAAAGAAAATAAATTTAAAAATCACTTTTTGTTTTTAAGAGCCTCTTTGTTACGTCTGTTAAAATCGCAGCTTAGTCACTGTAACGTCACCTAACGTTACAGTTATACGTCTGTAAAAGGTCCGTAGACGTCTATACGACGTAGCCACGACGTCGATAGGACGTTGTGCTCTGACGTCGTACAGACGTCAAACTCCGACGTCTACGCAAATTTCCATTCTGACGTTAAGCGAACGTCGCACCGACGTAAAACTCGACATCGCTACAACGTCTCTGCGACGTTGGTGTGCCGGCCGGGAACGATTATGATTAAAACTATGTTGATATTGCTGAGCAAATTATGGATCAATCCCACTAGTGTCTGCGCTCGCTGAACTTACGACGGTGCTAATTGATGGTGGAAACAAGATGGCAGCTGGTACTCATGGCAGGACAGGCAAAAAATACGTAAGCGAGACAATCTGAACCTAATAATAATTTTAACATACAATTGAATACAAGTAAAACACGATACAAAATTGGCGGTTTTCAAAGATTGAACATCAAAACGATGTTCGTTTCGAAAGAGCCCTCAATTACATCGCCATTAGAGGCTTTAAGGGCTGTGGTACTAGAAAATTTACCAACAAAAGCTTTAGCTAGACTCAATTCGTCAAACATTTGCCTTATATGGCGGTCTAATTTTAAGTTTAGGTGCTAAAACTTCATGACCAGGTACCACAAGTGTGGCTGCTAAATCTTTTGGCGGTGCCGTTAAAATTAACTAATATTCATCATCTCAAAAGAGTAAGTAATGAAGTGCTAACAGGCAGAATGATACCGAAGTACTCGAAAATAGCACTTCGTTTGAAGAGAAACAATCTCAGAATTAACATTCCGACTAAAAGGTAAATCGTTTTTATTCTATTTGTAGATCCAAGAATATGAAAAGCGTACTCGGACAGTAACGAGGAGTTTGTCAATCTAACAATCAAGAATATCACTTTATAAAGGCAAACCAAGTTGTATGGTCATAAGATGCTTTTAATGCTCGATTTGAAAAATCGCTTGCTCATCTCAAAATAACAAGATGCACTGCAATTTAACGTTCACTTGTCGAATTTTTGTTGAACTGGTCAGTAGCAAAGAAGAGCCCATAACTATCTAATCATTAAAATAAAACTTCTATCCAAAACACTACCACAAACACTACCTCATGTTTTCAATCAACCCCTAGTGTTGGCTGATTCCAATTTGAATTTTTCAGCTGTAATTGGTAGTATCGCTTTAAAAGCACGGTATTAAAAATACGTCTTGCTTCTTCGTGGTCATAAAAACTTTTAATGTCAGAACACTAAGTACGTTTAAAACAAGTACGCAATTTAGGATATTTATAGGGATTTTGGTAAGATTATGACAGTTGGTAAGATTATGGTCTCTTAATTCTTATTAAGATTTTGAATTACATCCGAGATCTTATTAAAACGACGGTCTTTTTCTTCTCCTCCTCTTTCTTCTTTTTCTTCGACTGATTTTTAACCGATTGCCGTGACGTCACGACTTTTAAAGCCCGACCTGACACCGCTACCTAGCGCTACGCCGGCTGTGTGCGTATGTTGATATTCGTGAAATTGGAAAAGAATACAGACTGCGTTACGAATTTGATCACAAATATTGTTATTAACTTTATTTTAATATCATTTGATGACCTAACCTGGATACTCCTTCAAATTTTCATTTCCAGTAATGTTTTTAACGAGTCAGATTTAGTTCAACTAAACCGAGCTCTAAGGGTTAAGGTACGAGATGTTCCTATTAAGGGCCGAGCTGAAGCACGCCATATTGAACACACTCCTTTTTTCTCTTTTAATTACTTGGTGGGGTTGGTATAATTATTTAATTGCCTAAATTTTAGTTATATCGACGTTTAAGATATTCTCTTCATTGTGTCTATGTTTCCACATGTTAGAATGAAGATATCATCACGTTTTTTTGCCATGTGTAAGTCTGAAACAAACCAATTTCAAGATTTTAGCGAAGCAGCATCCTGCCGAAGCTAGACTTATTTATTCTTATTTTTTTAAAGTTTGGTAATTTATTATTTTTATGTTGTGGTTCTAGCTCTTTAGCTATCTCTTTAGCTTCTTCTGGCTGAAGAGTGAAAGTAGCTAAAAGCACTTTGGCTGTCTACAACATAATTCTTAATCAATATTTCAGATGCTAAATGCAGTTAGTAGGTAGCGGGACTTTTTTGTTACTGTCATGAAGTCTTAATCCGCAAAATAAAATTGTTGAGTGATTTTTTTCGCTGGACGGGGTAAAAACAGGCTGTTTCTCGTGTTGTTATTTAAACCAAAGCTGCAATAAAGCTTTTTGAGAAGGTATTACGCCCATAGATATGTGCAACACCGTTTACCTAAACTAAGCCTGTTGTTAGCGACAGATTGTCTTCTGTTTTTTTTGTTTAAATTCAAGTTGTGATTCAAGTTTTTTTAAAAAAGGGGAAGGACGCCTATATGAAAATGCAACACGATTAACCTGCATGTAGTAAGCGCTTAGCCAAGTGTTACAGAGAGCATCCTGCTTTTTTATGTAAACCGAAGCTGCAACACGGTTTTCTTTAAAAGAGTATTACGTCTAAATGCATTGACGACACAGTTTACCTGTACTAAGCGCTCTTTCCAATGTTAATGATGGCTGTTTCCTGTGTTTCCGTGTAACTGAAGTTGCGATAAAGACTATTAGGACTAAAAGCCTATTATACGTATATGGATGTGCGCCATTTTTTGCCTGTACTAAGCACTCAGCGCGGAGTAACATTAATTTTTGAACTTTCAGCGGTACAGGGTACCAACGAGTTGTAAACCGTGTTTTTATTTCAGCTAAAGTTGTGGAAAGTTTTATTTTCTGAAAAATATATCACACTGGAAATACCATAATGTTGTGCGCCTCACTCGATTTACGACATACTATACTAAAAAGCTCCACCTGAATGTGTGACACAGTGTACGATTCTTAGTAATCGCTCTTCCGGGCGTTTAACGCCGGGTAACACAGTTACTTGTGGATTAACCCGGAGTTTCGACGCTGGGTCTCCTGGCTATTCTAAATATTAATACCAGGGAATCGCACTTTGGATCTATTTTTATTGCTGTTAATTCTAAGCAGATGTATTCATAACTTTTTTTTCTTTCGCCTACATTTATTTCTTTATTTGTTTTTAAACTTGTAAGATCCAACTTTATGGTCAAATCTTAGATATTTTAAATTTCACAACATTTTTAGTCATATCGCAGGTATAATACAACATTTCCGAAATATCGCTACACCACAAGCAATAATATTTAATAAATTGATATGCTAAAACGTGTTCGTTTCTCTCCTATCAATGTTAAATGTAGCACAGTATTGTTAAAGTTATAATTTTCACACATTACTTGTTTTGTACATTTGGGGAGACCTTAATTCTGTTATAATTTTAAAACTTTAAAGATTCGTGATAAGTTGCATTACGATGGTGTATTGTTGGGAAAACATATTACATAGAGAAGGGGTGACCAACAAAGAAGGTGCGAATGCATTTTTTTCGTACGGCTACATCCGGCGTCTGACGCAGGGCCCAGCTAGTATTTCAAAAAATATATAAAACAAACAAATACACCATAAATGTTTAAAGATGTACTAATAACATAAAGATAATTTTAAAATAAAATGTCGAAAAAAATCAAAAATTAAAATAAAAAAAACAAGCAATTTGTTTGATTGGCGCCTGGCAAACCTGCTCTTTCTACATCCTGCCTGGCCGCTGCGACCAGACGAAATGTTTCCACGAGTATCTGATTCTAAAGTCTGATCATAGTCACAAGGGAGAGTCTGGGTAATCGGCCATTTCGGGTCGCTACGGCAAAAGTACCTGACCTAGAACGGGTGGTCCGAAAGTAAGGGGACTGAATGTTGTAAAATGGCTGCGGCGAAGGAAGATTTCCTTTATGGTGAAGACCTTAATGCTATATTGGAGGCTATAGATGAAGACATTTTGGTAAGTAATTCAGATTTTGACGTGGAACTAACCACAGTTGTTACATACCGGAAGAGAACACAAAAGTCACCTTTAGCTGTAGTTTGTGTCCTAAAGTTTGTGTTTCTAAAAGAGGATTAACACGCCACACCAACGCAAAACATAGTGACGACGACAAAGGTGACTCTGCAGGATCGGGTGATTGAGATTTCAAGGAAGCTGAGAAGATGTTACATCCACTGTATTTTAAAAAATATATGGAAGAAGCTGGTCCATATTGGCTGGTGATGAATGTTACCCATCAGAAATCACCAATGAATTCAAAATGTTCAAAGTTGGTGGCCTTGACAATGTTTTACCGTCTTATGCTCTTGTGAAAGAGCTTATAAAATCGTTCAGTGGGGATGCTGAAAAGTTTTATCCGTTGTTTTATAAGAATATTTTGGATATAGAGCATCCCTTTGGTTCAAGCTTGAGTCCCAACTGTAGCGTACTGTTGGGATTTGATTTAGCAAATCTAGTTTTGTGTCACTTGTATGGTTCAACATACAAAGACGATCTCCTGGAAGTGTCAAATAAGTCATCATACACTTTTTCAGAGAAAGAACTATCTGTGATATCTTATCTTGGTGGATATGTCTTAAGTACCATGTATCGTCGTATAAGCTTCTCGTCAAGAAAGACCTTACAACACATATACCACCAACAATATCTAGCTATCCTGTTGGCAGGAACATCTGAGGACACACAAGATATACCACAAAACAAATTAGTCAATGCTAGGGACAGTGGTGGCTTATGGAAGGTTAAAAAGGAAGTGGTTTTAATATTTACATCTGCTGAAGAACTTTTTCGTTCATACACCAGCAAAAGCTGCTGCAAAATTGACAGTAAAGAAATAGTTTCTTGTCTGATGAAGTCTAATTTCTACAAAATTCTGCAGCTTTGCACTGAGTCATTGAAAAATGAGGTTTCTTTGAACTTGTTAGAAGATCTGATTTTGTTGTTTGTCGGAGTAAGAACTTTTTCTTATGTCAAAGATAAACAGCAATTACACAAAATAGCATCTGATGCTAAGAAATCAAAATCACTGCGCACTGAGCTGAAGAAAAAGACATCATCACTGGATCAAGGTCATTATTAAAATGGCTATCACATAAAAAACAGCTATTTTTATAGCTACACATTTATAAAAAATCATTATGTTGGCATAGCTGTAGCTAGTGAGCTAGCTGTAGTTTCCAATCTTGAATTTCTGATGTTTTCACAATTTTTTTTAAATATATACTATACTTTTAAAAAAATTGTAGCTAGTATGAATATGATCATAACTATGTCCAGGTCAAATTCTGAGAGTCATAAAGTATCAAGCAATACTTGCTCCTTATTCAACTAAGTTTTCATGGTTGAAAAAACCTTCACCGGCATTCTGTTTAATTATGCTGTACTTATAAAAACACGGAGCTCAACATTCTTACGGTGATAGTTATTATCTCTCTAATAATTGGCGGATCTGTTTCGAAAACTAATTAAAAACAAACATTAGCTTGTAGATTTGCATTTTGACTAGAAGCAAACTGCAAGTGAACCGAATGGGGATGTTTGTGTAAATCCTAGCTAGCCGAAAGATACTTATAAAAGGTAATAACTTACTGTTAAGTACATCAACTTTATACTTACACCAAGGTAGAAATATTTGCTGTGAAGGAAAGTTGTAGCTCTGTAGCTAGTAGCTAGTTTTCTACCAAATAATAATGTTTTTATAAGAATGTGTGGCTATAAAAATAACCGTTTTGTTGTTAGTATTGCTTCTTCTTCAGTGTTTCCTCTTTTTTCTGCATGGTACAGGTTCATCATTAAAATCACCTACAACATGATTAACTGCATTACCAGATATAGGTTTGAAAATTTTCTGGTTCTTGATGGTGTTGTCATTGTAGCCAAAGTCTCTCATTGAAGGGTTGTCTTTTCGTGCTCCCATAGATCTTTGCCGACCAAAATAATTTTCTAAAGGATCTTGTCATAACGTTCAGTAAGAACATAAGGCACATTATTATTCAGTAAGTACTGAGTCAACTCGATGATCGAATTAACAGTAATCTTAATACCTTCATGTGTTTGCCAAGATATAAAAATGTTGGGCTTTGCGTTTTTAGAATAATTACCTGGTCGATCTTCAATGGTTTGTAGCCAATCATCAAAATATTGGAGAAAAACCTGACGTAACCACACAAAGCGAGTATCATTGATATCTGTAAATGGAGCAAGAAATGGTTTTCTTTTGTGCTTGTATTCTTGTGTGTTTCTAATTTTGAGAATATCAAAAAATCCATCCATCATTACACAAAATTTGGCAGTACCAGCAGCTTCAGGTGGTACAAAATTATTCAGCACAGTACTGACTATGGAACTCAAGACTTGGGCTGCTAACTTTACATTCATCACAGAAAAAGATGACAATTTTATGTGGTCATACGATAACTTTGGGAGAAGGTGTAAACCACATTCACGATCTTCATAGAATATATCAGCTATGTGATTCCAAACCATAAACATTCTACCATTTCACATAAACCGTGTACATCCACCAGCACCTGAGTTAGACAAATAATTACGAGCTGTTTTTATCAAATGTGGAGGATCAGAGATAAAATAAATATATCGTTCTTCAACACTAAAGAAATTGACAGTGCTATACGAAACATTGACGTGTGGATTGATGTCATCAGCTTGAGCAAGGTAAAAATGCATCTGAAAGTGTATTGAATCACACTTACGTTGTACTATCTGGCTTTGTAGAAAATGCCTCTCGCAAATACAGTAGAGTCTCCATAACTCGAACAGCCACGGGGAAAAGGAAATCGTTCGAGTTATGGAGACATTCGAGTTGTAGAGGTTTTCAACTTTTAGCGCAATATCCTCCCTTTACGTGAACCAGCTGGATAAAAACGTTATATTTAATCTTAAGTCTAACTTTAAGGGGGCTATTAGGTTAATGAAAGTCAAAACAATACACTTTTAATGAATTTTTTAATGTTTATTTAGAAAAGAAGTCGGTGATAACTGTTTGCTTACAACTCATATCAAAATCTTTAGCGATATTACGATTCAAGTCCCTCAGGGAAGCTATCATTTCTTCTCCAAAATGTGAAAAAATACTCAAGTCTTCGAGGACGTTGATAGCTGTACGCACTTGCTCGGCCGTCGGTCTTGTGATCTTATCTTCTTCCTCCTTGTCTTCTTCGTCAACCTCTTCTAATTCTTCGTCTTGAGTCCCAGTGATCTCAGCAATGATGTCAGCAGTCTTCAGACGCCCATGGGATGTACTGACTTCAATGTCAAAATCAATGAAATCTTCAGTTGATAAGTCAGGATCAATGTGGTCAGGAAACCTTCGTTTTATGTAAGAGAGTTCAGCATCGAGGGTTGGAATTGGGTCTTCTTCTACTTCGCTGGTTAAACTTTTAAAAGGGTCGTCATCTTCGTTGATCGCTCTTTCTTCATCCTTTTGGGAAATTCCTGATTTTTGAAAGCAATTGGTGAATGTTTTGTTGGAAACATCATCCCATGCTTTCCTTAGCATGTACATAGCTGCAAGAATCGAGAACTTCGGAGTCGATTTTTCCTCTTCCAAGGCTTTTATCAATTTCCGCACTGCTAGCGATCGATATTTTGCTTACAGGGCGCGGATAATTCCTTGGTCCATAGGTTGGGTTCGGGACGTGGTATTTGGAGGAAGAAAGATCAATTCTACCCATTCCAGGTTTTCAACATGAGGATGTGCGGTACAATTGTCAATAATCAAAGCAATTTTTCGCTTAGAGACAGAGAATTTTCGATCAAGCTCGCATACGAAAAACGTTTATCTCTGTAGTTGTGACTAGTGTAGATGGAGCTTTACATTTTGTTTGATTCGAATCATGGAATTCTAAATTTAGAATGCCATGGCCATGATTCGAATAGAAAACATTCGATTGTTACCATGCTTTGATTTGTGAAAGAATTCGAATAGAAAGAGATTCGATTTTTACCAAGTTTCGAAGTTTTGACGAGTGAAAGAAAGCATGGAAGCCGTGAAAGTCCAACAAGTCAAAAGATTAACAGACATTATTTGTTGTATAGAACTTCCTATCATTAAACTTATTACGTACGAAATCGACGCTTTTGTCATGGGGTATCATGTTTATAAAAGTATTTGGACACCCTCTGTTGGAGATGAATTTTATGGTTTCATGGAACCAACAAATAAAATGGATAAATATGCAGTTGCAGTCAAGAAAAATGATGGAGAAATCATTGGACATCTACCACTAGGAAAGTCAGGACGCTTTGCAAAAGTCATATTTTACTTTCTGAAGAATGACAGCTTCAATGTTTGCAAAATAACAATTACTGGAAAGTCATTGAATGCTGGTGATGGATTAGGGATGAAAGTCCCATGCAAATTATCCTTCCTCTCTGAAAGAGAGTCTATTGATATTTTGAAAAAACAACTACCAAAGCTATTGTAACATTTTTTTAGATTTTATCTTCACGAAGATAAACAAACAAAATCTTAGTCAACTAACCTGGTTTTCCATTTAGCCATCCACCCCTGAGAAGCTTGAAATGACTCGACACCCAACGCTTCGGCAAACTCAAGAGCTTTCTCTTTCAGCATCGGGCCACTGATTGGGATATTCTCACTCCTCATCATAAGTAACCATTTATGAACAGCTTTGTTCACATCTTCGAATTTTTCTGGCTTTGATCTCTTCGATGTTTGCCCGTTGTTAAACTGCTTGTAAATCTTTTCTTTATTTTTTTTCCAAGTTGACAGGGTGCTTGGAGGAATTTTGAACTCTTTTGCCACATCCTTTGGCGCAGTACCCTTTTCCAACGCTTTAAGAGCTTTGTACTTGATTTTGCACGACTTATTGTCAATTCGACGCTTTGATCCTGCCACAGACGACATTGTTATGAGAGTGTCTTTCTTTTGAAATTCTTTAGATTTTCTCGAAAACGTTCGAAAAAGACGTTCGAAAGGTTTGGATGACGCATCATTAATCATTCGAATTAATAATAAGGCCTGCAAAACACGTATTAACAAGATTTTTAGACCCAATTTATCAGGAAAACTGTTCGAATTTTGATTATGATGTCAGAAAATTCGAGTTATGGAGAGAAAAGTCTCCAAGGGACAAAAAAATTTGTTCGAGTTAAGGGAAGATTCGAGTTATGGAGGTTCGAGTTGTAGAGGTTTTTTTATAAGAGTTTATTAGGAAATTTTCACGGTGCCAACGAATTTGTTCGAGTTAAGGAGAGATTCGAGTTATAGAGGTTCGAGTTATGGAGACTCTACTGTATACAGATTACGTTTATCTATTTGTGCTCTCAACTGTTTATCAATAACGCGATCTTTGATTATCACAGCGACTAGCTTGTCTCTCCAGGATGCGTTGTACTCCTCATTCGCTTGAGTAATTTTGAAAATAGAAATGCCACTTGTTCTACGGGGGCTAGAGCAACCAAACACTAAACAATTAGCTCCAACCATAGTTTATAATACCAAAAAATCCAGGCAAACTTCTGCAAAGTACCTAGCATACAAAGCTTCCCGCCTGTTTTTGATTTTTTGGTCCCCCTAAAAGTAGACTGGGCACTAGAAAATTTCTTAAAGCGAGTCAGATACCGGAGCGGAGCTCAATCACGGCGGTACCCAGACTATCTATCTTTCTTATGACTAGGGTCTGATCGGATTGCGTTTTTTTACCTCCTTGGGTTACTTAATTTTATGACCCTCGCTTTGCCCGCTAAGAGTAATGCGCTGGTTTGTTGTAGCCTGTATCTCACGCACTGCATGAAACATTTTGCAAGTTAAAGATAATACGATGGGATAATACCTATTTCTTTGAAATTACGGAATAACATTTTAGAAGTTCTGTACAAAACAGGCTACTTGATAACTCGAAAGGTATAGGGAACAAAATTACTCGCGAACAAGAATCCGAAATCTTTTACTCTGCAAAGGCTTTTTACTTGTTTCTAAAACGCCCTCCAGAAGGTTAGGAGAAGCGCTTTAACCTACAGGAGAATGAGTTTTTTAATTCTAATCTAATTTTTGGTTTAATCTTCAGCTAATCCTTCATAAGTGATGCAAAGAAACTAATCTTCGTTTACAAACTGCTGCTATTGCATTATTAATAAACAAACAACTACAAATATGGCTATAAACCTCTGTCTAATTTAGCATCATATTAGCCACACAATGTTTTTAAATGAAATAACTGGAAAATTATAGTATACCCTAAGATTTGGAAAGATGGAGGGGATGATTACATTGATTTGTCTTGGTGCTTTTAAATTATAAAAACTAAACCAGGCGTACTGGGAAAAACATTTTGACACAAAATACATAGTCAAAACAAAAAGAAGGAAGTGACAAATAAATTAAATTGTAGGTAATCGCTGTGTCCTTCTCTGGATCCTGCAAGAAAATATTTTCTCATCAAATCCATACTTTTGTCGTAACAACATTGTATTCGAATAAGAAGCATGCATACTTATACCTATGAGCTTCCCTTGCAAAGATGTTTTAATACATAAGATCTACTACATATGTACACGCAGTACATCAAGTAACATATATAGTATGTATGTATATACTATATTTATACTATTTATGTGACATCAAACGATTAAGAATTGTTTGCTGAGTAGTAAAAAAATGAGATTACCCACGCAAATCTCTAAATAGAAATGACAGCAGCTTTACTCACCTTCATGTGTAGTTTTCAGACTGCCATTTCTCAGTTTAAATTAACAGTGTGTAATTAAAAAAATATATGTACTAATAGCAATCCTTTTCATACATAATAGGATTTAACATTTTTATAGTTTCTTTTATAGCCTTTTATAGTCTTTAACATAGCTCAAAAAAGCTGACCACTGCATAGTCTAGCTCTTCTTTCTTTCTCAATTGTATCTTCTACCATGTATGTTCGTACATTTTGGTCAGTTAGTGAGGGCAGCAAAGTCAGGT
This sequence comes from Hydractinia symbiolongicarpus, assembly GCF_029227915.1. Classification (NCBI taxonomy): domain Eukaryota; kingdom Metazoa; phylum Cnidaria; class Hydrozoa; order Anthoathecata; family Hydractiniidae; genus Hydractinia; species Hydractinia symbiolongicarpus. Next base: position 23,792,514 of record NC_079878.1, on the reverse strand, counting down.
AGCTATTAATGTTTCTTCCTCGTCTACTGCTAATTCCTTGTTCGTTTCTTCTCTGAAAACTGGTCTTGTGATCAGTTGCGAGAGCTTTGAAAACAGTTCAGATTTAAAATCCGTCTTCCCTCACAAAATGTTTTAATGCATAAAACTTGAGGGGTGAAATATTTGTCCAAATAGCTAGACCTTTGTTTTTCTATACATTTATTGGCTTTCGAATCTTGTTCTCTGACTCTCTTTATAGTTCTTTCAAAGTTTCAATAAATAGGAGAATAATGATAGTATGATATAATTTCAACGTGTTTGACTGATGTATATACGGTTTTTGCACATAGTTGAAGTGATATAACAATTCTTGTCGTATTTTTTAGATTAGGCGTGAACTGCAATCTTTCAATCATACAAACTCATTAGGTACTGCAAGCTCAAAACCATATTATCGCAATTAATATAATTTGAAATAAGAGTTAGAAGCACTCTATTCTAGCTACACTTAGATTGGTTAGTATCTGTGTAAATGATCAAAGCTAATGATGGCTGACATGCAAGTCTGTACAAATCCGGCTAATAGACGTAGTTGCACAGCTAGCATTATAATATGAATGCATTCTCGTCCCTACAGCTGCGTGAGATAAACTAGTCTTAGCTTTAACCTTTGTGCAGAGCAAATTTTTCGTTTCGCTTTCAGATGCGTTTGCCTTAGTATTATATGTGCTATCATTTATAATTTTGAGTTGCATTGCCAAGATTTTACCAAGACGTGGTAAGTATCAAGGCAAGCTATTAACACTATGGCGGCAAATGTGATTTATATTTTTTGTTCAGGTTTACATATCTGTGTTTTTTTATACTACTCTAATAGTATTAGATTAAATAATTGTATGACAGTCTAATAGTGTCATACAAGAACTTGCCTGATAATGAATGTTTTCAGACGTCATATGGCATTGAAATATACTTAGTATGGTTTACTGAACAATTGGATTAGTGTCTGCTGCGTTTGATTAATCACTTTGGAATGTTTTGATAACTTGGTGCTCTTTCTCAGGATTTTCCCAGGATTTGTTGTCAAAACCGCTGGCGCCTACTTGACGGCTAAACAAGACCCTGATGCAAGCCACTTGTCATAACCAGTATATTGGTTCTTATGAATAGTTAATGATTTGTGTCGCTGTTCTTGCGGCTAATAAAAGCAACTTGATCGAGTCCTTATTCTTCAAATGGCGGGAACGATGTTTTTGGTTGTTGGATGTTTTCGAACGCTTCACTTTAGAAAGTAAGTTTTATTTCAAACCAAGTTATTATTTGTTCACTTGAAACTATATATTTTAGTGATTAAATCTTTTAAGAAGCATAGTTTATCAACAAAGTGTGGAACCGTGTGACTGTTTTTTTTGGGATATGCCATACAAGCCAATTTACATATGACTGGTGTGGCTAAATTTTGAACAAGTGTGATATATCTGTTAGCTAGCTAGACACAGACCAACAGCGTTTTTTTACACACTTATTATTACGTAGAGACATCAATTGTTTAATATTGAAAGATGGTTCAAAGCTAGTTAGTTTAGCTGGTTCAAATAAGACAGCACTTCTTAAAGAGCAATAGTTTTTTTATTTAGTAATGGGTTATTTCTCATGCCTATGACATGTTAGCAAGATAGCCAGCTAGATACATGTCTTTTCTAATCTATCTAAATTGTCAAAAGATATGTTTTTACATAGCTTTAAAAAGGAGCTTCATTTTTATTTTACTAGTGGCTAGTGTTTACAACGCAATTTTGGGAACGAAAAGTTGTTTAATGGCGCACCGTTTATTCATTTTTGTGCAAAAGGCGCTTCGTTTTCTTTTCGTACAAATGTTTCGCTGATGTTCTTTACCATTTTAAATCTAATCACACATGTTTTGGTTGTTATACACCGGTTACGTGTTGTTGATAACAACTCCGGTATATAAATGCTACCGACTATACTAACAGCTGTATTCCTTTTGTCTGTGTGTGTGTTCTAGAAAACCATTGCATTTGGATTCACAGGCAATAAAGTAAGTTTTCCCACTCCTTAGTTTCCCAAATACTAAAGATGCAAACCGGCATGCAAACCCTTTTAACTCTTATCACCCATGTGTTGGTTGTTTTACACTGGTTACTGGTTACTTGTTGTTGATTTTTATGTACGTATTTAGTCCTTATATTTAACGGGCAGAGTTTTTTGTAGACTATTGTCAGTCCACCAACAATATGAAAATTTGACAGTCCTTTAAAAAAGGATATTACGATTAATGCATTTAATATGCATTTTAACATATTTGGCTGAGCCTTCTTTGATGTTGAACAATGTTATTTTGTTTCTGCGAATGTTTCTCAAACATAACGCTCTACAAAATCCATTTTGGAACCATGACTTACTTTTAGTTTTAATAACACTTATGCTCATCGGGAAATCATACGGCTGTATCTCGCGTAGAACGTCACTGATAATAATATTTTTGAAATATGGGACTTTTTTAAATTGTGGGGCTAAGGAGAGTACTTTCGTGCAATTATAAAACACTTACAGGGCTATTTATGTTATTTAATCATTGCGAGGACAACTTTATTCAAAGAAAATTTAACAAAAAAAGTTTTGACAGGGAAAAGCATCCTTTCCAAGTTATTTACATACAAAATTATTAGCTAGTCTCATTATCATCCTATTTTTCAACTGTAACCCGGAGATTTGCTGTGAGCATGAGGAAAGATCAGCAAAGAAGAGTAGAAGTACATAATTATCTGGTCTGTAAAATAAAACTACCATTAAAAACACTAACCAAAACACTACCTCATGTTTTCAATTATACTCTAAGGTTGGCCGGCTGTAATTGTTAGTGCCGCTTTAAAAAAAGGGTAATAAAAACACCTCTTGCTACTACGAGGTAGTAAGAACCTGAAATGTCAGAACAATAAGTTAGTAAGACAAGTACGCAATTTTAAATATTTATATATTATAAAATATTTAATATTTTGCATTATTAATAAACTACCCTGGAGACCCGGCGCTAATACGCCAGGTTATTGTAATAATCTTATAATAAGTTTCGGTAAAATTGAGAAATATGGATATGAAACTTATAAAAATCATTCAAAGTTAATCATGTACTCTCAGAAGATAATACAATCTTGAAAAAAATAGTAGAATGATATCTCAAGAAGATAACGAAGATAACGTTACCCCGGCAACATATTTAAATACCTGTGATAAAAAGATCTCAGTTGATATTATCTTGTAGGTGTAACAATACCATTTTAAGTGTAACGCTGACGATATAATTTTAACGTGTTTGACTGATATGTAATTTATACGACAAATTTCATTGAGTCAGTCCTAATAGGTTCAGGTAGTCATTATTGAAATAAGACCTATGATCAAAAAGTTGTCCTTGTAGCTGAACATAGTCACTGCATCTTAAGTAAACATGAGTTGCTTCAACGTAGTCATTTTGACTACATTAGATAGTCAATATAGTGAGTCATAGAAAGCGGACACACAATTTATTTATTTTTTGGGTGGGCAGTGGGGGGATTTTGAGATTTTAAACTCCTAGATATTTCAGATTTTACCAATGGTCAACAATTATCTTGGCGGGGGGGGTGGGGCATGCACCACCCTCGCCGGTAGACTGCTACAACCTCAAGTACTGCGAAGCTAAATCACTTTTTCACAGAAAAAGAAGGGTCTTTCCACAAACAGGGCGCCCACAAGGGTTAACTACAAATTTTGAAAGTTTAAGAGGCTCTTTTAACTATCTGAACGTGATGTTCGGTTTTGTCCAATACTCTAAGCATGTTTGTTGATATAGGGTTGATATCGGGCCTTTATAAAATATCCGCACTAACTTATATCGTCATTGACACTTACCTGACGATGTGTATTTAATTACAAAAAGCTTCGTGTGTTTTATTGTACATTATTCTTTGTTCTTGTATATAATAATTTTATTATGGCGAAGAGAACAATTTATTACAACATTTCCAGATGACTCAATCAAGCCTAAAGCACATTTTATCACTCACTACCCAATGGATATTCGTGTATTTGGTCCGCTTGCGAAGACGTTACGGTTCGAATTAAAGAATGGCTACTTGAAGTCTTGCGTAGCTGCATCACGAAATACAGTGAAATTATGCAAATCTATGGCTGTACAACCCCCAAATGCTAACCACCAAATGCTAACATAAAAATTTATCACCTATAGAAGTCGTTGGATTAAAGAAGGTTTGGTGTCCTCTGTACCAGAAAATTTGTTTTAATTTAATCAATAAAAAGTGTTCGATTTTTGGTCAGTCTATCAGTAAGGCGCGTGGCGTTACTTATCAGGGCCAAAAATACTATAGTAGAGATGCTGTAGTTTTATCATGTTTTGCTGGCAAGGACGAACTTGACAATATTATATCTGTTATTATTGTTCATGATATACCTTATCTTATGTGCAACAAGTTGGAAGCATTATCTTTTTGCAAAACATTTTAATTTATTTTTCTGTGAAAAAATTCCTGATGTATATGTATGTGGGTTGGTAATTTGCATGATTATCACTCTCTGAGTATTATCATTTGGAGTTTATACCTCTTTATCACTACATTTAATGCACCAAATAATATAAATTTTTTATTACGTTTGTATATGATATGTTAAGATAATAGGTCGTAAATGTTAGATAAAAAAGAGTATGCTTAATAATACTGTGTTCCTAATTTTTTTAGAGTGATTTGAGGTATTTTCTGTTTTTTTGTTTTACTATCGACATTTTGTGACTTAGATCAAAGTAATTGGAATTCACCATTTTGCAACCTTTCCCTTGTGTAAGGTATTGACATCTTTGTGGGCATACTGTTCTTTACCCAGTATCTCATTCAAAAAATCTGCATCTTAAAATTATTGTTTTTTTATTTATAGTGCATAAAAATGGTGCTATTTGACACTTGATATAATAATCTTGTTGGTTGAATATTATACCTTTTCTGCAAGTCCGGTGAAGCTTCCCCAAGAATATCTTGTGCAATATTTTGACAGTAAAATCTAAGATAATTTAGATCTTGATGACGAAAAGGTCCTGGAAGTAAACACCAAAATAAAGATTAACCCAGTTTATGACGTTTCGTTAAATAAGTCTTCGTCACGTTTGTTAAGCGAACCATTTGCAGCAAAGCCTGGCATGGACAAGAAAAATGATAAATCTAGCAGTGAGAATAAAAAATTGGTGAAGGAACCTGGCGAAAATGTTGAAAAATTATCTACTTTTAGTTGTGGTAGCTCTTCCAATACTAAGCCATGGTCACATCCATTTATAATTAAAGATAAAATTGTTAGGCCATCCACACTCAAACTTCTGCAACAGAAATCGAAACTTACTACTGCAAATGTGACATCTCTAATATCTTTGATCTTGGATGAAGTGATTGAATATACATAGTACGATATTTCTGTTAATAATTTTTTTAGCTGTTTTTCATTTATATTAATTGCCACAATTTTCATCAATATTAGCACTCCAGTAGTTACATGCAAACAGTCAGTTAGTATAATTTACAGAAATTGTCATCTCAAACAGTTTATAAAAAAATAAGGATATGTATGTACTGAAACTTACTCACAGTGTTTTGCATGTGCATTGGGGTGGGCTGTTTCGGTCTAATAAAATTTACAGTTTTACGCATGCTATCAGTACCGGGCATCAAAGATCTTTGAGTGTGCATTTGCAATCGCACACGTCTCATGAAACAGATTGTAGGGATAGAAACATGCTGTTACACATTGATCAATATTTTGTAGCTATCCAACACCATGGCAATACATGGAACCACTATGGTGATTTTGGTGAAATGGCCTCATCTGATGAATGCTTATCTGACAGAATTGGATAAGGTTATGTTTTAATATGTTAGTCACCTTTGAATCCTTGGTGTAAACTTCATTATCAGCATTTGCCAAATGTAAGCGCTGCATCAATTCACGTTTAAACTTTAGTGACTCATGTAGCTCTTAAGTGAATGACTGATTTATAATATGTTGCATGGCTTACCTGTAAGATAATAATGATGGTAGCAGCGTATGTTTTAAAATTTATACATTTTAGTGGGCATGGAAAAAACTGAGTGAATTTGTCCGTAATACCAGAAAGGGGAGATGTGGACAGCTTCCTGGAATAATCTTAATAAAGAGCAAGTTTTCTAAGCAATCAAAAAAGATGCTGTTAATGAAAGCTTTTACGTTTTACTTTTTTACCTTTAAACTGTGGCAATATCTTAACAATTCATTTTTAAGAAAAATACAGACACAGTGTTGGATCTCAGCATGTCCAGAACATTAATATTCAAGTTTTGTCTCCGTATTCATCCTTGTACCTTTTATTCCAAAATGTAGATGTGTATCGAGCAAAAATTGTTTTCGAGGTATCGCCATTTAAACTTTATAAAAAATTGAGTTTTATGGAGAATAACTTAGAAAAAAATGATTGCTGTTTTATATTTTTCCTTTTTTTATGTTTGCTGTCAAAAATTTATATTAGTTTCTTAAAATGAATATTTTATAAATTATAAGCTTTCCAATGATATAAAAATGAAAAAAAAATTACAAAAATAACGATTTTGGTGTTTCATGTATCCTTAAAAATGTAACATATTCCATTACATTTCTATTTTTATGTACGTATAATATATTTATTTAATATACATATTTTTAAATTGTAACTTATTAATCCTGTAAAAATTCCTATTTTTATGCATTTATTTTGTTCTTTTAATGTTATACTTTACCAGAGAATACTTTTACCAATGTATTCTTTTTTACCAACGTTAGGTAAGGTAGCAACAGCAGTCCTTCGGACTAGGTAACGGTAGTCATTTACAAAACGCTCACAACGATAGCAAAAATTCCTACTCGACCTAAGTGAATTCGACTCACTAAAGGTTGTCTACCTGACTCACGAAAGATCGTCATTTACGAATAACTACCTAAGGTCGTAATTCTTATTCACAATTGTGTATAATCTTGACTCGCTTAAAATGAGTAAATCTGACTCACGAAAGGTAATACTCATGAAAAGTAGTCCCCATAGGCACTGTAAAAAGACTACCTTGTGGTATTCAATTTTACTACCTTGTATCCCTGAGTGAGATATAACAATTGTTGTCGTAATTTTTTAACTGTAATCTTTTAATCATATAAATTCGTCATGTATTGCAAGTGCAAAACCACATTTAATGATATAAAATGAGAGTTATAATTACTCTATTCTAGCTGCACTTAGTATCTGTTTAAATGATCAAAGCTAACTAGCATGCAAGAATCCAGCTAAAAGACGTTATATAGCATCGTAATATACTTAATATGATTTACTTAGAGAAATCCGCTGCGTTTAATAAGTGTCTTTGGAATGTTTTGACAACTTCGTACTTAAGACTCTGCGGCACTTATAGAACTGTCACATCATTTGGTGTAATTCCAACATAATAGTTTTTTACCTGTCTGTCGCAAGGTGATGGGTGCACGGCAAGCATTTATAATAAGAATGTATTCTCGTCCCTAGAGCTTCTTGAGATAAACAAGGCTTAGCTTCAACCTTGACTTACTTTATTAATAGAAATTGTTGCGGATGAAATTTTTATTTTAGCTTTCAGGACAAATTATATGTGCTATCATTTATAATTCTGGGGTGTATTGCGAAGCTTCAACTAAGACGTGGTAAGTGGCAAGCCTTTACCAACAAGACGTTGACTCGGTATGAAACAATATGGCGGCAAGCTGGATTCGATTTATGTGTATTACTCAGATTTATATATGATCTGATCTGACAGTCACTATTAGCAAAGTTTGTGTCTCATACAAAAATTTGGATAATAATAAATATCTTCAGACGTCATATGGTATTTAAATATATTTAATATCGTTAACCGAACAACTGGATTAGTGTCGGCTGCGTTTGATTAGTGTCTTGGAAATGTTCTGACAGCGTGGCACTCAAAACTCCTCGAAAATGCAAAATAAGAAAACAATAATAAGTGCATAATTTTCTTTTTGTGTGGTGCCATTAGATCAGACACCTCATTTGGTGTAATTTAAACGCAATAGTTGCTCTAACGATGTGTGATGGCTCGAGTGCATGTAAAGACACTGACTCAATCTCCATTAGTTACTGAAATGATAGTTGCTACAAAATCTATAACTTTCTAGGGTAAATTCGACTTCTTTTTTCTCTTTTTTTCTCAAACCAAGTTTAGGTAAGAGTGCTCGTTAGAGCAGACAACCTAATAAAAGCAACTGGCACAAGCTGTTAGTGTGTTTCTCCTTTACCTTCCTTTTATACCGCAATGCATGCGTCTTGCTATTTGCGGTACTATTTTGTGTGACAGGCATTTACGGATATTATAATATACACTAGTCAAGAAACCCGGCGTCGAAACGCTTGGTTAAGTCACAAGTAACTGTTGTTGAACGCTCTGAGGAGCGCTTAGCAAGAACCACAAATTGTGTGGCACTTTCGTACAGATTTGCAGTATGTCGTAAATCGAGTAATGTATAGTCTTTCAGGTGTAACATATTTTAAAAATATAACATTCCCCAACTTTACGTGAAATAAAAGCACAATTTACAAACCGTTGTTATCCCGTGATAGCAAAACAATCAGTCAATATTATTTTATTTTAAGGAAAAAAACCTCCCTAAAAGTTAAAAAAAAAAATATTTGTGACACAGGCCTGAGCGGTTAGCTCAGGTGAACTGTGTCGCAAATGAGTATAGATGTAATACCCTATTTCTTAAGAGCTTTATTGCAACTTCGGTTTAAATGAAAATACAATGAGCAGCCTGTCGCTACCCCATCCAGTTTAAAAAAACGCTAAGCCATTTTATTTGGCAGAAAAAGTTGCATTTAGCATAAGAATTATTGCTTAAGAATATTTTTTGTAGCTAACCTGTATTTGACTACTTTCGCTTTTTAGAAAGAGCTAGCGAACGAACAACCTAGATGGTCACAGCCCCAACGTAAAAATGAATAATATTAAAGCCCTCATATGAAACTGAATAACACTCTTAAAAGAAAATGAATAAATAAGATTTGCTACCCGGTGTCCCTAAAAATCTTCGTTCATAGCTAAAATCTTAAAATTAGTTGTTTAAGATTTGTACGTGGCTAAAAAGTATATTTACCTTAACATGTGAAAACATACAGAAAACAAATATTACAAAAAAAGGCTTTTGAAGATAAAAAGGTCAAATAGAAACCTACAAACCTAGCACTGAACACACCACATCCAAAATCAAAATGACTTTTGTCGCTCTGCTTTGCACGTTCTTTTGTCGGCATGTCGGGTATTATTATAGAGACTAGCCGTTAACCCGTGGAAACATCCACGGGTTTTCCTGTCCTTTTAATTTACCCGTCGCAAAAAAAGTGGATAAAACACATATCGCATTTGATATTCGTGTTTCCGTAGCACGTCTTTCTAACTCAGCGGGGGTCAACTCAGAGACAGACAAAATAGGACTATTATTAAAGAGATATAGTAGTATGTCAACAAGTGCCACCACTTTAACTCTATTTAGTGCGGTATATTCCAAACACACTATAATCTTTTAATAGACTTAGCACAGTTTATGATACCTTGCGAACTGCGTGAATTCTTTAGTTCTGGCGTAAATTCAATTACTTTAGTCCTAGAGGGAATTTAACTATTTTAGTTCTAAGACGAAAATTTAAATTCCCTTAAAGTTTCCGGTTGTCATATAAAAGTTATTGACATATTTTCTGATTTTTACATAATTCACATCAAAAAATCCTAAATTGCACGAAACTTCACAAAGTAATTTTCCTTTATATTATCAAGTTGCGTTTGTGGAAATGGCATTTAAATAGCAAAACTTGCATTAACCATTGACACAACGTGAAACACTATTTACAAATTTGGTTTCATTGCTAAACAATTATTAGGAAACACAAGTACACACAAGGAACAGAGAAAAAAAACTTGAATTAGGTTGTTATTGTTTTCGGACTCAAATCCCCTTATTAAGCCCTCTCTGTTTCAAGCGCTAAATACCTAAACATTTCTTATTGAGTATCATTTACAACTTTAATTACATTGGTTGCCACATATATTGCATAAGCTTCGAGACAAAGATTCGGATAAGCGAGTATATCAGTACTACTTTTGTTACAGGTAAGCCATTGACATCATCACATCATTCAGCAATTATAGAAAACTTAAAGCATTGTAAGAATTATATTTTAATTGACAATTTCAAGGCTTTGCCGCATAACTGAGGTTAAAGACACCTTATTTAACTGGTCAAGTTCTGTATTGAATATTTACATGACTTCAGCAGTTCTATATTTCATTTATTATTAATGTCAATAACATTCTAAGTTTATATATAGCTAGAGGTAGATAAATAATCTGTCTTTCGTTAAAAAAGTAAAAGAAAAAAAAGGTGGAAAAGTTCGAAGTTGTTTCGTGAGTATAAGAGCTCGAATTAAAATGATACTAAACGGATCCAACGAAGCTGACGTTGAATATCAGATCCCTGTCGAGAAGCCTGGACTCAAAAACTACAGAGCATTATAAAAAAGCTATACAACCCTTACAACTAAAGTATTATATTTAAACTGTATTCAAGCAGCTACAATTCGTTAAATCGAGTTAATCCTTCTTTAACCCGGGTAAAAGGGCGGCATCAATATTTCTGAATATAGCCCTATGTGATTGGTTAGAACTTACGTCATAGCGGGCAATATTCCACTGTATTGCCCGCTACCATAGCAACCGTGTTTAAAGTTTAAATATGGTAGCATTAAATGTAAAAAAACACAAAAAAAGTAAACAAAACGCGAAAAATAAGTGAAACTTACTTTCATGTTTTCAAGAATTCTATGTTGCAGCTACAACAAAAACCTGTGATGTTTACACGATATTCGATTTTAATAAAAACATATTAGTTAGTTCGAATGTACGTACCATATGGGAATAGTTTCTATGGTTGCTACGTCCTGCTTTATTGTTGGTCGTAAAATGCAGTACCCGGATAATAATCCATATAATAACTGTTTATTTCGGGCAATACCTTCAAATATTGACCTCTGTCACGTATTGCCCTCACAAGCTCGGGCAACACTTTGACGTCGGTCAGTATCCTTCAGTATTGCCCTCATAAACAGTTATTATAGGGTTATTATTAACCGTCTGTATTTTTCAAGCGGGCAATACGGGTTTTTAGGCCGTCTGATTGTCTTAGCGCTCTTGACGACGCCCGTCGTCAAGAAAAATGGTAGCTTAAAATGTAAACAAGCACGAAAAACAAGTTTTAAGAAGCATTGGAAATGATTATATATCTAACTCCTACAATACATCTATTGATAAAAACATTTTCATAGGATAAACACAACAACGATGTCAAGTTTAACATTTAAAATAACCAGACTCAGCAACTTCCGTGTGGATGATTCTTCAACATGTCTAGTTAACTGGCTACATTGTCCATATAAAACGATGCTGATATCCAGTTATCAAAAATACTTAATACAGGGCGACGAAATCTTAACAAATACGTCTCCTCTCATTTTCAGATTTGTTCCTTTAGCTTTGTGGTTAGCGAGTCAATATAAAGTTCGTTGAAGCCCATGTTTTTCTTGGCTACCTAGCTAGTTAAAAAAATTACTTCGATATTCGTTGTAACTATATTTTAGCTCCGCATTTAACTTTACACATTATTCTGTACGTGTCGAACATCGTAATGTTTTGTTTACAAAGTTTTATTCTTTAGGGACTTTCGAATTCTAAATAGAATTTTTGTTTTTAGCTAGTAATTATATTATAAGAATACTAAACTAAAATTCCTTTTTTTAATTTTATCTAACCTAGACGGTTAACAAATACAATAATAATCGATTACCCCGTGCTGTACCGAAAATATCGCCCTCAGTCATTGCACTGACCTCGCAAGCTCGGTCGGCACTTAAACCTCGGCCGATATTTTGCGGTAAAGCCCTGGGTAATCGGTTATTATTGTATTAGAATCATACACGGGTTAATAAAACATGTTTATTCTAAAAGTGTTAAAATGCTTCTCCTTTTTTTACAAGAGTTTTTAGTGATCTTTCTTGTAGTTTTTATTGTAAAATGTAGTGACATAAGACAATCTGACCAGCAGCAGAAAATAACACAGCAACTGAAAAAGCAATTTATTTTTTTAAACGTCTTTTTAATAAAAACTAATTGGCATGTCTAAATTTCTTTGCGTTAATTAATAACTGATGTGTATGTATAACCTCATTAAAAGTCTTAGGAACAGCACATAACAGCTATCGTGTTTTTTCTTCATTGATAAATCACATAGAGCAGTCGTCATGAGTACACAGCCAATTTTATCGCTTGAAACAAAACCTATTCACAATGAAGGGTATGACCCAATTAATGGTTCAGAAGTTTTTAAACCTAAAAATTACATCAAAGGTGTTTGGATATGCGGTAAGTGAACATTTTTTTTTCCTTTTCTCGTAGCCATGTTAGCTATCTGACAAGTTTAAATATCTTAAAGGCTGAAAATGTCGCTATCTCCAAAGCGACATTTTTAGCCTTTAACAAAGATGAAACAAAGAAGCAACAACAACAATAACAACATTAACAACAATAACAACAATAACAACAATAACAACAATAACAACAATAACAACAATAACAACAATAACAACAATAACAACAATAACAACAATAACAACAATAACAACAATAACAACAATAACAACAATAACAACAATAACAACAATAACAACAATAACAACAATAACAACAATAACAACAATAACAACAATAACAACAATAACAACAATAACAACAATAACAACAATAACAACAATAACAACAATAACAACAATAACAACAATAACAACAATAACAACAATAACAACAATAACAACAATAACAACAATAACAACAATAACAACAATAACAACAATAACAACAATAACAACAATAACAACAATAACAACAATAACAACAATAACAACAATAACAACAATAACAACAATAACAACAATAACAACAATAACAACAATAACAACAATAACAACAATAACAACAATAACAACAATAACAACAATAACAACAATAACAACAATAACAACAATCACAACAATCACAACAATAACAACAATCACAACAATAACAACAATAACAACAATAACAACAATAACAACAATAACAACAATAACAACAATAACAACAATAACAACAATAACAACAATAACAACAATAACAACAATAACAACAATCACAACAATCACAACAATCACAACAATCACAACAATCACAACAATCACAACAATCACAACAATCACAACAATCACAACAATCACAACAATAACAACAACTTTGCTGTTGGCAAGCTTGGTTGGCGAATCATTTAACAAGGACGTTAAAGAAACTTAACACTTGTTTTCTTTAAAAAATTGTTTTCAAAAATGTAAGTTTAAGCAGGACAATACTAGCCGTAATAAAAGAATTGCAAGTTGGTGATAATACTTAATGCCAGGAAGTTTTATCTAGCAAATATTCTAACACTATTTTACCAAATCAGAAATGTATGTCGCGTGGACAAGTGGTCGAAAGGAGTACAACTTGCAATCACAAGACCTGTGTTTCGGTTCACAGCGTGGCCATGTTTAGGAAGTGGCTTTAACTAAGCTACGGGTCAATCCAAATAATGTTACTGAAATTACGTAGGCAATGCTGGTGTATACTTAATGTATGCACAGAACTCACATAACACTTCCCAACAATGAAATGGCCATCCTGTATAATTAAATAACAAGGCAAAATGTAAAGCACTGCTTATTGTTAATTATTTTTTAGGTGGCGTGCAAATAGCAGCAGGCCTGTTCGTTCAACTCGGATACATCTGTAGCCATGATGTAGGACGCTTATCATCACCATTTGGTCTGCTCTGTTTTGCTACTGGAGTTACCGGATTAGTTTGGACACTTTTAATACACTCCATGTGTTTGAACAGGACTTATCTGGTATTCTCAATATTAACTACGTGTTATGCTTTTGCGTATGTTATTATATTGTTCACTAAACATTTCAGTGGCAATATTTGCTTTTCTATGATTGGAGCAAGTATAATTTGTCTCGTAACTTCTGTATTTGCTTGTATCTTCTGTTATAAAGTAAATAAACTGCATAAGTTATAAACTGTGGCTTATAAAGTCGTGCAATTACCAAGTTTCATGCACTTCTTTCTCGCTTAACTTTCAATTTTTCTGCTAGTGATAGATAACCTTTGAATCGATTAACATGCATTTTAAGCTCTTGTATTGTACCTTCTGTGTATACAATCTTTCTTTTCCATTATTGCAAAAACAATACGTATAAGTGTTAAACGGCAAATAACTATAATATAATGACTTGGAAGTGTGTACCAACGCTAAATCTTTAAACTTTGCAGGAGTTCTGAAAATTTGTCCCTACAAGCCACTTTATCTCAGGCCCAGACCTGCGCGTTATTAAAATGTAATGTTCCTTTGACGCACTTAGTTCCCTTAATAAATTATAATAAGCATTGCATGCCCATTCAGTATGAGTATCAACATTTTTCCACTGAGGTAATATTTCACGAATCAAAGCAAGGGAGATATCGTCGAGAGTGGCAATAACAATTGTGTTATATTCCTAACAACAATAAAGATTTATGTGGGTTACGCACTACTTTTTAACGCAATTTTTTTTTCATTTACAAAAGTAAAAAACTCTTGTAGATGATTTGGAAATTCCTAATTATTTTGAAATCAGCCCTGCAGAAGCTGCAAAAAAGTTGTTTATAAAAATTATGATTTTTTAGCTATAAAATACAATTATTTCTCTGTTGTATAGGTAATTATTATAGTAGATTTTAGGATTTAAAGTCACAGTTTTTTCCTTCTACCACAAAACAGCTTTTTGCTCGCCCCTCCTTTAAATCAATGTTTACATATCTTACGTTACAATCGTTTGAAATATATTCAATTCCAAAATTCAAAAACACTGCACGGGACTTTTGCGCTGTTTTCTTGATACGCTAAAAAGCCGACAAAGTTCTAACCTGTAATGCTCCGATCGTATAAAATTATAGCAACAACCTGGAATGTGTTTTTATACTCAACTTTGACAAGAGTCTCGAGGAATTTATTTTATAACTCTAGTGTAATAAAAATCTGAAATTTTATCATTTAAAATTTTTTTAATCTAAATATTTTATTAACATTTCCTGGAAAGCACGTGACCCTACGCGTCCTTCTCATAAGCGCTTCAACCTGAAAACAATGGAAAAAGAACAGCGTCACAAAGGTCTGAGTAAAATAGTAACGGGTCATGAAATCCGTAAATATTTGTCTCCCAAGCTAAGTGGATTTTGCACAGGCTAATTATTTTTTTATATTTTGTATAAACGTCTATGGAAGAGGACGGTATGTAATAGACAGAAATAACCGATTTCAGTTTACTTACAATTTAGGTGTTTCAAATTGTCAAATTTATAAATTTTGAGTAAAACGTAGAAATGAATTGATTTTGTATATTCATATATTGTCATCAACTGTTGTTAGGGGAGACAAAGCAATATAACCGAAGAAATATTTTGTATAATTAAATTTTAAAGCTTTAAATCTGTGTTCTTTCAGCATTTTGTATAAATTTTTATGGGAGAGAATGACTTGTGATGAAAATGGCTAGTTTTTTTATACCTATTAATGTTTTAAAATTTGAATTGATTTTTGTTGAAGTAGGTTTGGGTGTGTAAGCAAATCATTCTTTTTAATTTTTCGGATTGAAATATTGCGGTAGAGGGCAGCATTCAATATATACAAGAAGCCCTGGGGGCTCTAAGAATTTCCGCTCGCTACCAAAATATTTGATAACAACCTGCTAATTTGTTGTGTTATTGTGTCAAACACTCGAAGAGATTTGGTGCATGAAGCTCTGAAGATAAAGCACACAAGTGACATTATATCTTACAACAAACGCAAAAAAAACGAAACGTGTCATAATAAACTCACATTTTAAAATAAATTTCTAACAAAAAATACAGCCTATTTTTCATGGTTGAAAGTCTTGCGATTATGGTCTTAAACGGCATTTCTTTGACAAAAAAATCAAATTTTGATGTGACCATAACATTTTGTGTCAAACTTTAGAGGGTTGCTGTATGCACTAGACTGAATAGCTGATATTGGTATGATGTGATAGAAATTTAATTTTGTAAGAATCTTTTTTTATGTTAGAGTTTTAATGTCTGATTTGCTTTTTTCCCTGGTATACTTTTTACATGGGCAAAATATAGTTTTTTGCAAATTTAGCTTTTTACGTAACGGTTGTCAGACATCTTTAATTCTGTTAGACATTGTGCTTTTTTACTTAGACGTTTTGTTTTAGCGGGTATAAATATGGAAAAATTACTGTGTTCTATATTTTTTCAACACTTTGGTATGCCTTACATAGATTCAATGAGAGATACAGTGGATTCTTCCACTGAGTACCTTATCGGGAAAAAAAAGTCGGGGAAAAGTAAAAAATGTTTTGCAAGTGACTTAATTTTTCCCGGACCAAAATTTCCCTCGATTAATTTTTCCCCGACTAGTACTTTTACCCGATTTTTATATACCCGACTAAGAATTTACAAAGACTTTTTTCTTTTATCCTAAACTTTTTTCCTTATTGTTGCCACCTTAATAAATTGCAAGGAAGATTACAAAAAAGGATCGGGGACAAAAAAAAAACATAATGGAAACAAAAAGAAACAATATTTTGTGTTTAAACAAACATGAAACAATCATACAACTATACATCAGTAGTTCGTTTGAGTCAAACAACGAATGGTCTCTCAGTTCTTTTCATTTCGAGAAGCAAGGAATGGATTGTCAATTCTATGATAAACTGTTAGCTTCTTCTAAGGCTTTAGTGATACCTGCTGCTTTAAAGCCATTAAATACCAAACTACCACGCCGTTGCAAGTATTGGTACATCTCAAAGATCCACTCGGCATGTAATGGTTTGACTTGTGACTAGTTTAGGGAAACTTCTACGTCTGCTGGAGCTTTGCCTTCATTAAGCTGGTTTGTAACCTTTTCAGCATACCACATGTTATACTTGTCTTTGATAAAACACTTAGTTGGCTTGTTAACTGTAACATCAATTGGCTGGAATTTGTTTTTAGATTATGAGGAACAATTATAAGGGCACAATAACTGTCACGACAAAGTTTAGGGATTTCATCATTATCTTGTTCTTTAAAAGTGGCCATTATAACAGGACTCATCTGCTCATCTGGATAACCTTTGGCTCGACGAACATTTTTTAAATAAGTCAACACAATCTTGTTAAAACCAGCTAAATAATTTTTCAGTGTTAGGAATATCAAGAATTAGTCGGGGAAAAGTGACTTATTTTTCAAAAGTGACTTAATTTTTTCCCGGACTAACTTTTAACCCGACAAAATCTTTCCCCTTTTTTTCCCCGATAAGGTTGGGAATAATTCCAAATGACGTCACTAACTTAAATGTTTACTTGGAATATATTTGCATTAGTGAAATACAAGCACTTCAGGATTTAAGGTTTCAACTTGCCAACTTTAAACAATCGCCCCTAAAATTGACAAAATTTTAAACAATTGCTAAACAATTTGCATTGGGCGAATAAATGGTCGAAATTTAAACAATTTGTTTGGTTCTGTTCCAAATTTTTCGGGTGCATTATACATATTGTGAGAACTAATAAAACACAGTCAAAAATAATATCTCTGTGTCATTAATCATGCACATGATTATCAGTTTTTGGCTCCAAAATACTATACTTCTTTCTAACAACGATATGTACATGTAGGTCTGGCTATAAACCTAGAAGTTCTTGAAAATTATCAAATTTAATGATTTTTATCCATGTAGTTACGACCTTAACTTTCAACAAAAACTACAATTTATAAAATTGAATGTATGAAAATTATACTGCTAAACAAACCCATATATTGTCAATAAACAGAATGTGCAAATTATGTACAAAGTATACCATTAGTTATAGTCATAAAACTGTTAACAAGTTCCAATACAAACTTTTTATTCCTCATAGTCTGGAGGTGGTTCACTTTTATCGTTGTTTACGTTGTGGCCTACGAAAACTGCTTGAAAATTTGGACGCGGTTCATTACTTCTGTCTGGTGGTAGCTCATAACTGTACTGCATTGGAAGTGAAGTTGCTATGGATACAAAAAAAGATAGAAATAGAAATATATAAATAAAGAAATATGTAATGTAGTATAATCTACATAAAAAAGAAAAAAACATGTAAGGTAGAGTATTTGTTTACTTTTAAAATGCATTGATTTATATCAAAGCAAAGCATTAACAAACATAGTTAGTATACCATTATGGCAAGGTAAAGCAAGCTTAATTACGGTTACGGAATTTTTTAACATTCCAAAAATCTTTAATTTCGCCTTGCTTTTACTAATAAATTTTTTTTGGCAGCTAAAAAATTACAACAATTTCTGATTCAGAAAATGTTGTAATATTATTACAAGGAAATGCCTATAACCCATCGTTATTTTATGACACATCAATAAACGAATTTAATTTTGAACAGAGTAGCAGTGAAACAGTTGAATTACAACCAAAAGTTAATTTATTTTTACAAAATCTTGACTTTGAACCAGAAATGGCAGTGTTATCAGACAAGCAAATGTCATTTGTAAGCAATTTCATTCATGTCAATGCTGAACAAGTTCGAGACATTGAAAAATCCACATAAACCGGTCATTTGAAAATGCCATGTCATTTATTGTGGCTTGTTGTTATACGATAGTTTGATCAAGTTCTTTTTCATTAATTCCCATACAAGTAATTTCGGCTCTCAACTTTTCCAACTCTTGTTTTAACTCTTCCTCCACAGATAATTCTGCAGCAATATCATTTGTCGTAGCCCTCGCAGGAGAAAATAGTTGCAATTTACAGTTTTTACTATTGAGAGTTTTAAGCAAGTTGTTTTCAAAAATGCATATAATTAACGCGAATTTAAGAATATGCGATATTACACAAAGCAAAGATTACGGCAACAGTCGAATCCACGGTAGCGAAGCGGTCTTTTCTATTACAAGACCGTTTGGACGGTTTCTTTGTTTGGAATGACAATGTTAAAAATTTAAAAATTTAAAGAAAAAGTGCTTTCAGTTAATTTTCAACTTGAATGACAGTATGATGATTACACAAAAGCTATTTTTAAAAAGATTGTTGAGAAAAATCACCAAATTAACAGATTTTTAAATTAACACTGCATTAATTAACGGTCATTAAATTAACGCGAATTTTAAAAAGCCGCGTTAATTTCATTACTCGTAAATTTCATGGAATAAGGTATATTGTTTCTATGGTGAGCAATACGTTACAAATATTTATGATGGAAGAAAGGTTTGACAAAATTGCATCAAATTGTCCTCCTTTTTTATTTATTTATTTATTTTTATTATTTATTGCTTGGATTAGTTTATTAATAAAAATAAAATATCAATAAAATGTCAGCTCTGTCTTTGTCTTTATTCTCTTCCTTTTTTAAACTTCACTTTTTCACTTTTTCGCGGAAAAAATTAAAACCTTTTTAACAAAATACTCAGTAAGTGTATTCACTGTGGTAAACTAGCGATAATGAATTTGTAATCGCCTTTGCGTGTTACAGACAGATACATACACGCAGCCGGAATTGGTGTATTAATGCAACAGTAATGTACCTACCGTTTCCTTCGTAACTGCAGCAACAAACGTTGGTCTTGCAACAGAAGATACTTGCTGTTATTGAGATCCCCATACAAACAAATGCTGATATAGCAGGTACGTAGGCATAAAGAGCACACATTATAATAGCATGGGCAAAAGCGTAAGCAGCTGTTGTAATTGAGAACCCCATATACGTTCCATTTAAGCATGGCGAATGTATGAAGAAGGAAAATACTAATCCAATAATACCAGTGACAATGGAGAAGAAACCGAATGGCGTGGATAAAATTCCACCAAATAAGTTCCAAACATATGCAGTCTGTTGAAGGAATCCCATTAAAATCTGGATTATCGCTAAATATAAAATGAGACCAAAGAAATTTATATTTATTGACCCTGCCGGGTTTTTTTTTATTACGGAGTTTCATACCGCGCGGATCTGGGCAATAGCGAAGCACTTGTAGGGACAAATTTTGAAATCCCCCGCAGAGCATTAAGCATTTGCTAGGGAAAACATGCAGCAGGCAGAGAATTAGTCACTAGTCACAGTTCCTTTCTATTTTCACTTTTTAAACTGGGGAGATATATTGATTTAAGGGAAGACAATTATTAAAAGGAAGGATACTCAGTACTGACATAAGAGTGTATATTATGAAAGTTCAAGACCTAAATTTGGTTATTCTTGCTTCAAGTTGTGGGTAAACTCATTTTATGAAAAGTTGGCAGTCAAGAGAGAAAGAAACCTTATTTTGGTAGCTAGTTACATCACATATATATATATATATATATATATATATATATATATATATATATATATATATACTTCTTTATTCCACGTTAGGGGGACCCCGCTCGAAATGTATAATAAGGTGACACCTCATATTTCATGAACAAAGCTTTTTTGCTCAAAACAATTTTAATATTCGAAACCTATTTGGGATGCTGACACAGCTAGGGTATGTTTTATGGGGTTTCGGCGATAGCCACATTTTTTGTGTCCCCTTTAATTTTTCAAAGTACAATAGTGAGATTCGGGGGACGTGTCTCCCCAATCTTCCTTTAGGACAAAAAAATATAAATTTTTTTTGAGTGCACAAATAATTAGAAAGTTATTTATAAACATTCGGGAATTAGGGAACACTATACCATGTTTTACCTACCTTTATTCTCCGTTACGGACATGATTTACAAATATATATATATATATTTTAAGCTTCAGCATTGAATATCTAATAACTCCTTTTTGCACAATTATGTGCACATTACTTTTGAAATGCAAAGTGCTAAATAAATCTCTCGTGCTAGCTATGCTATAACAATAAAAAATCATTCCAACTTGTTTCTTATTATTGCGTCTCATCTCCTAACCCATTATAGCAAGATAGCTAGGTAAGACATGACAATTGTTGTTACTTTCCCTTTTTACGCATTGCGGTATTTTTAAGACAATAATGAAAACTTGTGATGTAACTAGCTGCCATAAATAAAGTTTTTTCATTTGTAACATTGGTGCAGCTACAGCTTGAAGCAATTTTAGCATGTTTCGATCTTGAACCTTGTTTCTTCTGGACAAGCTCTTATGTGAGTACTGAGTATTTTAAATAATTAATAAATCAATTTATCGCAGTATTTTAAAGAGTAAAAATACAAAGCAAAAGGTCACTAATTCATGTTTTCCTTATGCCTTACGCTCTGCCGGGGTTTTAAATTTTTTTTCCTACAAGCGCTTTTCTAGTGGGCAGACCTGCGCGGTATTAAACTCCGTAATCTTAGAATCTGAAGAAATTAAAAGAATGAAATCATAAAATTTCTGGTTAGGATAAGGAAAATGCAGGGTTTTCACCTTGACTTTGGTAAATTATTTTTCTACAATACAGCTACAGTACAAATTATATTTTATCTTCTTATAACTGAGAAGAACTGAAAATAAACTGATTAGAAATGCTAACTAGGTCATTTTAGAAGATGTTAAGAAAAAATTCTGAAATAGTACTTCTCTAATCAAATGATGGAAATAAGAAGTGCCTTATTTGTGGTATAACGACCGGTGAGGCATATTTTTTATTGGTTTTTTGTTTGTTTACTCTAACCAGATGTCAATATTTGTGCGAACTAACGAAGTTTACCCTTCTTTGATCGATCTCAAGAAACGGAAAAGACATTAAAACAACTCTTTACTCTAAGACAATTTTCCACTTGCAGGATCATAAAATTTCGGTAAACGAAAAGAATGGCTTATGATTTATACCCAATCATGCCTTATTTACCTGTTCCGTTCATGTCGGAAAAAAATATTCTTGAAGCAGTCGTTTTAAATGTGAGCTTTTCGCTGTTTCTAAAACTATTATGTATTTTCACTTCATATTTTTGAGCAAATAATGTAAAACTACGTTTAATCAATTTATTAATTTCTGTCCAGTTTGTTCGGAAGTGGATTTACACTTGAAACACCTGTTACTCCGAAGATTGGTGAAACAGCAAAATCACTTGCGTATAACGTGACCGTGAGAAGGTACAAAAGGTCTACCCGACGGTAATTATTAGTGTATTGGCGCAAAACATTTCCTATAGGATGACACATAGTCATTTCACAGGTTTGAACCAAGGAGAAATAAAGAAAGCAAAATGTGGACTAATTTTTCTTTCTGAACATAAAATTACAAATAAATTGCAAAGAATAAATGGATCGATTCATAACTTAAAAAAAAAGGAAAAAAATCCACACTAACTCATTTGTGCGTAATACATGTACAGAACGCAGGAATGTAAATAGACACCAAAATGACTAGAAATTAGGTAATTCAAAGCGACAACTTCACAAGTTAGCTTAAGTCAGTATATCCAAACAAAAAATTAGTAAAGCAAAAATAACTGCATGATTAACTAGTTAGTCCAATTTCTTTCAACCTTTTATTCTTTATGTCATCGAACTTTTTCCGCTCGTTGTTTATTTTTGTTCGCACAGCGAAGGCAAAATTGGCTGATCCAAAGTAACTTTTTGCAAAATTTTCCATTTCCAGTCGACCTAAAATAATGCAAGAATGATTGAGTATACTCGCACAAAAGACAAAAAATAGTTGCTTTAAGCAACTATGCCTCATTTGCAAGTGATTGTTCAAACAATTTATTTACCTATACTTAAAAACCATCGAACAAAAGCTAAATTATTTGATACCTGGAAATGGTCGATCATTGGTGCGACGCACGTAACAACCAAATTCTTCGAAGAACACTTTATTTAATTCCGGAGTCCACTTGACACTGGATTTGACAGCTAAGTATAAAAGCAACAATAAGATAAGTTTTGTTAATATCAAACCTAAAAAAGTGGTTTAACTAAACCTATATAAATGAAGAAGCGATAAAAGTGTTCAACCTACGTTTGCATTTCAATCTCTCATTCTCTTCTTTATCTATTGGAATAAAATCTGGTTGTTTTTTTAAACTAGAAAATTCCTGGAAATTATAACTCTTGGTTAGCAAGACGACCATTCAAACTATTATTGCTTTAACAGAAAAAATATTGTCCTTTATAACTTATATATAGCAGCGTTTTTATACTATGGCAACTCAAAAATCAGTAAAGTTAATGACACTTGAAAGATCTAAGCATTTTTCAACATATTTAATCTCCAGGATCATTGGAAAGTTGACTTTCTGAGAGAATTTAAGATTGGGGAAGACGCCAAATTCTTTAAAATCTAATTTGCACACGAAGCAACCTACAAAGGTTTCTTTAAACTTAATTTTTTACATCACTTACCTTCATAGGAAGTAGGATCACATGAATCATCTCTAATTTGGGCATCTAGATAGAAATGGATATTCATAAACATGAAATACATCTTTTGCAAAAAATACTTGTACATCCCATAAATTTTAAACAATCCAGGTTGATATTTCTCGGTATATAAATAATTTTCATAACTGTCTAAGTGTTATTGAGAAAACTAAAATAAATAATTAAAACAGAAAGACTCTTGAAAGGATACTCACCAGTAATTTTAACGTACTTTTTTCTTTTTTTTGATCTGCCTATAATTCAAAGTCAAATGTACAATCAAATGGTCAACAAAAAATACATTTTTATTTCGGTGAACTCGCAATTACTTTTAAGTAAGTGAAAAAAAGTTAAGTACATTTAATTTGTAAGAATATTACGTTTAATATTAGTGATACTAGACAATTTTCCGCAAAAACGTTAAGTAATATATTTTGCATAGAGGACTATAAAAACAACTTATATTTCATCAAGACCAGATATGATTTTTAATTGACCTATGTGAGATTTAAAACAAATAAGGTCTGGTTTTCAAATTCAATGTTCTATAAATAAACATTTCCCACAACGCAGAGTAGGACAGGTTGAATAAATATTGTTTGACAAAAAAATCAAAAATCAAACCACTCACCACGCAAAGGATACTTCCTAGCTTCAACTGGTACTAAAAACAAAAAAAAAACCATCGTATATCTAAAACAAGGTCATGGTTGGTATTATAAATCAGACGTTGTTTTAAATTAAATTTAAAACTAACCATTTTTTGATTCAATAGCTTCTTCATCCGATGAACTGCTCGACAGCATCATCACTCTTTTCCCCACTGATCTTTTTGTCTTTGTCGCTGAATAAAAAAACAAAAAAAAACAAACACTTTGCAAGTAACTGAGGCCCAAAGGATTGAATCAATAAACTACAGTGAAGTATTAACCTTCAGCTGATGTTCTTACGGGAGTACTTGTCACTGCATAGTTAGTTGCCAATTTCTTGTCTTCTAAAGAAAGAAAGTATTAGTCTGCTATGTAGTCCATTGAGCAGCTTCAAGGTAATTTTCCAAACAATATAAAACAATGATGGGAAAGATCTTTAGGTTTTGGATCACACATTGATTTGAAAAAATTTCATCAAAAACAATGACTCATAAAAAGAACAAAATAACGAGTTTTGTAACTAACAGAAATTTTCTCTATTTGCACCAGACAACATTAGAAAAAGCAAACATACCTGTATGAGTTTTGTCTTTAAATGTTTTTAAACTTTTATCAGTTTCTTCAATATGACCGTTATCTATAAACAATCAAGTTATAAACACTGAAAGACTTGCTAATCATGAAAAGTCATTCTACATTTTGCTCATCTGCAATCTTTTAATAATTTTTTAATGAAATCAAATTTGGAACACGTATTATTTCGATCATAATAATCGTGAAATAATATTAGCTGATTTGAACATTTGTTAAATACATTATAAGAAAAAATTAAACAAATAAATGAAATACAGTGGTTAAAACGACAAAAATTTATAAAAAAAGGTTTAATAAAACATAACCTGGCAAGTCTTCCATTATATCCTGGTTTCCTAAATCTCAATAAACAAGAAAAAAATTAAATTTACCACTCATGATCTATGATAAAGTTGTTACCTAGAATGCGTGCCACTTCCACAATTTTATTCCATACAGAAAGGCTCCTCCCTAACAAATAAATACATACCGCTTGCATGGAGATTTATTAATTGTTTTCCAATCTTTGTGACTCCCATTAAAGCTAATGGGGCTTGATAAATATCTTTATTCATGCTTTCAGAATGACCCATATGGGCGTAGAACAGTTGTCTTTCCTGTTGTGGCAGGTCCAACGCAGCATATAAAGTGCTGACGCGGTGTCTATTAGTGGTTGCATTTATAATTTCCACATTGGTAAGTTCTAGTTTCTTACAGACTTCTTTCAATGCATGCCAGCCAGACACATTTAAAGATGACAGCTGTGTGCTGGCAAACACAAAATCATTATTTTTATCGATACCAGCCTTGAATCTAAATTTTGGATCAACTAACCTTTTCATAGCAGAAGTAGTGTCGTTTGGAAATAAAACAGACACCAAATGATGATTTCCTTTACCCGTCATGTAGGTTATTTTTAGTGAACTCACTAATAGTTTGTCAGCTTCATTCAAACTCTGAAGACGTTGTTGATCAATCCAATTATCGCTTTCTGCTTCTAACCAATCTTTTACTAGGAGGCGACTTGTTTCCCCACCACGGCGCCCATTCAATAATGTTAGTCGTGTGAGTACTAAGTTCCTCAGTTCAACAAAAGAGTGAGCAGTCCATAACTCAAAAACACACAGTAGTTCACCCATTCTCTTGAGAATATGTTGATGTATTTTCTCAATGTCGCTTTCCAAAGGCAACTGACATGGTTTTCTTATTTTAACTAGCCTTTTTTTTTCAAGCTCGTATCGTGCAGAGGAAACCATGCAATCCTCGTTGGCTTTATAGCATACCATAAATTTTTCGATTTCACTGGCCTCCTCTTCGTTAGCTAACATATATTGATGAGCATACAATATTTTTACACTTTTGTTGATGATGTAAAAAACATTCTGGCGTAGTCCTGGCTTAAGACTACGATCAACATTCAAAGTAACAGCGTCAATGGCATCAGTAAAACACGTAAAATTCTTTCGCACAAACATATCTAACAAATTACCATGATCATGACAAACGCCATTCATCCTCTTAAAAGATTGGTACAGGCTACCTAACACTCGCATATGACCCCTAACAGATTTATTCACGGTGGCTGCTTTTTCTTTTTTGACTACAAGCTTTGCAAACAACTTCATTCCAATTCGTAATATCATTTCATCTTTGCGACATATATTTCCTATTATTAAACAAGGCAAATTAAATTTGCAAATATTCATTTTGTGTTTAAAGGTTTAGAAAATTGAAAAAAACATTATTTGCATCAATTTTAATGTACAGTGGAAGGTTGTACATTAAAATAGATGTTCTTAAACCTTTGGGGGCGTGAATACAAATTAAATAAACCTACATTTTTTTTCTGTCAAACATTTGTGAGTATTTATTTTAACGAAATAAACTTAAAACCTTTTGAAAACATAATTTTATGAATTAGGTCAATAATCTAAAAGATCAATTCATATATTTTTTTTAAATTAAACTACAACTTTAATTGAACACTTTTTTTACTATTTCGCTCATAAAAAACAAAAAAAAAATGTTACACTTGATCATATCCAGGATGTAACATGATTATGTTTATTAAATAATTATTTGAATGAATTAAGGATTTCTATGAAATACATAAGGACTTTTAATGAATAGTGCAAGTATTTTTTAACTCCTTAAATCCCAGAAGTTTCCTTTGCAATTTTTTATTATTTTTGATTACTGTAGTTATTCGTAATAATTTAATAAAGAACAATGAAAATTTCATGAATTGGTAACAAATGTAAAGAACAGGGATGTTATCACCATAAAGCTGTCCTACAAATCAATTGCTAAACTATGAACAAAGTATGAAAAAAAGCTCGTAACGTAAATATAAAAATGATAACTTACCTACGGGATCATCTCTAAGCTTGGCCAAAATGACTTCCTTGAATTGATCCGACATTTGGAGTGACATTGGAAGGAAGTCCAGTGACAATGGCAAGCCTGTTGGGACAGCATCTTGTCTTCTCATGCACGTTCTTTTGGGGCTGGCAAAGAAACGCTTAGAGATAAAAGCAGAGCATAAATTACAACGTTGCAATTCCAAGTATTTCTTTCTTTGACGTTCTCCTTGGAAAATAGGATTTTCTGTGGTAGCTTGCAACTTGTTGTACATTAAAATTCCTTCCCTTTTAATTTTTTTCCATTCCTCAATTTGCTTCACCTTAGTCATCTTTAGTGCATTTTTCACTCTTTCATTTTCCTTATGACATTTTTTAATGTGTCTGCTCAATTTTGAAGACATTATAGAACAATAAATGCACATTCTATACGGTTTTTTGTAAGGACTTTTTTTCTGAAATAAAAAGATAAGATGATTCTAGAATTGCTACATAACACAAAACATAAAGCCTTGCATCAATAATCCTAAATTTAAATAAAATAGCATTGGAAAGTATTAATCAGTCAGTAGTATATAAGTTTACACAATCTTAAAATGCATCGATAATAGTACCTGCAGTTTTTTAGACTCGGCTTCAATTGTTTCCTGTTCACTATCAGTATTCACAATGTCTAAATCCTCATCAATCTCCAAACCAGAATCATTTTTCACTGAAACCTGTTTGTGTTAAATAATACTATTGATAATTAAAAATAATAAATTAGGAAGCAACTTGTTGGTAGTTCAAAAGGGCTGAACAAATCATTGTAAATTAAATAAGCATCATCACAAAACTCACTTGTTCACAACAGCTGACTTCCCTAATGGTCTGCGTATGTTCAGCAACTTGACACACCTGCAAAATTTCCAGATATAAAAAAAGCTATGCAAGGATGTATGAAAAGTTATTACAAACATACAATACCTTTGTCGATGCTAGAGTTTCTATTTCTTCAAGATCAACTTTCATCTAACATTAATAAAGAGTAACTATTAGGTGTATTTAATTATTACTATTGACCGTAGGACCTAATGGAATTGATTTTGGACTTTGACCTTATAAATGCAGGAGATGAGAAAATTGGACTCCCAGAATTAACATTCTTCTTACTTTGGCATGAATGCTGGAACTACACTACATATTGCTTTAATTAAGTAATCATTTGGTGGTGCATGCTTTATTACCAAGTCATAACATCAGACAACTGATAAAACAAGTACTTTTAAAATAAATTTTTAAAAAAATAAAAACAAAAAAATTGAAATTACATGCCTTCAATGCACAAGGCAAATTAAGCAAGTTTGGGTCAAATCCGAGAAATTAAATTCTCACAAAATGTCAATATTTCATGATTTTCAACAAAAGTTCTACAAAAATAAGTTTTCAACCAATAAACCATTCAATTGTCGTTAAATGGAAAAGTTACTGAGCACAAAAAAAGATTTGGTTTTATAAAATCTAATCTTTTAAATTTAATGAAATTCTGAATAAATAAAGAATTTCCTATAATTTTCTCTAATTGTAACCAGTGCATCACAATGTAACCTTTGTAAACCAAAATTAACTGTCAGGTAATTTTACCATGAAGTTAATTTTTCATTTTTTCACTTCAACAATTCATAATTTTCAACATTTAGGTAAATCGATGACAGTTATTTTAGCAGCAAAAAAAACATGAAAATTTTATTAACCTGAACTAACATTTGCTGAAAATATACCGGCATTTGTATTAAATTTAAATTAGAAATGCTGCAATGTAAAAAATATATGAGTAATGATGGAATACATACGAACTTCTCCAATACTTTTGTCTAAAAATAAAATAGCATCAATTTATTACTATAATTATCATACCGTACAACTTTCTAGTGGACTTCAACTATACTGTATTCCAATAAAAAAAATGTGCAATGTCTTTATAGCATAATTATAACGGTAATAGTCTAGGCATTTCTTATATTAAATCAGGTGCTATCTATATCTCCTCCTCACAATTCAAAATCTTCAAAAACAAAAATGTACATAGGTGAATCTTTATTATATCGCAATAAAGATTCACCTATGTATATGCACCATCCAGATAAACTATCTAACATATTGCCGTAGTGTGGTGTAGTGCTTTTGTGTTTGGCTCCCAACTCTAGGGTCCGGAGTTCGAATCCCACTCGCTGCCTGGCAGTATGTTAGTGATGAACAAAATAGTTCTTCTTCATTATAACAAAAATGTATATGGGAGAATTCTAACATACCAGTGTTTCAGTTTTGTCATTTCTAAAAAATAAACATAGAAATATTACAACAAAATTATCTTTAAAGAACTAAATAAGTTACTTTAATTTCGATTAAAAAAGCATTGTTTACGTCGTTTACAGCAAATCTCATGTGAATGACACCATAAAAACACCAATTTTTCATAGTTTCGTTTGTAATATTTTATCACTTTTTGTAATATTTGAAAACAATAATTACCTAAAATTAATTTTTAATGGAAAAGTTGTTTCTTCATCACTACCATTCAAAATGGAACACTAAAAAATGAATAGTAAGTTTAAAATTTTTAAGTATTATTAGTGGAATTACTGGACCTTCAATACTTACTGTTTCACTGTCAGAACTGCTGAAATCAGGGACAATTTCAATTTCCTGAAACATAAATATTTATCATCAATACAATTAAAAATTATACTTTAAACGGAATCATGAATTGCATACATACCGGATAAGTAATTTTTACATCATCGTCACTACAATCCAGCTTGGCAAAATCTATGTCCTTGTAGTAGTCTGCAAATTTATCTCCACCAATGACATTCTTTTTATTTACACCACTGCCAATATTTTCCTGAATCTTTTTTTTTGATTGGTAAGTACTGTTCTTGTACGTATTTACACCTGATGCAACCACATCTGCACTCTTGTAATTTCGACCTTGGACACTGACAACATCTGCAATGATTTCAGCAACTTGTTCTTTATTTTCACAACCTATTTTCATATCCTGTATACCAGCAATATTCGTTTCCTTAACATTCTGTCCATGTAGAGGTTCATCAACACAATATCTGTCCCCTTCGTTTGATTCTACTTGTGTATAAACAGTAGGATTATCCACCTTATAACTCACACTACCAGCAACACGATTGACCAAAACTGCATCTTTGCCTTCACCTACACTTTGATTGTGTAAACTATCAGAATTATTGCCCTTGGGTTCACATACATCAACAAAATCAAGAACCTTGTCATTAGTGACACTTCTATCTATAACACTGACAATATCTGTAATGATTTCAGCAGCAACTTGTTCTTTATTTTCACCAACTATTTCCATATCCTGTATGATAGCTGTGTTTTCAACATTTTCTTTAAGTTGGAGTTTATGAACACAATATTTCTCCCCTCCCATGTTTTCTAATTGCATGTAAACAGTAGCACCATTTGTCTGATAACCACCATTAAAACCTTTGCATTTAATATTTTCCTCTACTTCCTCCTCTAATTTTTCACACAAATCAACATTCTGACCATTGATAGCAACTGAATCTTTTCCTTCGCCTACGTTTTTACTATATAAACGAACAGGATCGTTATTCTTGGGTTCATATACATCAACAACATCAATAAACTTTGCATTCACATCATCTTTATCTTTTACACAGGTGTCAGATTTTAGTTCAATACTTCCGTCTTTTTTCCGAACAACTACTTGATCACATTTTTCTTCGTCATTTTCCCCATTATCTAAAACAAATAGATCAGGTAAGGAGTATTCAAAAGTAAATAACATGTGTATAATACATATATATTGCAGTTCAGGGTGTATGCTACTCAAATTATTCAGAAACTTATATATTGTTCAGTTCATGTTTCTAAACTATTTTTAGACATTTTTACACATTTTTAGAGATAGCATGGGAAAGGGTGTTACGTAATTGAGAAATTTTCACACATTACAAACCTATCACTTCTGTTTGAAGAATGCAATCATGAATCCAATAAAAATAATTTAATATTTTTAAGATACATGTAACGTTAAAAACAACATAATTAAAGTATATATCTTACCTTGTCCAGACATTCCTTGACATCTTCCTCTGTTGTTGCACTACCAGAAATGAATTCATCATCCTAAGTGCAATATTAGCAAAAAATTACTGTACAGTAGAAATAATTTTGTTTTATTTATAGGAGTGATTCTCAAAAATTATCTTTGTGCATGTTTCGTCTATATGGAGGAGCAAAAGATTGCTTTATTAGCAACATATTTTTTGTTGTATGGTAAAAACAAAAATATTGTGCTACAGTTTAACTCTTGTTATTAAATACAAAAAAATTGAAATCGATAACATATTGGTTAAACAAATCATTTTCAAAAATTGGATAAAATTAAGTCATTTTGACACATATTAGAATTCCAATCTTAAAAACTACACAACATAAAATATTTAAATGAAAAAGAGAAAATGAAAATTGTGGATATATAACTGATTATAACTTAAAATTATTCCAAAATGACTTGTACAGTAATTAGAGCTAATATCGTGAAAGCTTTTCTTCAAAATTAACTTTTTAGTATGGCTAATAACAGGAACCAAAACGTGGACATCATGAAAGATTACAATATTGATACAAAAACATTTTGCCTTAAAAATGTAGATGGCTTACATGTTCAGAATAAATTTTCTTTTTTTGGTTATTCTAAAATCACAAAAAAGGTTTTATTATAAACACAAGAATTTTTTGAACAAAAAGTTCAAAATCTATGATTGGATACTCACAATTACATTC
The DNA here is from genome assembly GCF_029227915.1 of Hydractinia symbiolongicarpus. Lineage (NCBI taxonomy): Eukaryota > Metazoa > Cnidaria > Hydrozoa > Anthoathecata > Hydractiniidae > Hydractinia > Hydractinia symbiolongicarpus. Next base: position 23,760,561 of record NC_079878.1, on the reverse strand, counting down.
CCAGGATCGCATAAAACAAACTGAAAAGAAAGAAAAGAAAAATAGCAGTTACTCTAGTGAAGAAAAAGAAAAATGTATATATTACAAAAAAACTTACTCCCTGCTTGGTAACAACATCAATATTTGCAAAATATGGTGAAGCAGTCTCCTTGTTCTAAACATAATAGAAGTAACGGTTGAAGTTCTCAAAAAAATTTTTTTCGAATATTTTTCTGATATTTTTCAAAAAAGAATCAAAAATAATTATTGTTAAGGCGACTCCAATGTTCTACGGGAGAAATCGATAGTAACTTACGGTCGGTGGGCAAAATAAAAATAATTTTATTGAGAATGTATGGTTGGAACAACAACAAAAATAAAGAAATACACACTAACAACGGCGGTTAAAAAATAGAAAAATTCAAAAAAATCGTTTGTAACCGTTTCAACTCGCTTGGTTGATTTGAAATTCATTTCGTAATCATTTCCAAATCATTTTGTATTCATTTCCCATTAGTTTTTCACAAAAATAAGAATTAATTTGTTTCATCTACGTTAAATTCGTTTCGGTTCAAATTGTTTTAAAATCGCTTAAATTGTCACACATGTTTATAAGACATTGTCAATTTCTAAAGAAATTTAACTATCAAATTACGTAAATAACTGCATTCTTCTTGCAGAAATAATAAAATTCTTCGCTAAAAACGAATATGTAACAGATTTTCTGTTACAAAACGTTTTAGCCGATATTATTTTTTTGTTTTCGTGAAAATTAGTCTGTCGAGCCTGTAGAACAACTAATGAAGTTGAAGTCGCCTAAAAGTTACAAAATGAGAAAAAATCTGTGTGTGCTCAAAGTTAAAATTCCTCAAATATATTTAATCTGTATGATAATTAAGGAGTTTTAAAATTCCTCTAATAAATTTAACCTGTATGATAAGTAAGGGGTAACTAGGGTAATAACTAGGTTCTGCAAAAACACTTTACCTCTATGTTTAATAAAATATTCATGACTTATTAATAATTCACAAACATAACATTCTTTTAGCATGATTTTTGCAGTGCAAAATTTTTGAATTGCATTTTCTCGAAATAAAATTTTCCAACGTAACAGTACATAGTTTTGTTGAACACTCCCCTCCATTTTGTCGAAATTCTACGAAAATAAACAAAACAAAACGTGGTTTAAAAAATATAGCATATTTTGTTTTACAACAGCTGTTTTATGACTGATTTATCAATTTTTAAGTATATGATGGATCAATAGCTCGATATTTTCTCACTTTTGCGCTAAAAAAAGCAAAGTTATTTACAGCTGAATAAGATCTTTGCAACCATATGTTTTTCAAGAAACAAAAATTTTACTGAAGGGAGTGTTTGGTAAAATATTAGAAAGGTGAAATTTTGTAAATAATTTTTTTTCTCCTTCTTGGATTTTTTTATGGAAATATTTTATCATCATTCTAGAGATAATTTATTTGGCTTTCAGAATATATATATATATATATTTGTTACAGTTAATAAAGCAAGCAGAGAAGATATTTTAAATATACTGAGAATGTGTCTAAGGGGGTTACCGTATCCTTAATGGAAGTTGATGTCCTTTAGAAGGCATTCCAGGAATGCCTTTTTAGAGGACAATTGCATCGCGTAACTTGGTGAACTGGCGTATGTGATTGATCACATAAGCACCTATTTTTAAAATGAGAAGCCTGATTCATCACAACTATAAAATCTAACTAAAAAGAAATAACAAAAAAGTGACAAAGATACTCACTTTTCTCCAAAAAAGTTCTTTCATATCTCCATACGAATATCTCAACTCTTCTCCAATAGATATGACTTTGTCACACAAAACAAACAGGCAAAGATGCAAATGCCCATTATCATCATATATCGGTTTCATGCAACAGTTTTTGGCATTTTTGCTGTCATTAACGTATTTCCCAAACTGTGTGTTCTCAGTTGCATCAATGCTATTATAAATAATCTTAAAATTGCAGTATATTACCTAGAGTACTTTTCAAATTTCACAACTGACTTTTGTGACAATTTTCCTGAATATTTTATGAAAATCAAATTTTCCATTTTTCTCAAAAGAAAATATTTTTTGCCGGCATTTATTTGCAAAAATTATCCTGTGCTCTTTACAAAATTCGTAAATAAAGTTTCTTTCCAACAATCTTTACGCAAGTAACTGCTGTGGATATTAAAATAATCACAACATATATGTACAATTTGCTTACCAACTGTTATTATAAAAAAATAAAAAGGAACCAGCTTCATCAGGATATGTAGATTGCAATTTTTCACCCTCAACTTTGCTAATACAATTTCCAGCATACTCAAGAAGAAATTCACCATGTTGAAATGTTTTTGTAGCAAACACTCCAAAACCTTATAAAAAAAGTTGTATAATAATAATGTAAAACAGTTCACACCCTATTTGGAAGCATAATAGACGTATACCTATGTTGTCATTGATAAATAATTTCTGGAAACCACTTTGATCTGCTTTTTGTTTGCAATAATACTTTGCAATAGAACGTGGGTCTGTCTCACGCTTATTCTGTCGTCTCTAAAAATAAATACAAAAATGAACAAATAAAAATTGAAGTAAATGAAAAGTAGAATTTCACCCTTTGGCAGCCAGGTCACTTTTTTATTTTTTTCAAGAAACGTAGATGTACTCTAAAAAATCACAAAGAAAATTCCTTTCATATAGTAAAAAAATAATTTTACTAAATTAAATTTAAATTTTACAAAAATTTGAATAAATTTTATGTTACCTAAAATTATTTAAAGGTTACCTCCCGCAAAAAATAAAGGTAACTGCTTATACAAGTACTTGAAAGGCTGTCTAGGAATTTGAATATTTTTTTAAAAATTCTTGATTGGTTCTTTAGAATTTGGACTAAGAAGATTTACTAATTATGCATGATGACAAGCCATAGAGAGTTAAAAATGTTTCCTATCCATTCACTTTGACGCGTTTTGAACATTTTTACATAAATTTTAACATTTAGTTATCATAATTATGCTCAATTCATATTCATGGCATCATAATTTTGCATAATTAGCACAACTTTTAAGACAAATATCTCAGAAACGGATAAAGATTTTTCAAAAAAAATAAAAGGATTTCTAGAGAACTTTCAAAGATCTTTCATATGAGCTTAACTTAATTTTTTGCGGGAGGTAACCTTTGAGGTGGCAGTAACCCTTTTTTAGCTGTCCAAATAGCTGAATCATTTACTCAGTGTTTTATTTATACCATTTTATTTTACTATTTCCTAGAAATATAGGCCTTAATACATAAGAAAATGATTTTAACACTAAAATTGCTGAGTCAGCAGAAATTTCTTTTTAAAAATGTATCAAAAACAAGAAAAACTTTTTACAATCTCGTTATTTTTCATCAGCTTCTGTTTTTAAATGAACCTCGGGTTAACCCTGTTAAAACGGTGTGCGGATTTTTTTTGTTCATTCTTATTTTTTTAACAATAGCCTTTAATCTTTTTTCAAAAGATTTTTTGTTAGCATCCCCTGCTGCATCAAACGCTGTTAAAAGAAAAATATCCCGAATAAAAAGATTTCCGCACACCGTATCATGGCTGCATGATTCACCAAGCATGTCTGAAAATTTTAAAGTAAAACGAAAATGCTATTGAAAGTTACAGCTTGTGCAATGTAGCATAATGAAGATCGTCTTAAATTTCTTTATAATGCGCCATCTTTGTTGTTATTAACGTTTCTCTTTAATAATTACATCATTTCTTTCTGTACAATTTCACAACCACGTAGACTTAAACTATACTCGGCAAAACTAATTAATTATTCATGAATTTTATTTTAAAGAGGAATTTTTAAGGCTAAATATTTTTGGTGAAAGATAATAGTATTATAGCCATAAAATCGTGACAAGTGTGTTATAACAGAAAAAATTGGATATATATAGTCTGAAAATAACCTTACGTAACCAATTATGTAAAAAAAATCCGATTTTTAAAAGGATTACTGCCACCTTAAAATAATGTTTTATTATTGTAATAACATATACAGTACCGCTTAAATGTACACAAGTTTTAGGATCTCATGTCTCATTTCTACATAAATATCTTTTATTCATTACCTCCTTTGTAGACTGCGTAATTGAAGAATTAAAAACAGCGCTCCATTTTTTGCGTTTTTATTTCCATGTGATTTCTTTGAATAATATTACTCGCTACAGTTTTATTTAGGAGCTTGATTGTTCACGCACATAAGGAATGAGTTCGTATTTTAGGCGAGTTATTTTTCACTTGTCTAACACATTTTAGGACCGTGCCAAGGTGCATGCGCGCGATCGCGCACCTAATATGAGGCAGTCTGCAAAATCATTTCTATACATCTTAAATAACGAAACGTTGTGGTAAAAAAAAATAGTTAGGTGTGATTCACACTGGCTAATATTCACATTGCACTTGTAAATTTTGCTTACAAGTGCGATTTTTTGCACTCCATATAGCACTGGTAATTTTTTAGCGGATGCTTTTTCTGGCTCTGGCCTGACATATTAGAAAAGTTAAATCATTGTGGGTATTAAATGTGTGTTTTTGTAAAATAACCTTCACACAAAAAATCATTGCTACCTGTTTTGTTTTGTCTTAAAATGTTTGTATGTTTTTTTGTGTCATAAAACAAACGATACAAAGTACATTATATACTTCGTTATGCTAAACGAAAACAATATTAAGTGCTTTGTTTAAAGTAAAAAGTACAAACGAAGTCCATACAAACTTTTTTATAACATGATACAAAATGTTTTCTTGTCACTTAAAAAAGGAATATGGCCACGTTAAAGCTTTGTAGAGACATTTTCTCGTCATTTTAAAAAGAAATACAACTTTCAAGCTTCATAGAGACGTTTTCTCATCACTTTAAAAAGAAATATGGCCACGTTAAATATATAATATATATGTAAATATATGGTAGTATAAAGACAAAGTGATTTTATGCCAAATACAAGTCAAAATATAGTACGTTTATATTAAGCCTGTTAAGTATTACTTATAATTTATTAATTATAATCGAATAATTATTCTTTTGAATTCTTCACCACCATCATTTGCATGGTGAAATTTAGCCCATAGTAGGATTAAGTACTTTTTTCTACAAGAAAAAAAACTTACTTTTGACATTGATGCAAACTTTTATTTATTGTCAATTTACCTAGTAACAAAGATTTAAATATGCTAAACATGGACCATAATATATTGTTCTGTTTCACATGAAAACGTATTACCATAATTAACTTTTTTTAACATATACATAGATATTTCAGGGTGTTTGTAGTTGCGGCAATCATGTCTCAGCTGAATAGAACCAACCACAATAATTTACAAAATGATTAATTAAATGTGTGAGTGGGTCAGGAATACATAGCGGGGTGCAACTTGCCGAAAGAGATTCAGGAGAGTTTACTGTATTTAAAGAAACTCCTAATTTTGCAAGGAAAAGACTATACATTTGTTTAAAAAATTAAGCAAAACATATACTTTTTTATTGTAGTAAAACATCGTTACTATATCCGAGCATCCCACAAACTACCAAGTCAGAAAATCAAATAATTTATGACAACATTAATTTATCAATCAAAACAAGATTTGCTTAAATTTGACGGAAAACATAATTCAGATATACTGTGATAGTATTGTTCTGCCCAATCTTAGGAGACTGCCCAATATTTGGACATAAAAATGCCCAGTTCGTCAAAAGATTAGGCAGGAGACCATGGATGTGACACACAAGCTCTGTTGTTTGCAAGACCCTACAAACATTCTCAGGCACATTAAAAAATATATTTGGGGTATGTACATCAAAAACGAATTTGCCAGTACTGTTGAATTGACCAGGCCAGATTTGGCTAAGACGGGGGCCGTTTCAAGATTGGGCAGAACAGTATCATTGGGAAATTAGCAAGATAGTTTGATGATATTGTTTTCGAAAACGCTGTATTTGATCCAATTTGATCAATAGACATATAGTTAAAATTGTAATACTATTCTCACTTCAAGGGAAGGTTATATTTTTTATGGTGAGTCAATAAATGTAAGCTTGCTGTATCAAGCTGGTTTCTAATGTCTGACATCAAGCAATGACAGATGAGCATTAAGTGCACAAGAATATGTGCATGATTCTGTGCAAAAATGCAAATTTGGACCAGAAAACACACACACATTAAGATTCCACTATTTTGTGCAATTCAAACAACCATATTTCAACCATGACAATATACAGTAGTAAAAGCTGTTGATGTGTGCAAACTGAAATTGAAAGCTATGACCTTGACCAAGAGAATAATAAGGCGTCAAATAAAAAAAACTGTTTTTACACTCAGCTATGCTAGCTAGCTATCACAGTGAAGTTAGTTTTAGTCAAATTCACAAGAAAATAAAAGAAAACAAAGAAAGTAAGAAACAGAAAATAAAAACACAAGAAACTTTGGCAGCTCAAAGCGCGAAGAACTTTCCCGCGTCCAATATATGACGTAATGTTGGTCAATACTGCTACGCTATTGGTCAACAGTTTTTGGTTGCCTTCATATAAATGGCGAACATAGTTACGCTAAATTCAGCGGTGCCTGGAGAAATTATGAAAAGGTATATGGTTACAATAGATTACACTTTGTTTTGCCTTCGAAAGGAGATGGTCAGAGAATCTATATACTTTAAATTTTTAAGTTTTTATTTCCTAGTTACGCCTGTGTATGTTAAGGGGTTTAAAATCTTGGGTAATTAAATCATTTGAATTTGTTGTCTTACTTGTTCAGTTATTTTTGTTAATGTTTTTTAAATTTCTTATAGACTGAGCAAGTTGAATTTTGTAAACAAACTTTATGTAGACAGTTGTTTCATAAAAATGGCGTGTAAAGGTTTTAGCCATATAGCTGTTCTGCCTGGATAATGAACATTGGCCTGATTAAGTAGCTTGCCCTGGTTAAGAACAGGGCAGGAAATACATAATCAGGGCAACATAATCAGGACAGGCCGGCTTATTACTCAAAAAATATTATTTGGCACTTATAAAAGGAACATAATCAGGTCAGGCCAGATTGTGTACGACAGTCTAATATTATTTCTCACTTATTATAGAATGAACATAATCGGGGCAAAGGTGCCGATAAGCCGCAAACGCCCGCATATATAAGGGCGAGTTCAGGCGACTTTTCGAATTAAATTGACGGTTGTCCGCCGAAACCGCCTGCACTTTCCCGAACTCGCTCGAAACATTCCCGAAATGCAACACCTTGTAACATAAACATGGCGGACGACAATTGAAAGAACACACTTGAAGAGAAAGGAGGTAATAAAGTTTATATATAAGTTATTTATCAAGTAAATCTTATCAAAACCATAAAAACAGTTCTTTTAAGAACTTAGCTACCATATAGTTAGTTCATTCTAATTTTTATACTTTTTTAAATAATTCTTCGAGAGTCATTTATGGTAAATCTTTTTTTTCGGGCATTGTTCAGGACTATGCGGGTTTTTTTCGGCCAAATACTGAATTTTCTTTAAAACGCCGAACTCGCCCGAAAACACCCACACTTTTTACGGCGTATGCGGCTTATCGGCACCCTCGTGGGCAGGCCGACTTATGTATGACAGGCAAATATTATTCTTTATTGAATTTCCGCGCCCGCAGGCTTAGGAAATTCTTTAAAACCGTCGTTTTTTTCTTTCGGAGCATTTTTTGAGAAAAAATCGACCCTGGGATTTCACATTCCTCCGTCACAGATTCAAACTTCTGACCCAAGCTCCCTAACTACTGGGAAGTCATCTAAATGACGTTTCAGGCCAAAATTGGTATTTGTTTTCGACAAAATTTGGCACAGTTAACAAAAAAAGTGTGCTAAACATAATGGTGACATAATAATTTTGATTTTTGTCACCTAAATGTCATTTTAGGCCAAATTTGGTCCAAAAATTATAACTACTTTATTATAAACAAAATTTGGCACAGAAAAAAAGTATGCTGAAAATGATGGTCACATCAAAATTTTGATTTTTTGTCAACTAAATGCTGTTTAAGACCATAAACGTTTCAAGCGCAAGACTTTTAACTATGAATGATAGGCTGTAATTTTGTTAGCAATTTCTTTTAAAATGTGAGTTTATTATGACACGTTACGTTTTGTTTGCGTTTGTTTAAGATATAATGTCACATGTGTGCTTTATCTTCAGAGCTTAATGCACCAAACCTCTTCGAATGTCTGGCACGATAACACAACGAATTAGCAGGTTGTCATCAAATATTTTGGTAGCGAGCGGAAATTCTTAGAGCCCCCAGGGCTTCTTGTATTATGCTTCAGAACAAGTCCATTGACGTCTTTGAAGGAATTCATATGATTGATGCCTTAAAAAGTGCTGCCATACCCGAAATCGGATGATGCTTACCATGACATTTGGTGTGAGAAAGCTATATTTTTAGCTCAAAAAGTGTGTTACTCCTGCAGAATCTGGGACTTTTGGCCGTCAAAGAAAGAGGTCCAACATTCCTGCTGATAACATTTCAGAATATTTCAAACGGACAACAACTATTCCAATGTTGGTGCTGGAGTTTATTTTTAAGTAAGATGCGCTCTCTCATCAAAATTTAAGTGAATTAATTCAATAGTAAGGTTATAATAAAATATTGGTAATAAATAGTAAAAAGTAATAGTGGTAGTGTCGTAAATAATTATATAATAAGAAATACTCCCCCCTTTTTTTTGGTGATAACAAACCTGCTTGATTTCAAAATGTTCCCTGGGCTCAGTAACTTCGCTGACAGTACCTGGGTCAAGGAGCAACTAAGTTTTTTTCTTTTCTCCATTGATGATTGCGATTGTGATTGCTATAATGACATGATTAATCCATACCTTCCTTTTGTTAAATTTTTCACACATTAGTTATATACAAATTGTAACAAAACAGGTAGCTGTAATGATAATATTTTTGCAAGGATTTTTTGTAAAACACTGACCATACACTGTTGTATGGTAGTAACAAAACAGGTAGCTGTAATGATAATAATATTTTTTAAGGATAAATACACTTATTCTTAGCGTTTAAGTCTTATCATTGAATTCCTGTGCGTGCAGATGACAGAGCCCCTCTCTTTGCTTCTCTATGTTTCTTTTCTTGCCTACCGGGCTCGGCATGACTCCAGCCGACAGTACCTGGTTTCTGGAGCGGCAGTATGACTGTCCATGCTGGACTTAACAAGCTATATTTTCAATATGTTTTTCGTTTGTCCTACAGGCATGCTGACGAGTCCTGACATTGGGGAAACAGTCTTATTTATTGCGGTGCAGAAGCGATTGCGAAAATATTCCTATTCTGTAATACCTGAGGCCTTACAAATTAAAACACTTATATACGCATTGGTTGCGTAAAACACGCAAAGACCCGAAGCAGTGTTTTTTTTGTTTTTTTTTACGCTTTGACATAGTAAAAAAATTGCCTACATCCGTGCCTGGCGAGGTAGTACGACCTTTAAAAATGTAGGTTGTATAATTATAAATGAGACTGCATCAAATTTCTATTTTGCAGAAATAGGGCACACAATTTATTTGTAGTGTTGAAACGTTCCAGATTAATTTCAATGTGCAATTGGATTTAGAATAAGTATATATACACCATTTTTCTACTTTGTAGAAACAGGGCACGCAATTTATTTTTTGACTTGAAACATTACAGGTTATTTTGATTTGTGCAACTGTGGGCTGTTATATTGATTTTTCTATTTTTGCAGAAATGGGGCACACATATTTTTTGACTTAAGGCCAAGATTCACACACGGAAAACGTTCCGCGGACCGGACCGGATCAAACAAAAACAAAGCTTTGCCCATGCACATTGTTAGCTCATTACGCAATCGAAACGGAAAATTGTGCAGTCCGAGAAGCTAGAAGACAGTTGAAATGTTTTTAACTTTTTTTCTGGTCCGCGAAGCGACTAGCATTTTTGACCAATACCAAGCTACAAAATATAGCCAAGTGACATCAAGAAACGACCGGCAGCAGCAAGCACATGTTTTTTATCCATATTATGTTGTTATTATTGTCGTAGCAACGTAGAAATTAATATTCGGTCTTTAACGTACTGGAACAGAACGGAACGAAACAGAACAGATTTTTATCGTTATCCGGTTCGGTCCGTGGAACGTTTTGCGTGTGTGGATACTGGACTTTTAACGTTACTGGTTATTTTGACTTTTGCAGATGCATTATAAATAAAGCCGTATCAATTTTTCTATTTTGCATTACTGAAGCATACGTATTCTATTTTTTGACTTAAAATGCTAGAGGTTGTTTTGATTTGATTAACTGTGTTACAAATCATATTGCATCGATGTTTCTATTTTGCAGAAATGGAGCACACATTGTATTTTTTAACTTAAACGTTACAGGTTATTTTTATTTGAACAACGGTGTTATTAATAAGGCTGTATCGATTTTCCTATTTTGTAGAAATGGACCACACAATTTATTTTTTGACTTAAAACATTACAGCTTGTTTTGATTTGTGCAACTGCAGCATAAATAAGAATATATTGTTTTTTTTTTCTATTTTTGTAGAAACGGGGCACACAACATATTTTTTGACTTGTAACATTACAGGTTATTTTGATTTGTGCAAATGTGTTATAAATAGGCAGTATCAATTTTTCTGTTTTTACAGAAATGGGGCACACATTCTATTTTTTGTGTTGAATCGTTATAGATTAATTTCAATGTGCAACTGGATGAAGAATAAGAATACAACATTTTTCTATTTTGTAGAAATGGGGCACACAACATATTTTTTGACTTAAACGTTACAGGTTATTTTGAGTTGTTCAACTGCGTTATGAAAGGCAGTATCAATTTTTCTGTTTTTACAGAAATGGGGCACACATTATATTTTTTTTTTACTTAAACGTTGCAGATTATTTTGACTTGTGTAGCTGCGTTATGAATAAAGGCTGTATCAATATTTCTATTTTTTCAGAAATTGGGCACACATTCTTTTTTGTGTGAAAACATACATCTTAATTTCAATGCGCACCTGGGTTTACAATAAGAATTATACGAGTATAGAACCAACATTGAGCAATTTAATTTTGTATTGACAATATATTTCGATCTTCTAAAATCATCTTCAGGTTTAAAATATATAAAAACAAGATTAAAATCCGTTATATAAAAAAATGTAAATTGCGTATCACTCCTTTCTACAGTAAAAAAAAATTATCAACAACCGAGTAAAAATTCAAATGTACAAGAGAAAAGAAAATTAAACAATTGACAAGTCTCCCATGAGACACTATCCGTATAAATCAAAATAATTAAAATTTTATTACTAAAGTATGGCTTTTGTATTCATTAGTGTTTAACTTAGGACGTATATCGTTAATAATCAAAGCTTCAAGAGTCTCTAGATGATGCATTGACTTCGTTGATGATGCTAAAATATCTAAAATTATATAAATAGAATGAAATAAAAAATATAAAAATAAAAGTATAAAAATAGAATAAGTAATAACTAAGTAAGTAAGATAAGTAAATATTATATAAATAGGATAAAAATGCACCATTTTTCTATTTTGCATAAATGGAGCATACATTCTATTTTTTGACTTAAAACATCAGGTTATCTTGATTTGTTCCACTGCGTTAAATAAGACTGCATTGATTTTTCTATTTTTACAGAAATGTGTCACACAGTTTATATTTTGACCTAAAACATTGCAGGCTATTTTGATTTCTGCAGCTGCGCTATAAATAAGGTTGATTCAATTTTTCTATTTTGCAGAAATAGGGCACACAACTTATTTTTTGACTTGAAACGTTCCAGGGTATTTTGATTTGTGCAACCCTGTTGTGAATAAGCCTGCATCTATTTTTATATTTTGCACAAATGGTGCACACAATTTATTTTTTGACTTATAAAAACGTTGCTGGTTATTATTTCTGTGCAACTCTGTTATGAATAGTGCTGCACCTTTTTTTTTTTTATTTAACAGAAATGGGGCACACAATTTATTTTTTGACCTTTATAACGTTGCTGGTTAATATCTCTGTGCAACTCTGTTGTTATGAATAGGGCTGCATCTTTTTTTTCTATTTAACAGAAATGGGGCACACAATTTATTTTTTGACTTATAAAACGTTACTGGTTATTATTTCTGTGCAACTCTGTTATGAATAGGGCTGCATCTTTTTTTCCTATTTAACAGAAATGGGGCACACAATTTATTTTTTGACTTATAAAACGTTGCTGGTTATTATCTCTGCGCAACTCTGTTATGAATAGGGCTGCATCTTTCTTTTCTATTTAACAGAAATGGGGCACACAATTTATTTTTTGACTTATAAAACGTTGCTGGTTATTATCTCTGCGCAACTCTGTTATTGATAGGGCTGCATCTTTTTTTCCTATTTAACAGAAATGGGGCACACAATTTATTTTTTGACTTATAAAACGTTGCTGGTTATTATCTCTGCGCAACTCTGTTATGAATAGGGCTGCATCTTTTTTTCCTATTTAACAGAAATAGGGCACACAATTTATTTTTTGAATTATAAAACGTTATTGGTTAATATCTCTGTGCAACTCTGTTATGAATAGGGCTGCATCTTTCTTTTCTATTTAACAGAAATGGGGCACACAATTGATTTTTTGACTTATAAAACGTTGCTGGTTATTATCTCTGTGCAACTCTGTGAATAGGGCTGCATCTTTTTTTCCTATTTAACAGAAATGGGGCACACAATTTATTCTTTGACTTATAAAACGTTGCTGTTTATTATTTCTGTGCAACTCTGTTATGAATAGGGCTGCACCTTTTTTTTCCTATTTAACAGAAATGGGGCACACAATTTATTTTTTGACTTATAAAACGTTGCTGGTTATTATCTCTGTGCAACTCTGTTATGAATAGGGCTGCATCTTTTTTTTATTTAACAGAAATGGGGCACACAATTTATTCTTTGACTTATAAAACGTTGCTTGTTATTATCTCTGTGCAACTCTGTTATGAATAGGGCTGCATCTTTTTTTCCTATTTAACAGAAATGGGGCACAAAATTTATTTTTTGACTTATAAAACGTTGCTGGTTAATATCTCTGTGCAACTCTGTTATGAATAAGGCTGCATCTTTCTTTTCTATTTAACACAAATGGGGCACACAATTGATTTTTTGACTTATAAAACGTTGTTGGTTATTATCTCTGTGCAACTCTGTTTGTGAATAGGGCTGCATCTTTTTTTCCTATTTAACAGAAATGGGGCACACAATTTATTCTTTGACTTATAAAACGTTGCTGGTTATTATCTCTGCGCAACTCTGTTATGAATAGGGCTGCGTCTTTTTTTTCTATTTAACAGAAATGGGGCACACAATTTTCTTTTTGACTTATAAAGCGTTACTGGTTATTATTTCTGTGCAACTCTGCTATGAATAGGGCTGCATCTTTTTTTCCTATTTAACAGAAATGGGGCACACAATTTATTTTTTGACTTATAAAACGTTACTGGTTATTATTTCTGTGCAACTCTGTTATGAATAGGGCTGCATCTTTTTTTCCTATTTAACAGAAATGGGGCACACAATTTATTTTTTGACTTATAAAACGTTGCTGGTTATTATCTCTGCGCAACTCTGTTATGAATAGGGCTGCATCTTTTTTTTCTATTTAACAGAAATGGGGCACACAATTTATTTTTTGACTTATAAAACGTTACTGGTTATTATTTCTGTGCAACTCTGTTATGAATAGGGCTGCATCTTTTTTTCCTATTTAACAGAAATGGGGCACACAATTTATTTTTTGACTTATAAAACGTTGCTGGTTATTATCTCTGCGCAACTCTGTTATGAATAGGGCTGCATCTTTCTTTTCTATTTAACAGAAATGGGGCACACAATTTATTCTTTGACTTATAAAACGTTGCTGGTTATTATTTCTGTGCAACTCTGTTATGAATAGGGCTGCACCTTTTTTTTTCTATTTAACAGAAATGGGGCACACAATTTATTTTTTGAATTATAAAACGTTGCTGGTTAATATCTCTGTGCAACTCTGTTATGAATAGGGCTGCATCTTTCTTTTCTATTTAACAGAAATGGGGCACACAATTGATTTTTTGACTTATAAAACGTTGCTGGTTATTATCTCTGTGCAACTCTGTGAATAGGGCTGCATCTTTTTTTCCTATTTAACAGAAATGGGGCACATAATTTATTCTTTGACTTATAAAACGTTGCTGGTTATTATTTCTGTGCAACTCTGCTATGAATAGGGATGCACCTTTTTTTTTCTATTTAACAGAAATGGGGCACACAATTTATTTTTTGACTTATAAAACGTTGCTGGTTATTATCTCTGCGCAACTCTGTTATGAATAGGGCTGCATCTTTTTTTCCTATTTAACAGAAATGGGGCACACAATTGATTTTTTGACTTATAAAACGTTGCTGGTTATTATCTCTGCGCAACTGTTTGAGAATAGGGCTGCATCTTTTTTTCCTATTTAACAGAAATGTGGCACACAATTTATTTTTTGACTTATAAAACGTTGCTGGTTATTATCTCTGCGCAACTCTGTTATGAATAGGGCTGCATCTTTTTTTCCTATTTAACAGAAATGGGGCACACAATTTATTTTTTGAATTATAAAACGTTGCTGGTTAATATCTCTGTGCAACTCTGTTATGAATAGGGCTGCATCTTTCTTTTCTATTTAACAGAAATGGGGCACACAATTGATTTTTTGACTTATAAAACGTTGCTGGTTATTATTTCTGTGCAACTCTGTTATGAATAGGGCTGCACCTTTTTTTTTCTATTTAACAGAAATGGGGCACACAATTTATTTTTGACTTATAAAACGTTGCTGGTTAATATCTCTGTGCAACTCTGTTTGTGAAAAGGGCTGCATCTTTTTTTCCTATTTAAAAGAAATGGGGCACACAATTTATTTTTTGACTTATATAACGTTGCTGGTTAATATCTCTGTGCAACTCTGTTGTTATGAATAGGGCTGCATCTTTTTTTTCTATTTAACAGAAATGGGGCACACAATTTATTTTTTGACTTATAAAACGTTACTGGTTATTATTTCTGTGCAACTCTGTTATGAATAGGGCTGCATCTTTTTTTCCTATTTAACAGAAATGGGGCACACAATTTATTTTTTCACTTATAAAACGTTGCCGGTTATTATCACTGTGCAACTCTTTGTGGCGCCGTAGATTAGTGGTTATAGCTCTCGTACTCTGTGCGGGAGACCGGGGTTCGATTCCTCTTGACAGCGATTCAACATGGGCGAGTGAATGTTACCATAGCCCCGGGTTAACCCAAGCCATGTGATGGAAATTGGGAAGATGGCACACTGTGTGGGCCGTTGGATGTTGCCGAGAGTTGTCTAGTAGAGCGCGGGCTCTAATTGGGTCTGCTTAGCTCAAAATGAGCATTAAATACTCTAGGACTCTCCATCTACGCCATGGCCCCTCCTGGAAATAATAGACAGGGTATATCCCTCGATATTTGTGAGGCTAGCATGTAAAATATGCACATCTATCTATCTATCTATCTGTTATGAATAGGGCTGACCTTTTTTTTTCTATTTAACAGAAATGGGGCACACAATTTGTTTTTTGACTTATAAAACGTTGCTGGTTATTATCTCTGCGCAACTCTGTTATGAATAGGGCTGCATCTTTTTTTCCTATTTAACAGAAATGGGACACACAATTGATTTTTTGACTTATAAAACGTTGCTGGTTATTATCTCTGCGCAACTCTGTTTGTGAATAGGGCTGCATCTTTTTTTCCTATTTAACAGAAATGAGGCACACAATTTATTCTTTGACTTATAAAACGTTGCTGGTTATTATTTCTGTGCAACTCTGTTATGAATAGGGCTGCACCTTTTTTTTTCTATTTAACAGAAATGGGGCACACAATTTATTTTTGACTTATTTCTATTTTGCAGAATTAGTGCACACATTTTATTTTCAACGTTACAAGTTATTTTTATTATAAAATTCTGTTATAAGTATATGATATAAATGATAAAGCTTGCGCTATATCATTTATGCAATATCTTTTACATTTGTTTAGCAATAAAGGATGTTACCATTTTAAATAAGCACCAAGCTCGGGTTTTTTTATTTTTCTATCCCATGCCTATTAAAAATAATTTTGCTTTAAGCTATCCTTACTGGTTTAAGTTCTATAAAAATGAAGCTTGTGGGTTTAAAACCAATACCATAGGAATCAACCGTGACTAAATTAACAAACAACTGTGCTTGTTTTGATCTCTGATTTTACACCTCTATTAACAAAATTCTGCAACATTTGCAGTATATATTCAAGAAGGATTTTTATACTTTTTAGCTCCATTACAACGAAAAAAATTTGGATTTTAATATCTTCTAAAGACTACACTGAAGAAACTCCGCCGATCAAAGTACTGGAGAAAGATTTTTTTACGATAAAGATAAAACGTAAATTGAATTATGATGTGATATATTTCCTGTCACTAGTTATATTCACGTGTTTTTAAGAAACTATCCCTAAAAACCTCAAAATCTTTATAAAATTTTGAGAAAACCGCCTGCCTCAGCGTTTTAAACTGCAATTTACAGTCATCATAATTGTAAAAAACAAAACAGAATCAAGTTTCTTTTTATCAGTAAATAAATACACATATACTAAACAAAGTTTTATCTTAAAAATAACAAAATAAGTCGTTTTTGTTCTGCTAATAATGAAAGTCTCAACAAAAAGTAAATAGAGTGATAAAATTTAAGAAATGATTAAGAAAAATTCAGCCTATATTCAGGCATTTTGCTAAGAAAATTGAGACTCAGGTCAAAAACAAATACAAAATGGAAACGTGTACTGTCCGTAAAAAAATAAATACCAAATGTTGAGAAAAAAACAAATTTTATTGCTAAATTTTTGGTGGTGCTTCCATGTACCAACTTAGTAGATTAGATATGACTTAATTTTAAGCTGTTTTGAGCATTTAAGGGGGATCGCGATCCAGCAGGACGTTTTACAGAGTTTACGACGACCCTGCTGAACACAGAATTTCTGTTATCGCTTGTACAGGTGAAAAAACCTTTTCTAATGTTTTTTTTATATCAATATGAGTATTTGAAGTTTGTTATATCCAGTTATGGTCGAGCGGCTATATGTTGCTAGATATTTAAAGAATTAAAAGACACAGATAACAACAAGTATCAACTAGCTAAATGTGCCTCTTCATAAGACGAAGTCTCTTTATATAATGGGGTGTTTATGTACACTAAGGTCCGTGGTTATGTTAGTAGCTGACTATATACTATTGTGTAAATAGTGAGCGACCCATAACAACGTTGACAAATGACAGGTGGTTTCAGTAAAAACAGTCATTTTTGTTCGCACTTTGAAATCAACATCGCTAGCTACAAACACCATGCGCAATCCCGTGCAATAATCTGCATATTCTTTATGTTTAGAGTTGCTAAAACATCTATTTAAAAAAAAATATATGCGGCTAGTGTAAAGAAAACTATTTAAATTTTGTTTCACATGCGCCGACATTTACCAGAAATCCCAACCTCGAATGTGACTGCACATAGTCACGACGCATTTTTCTCTTTGCGACCTGTGTCCTTTATGGCTTCACGAATGTGTTTTTAACGTCAGGATTTGACGCTAAGTCCTTACCAACATCTTTTTCCAGTATTTGAAATCTATGAATATGAGAAATTTACGCTAAGTCGTTACCAACATCTTTTACCAGTATTTGAAATCTATGAATAGGAGAATTTCACGTAACTAGTTAACTACCTGCAATCTTCGTCTAAAGTTTTTAAGACACCTACATTATGACCATACATCCAGTTGTTGTTTTCAGCATTATTGTCATAGTTGTTCACTGATTCATATATGGCGCAATTCTTGGTCCGTTGACTGGCTTAATTACATATAAGCACATTTGATTTGATGTTTACCATGTGTAGCTGCGTTTATAACACTTCTGTAGGGCTCTTTTGTATGTGTGAAGTTATTTTTTACCTTAATGGCACTATAAATAATCAATTTTCTGGCATTTCAATTTATGGATATATTTGCGTTTTATGAATGCTTTTCACAATTAAGGGACACGATTGATATGTAAGATATGCATAAAAAGGGGACAAAAATTTTAAAAAATGATCTCAATGTCAGATCCTGTTTTTATTATTTATAACGATATATTATAACGATATATCGGTAAATGACATAGTCCAAGTCAAATAATGAAGGAATTCTAGCTTTATCACCTTGAAAATTAATATATAAAATGTAAATTGATTTAAATGAATACCAAGTTAAAGCAGGTATATCGATGTCACATCAAACACTGAACTTACATGAGGGCTTCATAGAATATATAAGACATTTTCAAAATTCATTGAAATTTTCTATTTATTTAAAAAAATCAAATGTCACCTTAAACTTCATTTACCACGCTCAACAATTATATACTCCAAATTTTTGAAGGTCAATGATTCCGTTAGAAAAAAATATATCAATAAACTAACTGCAGGACTCTAAAGCATGCTAGATGGAGAATATTTTAGTCATATATAAACAGTTCAAAATAGTCCTTACTTTGTTCAAAATATGCCCGAAAATCAAAGGGGACACGAATATGTCCCCTTTAATTTCACGTCCCCCTAATGTGCGTGTTTAAGGTAAAGCATGTCACCCTAACCTACTTATAGACATATATATATATATATATATATATATATATATATATATATATATATATATATATATATATATATATATATATATATATATATATATATATATATATATATATATATATATATATATATATATCAAATGTATGGGTATATGTAGCTTGCTACAGCTAGCTAGCTAAAACCAACGTCAACAATGTCTTCTCTTGTCTCTCTTTAAAAGTCAGTAATTTAAGTTTTGTTCGATTCCCACATCTTACTCATTTCAATATATAGTAAAGAGGGCTAGCAACACCATTTAGGCGTGTTATTAAAAGGTGAAACGTCAGTTAAAGTAAAACAATAGTTGAGGAAACATCAGGCAGGATTTTGCATTTCTGCCTCTTTTCGCAGCACTAACAAGAATAGTTGTGAAAAACTGACCATGAAAATTATTTGGCCCGAAAGTTTGTCCCTACAAAGCGCTAGTACCCAGACCTGCGCGGTATGAAACTCCGTAATAAAAAATAATCTTTTGCCATTACGATGGCAGAAAGATTTATAAACAATCCAATTAACATGGTCAAAATTCCTGACTACATTATTTTATTATTTTTGGGACTCTTTACCTGAGCCCTCCCTTCTTTATTCTCCTGAACAATTCAAATTTGTTGTTTGTGCGGCCTTCGTGGTTTTTTTAAAAAAAGATTTTCGCGCCTACGTAAAATCAGAGTTGGTGATAATTCTGGAAATTAAAACATGTTATTTATTTAAAAGTGATAAATGCGATAAATGCGATAAATAAATTGCGTTAATTGAAAAAAATTTTTTAAAATAGTTAACGAACCTACTTTTAAGCAAAGTTTTCTTTTTTGCTTTTTAAATGTTTACTATCAAGATAACTTATTTTGCCTATAACAGTAATTACGTGGAAATTTAAATGAGAAAATATTAGATACACGCTTATTGGCTTAACACGGGTTGTAAAAACAACCAAGATTTTCTTGTCAGCCCTCTTCCAATCTAACGATTCACTTATTCAAAACCATCTACTAGATCTATTTTTTTATAAAAAGTGTTTTATAATAATTTTCCCTTACTCAATTTTAGAGAATTTATAGTGTCGCAGAGTCTCGTGGTTTGTGTACTTTGATTGACGATATCAATCCTATTGTTGTATTAAAAACTAAGCAGAAAACACATATTCAAAGTTTATAGTCTCTGGTAAAACTCTGTGGGGGATAAAACCCAAGAGCATCCACACCGGAAGCTCGTGCAATCATGATTTAATGACTTACCGCAGATTCTGATTGTAATAATATGGCATTTTAAAATAACGGGTTGTGATTTCGCTGATTGGATGTATATTGGTACTCCAATTCTACCATCTGGTAACTGGATTTCATTTGATACTATCGGCGGAGCAGGCATTGCAGGATTTTTATTGCTTTTTTTAAAAAATGATCTGATTTACTACTTGTAACTGATATATTGATTCCAATAATCCTAAAAGAATTTCTAAGAAGTTATTATTCATGTCTCATAAAGAATACAGACGCTCTAGCGCCTATTAAATCGTTAAACTTTGAGGCAAGAGGCGTATTTAAATGGCGGAGGTCAAACATGTTGCTTATTAGAAACCTACTCATGCGGCTTTTTTACTGCAAAAGGAGATTTTCACCAAAACACGAAGAAATTGTTCCTTTTTAGTTCTAATCAGAAACAAAGGCGCAACAGTAGGAAACTTTTTGCTACAAAAGGTTACTTAGACATAATAATCTGCAACATCTATGTTATGATGCATTTAACTCAAGATAAATTTCTTTAATATTAAACATTTGAATTGCATGAAACACTCCTTCAACTTGCTACAAATAATCTATCTAAATAACTAAACTTAAATTGCAAGCGGTGGAGAACATGGCCTTGGTGACTTTTGAATAACTTTATAAGAAGAAAAGAATATTTGAACCGACAACAATGTTAGATTCATAAAAATAATTATAATTATTTGAGAGGATAATTATAGATTTACCGAAAGATCCTCGTCCAATGAAAAAACAATAATTTTCCTCGACGAAGTAGTAACAATTCAACAACAAAAATAGAAAACGTTTTGCACTCTAATATAACCAATCAGATTTTATATTTTTTATTGGTTAAGCGTTCAACAAGCTTATATTTTTTTATCTCGGCAAAATTATTTCTTTTGCTTCCATAAAGTCATTCAAAAATCACCAAGCCCATACTCTCCACCGCTGAAAATTTAAGTTCAATTATTTTATTTTATTTTATTTTTATTTTATTTTTTTGCAGTAAGGTAAAAATTATATACTTTTCTTAAATTCTTTTGTCGAATTGTGCTGAAAATACGTACACCCTTTTTCATATGTAAGTAACACAAAGTTTTTACTAATGCTCAATGTTTCCGTATTCTTGCAGTCGCAATGTTCTTCGTCCTGCTCTCCTTTGGTGTACAAAAGCATATATTCACGGTCAAACCTTTACATTAGAAATCCTAATTAAACAAAACACAATCAAAATTGCAGTAAAATGTAACTAAATAAAGAAGATTGACCAGTGTCTAAAACATATTAAACATTTAACGATAAGAAAAAGAATTCCTTGAAAAATCCAGTCTTGTATTTATGAAAGAGACCACAAAAACATCATGATTATGACATGTTTACACCATTTCATAATGGCTTCTTAATTTATATACTGACTTGTGATTGGTTTAACCAGTATTATGATGCGAACCCGTCTGCGACAATTGCAGTTACATATAAATTGATTCATGTTGCTTAAAGCAGAAAAGTCGCTTTATCCATAGATGATTGTAACTGTTAATGTGAAAAGAATATTTCGTATCTGTTGCTTTTATTTCTGGAAGTAAAATAATTTCGGCTCGTATTAACTAACAAATTCTTCTTTCTTCGTAATATCCAGAAAACTTTTTGTCAAAATTCAGTTATCCTAGCTATCTTAGCGACTGCTTATGTGTCTCAATTTGATATCTGTAGCAAATGAATGTGGCTTGTTTAAAAAAACTATGTTAATCACGGAACGAAGTTCTATTAATAGAAAGTCGTACGATGACGTAATAACATTTATAATCATAATTAATTGGTTTCCAATTATCTTACAAATCTTTTTGTTTTATACTATCGTATCTGTTTATATAAAAAAGGAAAAGTTCACGCCAACTAAATAAAATAATTTTAAAAAGTTATAAAAATTTCTGTCTTTTTTTGAATGGCTTGAAAGTTTGGATACGAGGATTTATAATTGACAATAAAAACCTTTTAAAATCTAATAAAGGCTTTGACATTTTGAGTATAAAACTTCTAAAACATAGAATAAAAGTTTGAAAACAAATAAATAAAAACTTGACCCTTTCATACCATCGTAATATTGATTCATTAAGGTTCGTTTCCATTTGACTTCACTGTCCCTTATAGGGTAAAAAGCTTAAGAGGTTTTTTGTTAGTGCGCGACTTTGTAAAAAAAGAAGTCAGTCCTTATGTGTCAAGAATAAAAGGATACTTATTAAGTTTATCCAGCAAATTTTTAAAAACCTTTTAGAAGAGGCGAACAAACAATTTTTTTGTGGTTGCCAGAGATAACTACTATAAAAACAAACAAATAACTGTATTTTAAAACTAAATATCTATATTTCTTCCTAGCAACATATTTACAGGATTTTTATGGCTGTATGGGGTCATAGAGATATAAGTAGGTTTTGGATGTACTTACCAGTAAACACCAAAAATAAGATCTTTGACTCGAGATAACCAAGTAGCTAACAGCATTTTATAACGTTCGTTTAAACCTTTTGGAACTTGTGGCGGCGATTATAATATTTTCGCTGCTTTTCTTGTACTTATGTTATCACTAACTTGTTGTGTTACTTTTCTTAAGGATAATGTCGTGGAGATAATGGCATTGAATGTTTCCGTGTTAAAAGGATTTTCCTTCACATCAGCATCATAAGCAGAACTTAAACTGTACTTAAGATCAGTAGGAAGGGTAGGTTTTCGATTGGTGACTGGTGAATACTTTGTTGAGGAATGTATACTCACGTAATGAGCAAACAAAACATTTTCGACAACTGCTTCAGCTGACTTATCTTTGAAGAAAAAGAGAAAGAAAAAAATTGCAAATTCATCATAAAAGTAATTACTTTTATTCATAAACAGGTTGTCTAGACGTCTATGTGGTTCGAAAGTGTGTATAATTTTTTGCACCTTGACCATTTAAGGGGTCCGTTTATTACACGCCATTCTTCGGAATATGCAGGAATTGAGCTTGAATCGTTTTGTAGCCCCTTTAGGAACATTTGAAGATAGGAACAGAAGGAAAATTTGCGTATTGACGTGCTTCAAGAGAGTACAAATGAGCCTTGGAAGAACGTGGAAAAAGTGCAAACTCTTTTCTGTCACAAAAGGGATGAACAAGGGGTACAGATGGAAAGAGCACATAGAACTATTATCTGGTAGAACCTCCTTAATGTTGTGGTTGTGTGGCCGTGAAATGAGGAATTACATAATACTTGGAAACTAGTTCAATGGCCTGTGGAAAAATCCACTTAATTCTAGGAAGCATGCATTTAAGGACATAAAATTTTGATGACGTCAGCTATGACCTGTCCTTACCTATTTTCCAACAAAGAAAAAAGATTGAATAACCGTTATGTATTTATTTTTTATGCCTATGTGACAAGGTACCTCACCCTAAAAATTGTATTATGACTAAATTATTTGTTTGAATCTCATAAATTAGAGAATAAGTAGCATGCATATCGATTTTACACATATTTTTTATTTCGTTAGCAGCAAATCCATTATTAATTCTTATTGTCACACCTCTCAAATTGATCTACAGCTTCTCACAAGCGATTCGTTATTTGAACATGACGAACATAAATATTTGGCCTATTTTCTTGGTTGCGATTAGCATGGCAAATTGGTGTAAATGTACACATTACGTAAAGACACTCAAAAATACAAAATATCAAATAATAACCGAGATTTTCTCTTGTGGTTCTCTGTTAACATGCGTCCAAAAATGCAGTTTTAGAAAGTTAGATGCTGTTTATGAGGATGGAAAATGTTACTGTGTTGTTACTACTGGAAACAAGGATGGCGACGAAAGCGAGAATAAAAAAGAAGCGACAGAAGTTTATTTGGCATTGAAAGATGTAAGTAGCAACATAATATTCCCCCCTTAAACTAGCGGCGTCAGTCTTGACTCAATATTTAAATATTTAATCAAGACTTTCGTGCTGATCCTTGTTTTTATCTCTTGTTATGTTATGTTAGAATATTTCACATGCTTACTATTCAACTTTTACTGGATTTGACTTTACACCTTCCCACAGTCACATTGCAGAACAATGGACATTGCTATTTTTTACTTCAAAATATCCATTAAAATTCTTATCATTTGTGAATTTATATATCTTCTGATTGGTTAGAGGGAAATTATAATGGTATATGTTCTTCTCTTCTGTTCCGGTGCTTCTTGTTCACCTTGGTCTAAATCTCGCAATTTCTTCGTATGTAATGTATTTTTTTTATCGACCTTGGTCAAACAGTGGCAGATATGGCAAAAAATTAAAAAAATCGCTATTTTTTGCTCAAAACACGTGATAGATGTGTTCAACAAAATATTATATTTTCGGTGTCTTTTTAATTTCGAGTACGCTTTTTATTTTATATTTCTACCAAACTTAGAGGTAAATATTTTCTCAAATTCCTATAATCGTCCTTCATTTTTTCCATCACCAACTTTTATTAACTTGTAATTTGACTTTATTAACTTGTAATTTGACATCAAAGCAAAAAAACAATTGCTAAACTGCTGGTTATAGTCTTATAGTCCATTTACAAAATCTTGACTAACTTCATTTACGTCATAATGTGTATCAAATATACACTCTGTTTCCATCATTTTACTTCAACCTGAAATAGAAGTTTAAAATTGTTGTTCAGAACGGGGTAGGTAAAGAAGAGATGCTTGCACCCTATAATGGTTAACCCGGAAACTTTTCATAGCTGATTTTTATCATTTTGGGATGGAAATCCAAAAACATTTTTGGAGAAACTTCACGCCCGTTTTTACAATCCCTATCTCATTTTTTGAATTTCTTGATATAATCTTCTACATTAAATTTCTATATTTGAGGTTCGTATATTACAAATACTTCAAACAAATTACGCCCCTTGCCCCAAACACCAATTTACGCCCCAGAATGTTAATGTTTTCATCTTGCATCTATTTTATAGCTTACAATTTTTTAGAATGGTTTTTAGTTCTTTGAGACTTTTGGGCACCCTGTGAAATTATTTTTTTGATCCGAAACAGTAAAAACGTTTTTCTAACTAAAAATGCACGGACCTTTTTTACGGACTTTGTGTCTAACTGGCGCCTCAATTTGTCATTCGGACTTTTTCTCTAGTTGGTGCCTTATCTAGCTGTGTATTCTGAGTATATAGTTAACATAATACTTAACTTAAATGTTTTCAAGCAAGTATCACTACAAATACCAAGGAATAGATTTTCAAAAACTGGAATTTTATTAATAAATGCTGAGGACAGCCAAGTTATGGCTAACAGTCAATGATCTATTAAGGCCTGATTTTTAATTAGCATGTGAGAGAAATCATTTGTATTGAATTGTATACCGTACAACCCACCAAAAGAGAAGTTATGGGACGGGATATTTTTGTTTCCCACCTCAACTCCGGTGGCATCCTCGTTCCCTATATAAGGGTTATTGTTACTGAATTATTTTAAAAAGTGGTGGAGGTAATTTTTTGATGCTTTCGAGAGGTAATTTAGAATTTAAGTAACCAATCTTTTTAAAACAATGCTCCTTGTCCTCTATTTTCTTTTTATTTTATCGATTTTTTTAGCCTTTGAATTATTCCGACAACGAACATGAACCAGGTAGATCATTTTTTCTGTACTTGCTAATGTGCAATTTTTACAATTTCTTATTTTAAAATTATGTAGGTCAATACTTGACACTTTTATTCACATTCTTAAATAATCAAGAACAAATATTCAAAATTTGTATGTTTAGCCTCAATTAACCTGTCGCGTGGAAAACCAGCAAGACAATCAAGCGTACACCGTGGCAGTTTCAGTCCAGATGCATCACTTGGAGTGGATGGAAATACTAATGGTATATACGAAACCGGATCGTGTTTTCACACAGCGGGTAATGAATCAAACGCTTGGTGGGAAGTCGAACTTCTTCAGAATGCTGTAATAACGAATGTTGTTCTATATCCTCGCACTCATGACTGTTGTCATTTCAGAGCAAATAATTTGAAATTGCTGGTGAGGTCTGCTAACCAGGATTCCTGGAATTTGTGTGCGTTTATCGAACAACTGGGTGCGACACCATTTGATCAAAAATGCGGTCAACCTGTGGTTGGTAGTATTTTTCGAATTGTACAACAAAATACAGAACCTCTTCATTTGTGTGAAGTTGAGGTATTTGGGTACTTTTTATAAGTACAAACTGCACGAAATTCAATTTCACTCAGCTCTGTTAGAAAGTGAATAATTTTTCTTTTATTGTTTATTATTAAATGATTAGAAAGTGTTAATTACCTTAATGAGCAATTTTTTGCAATTGAACCATTAAAATTACAAAAACAAGTTATAGTAATAATTAAAACAAAAAATTTCACAGCTGTCGACAAAGAGCGACGTATTTTTGAGAGCAATAAGTCGTATCAAGAGAACTCTAATAAACATTGAAGTACACTGTTCGTAATGATTTTTAAACAGTCTCTAACGCTTTCTCATGTTTTTCATCGTCGTTGTTATCATCGTCATGAACATGTTGTTGACACGTGTCTGGTGAAGCAACTTTATATTATTCGCTGTTGAAGATATTAATTCTTTGCGTGATGAATAATATTCATATTGCATTGCAATCCCCAACTATTTCTTTTCTTTTTGATTTCTTACTATAACTGCTTTTACCTGATGGTAAGGTAATTAGAGTTTTGCATTTTTGAGGAAGTCCGTAGAGGGCACAGGCGCAAGGTAGCTGTTAAAATGCTATCTATAACCTTATAATCAATCGGGGGAAGTGCATACCGACCCTGTTATTTTTTGTTTTATTTTGAATAACTTTCCACATCATTGAAAGGGACTTTATTTTTTGTGACCTTTTCTAAAATTTTATGACGTATAGCACGGTTAAAATTTCTTAGTTTTTTTGGGGTGGCTACCTCGTTCAGAGCGGGTGTAACCAGAAAACTTCCAATAAAATTTTGAACTAAAATCTTCACTTTCTACGCTTTATTTGTTGTAATTATTATTTATTTATTATTTAGAGTTACTCTTAACACATCTATTTTGCAGACCTGAATATGTGTAACTTACAGACCAGATTGTTTATATTATATAAATACTGATCACTATTAAATTCTCCTGACATAGATATTTTTATATTATCTTTTTCACAAGTTTTTGAAAAAGGCATGGTCATTTGCAATAGAATCTGACAGATTTATCTCATTCGACACAATCTGATAATATAAACAAAAAAATGGAAGCTTTTTTGTCGCACATTTATCGCCAGGTACAATCTGAAAAGTTAAGAAATTTCACCTTTTTAGATTTTGTTCGAGGAGAATAAACCAATGAAGTTTGTTTTATAAAATATTAATGATTTGAAAACTCGTATGATTTCGAAAGCACAAGACGGAAGAAACATCTTTGAAGAAATCAAAATGTCAAAAACAGGAACTTTTATTCAATTTTTTATAGAGAGAGAGGCTCTATGGAATGTAAAAAGTACTCTGTACAAAGACAAGGTTGAGAAAGCAAAGGCATCCGCATCTGCGACACACTGTATTCAAAACCTTTTCTTTAATTTTTTGTTGCTTTTTCATTGATCGCAGCAGTAGCAGCACGCCTTCTTGTGTAAGAACCATGTTAAAAATAAACAAAAATCGAAATCTGATGTAAATGTAAACGCAAGAATCTGATATGAAAAATTAATGAGACAACTCTTCCGACAAAATCTGATAATGTAAACGCTGCTTTAGGATAATATTTTCAATATATTAGTTAAGTGTCTATATCAATTAAAATTTGCCGATTATTTTCCCACATTTTTAATGATGAAAACCCATTTTCTTCCAGCCATTAAATCTAAAAATGTGTATAATTTTGATATGGCACCAGAAAATGATACATCCATTCTAATAAAAAAACGTCATAGATCGTGACCAAAATATTTTTATTCTACTAAATTCAATGTGGCAACTATTTACGAAACCTGAAATATTTTTGGGTCCTCAAAATAGCCTATAGAATCGCGTTCCAAATGAAATTTAGACATCATAAAGTATTGGGAAAATCATCAACAAAGTATAGAGCTTTTTTGAACAACTAATGCTATGGTACCATTACTTCATAGTTTTTGAAACACTTGAAGTGATGCGACGTGATTCATTGATTTCAGAAAACAAAAGAGTCATAATAATATTACTCAAAAATGGCTCATTCGTTCTGTCGATGGTCCTCCAAGGTGATACTTGAAGTTGCTCATAGCTTCAAAAGAATTGAGTAAAATTATGATTTTTTTCCTTTCACTTAAAAAAGCGTTTCATTGGAAAGGTCGGTAGATATGCTAGATATTTAGTTGAAAAGTGTTAAGCGCTCCAATCGCCTTAAGTAGTGATTTCGCAGGGATGCACCTGTTTTTCCCCAAAGGTTCAGATTTCATACTAGCTGAGGTACCAAAATCGTGTGATTTAGGCGAAATAATACTTTTATTTGCAAATAGATTGCTTCTAAATCAAGATACTAAGAGCAGTACCAGAAGACCTAGTTACAGTTATATTCGAGATATATAAGAATACCTAAACACGCACTATTTATTTCTTTCGATGGCGGAACCGAGCTGAGAGACATCGACAAGGTAGCGCCTAAATCTATTTATAATCGTTTTTATAATAGTTGCTATGAAAATGTAATGACAATCTAAAACTATCATTTGAATGACAAAAAGAGTAGTAAACACGCAGTTAATATGGTGAGTAAATTAGTTTTGGCTGATGATATTGCCTTGCTTTTAAACGGACACGCATAAAGCTGCAAAAGGTGTTGAAGATGCTGCTACATTGGTAGGCCTGGCAATAAATCCAAGTATCACCGCCTTTGTGACTTTTAATTAAGACCGACCTGTGAGCCTGCTCCACAGAAATCTCCAACAGGTAAAAAACGTCGATGGTTTTAAATATCAAGGGTTAGTAGTTTTGAATATGATATTGATATCAGGACGGCGCAAGCGTAGGCAGCACAGGTCACAAGCTTAAGAAAATCTAGATCTCTAACAAGAGGAATGTGTTACGATAAATTAATGGGGGTTAAACGAGAATGTCGCGCATGGTGCATAAGTTTTCAAGGAGGCACCACATCATACACCAAGTACTATACTGTGGGCTACCAACAATATCCTTAAGAATTAGAAAAAGACGACTACTTCTAGCTGGACATTTTGTCCGTCACAATAAAGAAACGCTTCTTTACTTGTTATTTAAAAACCCAACATATCCCAAATCACATGTTTATAAGTAACAAATGCACACAATTAATGGCATTTAAATGTCATTCATCAATTAATGGCATTCAAATGGCATTTAGGTATTACAGTAAAACCTTCTTAAAGCGGACATCTTTAATAGCGGAAACCCCTCTACAACAGACACATTTCTTGGGAACGGATGAAACGATGGTCAAACTCTCATAACAAAACCTCCATGTAGCAGACACTTTCTAGCGGACACCTCTATATAACGGACATCATTTCAAGGTCCCATTGACATTACTCCCTGAAACTGACTTCTCTACAGCGGACAGGATTAAGAATGGGTCATACAAAACAAATTTTTGTAAAGAATTTGTTTATATTTACTTAACACAATATTTTACATTATTATTTAATAATTCTTCAATCTTTTGTATGTTATCTTTCAGCCATTTTATGGCTTTTTCAGGGCCATAAAACGAAAATTTGCAGGGATTTCCAAATAAATACTGACTCGATAGACTGGCGACAACAAGCTCAAGAGGAAGCTATTCAACAAGTTTTACCCAGATCCATCTGACAGCAGTAATACTGAAAAAGTTGCTTCAGAAGACGACGAGAAAGAAGACATTTCTCAGCAACTTTCGCCATCAAAGGCGTTGCAACATTAAAACAAATTGCTAAATTATTCAATGAATCAAAACGATGAAACTCTAACTGGCCTAATTTCAGAAGTTATTGACAAAGTGGAAGGTATTAAATTGTCTTCGCAAGGAAAAAGCAATATCTCAATGTTTTTTGTCAAGTCTTGAGCTTGTTTTAGTTTTGAAAGAAAGGTAGCATAACTTCAATATATTGTCTTCACTGTCCTTCTTCTCCCAACACTAGTCTCTTGATACACCTTACGGTCGATTTCAATACGCCCTAATAGCCCCGGGATGGTTTTTGAAGAAATTTTAGCTAATTTTAGGAAGAACCTCTATGTAGCGGACACCTTGTTATAGCGGACACTCTTTTGAGGTCCCGATGGTGTCCGCTATAGAGAAGTTTCACTGTATCCCTTCTTCTAAAGCAACTTAAAAACTGACAATTGCAACGGAACAGATATAATTGGCTAATGAAAAAATCGATTTTCCGATACAAAAAAGGTATACCATGTCCTTTAAACGTTACGTAAAGAAAAGAAAAATTTATGGTAGTTGGTACTCAAGCGAAATATTTGCCCAAGTATACAAGTTAGTTTAACTTCGTTGCTGTAAACTAAACGCATTTTTATAAGAATATGGATAATAGGTATATTGTCAGAAATTTGACATTCTTAACTAAAAAGCATGTATGCTTTTTTTAAACGCAATTCAGAAACCGCGAGTTTGATTTGAAAAACAAAATTTAAAAATTTTATAGAAGCAAAAAGTTTCTGGGGAGTTGAGCTATGTATTCTCAAAACTTAAATGCTCCATATTTCTTTTTTCTCTTCGCACAAAAGTGCACATAAGAAGTCTCTATAATAATAGCCGTATTTTGTGTGTTCCAAAGGGTTACCGATATTCCTTTGATCTTTCCGCGACTTTTTAGAAACCAGGGGGTTGTTTAATTGGAAATCTTATGATTTATCAAAATAAATTACAGAAATTAATTTATTTCCTTACATAATTTAATTAATTTTATTAATAAACCTCTAACTTAAAAAACAAATTAAGTGATTAAAATGAATTCATTATTGAAATGCGCCATTTTTAATAATAATTTACCCCTGTGACCTTAATCGCCGATTCCGCTCAGGAGCCACAGAAAACACAGTTTAACTGACTTTGTTATAACCGCTCGCACGTGTATACTAATCAAAACGCCTGATTCTTTGAAAAACCAATCAAGACTTTCCCGGCTTAGACATGCCAACGAAGAAACATGATGGCCATTTTAGTTTTTAAAAAGTAATGGTGGTCAGTGTTGTTTCTAAGTCTGTTTCATCTTTTTGTTTTTTTTATGTTCTAAAATGTGAAGATAAATATATTGTCACGTGTTTTAGCTGGAGGGCTAACGACAGGTTGTTTCCTGTGTTGTCATTTTAACCGAAGTTGATAAAATTTTTTTGGAGAAGGGTACTGTTTACATTTGTTTAACTGTACTAAGCGGTTAGGTCACTGTTAACAATAGCCTGTTTTTTGGAAAAGGCTGTTACGCCTATGCGGGTCAGCCCATTGTGACAATTAATTTTTAAACTTTCTTGGGAATCATGCCTGCACGAATGTCCAACAATGTTTACCTGGACTAACCGCTTAGCCCTGTCTGCAAGAAAGTTTTTTTTCAAAAGGGTCCCTATACACCTGTGTAACACCGCTTAACTGTACTAAGCGCTCAGTCTGGTGTCCCAAATAATTTTTTAACTTTTACAAAAGCTTTTTCTGCAAAATAAAATAATATTGACCGATTGTGTTTGCTATGACAGAGTCACAACGATTGTAAACTGTGTTTTTATTTCAGCCTTTGTTGCGGGAAAGTTATTTTTTGAAAAATATGTTACAGTCGCAAAACTACAATGGTGTATGCGCTTCACTTGATTTACGAAAAACTGTATACCTGTACTAAAGCGCTCCACCTGACTGTGTCGCACAGTTTGCAGTTCTTTTTAAGCGCCCCTTAGGGCGTTCAACAACAGTTACTTGTGGCTCATCCCGGCGATTCGACGCCGGGTTTCCCAGCTTTTCTTTAATAATAGCCGTATTCCGTCTGTCTGTGTCTGCGCGGACCCCCCGCTGAATTAGAAAATCGTGCTACGGAAACACGAATATCAAATGCTACATATTTTTATCAACTTTGTTGCGACGGGTAAATTTAAGGGACGGGCGAATCCGTGGATTTTTCCACGGGCTAACGACTAGTCTCCATAATAATAGCCGTATTCCGTCTGTCTGTTCGTGCGTCAAAAGCGACTTGTGTTAACGACGCACAAAATACACAATACGCAGGGGCAAGAAACCCGTCGGGCCTCCGCTGGCACAGCGACGATTCCCGCTAAAATAAAGGTCCAATCAGGAGCGGAGTTTTGTATAATTGACCAATCAGAAACTAAAGCTCTTTATGTTCCTTAACAACAATTTTTACGTTACCCTAACGTCAGTCCGAAATTTGGCAAGCAGATCTGACCAACTCAGCGCTGGAGAATGGAAAGTTTTTGAACTGTTTGCTTTATTATTTGCTATATGATACTTCTATTTGTATTTTAACAAGATTGCTGTTTCTTTTTAAACTACTTTTCGGGTATTTTTTTTTTTGTTTGTTTACATTTTTATTCACCTTATGTTATAATTAGTTAGCTAGCCTAGCCACCTGAAACCTGAAGCTTTGTATTAGTTCTATTTGTCTCTAACAGGCAATTAATTCTGATATATATCACAACCAAATCTCGGTATAGGTTACGGGAAATAGCAAAGCATGGTTTTTCCTTTGTTACGTGGTGTCATTCGTAAAGAGTGAGCCCATGACATAAGTTTTTACGATTTACGTACAGGGGTTTGGTTACACTCATAAGCGCAAGAAGTACACACATAAAATTTGGTACTTATTACAAAAACACCACTGGTTTTGTTTAGAAAAAAGAACAGCCCCGATGTTGTTACAGGTTAGCTACCCTATAGTTAGATTTAGGATTAAACTAGCATTTATTACTTAATACTCAGTAAAATAGGTCAAGTTTAAATATTAAACTATTTCGCTATAACTTCATAATGGCTTCTTAATTTGAATACTGACTTGTGATTGGTTTAACCAGTATTATGATGCGAACACGTCTGCAAGAATTGCAGTTACATATAAATTGATTCATGTTGCTTAAAGCAGAAAAGTCGCTTTATCCATAGATGATTGTAACTGATGCTTAGTTATGAAACGTCATTTTAAAACTAAAATTAGCTGACATTAATTAAAAGTGACGTATGAAGAAAAAAAGTTGGCGTTCAGGATGAAGATTTTCCCTGTCTTTCAGACCCACAGTCGCTTCCTTTCTTCGAAGTATTAATAATAATATGACATTTTTGATCCTTCTTTTTCGCATTGGATACGGCTACAAATAAGCTAACGATGCACGCATCGTGAACGTGAAACGAATACATTAGGTACCCGCAGCTTAAAAAATTAAAATCGGCTTACACATCGTGCGCCCTATATTAGCTCATCGTTAGCTCATAGTGAGAACCAAGCTTAATCGGAGACATAAATTGTGAACAACATTCGTAAAATTCTCCTACTCTCCGATAATTCAAAGCATCCGGCAAATGCAAATTCAGGTTATCCACAAAAAAATGTTGGAAGGGTTTTTTTAAAAAACATTCTTGTAAAAGTGTGTTAATGTCCACGAAGGTGGATTTTTCTTTCTAAAATTAAAGTGGATTTACTTCGAGGGGAAGTTTTTCTAAAGCCACCCCAAACAAAGACGCGCGGGACAATGCAGCGGAAATACACGACTGTGTAGAATATGAAGCGTTAATTTCGTTAGGAGACTTGAAGAAGTAACATAATAATTATAATTTCTGAACAAAAACGCCTACACTTTATAGTACTAGTATAAGAACAAAAAAAAAACAAAGTTGTGCCTTCCATCAATATATATATTTTTGATTTTTACAGCGTTAGTACCTCTAACACAAATGTATTATTTAGGATTTAATTATCACAAATATACATTACTTTTTTATTTTACAAGCAGCAACATTCATCTTTGGAGCATTTTGACCTTGTAAATCGCCAACTTCGTTCGATCTCCCACCTTTGCTTCCAAATGGCCTGCCTAAAACATGTCGCCTAACAAGGGCATCTTTTAGGCATGTTGAAAGTGTAAACTTGTCGCACAATGATTTTGTTTCTTGTTCCCAGCAAATTTCTTCATATATAGCAGAAAGCTCCTCATTTGGCTTGCGTCTTTGCGAGCATTTCCAAAGAACACGGTTAATGAACTTTCCAATCTCGATTTTATATTCACCTTCAAAGAACTTTATGAAGTCCTTTTCTAAACATGACATTAACTGATCTTGAAAAATGATTTCATTTGAAAATTGAAAAGCAGCAATATTATTCTCAAACAGCGTTTGAAGCATATTGTAGTAGTTCCGGACTCCCAATGTCGACCGGATTGGGTAATCTCTGTCCTGTATTGACCCAAACATTTTATGACTTGCCTCTGTCCATCCAACATAAATTTTCCTGTTTGCTACTTCTTTTGAAAAATCTGCGATTTGTTCAGTGCAACTTCTGTGGGTCACATTTACACATGGGGACAGATGAGTATACCAGAAGATTTCGTTTTCTAAGGTTTTTTGCTTCATCATTTCTAGGAGCTTGACCTCAGCATGTCTCGTGTATTTTTTTTTTATAGGGGTAGAAACATACCAATGAGTTCCGTTTTCCGACCGAGTAAGCTCGTTAGGGAGCGTTTTTACTGATTTCATCCAATGCTGCAAGTCTTTTATCTTTTGATCCAGGGGCGTCGAAAACAACGGCAAATTGAGCCTGTGCCTTGAAGTTTGATTTTTTCACACGAGGTCCGAATACATCTCTCATCTTTTTTAAAATAACTTCGGCATCTTGTAGAGTGGTAGGAACACAAGCAAGTTGACTCACTTGAAAAATCAGCACAAAAATAGCAGGAGTGTACATCATTTCTCCACTCAAATCTATAAATGACAATAACAAACCAGATAAAATAGACAATCAGTAAATTGGCTTTGAAATAAACTTGAATTTTTTTTTCTGTCCCTTTGGAATACGCCATTTCGGAATTAGCGCAGCCATATTTAATTTTCCCGCAAGAGGAGCAAGTTACACTTTGACCTTCCGTTCTCAGCAGCTAAGCGTGCAGACAATGCTAAAATGGAGAGGCTCATTTGAGAGATTTACAGTTTACCTTGAGATGGTTTTCCTTATTTTTTATGTATTAGCATTGTATTTTAGGCCTCTTAAACCTTGTTTTGTAGCAAAATTGTACAATGTTCCAAAACATTCCAAATCCAAAGTGTACTTAAAATTCGCGAATTACAACACGACACGAGGTCAGGGTTTTAGGATTTAATACTGGTCTCAAATGTAAACAATGACCTGCCAAGAAAAGCGATAAATCTCTCAAAAAAAGTCCAACTTGCGCCATTTGTGGGAAAATTAAATATGGCTGCGCTAACTCCGAAAAGGCGTATGAGTGAGTGCAGTAGATATACGGTTAAAATTAGTCCTTAAGACGTTTATGTCGCCATTTCAACTTCCTTCAATACCAAAGTGACATTCCTAGGCACGAGTTAAAAGTTAAAAATCGTAAATCTTACCTTTTACGACCACTTCAGAATATGTTTGCTATATCCTTTTTATATATTGCATCTGCTTTTGAAATCAACCTTTAATTTCTAGTCTTATAGCAAAAACGGTTACAGTTCATGGGCTAATGACCTGATTAAAGACTCATTTTGCTTCCGCTAGTATTTAATGAACATTCATTGGGGCGTGGCAAGGTTGCCCTTTGTGCATAAAGGGTATATAGCTAAGCAACCTGACATCGATATCAGGACGATGCGCCGTTTTATCAATTTTTTTATCATTGATATTTTACTCAAAAGCAAACCCGGTGTGATCTTAGGCAAAAATTTCGATTCGCCTAAAACGTCAGCGGATTTTAAAGTTCCGAATGAATGAAATTCACAGATGTAAGAAAAAACGCCTAAAACGTCCGCGGGTTTTCAAGTTTCAATGAATGAAATTTTGATATGGGAAGAAAAAAACGCCTAAAACGCCCGTAGGTTTTTAAGTTAAGCGCCTAAAACGACCACGGGTATGGTTAGTGGACGACAAGGGGGTGCTTCTTTTTCAACATGGTTTAACTGGGTCAGGTTTAATACACCTTTTGGCTCTCCATCGTTTTACAACAACTGAAAAAAGGAGGTAAAAATTGTATTTTTATGAGAGTTTGTTAGAGACGAAAGCGTGTTTTCTGCAGTTTTTTTAACTTCGTCGTATCAATTTTTTTCAAATTTTCAGGAAACGTTAATAAAATAAGATACAACTTACGTGTACTTTTTATTAAAAACAAAATGCGGCAAGAAAAGTTATCACGAAAAAGCGTGTTTTCTCCTTAATAAAGCTAAAAAATGACTGGCAATTTCAAGTTGCGGAAAGGTTTTCATGAGAGTGATAAAACCTAATATAAGAATTTCGTTGTAACCAAACTATGTTTGGCTACTTTCACCTTATTTCTAAAGGCAGCTAAAGACAGCTAGGTACACGCATGCCGTCAATCAAATAATGAAATTCAAATGCCATCCACCAATTAATAGCATTCAAACAGCATTTAGGTATTATCCCCTTTTTAAAAAACTTAAAATCTAATGATTGCAATGGAACAGATATAATTGGCTATTGAAAAAAATCGATTTTCCGATCAAAAAAAGGTATACCATGTCCTTTAACTGTTACATAAAGACTCAAGCAAAGTATTTGTCCAAATATACCAGTTAGTGTAACTTTATTGTTGTAAATTAAACGCTTTTTATAAGAATATGGTTTAAAAGATTATGACCAGGTTAAAAACATTGGGTATATTTTTGGAATAATAAAGCACTAAGAATGAGGACCAGCTTCTCTTTGACATTTGAACTTTGACATTCCTAAAGAAAAGCATTTATTGATTTATTTTAAACGCACTTTGGTTATATGAGATGGGTTGGTTCGGTGTTTGCTTACCACATGCTCAGCACGATAAAATTAAACAGCTCAGCATAATGGAGGAGTTGGGTTGACTTGATTCATACAATATGACTTTGTGGAACCAGGCGCTAGATTGACAAAAAGAGCATACGCATTGCGATCCAAAACAGAAAAATAATAATGGCGGGCGAAGCAGCAGACTTGAAGTTGAATTGGATTATTGATAATTTTGATTTAATTTCGCTTGTTTGTTTTATCCAGCATTCGCCATTTTCGAAGAATTGCGGGCATTTTTTTAACCAGGCAGCAATGTAGCTCTTATCTCGCGCTGACTTTTCCCATATAATATGAAATTTTTAAACGGATTGACTCGCCAACGGGCCAACACCGAGCAAATTCGCCCCATATAATCAGGCCGTCTTTGATTTGAACAAGAGATATTCAAAAATTTGTAAAAAGGAAAAGCTTCTGGAAGTTGAGCTATGTATTCTCAAAACTTAAATGCTCCATATGTCTTTCTTTTTCTTCGCACAAAAGTGCAAATAAGAATTATTAATTTAAAATAAATACTCCCATATTTATATTCCCATATTAATTTTGAAGGTTCAAGAAAAAATTTTTACTTTATTATTTTGGTAAACTGATGTTTTAATAAATAAATGCATTGATGGTAAAATGCGCGGAAAAGTTTCAAGCGGAAAATTGTTTTACAGAAATCAACTTCCTTGTTAACTAGGTACGCATGCGTTAAGTATGTTAGTAAGCATGACCAGCGATAGGCGCATTATGATACGGTTGGCTGCGCACATTATACAGTTTGCACTTCGACAGCAGCAAAGCATCGGTTGAAAAAGCATGGGTTCAGTAAACAGAGAGCTTATGTCAATCTTTTAACAATGATAGCTATCATGGTTAGTAAGCATGACAAGTGATATGCAGATGCGCATTACGATACTCTTGGCTACACACGTTATAGGGTTTGTAATTTGACAACAACAAAGCATCGGTTGAAAAAGCATGGGTTGCGTAAACAGAGAGCTTATGTCAATTCTTTTAACAATAATAGCTATCATGCTGAAGTTAGTACACGTTTTCATAACAATCTAGTTATAAGAATATCAAGGGTAATGTTTCACAAGAATACCATACAGTAGTTTTGAATTAATCTCGTGCCACTTGAATTTATGTGTCTCTCAATCCAATATTTTCTATTTGTCTTGTCTTGAACTCTCGTTATTTCGATTTTGGTCCGTGGTCACTTTTTCACTTCTTTTAGCGTTCTTCTACGCTACAAAATAGAATATAAAGCATTTGATTCAAATTTTTTTTGAGGATGAAAGCAACCTGTGCGGTGATAAAGAAAAGAAAATGCAAAGTTTCTTCTTCAAATTCAAAGAAATGTATGAAACCATGAATATATTTCTACCTCAATGGCGATACAGAACGTTAAAATTCACCCAAAAGAAGGTATATTTTGTTACTTTGAGAAACATCGCCTATGAACAATGAACAGACAAAAAGAAATAATACATTTAGCACATAATAACACAATATTGATTAAAACACATATAAGAATATTTGAGGGTAAAAGATTTTTAAAAAACAAGCACATTTAGGCTCAGCCTAAATTTGGACGTAGTTATCAAAAGAAAATGTATTTGGAATAGCTGTGCACATAAGTGCTTGCAAAATTAAGTCAGGTCCATATAAGAATAAAAATACTTTTTTAATTAAACATGTATACGAAACACGAGGCTGAAAAGTTTCAACATCTAACTTGTAAAATGGTGAAAAAAAAATTATCGGCATCTTATTCCATATTTTTTTATAAAAACAATATATACTGGTATTTTTCTTTCCCTAAAAAGAAAAACAACATCTTTCAAGGCAGAAATTTTCAATTAAATCATAGTTAAAAACAC
This sequence comes from Hydractinia symbiolongicarpus, assembly GCF_029227915.1. Taxonomy (NCBI): domain Eukaryota; kingdom Metazoa; phylum Cnidaria; class Hydrozoa; order Anthoathecata; family Hydractiniidae; genus Hydractinia; species Hydractinia symbiolongicarpus. The sequence continues at coordinate 23,721,680 of NC_079878.1, read as the reverse complement.
TGGTTCGGAAGATCGGCAAACTTCAAAGGATTCTCAAACGGTGTTTATAAGTACGTCACGTGACCTTAATAATGCACGATCATTTCAAAATGGCTTCTAATGTAGGAGGAAATGATAGTGTTTTGGTATCCTTAGATATTTTTGAGGATGACTTTGAAGATATTAAAAATCTAAAAAAACCTAAAGCAGTTTAGAAAGGATAGCTACTTACATATTTCAATGTCTTCTTTATGAAAATGTTTTTCACATGCATAAACATTATTATTAGCTATTTTGTTTTTTAAAGTTCTCATCTACTACTCTAGTTTTGGTTATTTCAGACATCCACCGTTTACGCCACTCTTTCTGAACATGTTCTGCAGGAATTCTAAAAATACCAATGCCTTTTGTTCTTCTACACATACTGCACCCGAAAACACTACAATTTACACATGGCATCTTGTGTGTTAAGTTTTGCGGAATTGTTTTGATCAATTTATTACGTTACCTTTTTATAACATGGTTACCTGTATCGAAACTTTCGTTCTTATGGTGGCTTCCTGTTCTAACTAAACATTAACTTTTTACCTGTAAAACATTTATTTAAAGACCATTATTTATACGTAAATATTTTGTTCTTAACTAATTTTTAATGTTTTATGTAAAATATTATTTTATTAAAGGTTTTTAGATTTATTTTACAACTGTATAGATATTTTTTAAAACAAAACAACAAAACTTTTAACAAATTCATGTGTTTTTAACTGAAGTTTTATGCGCGGCAAATGAGTTGTGCATTATTATGTCCCTTTAAATTCAAATATGCGTAATATTAGCATAATTGAATAAGTTATTCTTGATCTTCCGAACCAGTATTTTCTCTATTAACTATGATTAAATTAATTGTCTTAATTTGGCGAAACGTGTACTAAGATTTTGAAATATTTGAAATGTACTGTAAAATAAATGAAAACACATAAGAAAAAAAAACGGAAAAAAAGCGAAGAAAAATAAAAACACCACCTTAAAGCCAAATTCCCTGATGCTTATAAAAGAAAAGGGTATTGTAGCGCACATGAAATTACATGCCTGGGGATTTATAACATCTTCCTGCTGTGATATATATCATCTACAGCACCATCCCAAGTTTTAATCAGTATTTCTATGTGTACTGACGTTACGGCACTTCAACTTAAGTACGGTCTTTTATGCCGCTAAAAGGAACTGAAGAATGCTTTAGGAGCAGAAACTGTCGCAGCCAGCAATTCTCGTTTTTGGCGGTTTTATTTACTCCTTTTTCGCGAAGGCTCATATTTTATTTGGAAATATGAAATTAACAACGATCATTTTCGAAAGATGTTTCAGTTCAATTTTTATCAAACATTTTGGGTGAACATAGTCGCATACAAGATATATATGCGACTATATAGAAAGTGTTGCGAAGAGGATCCCAAGTCAAAGGCATTAAGCACGGCAAGGAAAGGAGAGGCAAGAAAAAAGGAAGATGAATCGGCAAGGCAGGGGCAGGCACGTTAATAAAAACTCTCCCCCTACAACTCAAAGATTACGTATACTCAATGTAATAATGTACGGTACAATAAGCTATGTATCATATTAGTCCAGCAGTATAAGAAATATTGAGGTGCAAATATTTCAAACTCAATACCTAAAAAAAGATATAAAATATATCAGACGTCAATATAAGGTGAATCTTCTCATCAGCAGAATTATGTGCCAATACAATACAACCTGGTTGTTGTAGGTGCAAGATAATTATGTTTTTCTTTGCCCTGTCCAGGATTTAAACCTAGATCTCTCATTTGCATAAGCGTCATAGCCATTAAATCAACAGGGCATAATTATGTATGAAAAACTTAACAGGTGCATAGTATATATGCCTGTGGATTTACAGCACACGTAAACTACTTAACTTTTATTGTAAGAAAAGGTTCATCACATTTAAAAAGTTAGCGATATACTAGCTAGCTTAACATACCCTATCTTCGGTTTTTTCCGTCAGTTGCGAAATAGCTTCGATTGACAAAAGTTTCAGTTTGAAGTGCTATATGTCCGAGAATGGTCACGTGATATTAGTAAAAGTGATTAATGTATCACGTGGCCAAAAAGTGTAGACAGAATTATTCTCAACTTGAAACGGCACCCTGCGCGCTTGGCACCATCTTTAAAGAACAACAAAAACTCCATCGCCGTGCTAAAAACATGTTGTCTCGCTTACTAAAAACTGAATTAAAAAATGGCCATATTAAATTGCTGAATTACTGTGATTTTTTGTTGCAAATTTTGATATTGTGATATAGGGACGAAATCGTATAGAAATCCTATATACTCTACACCGTACCTACCTTCTTCTTATGTTTGTCATATTTAATAAGGAAATAGGCTCCGCAACTAGGGAAAGCTAAATTCACGTGTTTTTTCTTTTTTTTTTTTTTTTGCTAGGCAGGAGCGCTAATTAAATTTAATTGTTTTAGACACACTTTACGTCGTATAATTTACATGACTTTTTGAACGAGTTTTGAACATTAGAGTGTAGCCGTATTATTTGCACGTTCTTTCATTTTTTATTTACTTCATAAGAATGATGGGTTTTTTCTACGTCAAGGTAACAACAGGTTGTAGCCTGTGTTTTTATTTTTCTAATATTGCGGGAAGCTTATATTTTGTCTTTACCCTTGAAATGCTGTATTGTTGCAAGCACTCTGTTACTCTACGGAAAACCATGTGTTTTTACTAAAAACGAAGTTGAGGTTTAATTTTTGAACTTTTTCTATAACTTATTCTGCACTCTTAGAGTTTCTGAGTGACTGTTTTTGCTGCGAAAACGTCACAATAACATCAGGGTATAGCTTTTTTTCGGTGTAAAAGATCGTGGATGTATCTCCAGTTAAATCATACCAGAGACTATAAAAGTGTGAATCGATCTTTTTTACATAGCGTATAGAGTAAAAGGAGGATTGATCTGGGTTGTCTATTTGATCGGTTACTTTGCTTACACCGCTTACAAAACTCCTTTGCAGAACACTCATCGATAACAGTACTAACATGTACTGAAGTTGCTATTCTGCGCAAATAATCTTAACAAAATATGAAACAGTGGGATCAGAGTTTTTGTCAGCTATGAAGAAATGCCTGCCTTGGAGAGGATTTGCTTTTTTTAGCAAGCGCTTTAAGATGACCACTTTAGATTTTCAGTTTTGGATATGGGTAAAAATTTTGTCCGTCTTAAAGAAGGTTCTTACAATGCACGATTCTGCATTAGTTAGCCAGACCTGTGAAACAAATCAATGAAGCATCTTCTTTTTTTCCGATATATTATTGTAGGTTACCTCACGAGTTTCTTGATTGGCAAACGGGAAAACGAGAAGGGTTTTTACTATTTAAATTATTGGTAAGCATTTCGCATGTCAAGTTGTATATCGCCTTTGGCTTCCTTTTGTACAAGGGTGCCTTGAACACATTTAGCTGGCCAACTCCTTCTTAAGCTCCTGGTAGCCATTTTGAACTATGACGTCAAGACAATACAAACAAATCTGACGTCAAATATTGTTCTTATCATACTTTGCACAAATACTTGGTGACAGAAGGAACTCGCTAGAATGGAAATCCAATTAGTAATGATATTGTTGGTATGAATTCTGTGAAAAAGGTAAAGCAGTTCAACAAAAGTTTGAACCATTTTTCTGACCTTTTTGTCAGCTCGTGCAATCCATACTATAATATAAACTAATAGAGGGGGGAAAAGGCACACAGAAAGAGTTTCTGTGTCTTTAGTGTACAATTCGTTAAGATAAATTCACTCTGACTTTTCAGCAAATAAATGAAGCTTACGAAAATAAGTTGACATCTATATCTCAAGCTATTGTAAATGAAAAGACACTTCGACAACAGAGCGAAGCGGTCAGCAAAACGCATCTAGTGAAGATAAAACTTCTAAGAGAAATTCTTAATGGTAACATAAAGGAATGCGATAAAGAATTGGACCAGTTAAGCGCTAAAGTTAATGCCATACCAGAAATCATTGAAGATGCAATGAAACCTGTGATGAAGCTGACTGCAGAAGCTGCTGAAGAATGTGAAAAAGAAAAGGTAAAAAGAATGGAAGTTGAAAGGGTACTGGAGAAAGTCGAAGGTGAACGCAATGCTTTGATGAAGGAAAATGATGGCTTGAAACGATGTGCATTTAATATGGAATGCAAAATCAAAGAATTAGAAGTAATTAACGCATATCAACAGGATGCAATTGAAGAAATGAAAAGAAAAGTTGCTGAGATGGATAAGAAAAACATTCAATTTAGACAACAAACAAAAAGCTTTGTCACCATGCTTCGCAACAAGTGTACTGGCATTACAAATATTTTGCGTTGCAATTTTATTTGCAAAATCTTTCCAAGGAAGGTTTCAAAAAAGAAACTGAAAGTTGTGGGTGCAATTGAAGAAGTTGAAGAACTGATTCAGTTGCATGCTGCAGAAATACAAAAATTCTAATTCCCTTGCCCCGTCCTACCTTTATCCATTTTTTCCTGATTTTTTTTTCTAGTTTTTTTGTTGCTGTTCTTTTTTGGACTTTTTCTTGTTTGATTTTTTTTTATTTATTTATTTTTTTGATTTTCTTTCTAAACGTTTTTTCTTGACCTTTTTCGATTTTGTCCCAGTTTTTTTAGCCAATCCCTTTCACAAAAGTTATTGGCTACGCTATGGTCAGGCACAAATGACCAGGGCATTAAAAATCTTTAACAAGTATTTTTGATAGACGCGCTTTATTTCTAGGTGTGATAAGTTGTCTGTGAATTGGCGGCTACAAAAGCTTAATTTATCTTGCTAAATTAAAGTCGAGTCCAGATAGTGTACTTGTCCTAAAAATGCAGCCCTTCTATCTTTCCTTCGCTTTTAAATATTCCTTCGTTTTTGTGAGGTTTTACCGGCCACTTTTTTCTCAAAAAGAACTTGAATTTATATGTAGAAAGCCATAAGATGTCGTCGTGGAAAGGCGGCCATTACCCGGCGACGTCTTATCATGCTTTCAATAATTCTAGTCTTCAATTCTTATTTTGTTAATTGGGTTTTTCTGAGATCTTTTTTATGATAAAGGTAGGGTGGGGCACACGTCTATTATTTCTTTGTAATTTATGTTTTGTAAATATATTCCAATAATACATATTATCACGTAGTTTTAATGGCTTTCCTGACAATTGGGTCTCTGTTGTGCGTCATGAGCGTGTCAATACGCGCGTTCAGATGCCAAATAATGCAAGGTAAAGGGGCAAATTTTTAACTGAATATGACTCTTATTATAAAAATTATGCACTATGGATTACTTGACAGCTTATACTTTCTATCATAAAACATCAACAATCTCATTCCCAGCCTTCTTAAACTTTTTCTACTTCAGAATTATTTTGATAGATTTGCAGCTGTGGTTCTCCAGCCTTGTTCCCAAGGCTTGTTTAAGCAACCTCGTCCCCAGTACTTGTTAAGCTCTTATATTTAATATTTTTGGACTGACCAAGTATAATAAGCTTAACAACTCCTTGGGACGAAGTTGTAAACAAAGCTCTGTTCCTGGCGAGTACCGGTCATCTACCAAATAAAACGTTTCCTGCAGATCTGCAGGGCCATAATATTTAAACGATTTTTATGGAAGTTATAGAACACAGAGACTGCAGAAAAAAATGGAACATCCTATCTCCTAAAGAAGTATCTTATTGCTAAATAGTTCTCGCATTTTTAAAGCTTAATGTCAGAACGTTCAAATCCTTCTTAAAGTAAAGCATTTGTTTCGCTATTCTAAGAAAAGCTAGCATTAAAATTGTGCTCCCCCACCTAATCCAATCAACTCTCCTCCGCCATATTGGCAAGATTATTCAAAATTATTTCGGAAAATTCCGATTTTGGCGTTGGTCATTTAAGCGCTATCTGTATGACACGGCAGAGCAATGTGAGTTTTACAGGCGCTACCGTCACGTATATAACTACAAAGAATCACAAAACCATCTAGAAATTTCGTGGCTTGCTAGATAAGAAAATATTTCCCTTTCAACAAAAATTTACACTGTGTAATGTAGATAACTAAAATCATAAGTAATGTAGTATGTTAACTAGGATAATTCAAAATCATATAATTTAAAGTATCTTTTACAAATGTATTTAAAATATGCATGTGGGCAAAGAAGACCTAACTAAACTTTGAGATTGATGTAAAAATGTAAACAAGATTATAAAAGTATTAAAAGATATTATCGATAGTCGGCTTCTTCCTTCGTCAGATTTCAACTTTCGTACATATTTTCCGCTTCGGCATTTCGTGCATTTTGTCAGCCTGTTAACACAAAATACTATAATTACGCACACAAGAGTTAGAAATAAAGCTGTCGGGCAGCCGTTTTTAACAGACAGACAAACTACAGCTAGCTGAGTATTGGATAATGACCGTCAGGTTGATTGTTTAATTGATAGTACACATACATATAAACTTGCAAGAACTAATAAATTTTGTGCACAATTGTAGCTAGAACAAGCTATGTGATGGGACTTTCTTACAGAGTAGAACTATCTCACTCACTGTGTGGTATATGTATGATATAGCTATAGAAAAATCTGTTCAAAAGAATTTTTTTATGCTAGGTATGTAGCGGGTTTTATGCCAGCTACAGTAGATAATCTTTTGCTAGAAACATTGGCAGTTTTATCCTAGCTAAGTAGTTAATTATGCATGTGTTATATGTTTGCCTTATTTTAGCTAGCTAAAAAAATCTAGCTAGCTATTTAAGTTCCATTATTATTCCAGCTCAGTCAGCAGTTTTATACTAGCTAGCCTTAGGTGTGAGGGAGAATAAGAAAGGGTTCATTACATGTAAGAAAGTAGTGATATACTAACTAGCTTAACACACGTTTGAGTTTGAGGCGCTATATGTCCGAAAAAAAATCACGTGATATTAGTAAAAGTGATTAATGTATCACGTGGCTAAGAAGTGAAGGCGGATTTATCCTCAACTTGAAACAGCACCATTTTACGCTCGGCACCATCTTTAAAAAACAACAAAAACTCCATCGCCGTGCTAAAAACATGCTGTCTCGCTTATTAAAAACTGTACTAAAGAATGACCATTTTAAATTGCTGGATTCCTGTGATTTTTTGTTGGAAATTTTAATATTTCGGATACGTATAGGAACGAAATCGTATAGAAATCCTATATACTTTCCACTGTACCTACTTTTCTCTTATACTTGCCTGATTTAATGGGAAAATGGTCTCTGCTTTGCTCCGCAGAAATAACTACATTTTATTTTTCATCAATTAAAACATTTCCTAGAGTTCCCCTTTCTCTTCAACATCTTACCTATTATCTCGTTTTTTATGGAATTTATTGAATTACTTTTTCTTTCTGTTGTTATCGGAAAGTCATGACAACGGTAATAAGGTTACATACTACTCTATCTTTTGCAGGTTCCATGTAAAGACCCTTAGCCAGGTGTAGATAACATACAATCAGCCTTGGTTGAAGCATAGTTGCTTGTGAGACAATTATAAAGTGACTGTCGATAATGCCTCAAGAAAAGATTCAGTGCACGGTAATAAAACGATCTGGTTAAATGTCGAACAGTTGAGTAAACGAAGCTCATTCGCTCTAGTTGGATATTGGAGTTCTAAAATTACGTAACCACTAACAAAGGGAAAAAAGGAATTGGAAGTGGATGGAAAGTTGCTGGAATTTTCGATCCTATTCAGCTCGGTTTAACAAAGCCGCCATCAATTGATACCTGCACGAAATCTACCCAATTCTTAAAAATAGTGACATTTCGACCAACACACTTTATCAATGCGTAAATAATGATTTAAAATGTAATAAATTATTAAAAAATAATTTGTGTATAAACTGCAATAGAGCGTGGAGAATGGATTATTAACAAGATTATGTTTATCGTCGAATAACAAGCGGCATAGAACGTATGTTCTTATTTATAATAGCTATATCACCCATAATAAGCAGGCTCTGTTTTAATTTGAGGTCAAGGGATTTATTCCTGTAAGCCATAATAGTGAAATTGTCAAACGAGAATTAACGATTTTTACAAACTCGTAAGTGATCGCTAACATCACTGTTACTAAGCAACACGGATTTACCCGTAAGAGCGGAACGACCAATGTATTCGACGGCTCTTCCCGGACGGCACAATACGTCTATAAGACGTTTGAATTAAGTCTATTTTATGTCTATCATAACAGTGTTAATTTTGAAGACCAAACCGAGAGGCTTGGTCTGCTCCATGAAAAAGTCCTTTGCTATAAATCAATTTTACATGTTACAGATATATGACAAGAAAAAAGTCCTGAAAAAAGACTAATGCTTTGGTATTAAAAGTATTACTTAAAAGTTATAAAGAATTGATGTATTTCACATAAAAAACGGTAAAATGTCATCAAAACTTTGTAAAACATCAACAACTAGACACAGGATGTAAAAGTCTGCTAAAAAATACCAGTTTGTGGTTAAATGAAAAAACAATGGAATATGTTTCTCTTTATTTTTGATGTCAAACTTCTTGTTGTTTACTGGTAAGTACGCCCAAAACCTACTTATTTGCATCCTATAGATACCTAATACTGTTTTTATTTAATAACATATATCACCTATTTGGTTGGGATTGTGATGACGCAATGAAAGATACATAAATTTCAGAGAGCGCCAGTCTTTTACTGATGCTATCGCCTCTTTCATATTTTCTTTTCTAATCAATTGTTTTCGACCTTTCAGTTCATATTCGTACTATAAAAAAATAGCCACTGCCAAAGTCTGGCTGGTTGTTTTCTGTTGCGCTACCACAGCAAAAATAAACATAAAATGCATATGGAGGATTACTTTCCTTCAAAATTTTACTCGTGTTTGTGCGAAATTGGTTACTCTGATGAAGGAAGTCATTTAGTGAGATCATGTGAAACACTAAAATTCAATTATCACAACATTTACCGGAGTTTATTTACTGACCACTACGTTGAATTTAACACATGTCCAGTTACTTACTTACTTTAACGGGAAACCTTCAATGAAAGAGCTGCAAATTACAATAACGACTTAACATTTGGGTATTCGAGACAACGATGGAAATTTTGAAGCGTAAGAGCAAGAAAAGTCAAACTGGCAACTTTGTGGTTTCAGATGATACCAGAAAGTTATACGTCAAACTCAAAAGGTCTTCAGTACATGTTTTGAGCTATGGTTAATCACTAACGTACCTGGCCTAATTGCAAAACCAAAATGGTTCAAGTCTGAAATCAACTCGAAGAAAGGAGACGCTATTTACGAAAGAAGATTCCGCATTGTGTTCAACTTATCAATTTAGTATGGTCGACTCAGTAGAACTTAGTCGAGATGGGAAAGTTTAAAAAGTCGATGCTTGTTATAAAAACGCTGCTGGAAATACAAAACGAATTACGTATTGATCTGCAAGAAATCTTGTGTTTATGCATTGAATTAATGAAACTTGTATATTAAATGGCCTCTACAAAGAGAGTTTTATGAAATGACCTATGCAATCTGCAATGTGTGGGGAGTGTAGGGGAAAACCCAGTTTGTTTATTTTACATTGTTATTGTTTATTATATAATAAAATAAAATAAAATAAAATAAATTTATCCGTATTATCTACGGACCGATTATTATTTAAATGATTTACGAAGTGATGTTCGAATCTTTTTTAACATTCGCTTGTTGTTCAATAGTCAATAGAAGTGAAGTATAAGACTTCAAAAGACTCAAGTTTCAGCGATTTCAATACAAAAAGGTTCACTTCTGTTACTTCTTCTTGTATTTATGCGTGTTTTTATCTAGGCATGTAGGCATCTGATACGTTTTATTTATTGTTATATATATTTATGTGAAATTTGTAGACTTTTATAAGATATTTAATTATTAGTTTTTAGTTTGCACAAACACCACATAAGTTACAAGCGGTTTTCACCTCTTTTTTCACCTTTAATCAACTTACACCTACCACTGCACAATACTTCTTTAACATCATGTATGCACAAAATGTATAAATTTACTTATAATTACACATACTTAGTACTCTTTGTACTCGATCTGTCGGGTAAGAAATCCTTAATAATCAACAAAATGTGTGAAAAACGGAGGGATTTTTAACTAAAACCCTGCCATGCGACTAATTATCAGTAAACTAGTTAGCATGTACCCAAGTCCACGTGCATGTCCGATTTATGTATTGCAGAAATAAATTTTTTTTCTACCGTACATATCACGGACATTGCTAATACAGAGAAACATCGGCTAATATTTTTATGAGGAAGAAGAAGAATTAGGCAAATTTACGACACTAAAGTTATTTCCATGTTATTAAACATTCCGTTCCGTAACGAAATACCTACAAGTTGCTGTTTTATCGAACAAATTTGACTTATTTTTCGTTAAAATATTCGTCTAAGTAACAAAAATAATCACCAAGATCACTGACATTTTCAATAAATTTGAAGTTTTCAAATTTGTCAATTTTGTGTTCGAAGTCGCCTAAATTCATTTTCTTTTTGTAAATATAAATATCTCGATGTTCGATATTTATCTTCTGCAGATATGGATCGTTAATGGGAATCTTTACTTCAACAACCCAATCCAATTTGCCCATATTTATCAATCTACTTTGCATAGAACCATTCGAGTCATAGTTATTTTCAGCAATGGCCTGTTTGTCATATTCTGCTGGATGCAAGGAAGTCCAATATGATCCGGATCCATGCCGAGCATGTGTTTGACCCGTCGACATTTCCACACATTTCGATAAATTGATTTGTTTTGCAAACAATTCCCTTGTGAAATGTTGAATTCGAATCATTCTACAAGAAAAATAAAAGTTAGTCAAGAGAATTTTTTATTTGTTCTAATACAATTCTCATGGTGGAAACGATGCTAATCTCCAACGTAACGCTTTTGGATGTTAAAGACGCTATGTAGAGTTGGTGTGTGTATAAATTTTACAATTTAATCCGACATATGAAAACGCTGTTTTGGTGGTATTAATGTTACGGTCAAAGTCTTCTCAATCTTCGAATTGTACTAAATAAGCCTCGGTTATAAGCAATGAGCATGAGCATAAAATTAATAAAAAATGTTTAACCAGGTTGTTTGCTTGCTGTTGAATCTAAAAATGTCACATTCATTTCGTTTGAAAAAGTTGAGAAACTGCAACGGTTTATCAAAGAAAACTAACTTTAAGGACACATATTGATAGCAGATTTGTATCTAAAATTATATATCCTTGTAAATTTTCATGGTTAATAAATAAAGAGAAGAGAAGAATGTTGTTGAGGTAAACTGACGGCCAAGGATAATTAAATTAATCCTTCTCGTTTCCATGATACTACCAAAAAATATATAGATAAAAAAAATATAAGAAATAAAACAAAATAATAGAAAAAAAGACAAACAAACAACAACAACAAGAAATTAAAACATGACTACATACTTTCTTTGCATTTTCAGTGATATTCTACGATGCTTCTAAATGTATTGACTGCAACTAAAGCAGACATTCGCAGCACTGTTCTTTATATAATAGTCAACACTATGGAGATAATAAGTATCTCTCAAAGATTTAATTAGTTTAGCATGTTTCTTAGAAAATGAAGATTTAATGTTGTCACTAAACCAAAATGACAAGTAATTTGTTGTTCTAAGAAATAAGGAACTCTAATGAGCTAACCTTTTTTAAATTTATTAAGAACTACAGGACAAATGTCTTTGCAACCAAAATTCCAACTGATTGAGGTAATACCTAACATATTTTCTTCATATTGAGTAATTACTTCTACCTGAGATACAGGAAGTTTCCACTGCTACAATATGTTGTAGACAATTAATTGTACAAAATTGTATATTTTCGTACAAAATATTGCACAGATATAATCACGATGTATAATATAGTGTGACTTCAAAGGCCCCATTTTTTTTAATCAAATCAGTTTGATTTGAACAAACTAGTACCAGGTTCCTATGGAATCAATTTTAAAGTAATTACATTCAGGTGGCGTGATGTTTCTCCATAGTATGTAGCGTTGCAGCTTCTGCATTTTTATTTTCCCGTTTAGTTTTGCTAGAACTAACAAGTACGATCCTTCTTGAAAACCAGCACAACTTACCCTTGTGTGAACAGAATGGTATTAACACATACCAACTATCTTTTAATGGGGGTAAATCATACAATTTGCTCTAGGCCAATTCAAAGTAAAAAAGTAAAGATTTGAATTTGATGTTTTACCTTTTAACTGTTATTACTGAAAATATATACCCAGGATAGCCTCTTCAGTTCCTATTGGTACTGCTATCAAGCAAGGGTCCTACGAAGGGGGTCCTGGTGCATTTAAATCTCCCATTTGAGCTACGAAAGTTGTACAATCACAACAATCGCTCAACTAGACAACCACCTAATATATCAATCTAAAGCAGAAAGGATAGATTCACACTTTTATAGTCTCTGGCATGACTCGCCGGGGCTTGACCGGGCATTCTGGAGCCGGGACTGGGGACTTGAGACTAAGTATTTGCAAATGTGTAAAAACCAGACCCAAAGAAGTACCGAAAGTCAACACCGTTTTTGTTCTAATAAAAAATATACCGTAGTAATCCAAACAAGCGCCCTGGGCACTTATTAAATTTTTGGATTTTTTGCATGGACGCTTAATTTAGGGGGGGGGGGGGGGGGGGCTTAAAAAATGCTGCGCGCTTATAAATTTTTTCTAATTTTGTACAAATTAAAGACAAGGGTAATTTTCAATTTTGTTTCCTTTCCTGAAAAATAAAACTGAACGAAAGATGTAACAGCCTGAAGTTTAGTAAAATTATCAAATGAGTGCCCAGTTTCTCAAGGTAGTTTTTGATTATGCGCCCCCTTTTATTAGGTAGGCGCTTATTCAAGGGACGCGCTTGATAAGTGCTGGATTCTTATTGAACTTTGAGGAAATTACCTGGGTGCTTTTTCGAGGAGGGGGGCACTTATATAATCCTAGGCGCTTGATCGGATCATTACAGGTACACACAATATAAGCTTTGATAAAGAATATAGATCAGAGAACAAAATGTAGAAAGGAAATAGCTATTATGCTTAAAGATATAGTCGTAATGCAGTACTTCTTAATATTGACAAAATGCTTAAATGTTCTTAACATGTTCTACAGTTTTGGAAGCCATATGTTCTTACATACTTTGTTCTGATAAAAAAAAACATATATGTACATGTACTGAAATTAAATTAAATTAAACTAGTCGTTAGCCCGTCGCAGCTAAGCTACTATTTTGCGTGACAGACAGACCGACGGACGGACGAACAATAGTTCTTCAAAAAATTAAAATTTTGCAAAAAACTAATCAAAACCGACCAAATATTTTTATATATTTACAATTTCGATGAAATCTATAATAAATAAATAATGAATAAATAATAAATAAAGATAAACGTTCCCCCTCTTTTACATCAAAGCCGTCAGCATGAAGTTTGGCTATAGTAGATCGTTGGGGACACAGTCAAAAGCTTTTGATAAGTCTATTAATATTGAACCAACCACATAATTCAGATCCAGATTTTTTTTCCAATCCTCTAATAGGCGTATCAATACATGATTGTTGCTGTAGTTTTTCCTGTAAGCAGATAAGTAAAGTTTTTTTCCATGAAAGACATTATTTGCTCTTTGATTATTATATCATAACGCTTAGAGAAAAAAATTAATGCACTAATAGGTCTAAAATTATTGGGACTGTACTTTTCCTTGCTTCCCTTGTCAATTGGTGTAACAACCGCACGCTTAGCTTTAGTTGGGAAAAAACTGGCACGGATGCTACTATTTAAGGCATTTTTGAGGGCAATATTAAGTGCTCACTAGCTAGTTTTGCAAGTTTTGGCAGTATTTTATCTTCGCCAGCAGACGCTTTAGTGTTTATTTGTTTAAATACTCTTTTGATTTCTTCATCACCTATTTCCTTAAATTGAAAATTTTCGGACACATTTTCAATATTTTCTTTTATCTTTAGGATACTTGGATGATTTTTATAGGTTTTTAAAATTTTCCCAATTAACTTTTTCTTATCTGTAAATGATTTAAAATCGATAGAGGTAGGTTTCATACCAGTGCAATTTTCAACAATTTTTATAAAGTGGCTATTCAATGTTGTTGCCACTTCATTTTCATCTGTAATCAAATTATCGTTTTGGATTATCGTAATATTTGCATTACTTAAGCAATTTTTATTAGTCACAAAAGGTTTCATAACTTTCCAAAAATTTTTTTTTTTTTTAAATATTCCTTAACAGCTTTATTTCGCAACTTTACGCATTTGTTTCTTTGTCTTTTATAATTGGCATTGTTTTCCTCAGTTTTGTCATTGTTATATTTATTTTTAAACCTCGACCTAGAGTATATAGCCTTTCTTAATTCTTTATTCATGAAGGGAGCATCGTTTCCACGCAATGTTTTCTGTTTCAAAGGAGCATGTTTATCTACTATATTTCTAAAAATTACTTGAAGATTTTCATAGTTCAAATCAGGATCGGCAGTGTCACAACAAAAGTCAGCAGCTTTTACATCAGCCAAAAACGTCTTTTCATCGAAATTTTTATAGTTTCTATAGAATATTTTCTTCTCGTTGTAAAAGTTATCTTTAATCAGGTTTTTGAAATTGAAAATCTCACAAAGTGACTGCATCTGCCCATAGCCACTATCACTTGGATTATAAAAGTCGATATCAATATCACCCAGAACAATAATATTGATATTAATAATATCGAGTTATAATACATTTATCACAGTCGCAGTTTATCTTTCATATTTTCTTATTATAAGAAGCCGAAGAAAAAGTCAACTATTAAGAGTTTCTTAACAAGTTTAATTTTGATAAGGTTTATAAAGCTTGGTTCTCACCTGGCACTAAGGAGCACTAAGGAGCACTAAAGACCACTAACGAGCGATGTCTCGTGTTTTTTTTTCATAAGTCAGTATCAGTTTCAACGCTCCTTAGTGCACATTGTCAAACATTAGTGTTGTTTTTCGAGCACTAACTAGCACTAAGGCTTAGTGTTGTTATCAAAAAATTTTCTTCTGAGATCAAAGGTGCCAACATTCGTGCAGAAGTATTTTGTACAGAACATGATTTCCAAATGGTGAAATAGAGTGTGAATTGTGAATATATTCTGTGTGTGTTTCAAGACAGAGGAAAATGTCGTTGGAGAAATAGAGACGCAACCAACCTTCATGCATAGCAGAGGATGAACGGCTAGCAGAATGTGTTAGAAATTTTCCTGCGCTTTGTTCCCCTTTTTCGTTTTGTAGCCTGAATATTGGACATATCCAAAAAATCTTTTTTTCTTCAAAATTGTGTTTCAATTTTTGTAAACGTAGCAAAAGCAGCAGCAAAAAAACCTTCTTCTTCTACGCTTCATGCTGAAAGAAGTTCTTACATTAAGATTTTCCTTTTATAGTGTGAATCACTTTAAAACAGACGCTCATTTTCCAGTGCTCTTTAATGCTCAATTTCTATCGCTCTTTAGTTCTCCTTAGTGCCAGGTGAAGACCACGCCTGAGAGGATATGTAATCAAAAATATTATTACAATACAACAGACTTTTATCAACATATATACAAGAGAGGGTGACACACGCCTTTTATTTATTCTCAAAATATAAAGTCTTTCGGTTTGTCAGGAAAGCCAACTCGATATTCAAGTCCAGTTTCCTTTTTATACCAGGTAATGTTGATAGCAGTACCAATAGAAACTGAAAAAGCTATCCTGGGTAAATAATTTCAATAATAACATTTAAATATCATTGATTGATAGAAGGCATATGTTAAAAAAAGTTTCTTACTTAAAATATTGGCATTTTTGCTGCTAGTAGGCGGTTAGTCCGCTCCTCACAAATTAATTTCCTATATGAAAACGTGTAATCGCAGCAACAATACATTGAGTCATTTTAGCCATTGCAATTATCTTATTGTGTTGGTTATTTTATGAACAGCTCAAAACAAAGATAAAAACTTCTACAATTGAAACGTCTAGACTATAATAGATGACGTCATTCTATTTTACTCTCCAAGTGTTGCAGCTAACATATTACTCAGGTCCTTTCATTGGATAGTGAATGTCAGACAAGTGTCAATACCCAGTATCCTCGTCATTATAATTCTCTTAACTTGTCGTTGTCATAGAACCACATTCAAAAGCAAAATGCCCTGGAAACGAAGTTCAACATCCTGCAACATTTTGCACAGATTTTTTACCACGTCTAAGAATAACATAAAAGTATAAAGATATGCATCATAAATTAAGGTCAGAGGTTTATACCAAAGGTGCGATTTTTAATACACGTCTTTCTTTATACTAAAAAAAAACAGTAAAACTTGGCCTGAGAATTGTTTTGTACACAATGCTTAACCTCGTCCCCAGGGTCTTGTGGCCCCTGAGCCGTTATTACGAAGTGGCCTTTCGCCGTATTAACTTTGTCAAGAAGGCAAAATTCCCTGGGAACGAGGTTGCACAATGCTCTATATGGCAGTATTATTTTCAAACTTGGAAAAATAGTTCTTCGCAAATTCCGAAAATGGCTTTATTCCTCTAAAATGACAGGATCCGACAAATTAATAACTCTAAAGTTTTCAGGAGAATACAAGGAAAGAATATTCCAGAATAGAAAAATTTTTCAAATTTTAGTTAAAAAATGAATAAAAAAGATTACCTATCAATAAATTGTCCAAATAGTTTAATTGTAAATCTGCTTAGAAGACACTTTTGTATGAAATATTTCTTTATAAATTTGATCCAGAAAGTAGAAAAATTATTCACAGCTGTTAATCCTTTAAGAATTTAAAGAATTTTATTCTATGGTGACAAACTATTTGAAAACATAATTCCATAAAATCTAGAACTTTCAATAAGATATTCCGTTGAAATCATATTACTATATGAGCAATAAGAAAACATTTTAACAAAGTTTACATGTAAACATTCTCAAATAGTAAATGGTTATATATAGACCACTTTCCGCATGACGTAGTTGTTTTGTTTTCATTTTGAGAACAATGGCATGCGCGCACTTTTGTCTAGGTAAAAAACGGAACTTTCGAAGGGTAAAATGGCTATTAATGAAGATTAAGGAATCTGTGGTAGCATAAGATTCAAGAGGAATTGGAATTATTTTCTTCTAATTCTTCTTAAAACATTTCACTAACTCAAGCTAATATTTCTTTTTTCGGATGGATTTCTTTGATTACTGTGGTCTGTTGCTTAGATTTTCTATCTACAGAAATGCTTGCGCATGTGAAAAAAAAACCCACAAACTTTTTAACTTTTGTAAACATTGGCAAGTCATCTATAAAATGTAACTTTATCCTAAAACTAAAATCTGTTTTTTACAGGTATTGAGAGCAATTCCAGGAAGAATTCCGCCTATATCGGTCTAAATGAAGTATCCATTTCCCTGCCTCTTTGATTAACGGCGTATTTCGTTTCAGAAAAGATCTATATGGGAGCATTTCATCCACAAAAGACGAAGATTGTAGAACACCTAATTTACACTTTAGGGAATAAGGATTGTATATTACATAACATAGACGATGGAAAGCATTATTTCAAACTATAAGTCTTAAGTTTTCAGAAAAAGCGGTATAGGAGGTTTACTTTAGCCCGTTCTTTTATACATCGAACAGAATAAAAAGGTTTTTAAATGATAGTTTACTTTATTTATTTAACCTTTAAAGGCCTGGTAGTTTCACAACCACTAAAAGGCTTTTCTACAAGAGCACCGGGAAATATCAATCCCTTCCTATCAAAAGAGAAACCACCTTAAACCAAAATGATAAATCGGCATTAAAGTAAGTGACCCTAGTCACTTTTAACCAATTCCGGAAAAAAAAAACACGCACATATATATTACTATGAACACACAACTTGCTTTGCAGGGCATTTTGCCTTTTTTTGTGAATGTGGTACGGTGCAATGCGCGCTTTTTAATAACTGTTCGAGCCAAAATATCCTGGGCACAAGGATGGTTTTATTATTTCTTGATTCACTGGAGATAGAAACGGGGTTTGCCTTTACAAATAAGTAGGACAATGGGGTATTACCCTAAGTAATTTTTAACGATCCATTTTATGAGGCAACCCATTGGGAATGTTTTTTCGCCGTCCTCGCGTGGTTTAAAATAACAAGAATTGTGTTTGAAATATGTTGAAACTTTTAATTTATTCTTGCAAAATATAATTCACCTATGCCTAAAAAATCGTCTTGACCTCAAGCATCCTTGCTCGAAGTGTTTCGTTAAAAATATCATTACAACATTCGAAATATTATCGTTCGATGAATATTTACGTTCGAAGTGTTACAAAACAGTTTTTAAAAAACAGTTGTTTCGAAATAATTTAATCTTAAAAAAAGAGTAGCTAGAATTCGAAATAAAACTTGCGAAAAAATAATAGTCTTTCGCAGTGTTAATTCTTCTGAACAAATTTTACAATATCTAGAACTATCATATAACTATATTATTTGTCAAAATTACTGAATTTACGAAAACAAAAAATATACAATATCATACATTTTATCCTTCTTCTAAAACGAAGGTTCTTAAGAAAATAAATATGAGAAAATTTGAGAGAACTTTAATAACAAAAAATAGAAGTTATAAATTTGTTGTTTGCCAGCAACATGCAGTCTTTTAAAAATTACATAAATTCCAATATGGTTTAAATAAAATATTTCAGAACGATTAATCCAACATACACGGTTAGCGTACAGTGAGTAGCAAGTACGATATCATTTAGAACTTGCTCAGTGTTCCCAAGGTTTAAAAACACACGATTTAAAATCCCACGACGTTCATATTTCATCTGTAGTTTGTCTCCATAAAAGCGCAGCCTCTGTGCTGCTAAAATGCGAGTGTATTTTAAGTTATCATGCATCTCTTTGTTGCTAAATCGAACTCGGATTTGTTTTTTGATCGAACGATTCAAAATATATTATATGCGAATCAACTTTCGAATATATTTCACTACCACTCCAACGACGTTTTCACCTTGTCGATTTTTCATATGAAGTTATGATAGACAAAAAAACTGAACACGAAGGAGATGCGTTGTACTAGAGTTTCTGATATTTTGTATTTATTTTCGAGTAGTTTCCTTTTAATAAGATCCTCGATAAAGTTTCCCTTGAGACCTGTTAGTGTTTTTGCTTGAGCATGCCTTTGTCTTTAATTTACCCCTAGCCTCGATTACAGAGCCTCGATTACAGATCTCCAAGAATAGTAAATATATCATTTCAAAGAGCTTTTTATATGGTTCAGCTGTTACGTTGACATGGTAACTACAATAGCTTGTAAATTTTAATATGTACTTCACCGTAGATGATAAAAAATTTATTTTTCGCCGAAATCTTGACTTGCCGCCCCTCTGACACGAAGCAACTAAAACATTTTTGTTATTAATGAACGATGATGGCAAATCCCCAAGCTAACAAACTTCCCTCTTTCGTTAATGCATTTTCACCCAGTCCACAGAAAATGCTTGCGTTGGAGTTCCATACCGGATTGGTTATTACCTGCGTACGAAGGGAATAACCAATTCGTTACGGAACTCCGTTAGTGTTTTATTGCTCGAAAGTCGTTAATAAATAGGCTTCATAACACACGCATATATATATATATATATATATATATATATATATATATATATATATATATATATATATATATATATATATATATATATATATATATATATATATATATATATATATATATATATATATATATATATATATATATATATATATATATATATATATATATATATATATATATATATATATATATATATATATATATATATATATATATATATATATATATATATATATATATATATATATATATATATATATATATATATATATATATATATATATATATATATATATATATATATATATATATATATCATATATATACACATATATATTTTTATATACATCATATATATACACATATGCATTCGCCGATTCGCCGTGTTAAAATTTCTTTAAATATATACAAAAATGGTCTGAGCAAAAAGAAGGCACAAATTGCATTATCAACAGCCTCGCCCAAACAACAAATAAAATAAATGGCTGCAACAGTCTGGCAAAAAAGTAGCAATAAAGAGGCGACTAAAAAAGCCGCTAATTATGAATTTCCCTACTGTCTAGTAAGTTCACATACAACTTGTGAAGGACACGATTTAGCTCCAGAGACAGTAAACAAATCCAATATAATATATGATGAATTATTATTTTTTGTTTTGTTTATCAATTTGACATAAAAAAATGAGTCATCTCTGAACACAATTTGACATGTTTGAGCAAATATTAACGAAGTCATAACTTAAACTGTAATTTTTAATAATGGCTCTTCAAAGCAATAAATACAAAAATTCGTGCTTATTACCAGCTGCCCCCTCCAAACCCTCATCTCCAAACCACCCTTCCTTACCCCAACCCAACCCCCAATTTTCACAACTTTTCAAAATTTTTAATTTCATAGGATAAGCAGAAAACTTAACAAAATTCACTTTTGCCCGCAGTCAAATCAAAACAGCACATGATTAGAAATGTCAAAAGAATTCTGACAAAGAGAATTAACGACATACACTGACGTGTCATTTAGTTGAATAAGACTTGAATGATATTGTTTATAAAAGCAAACATGGATCGTATTTATTTTTCTTAACATCTTCTCTATGAAACTATTAATATTTTTTGTTGACTCCGTGTTATAACTTGAAAAAACATCCGTGTTTATATAGTTGAAAAATAAAAATCAATTAATTGAATGACTTTTTATCAAGTTGTACGTGCGTGGGATGAATAGATTCGCAATCGTGCTTACAACCCACTGTAAACAAAAACATGGGATTTCCTTTTCTCGTGTGGGTGCCCATCGTTTGAAGATATGTTCATTTTAAACGACCAACCCACCCCCTGTCCCATATAAGCACCAAAACTAAGCCAGAAATGCATATGGGGGAGAGGGAGGGGGTTAGATCTTTCTAATTGTTAAGGAAGTCGGTGGGGACGTTTTATTGGGAGATAGCTTGAAGAGAAAGGGTTTATATCAAAAGGAGATTCTTCTGTCATGACTTATCTCCATGACGGCACCTACTTAGTTTTTTTCAAAAAATAATTTTCAAAAATAAAAAGTATAAGAATATAGAAAAAAACAATAAAAATGCATATTTAAAGATATTACATCATTTATATTTATATATATATTGTATTCATATGTTCATTTGTTATATGAGTTTTATAATGTTCATTTTTTACCATATATGGAGTGCAAGATTCTCTATACCTCCTTGAAAGAAATGCTACAACATGTGTGCAAATAAAAAGTTAAAAACAAGTGCACTAAATTTTTTATATGTTTATTTATTTATTTATATTTTTTACTGAATGCGTCAAAAATGCAGCTTCAGCTCTCTTTTTCTATGAGTAATACGCACTCTTTTAACAACCTTATCTTCAGAAATCTCCAATCACTAGTTTTATAGCAACTTAAGGAAACAAACAAAACCCCTGGGGATAAAGTTAAAGAAAGTTGTTAAAACATTCCAATTTGATGTTTCATTGCTATGAAGAGATTGTTGAATACCTTATTAGGAATTTTAAAATGAATTTCTAGTAATTTTATTTCTTTACGAGACATTCTTTCGTGTTTGCGAGCATCTAACACGTGCATACGCAACATTTCATCGTTTGCTTTAGTTCCACAATTTATATTATAAAGCAGTTGTCATTTTCGGTTCTTAAACTCTTGCTTGTACTTTGGTCAGATATTTTTGCGAAAAGAAAATTTGCAATTTGAAAAAATGTGAGCCTACACAGGTCACAAGCCTCAAAACATATTGACCTTTTTGGAGAAATGACAGTATAATGCACATGCATAAAAAGTTAATAAAACACACCTAAAAAAAGAAACAAGCTAATGGTTGGTTAAAGAAAATATCTTCCATCTTTTAACATTGAAAGATTCTACCTTGCATTAAGCTAAAACCTCTCTTACTTCAAATTTAGCACAAAGTTATTTTTGAGCAATATTTTATCTGAAATGCAAAAACAAGATCGTTCCAGCCACACAAAAAATAGAAGCTCTTGAAACGACAGGTCTAAATTGTCAGTTCTAAAATGCAAACAAGATGGCGCTAGTTAAAACGTCTTCAAAGAAGAAAACCTGAAATGGGACGGCTTGCTAAGACTATTAAAAATTTAAAGAATACATCATAAAAACTATGCCTTTGTTCGAATTTCGTATAACTTTTTCCATCATAAAAACAAAACTCTTGGCATCAAATTCTAAACCTAGACTGACTGCGAGCCATTTTCCCACTACCCACTCTTATGAAACAGAAAAAAAGTCCTTTGTAGAGGGCTTAATAATGGTCAAACCAATCCAGGCTTTGAAGGGTTTGTTATTTGATTTGTTTTTAGGATAATTTTAAATTTTAGGTTAGTAACCTGTAGAATACAATGTGAATATGTATTGCCTCTTTCTGAATTAAAGTTTACCAGAGAAATTCACCATGCCTTTTTTTTGCTTAAAAAAGGAATCACAAACTGATTACGATAGAAACTCTTAAATTCGCAAAATGTTTCAAAAATGTATTTTTTTGACTGATTTTCGTGTAGTATGTCAAGAAATAAGAGAAAACTGTTAGAAAGAAGGGTGACACGTGAAAAAAATTTTCGATTCTAAAATAGCTACAATTTATAGAGTTTAGATAGCCATACAACCTAATAGTCGTGATGGTTACCAAGACACACTTTTTTCAGGTTTTGTAAGTTTTAATAAAAAATACCAAGCGATGAAGAATAGTTAAAGTGAGCGTGGAGTTGGATTGATAGACACAGTTATAAATGAATTGTATCTTTCTTCTTACAATGTGCAATTAAAATATATCTAAAGATACGGTAGCCGATTACTTTATACATGATACAACATTGGTTAAAATGTTACTAGTAAAAAAAGGTGAAATAGCCTAAACACGAGACATCCAAACTCAGTACTATCAAAAATTGTCTTCTCTATTGTAATTTCTAAAAAAAACGTGTATAACAAATGCGAAAAACATTTTTAGAAATTTCGAGGAAGAAAGGGATTCTATTTGATATGCTTTGATTTGATTTAATAACTTTATTTAGGGTCGATAAAATATGCAATTTTGTATAAGGTATTTTAATAAAATAAAATGAAATAAAATTTAAACTGTACCATTTCCCTGCCAGAAATGATTCATCAATTGAATGAGATAATAATTTCTGGGACGGAAGGTGGTTAGCCTACTAAAGCTAATTAAGATCGTTTATAATTAAAATATAGAGGAAAAAAATAAATCCAGTTCATAAAGCCTAAACACGGTATATAGGTAGCACATAGACGGCATTTTCAGTGTAGACTATCCAACTGCCGAATCTTATTACAGAAAACGCTAAAAGATGTCTCACTTTTCATTGCCACTGGAAGACTGTCCCGTAAATGAGCACCAATATGAGAAGCAGACTGTAGACCAAATCTTGCAGATCTAATTCTGTGTTTCATAATAGCGCACCCCCTTCGCTAATTGTATAGTGGAGTTTCTACAAAAGGAAAAACACTTTGCATATAGGATGGGCTTAAATCATTTCTAGTCTTAAATACCTCTCTAAGTAATATCTCACAATAATGACGGTGCATAGTTTTGCAGACCAATCTCTCTTGTGTAGGATCATAACACAACTCAAGGGCTCTGCTATGCACTCGTTCTATTTTTGCGAGAGATGACCTAGTTGTGAAAGACCAAATAAGAGGACAATGTCTGGTTTCTTTTATTAAATGACATAAATATAAATATTCGTCTTAAAGCAGATAACTTGGCACCAGCCCTCTTAAACAATGCATTTACATGCTTTGTGAGGGCAAGGGCATTGTCAAAGTTAACTCCCAACAATTTACATTGCTACATTCCCTTAAAACGTTTCCATTAAAATTTATTAAAACGGAGAAAGCCTTGCTTTCCCAAACACAATTAGTTGACACTTGTCAACATTAAATTGAAAACCATTTTTGGAGAATCATTCCGATACAAAAACTAAAGCTTTTTCTAACTTCTGCTTCACTTTAGTGATATCAGTAGACGATGCATAAAGTGTATTGTCATCAGCATACTTGCATATGCTCACGTCATTATCACTAAATTCTAGCATGAGACCGTTCAAATGTCAAAAAGCAAAAGCCCAATAATTGAGCCCTGAGGCACACCAATAGACAGATCAAGCCATGAGCTATATTTGCCACCTCATCCTACCCTTTGCTTACGATTAGCGAGGTAACTACGAATGACATGTAGAGCCTGATTTGAGAAACCATATGCATGCATGTTTGCAAGAAGTAATTCATGGTAAATGCAGTCAAATGCTTTACTCAAATCCATTAAAACGGTTGTTACATATTTTCCCTGATCTAATCCCCTATGCCAATCGTGCAGCATGTGTAATAATGCCAGGGATATTTTTCTTCTTTGTGATAATATCGGGCGGCGAGAATAGAAAATTGTGTCGTACAGATAAAAAAATGCGCTGTGATGAACAAGGTTGGATTGGATTTGTGCGCGCATTATTATTTACTTTACTATGACTCCGGTACTAAATAATTATCCGGTTCTCCCAAATTTTAATTTTTTTATCCCGGGCGTTTATTTTTGATCTCGTAGAGACTAGATATTAATAAAAAGAGCTGAGGTGTTTGTCCCACAATAGGATTTTTTACTGATTTTGAGCTCCTCCCGTGTTTGACGTAGATTCGAACCCCACCTGGGTTAATTTTTTTGGTAGTATTTTATCGAAAAGTCGGAAATATTTTTCATACCGCCGCTCAACAATGTTTTCCTCAAAAATAAAGCAAAAAATTGGAAAGAACGAAGACAAAATTACTAGAAAATTATTATTAGTCATTTCCAACTACTCGCAACAGCGGCAGAAATTAAAAGTGTTTATTCATATTAACATATTAACAAATTTACAACGTTTTGGTACTAAAAGCCGCGTTTGTATTGGTTGGTTGTTGCTTTTTTTATAGCTTGGGCTGTATGAGGGAACTAAGTTGGATTTAAGAATAGCACACGCTAGTCAAAGGAATCGTAGCCCTGTGGCTGTCATCAAACTCAACGGAACTATACTTAACTTTTTTCGATACGCAAAGAAATAATTCGTCTAATTGTGAAAAGAGTCTGTATAGAAAGGTCTCCATAAAAATATGGGAAAAATGTAACGTCATCGGTTTCGATCTCTGGAACATTAACCTGCCAAAAGCTGGAACGGTACCAGTTACTTATTCACATGGTGATGAAACTATTGAGCCACGCAGGATTTCGTTTTTAAACCAAATCAATTTCCTAAATCCCAATAAAATCAGCGTAAAACATCCTTCAAACTCAAAACTTTCAGGTTTTACTCATTTTACTTGGATCTGTTCAAAAAACCTGATGAGAAGTGTTTTGTACAACTTTTAAATTTTGTGTCACGTCATGAAATTCGGAAAAGGTGTATTTGTAGTAATCGAAGTGAAAAATGTTCCGATTTGGATGAAATTTGTTATACTGACCGAAAGAGAAATGCTGAACTTACCGGTTTCAAAATTTTGACACCTGGAGTAATCTGATTTCATTAGATTTTGGTACTTGTTTCAAAAAAAATTTGATTAAATGAAATTAAACTTTTTTAATTTATACTCGCCCTTCTTTAAACGCAAACTATTCCCCTGGAGACTAGGTTGACAGGGCCGTGCGAATGCGTTATATTCTTACCAAGGCGCGAAACATACGTCTGTGTTTTGCAAGCTAGTTACGTATATTATACGTCCTGTTAATTTTTGAGATTAGCAATGACGTTGCACTGCACTGAAATGTCATTTATTAACTGATAGCAACCATAAAGTTATTTCGTCAAAATATACATGTTATCAGCCTCTACTCAACTTATATGCAATACTCAACAAAAGTAAAGGCGGATTTTCACGAGACGAATTGGACGGCGAATTCGGATGTGGCATTGCGCTTTTACTTGTGTTTTATCTTGATCCAAAGAATTTGCTTCGCTGAAAAGTAGAAACAGCTCTTGTGGCGGCAAAATATATCGCTTTAATCTTTTAAGTAATATTTAAAAGTATTGTTAATTTTTAGTTTTTTACCATATGCGATATTCAACAAAGGTAAAAAGGCGGATTTCAGAAGACGAATTGGACGGCGAATTAGCAGGCGAATTGTATGTGGGCAAGCGTTGTTACGTCTGTTTTCATCTTTATTTAAAAAATTCGCTTCGCCAAAAAGTAAAAGCAGCCATCTTATTGGCGAAATATATCGCTGTAATTTTTCAACTAATCAGAACGCACTCATTAGTGAAGTGTTTGTTGTTGGAAAAAACTCTTTATTTGAAAGAATTTTTTAAAATGACTCTTAATTTTAAATGCTTCAAAAAGTGCTTTCATTCGATATTTCAAATGTTCTTTTGTTGATCGTGAAAATTAAAAAGATTTCTATTGTATTCTTTAAAACTTTCACAATATTGGCCTTAATCACATTAGGTGCGTAATTAGTTAATTAGTATCGTCCTGATACGGTATCAGGACGATACTAATTTTCTTGCTTCCATCAAACAGGGAGGACGAAGTATACACGCAGCTTTTGTATTGTAATTGTTAGAGAAAAATGTTTTTTTAAACTTTAATTACTGGTTTTAAAATAACTAGTAATTTTTTTAACGTCCTGGGTTTTTATGTTAGACTTTAATAGGCGCCGATATTTAATGCAAATTTTCAAAATCCTTGTGAATCGTGTGGTATCTCGTTAATTTTTTTGGAATAAAAAATCTAATCTCCCGCCTTTTTTATTTCCTGTATAGTCGTGCAATATGTTGAATGTTGTATGCTCTCATAAGTTCATTTGTAATCGTAGCCGTGTAAAAACACTTGAAAAACACTTGAAAACATTACACCTCCTGCGCTAATGACCCTCAAGAAGCATAAAATTGTGGAAAAATTGTACTTTTAAAAAATAACAGTGTTCCATACAACAAAAACATTGATAAAGAAGTGAAGGTTTTATTCGACTAAAAAAACAGAAACTTAAGAAAACTTCGAGACTTGCAAAACCATCGTAGGAAGAAAAAAGGAAATTGTTGGAAAAAACCACTTTTGGATTAGTAGGTAACTGTATTTATATTTATATTATAGGTAACCAAATTGAAACTTTATATTTACTACTCGCCCTTTTCTAAACTCCAACTTTCCCCCTGGGGACTAGGTTGACCGGGCCGTGCAAATCCGTTATATTCTTACCAGGGCGCGAAATCAAACCGTAACTCAAATCAACAAACATTGCATTGGTTCGGATTGGGTACAAAGGATAAACAATTTATTCTGTTATTTCTATAGAAGTAAGAATTATTTTATTGATCTCCTATAATTCCCTACACAACAGAAACTGTGGGGTTGCGTATGTGTCGAGCATAGTTTAAAACACGTAGTGTAGTGTTATTAGCCACTAAAGGCCACTATAAGTCTTGCTAGCTATAGCTGATCAGCAACCACAAATAAAACATAACAGGCATTTTGTTGTTGTTTTTCAGTCGCTTTAATTGAAACGTTAAAAACTTGCAGTAGCTAGCTAGCTATATAGCTAGCTAACTACATAACTACCATAAGTGTGTGTGGTGTAAAGATGTAAACGCAACATAGCAAGCCAGCTTATTAGCGGGTTCACTAAGGCCAGCTAAACTTTACAATTCCACCTGTTAAAAAACACTCAACCTAGGATTTACTTACATTTTGTACAGGAAACTGGGTTCAATTCCCCTTGGTGGTGTTTCAAAAATGGGCAAGTGAATGTTACCATAGCCCTGGACTAATCCCAACCATTTAAGAAAAATGGGGGAGATAGCACAGCTGTTCGATGTTGAAGAGAGTTGTCTGTTAGAGCTCATACCCAGACTGTATCTACGTACAGTATCTTAAAATAGGCATTAAACACTTCAGGACTCTCCATCGAAGTTTCTTTCAACTGTTGTCCACAATGTGTATATATGTTACAAGTGTTGTATTTTGGGAATGTTCTGGGTGAGTTCGGGAAAGGGGTTGGCTTCGGCGGACAACCGTCAATTTAATTCGAAAAGTCGTGTACTTATTCCTCAAAGAATTTAATAAGTATATAGTTCTTATAAAAATGTGATAATTAGAATGTATATCAAACAAGAATCAATATGGTATCAAAGATAAATCAGCTATTATGTTTCCTTGGTAGCTTAAAATTACTTTTGTGTGTCAGTTTTGTTATGTTATTGGATTAGTATATACCTCTTTTGTTACCAAGGAGATAACTAATAACCCTAATAAAAGCTATTATAATGGTTTAGTGTAACAATTAAGGTGGTTCTTGACTACCAAATGAATGCAATATTTGAATCAATTAAAATTGTAATTTTTAATTCATATGCATGTTTTACATACTTGTAAGAACTTTTAAATTTTGTTTTCTTAAAAGATAAATTTTTATATAATATTATTGTGATAAATTATGGAGACTCCAAAAGGCTATAGGGGCCCTCCACCAAGAAAAGATTTGGTTGTTTCTCCTAGTAGAGAAAGAGATTGGAAAGGAAATGGTAGGAATTATGTTTGCTGTTTATTGGTGTTATAACAGTGATTGCGCACATGCATGCACGTATCCCCGTGCACATACACAATTAAAAATTCATGATTTCAAATTGAGGAATAATTTTTATTGCACTGCAGAAATATTAAAACAAGTATGTATGAAAATATTGCCTTCACTGATTCTAACAAAACCAAAAATTTTAAATTTTCGCATCAGCTCAATCAAACATATATATATTAAAATTCTTTATACCTTACGTGGTATATATAATTTCTGTGTAGACTTTTTTTTTGCAGAACCTTGAAAATTTTTGTGTTGATTTATATTCACGAATGAGCTTATGTTAAAAAAGTTGTGTGGATAAATTTTCGCAAAAAGTTTAGTAACAAAGAGGAATCAAAAATTTTTTTACTGTAAATCATTCATTTTTTAACAGTGATAGTCTTATTAATACAAAAAAATTACATTTCAGTGGCCTTTAGTTACATATCCTAAGCATGCTGATTCATTTTTTCTAAAAAATTTGTGAATGATAAATTCAAAAAATCTGCTGTGAATTAATTTTCAATAATGACGAAATTTTTAAAACATTTGCGTAGATTAATTTTCGAAGAAAAACAAAAAATTCGCAAAATTGAAAAAATTAAACCACACAAAAATTTATTCACATATAAAAATTAATAAAATTTGCTGAATATATTAGGCATGGAAATCAACACTACATATAAAACAGTTGTAGGTAGATGGAGACTTCATGCACTGTCAATTTGCATGGAAATGCTACGTTTGTACAGCAATATATAATTTGTATTTTGCTCGTCATCTCCTTTAAAATATCTTCAGACCTCTTAAATCGTATCAAAAGTCTTTAAATCTCGAATTTTACTCTAGAAAATTTTTTTACAACCCTGCAATCTTTATTTTAGATTTTTAGGTTTACTCAGGAGATAAACAAACTTTATTTTTCTGTAAAAACAAACTTATTTCTGTTTGCATTATATATATAGTTGAAATAATTAAATAATTTTATTTCTTTATGTTTTATTTCTTTATACACATTTTTGTATATCCTGCATATTTATCTAGTTTGATTTTTTTTGACAGGTAAAAAGGCTTTCATGTATATGTATATACTTATACCTAATTGATATGGATAGGGTTAAAGTGTAAAAATAAAAGTTCTTATAACACCAGCTCAAAAAGGTTGCCTAGCAAAATGTTTTGATTTCTTAACTTTCATTATGTGTTATTGTTTAATTGTTACATGTTAATTGTTACATAATGTTGAAAGTATTTTTACAAAACATTGAATTCACAGGCTAATAACTGGGTTAAAAAATTTAAATAACATATTATATTTAGGTGACATGATTTAAATATAATCTTGATACTTTTTATATTAAAAATGCTTATATCCTTGAAGTTATTTCAATATGGAAATGTGATAGTTAACAATAATGGAGATAAAATATTTGGATTTTGTTTAAATTTTTGTGTGTTTGATTTATGAAGGGTTTTTAAGAAACAAATATGTTCAAGACCTTCCACAAAACTCTTTAAAACGTAGTTCTCTTTAGATTTGTTTGGTACTGCAGATACAGACATGTCTGACGAGAGGCATCGAGTTACCACACCTTACAGTGAATCAGGCGCTGCTCCCGGTTTAAGTGGAGATTACGTTGATCCACATTTAAAAAGTCATCGTGATTATGAGTCAGAGTATGCAAAGCTTGCAATGCAAGGTGGACACAGAGGTAAACATCGTTTCGTAATACCCTGTTATGCAATTTTTTAGTACTTTTTAAAAATTACGAGGTAGTGTACCCGGATTTGTAGGTTACTTTATTACACATTAGTTTAGCTACTTTTTGTTGACAAACATGGACCTGAATACTTCTACCTTACATTATTTCTTCCTATCCCTGCCTTAAAATTTCTCATGCAATATTTCCAGCGTGAATGTAATTAATTGACATTGTGTTTTATTACTATAGATCTTTTGCATATGGACAATCATAATGATGACTTAGATAATGGAATAAAACACAGAGGTTGTGAAGAAAATCTTTCTGAATACAACAGACTAGCCAGACAAGGAGGGCACAAAGGTAAAAGTTGTAAATTATTTAAACAATGAAGCATGGCGAATTTCTATTATAATGATTTGTGTTATTTGAAGTGAACTTTTATTGCGATTGGCAGAAGAATGCCATAAACAAACCCTTCTTCTACAAGCAAATCATAACCAAGATTTCGTTCTATATTAATTTTTTTCACAAATCTAGCCTGGAATTTTTTTGTTAGCTGAAGAGTAGCCTGTGCCTATATGTTGTGCAACATAATCACATGTTGCAAGTTCACTGTGAAATTGAATGTACAATTGTGTGTATAAATTGCTCCACTCTTTCTTTTTGACTTCTAACTAAATAGTGTTTAAAAAGTTTAGTGACGTTAAGAATCAGCCCAAACTTACCCTGTGTTAATTGTTTTAATTTTGTCTTTATTTTATTGCTTTTAAACCTTTAAAGCGAACACTGTAAAAAAATGTGAAACAAGGAATGTCTGAAAAATTGCAATATTAAACGAAAATTTTAAAAGCCATTTCTTTTGTGTAGGTATTCTTAGTATGAATGATTCAGATGAGAAACAGGAGTCTTCAAGAAAACAAAAAGGTTGTGAAAATGTATCAGAATACAACAGAATAGCTCTGCAAGGTGGACATAAAGGTAAATAAATCGTCTTGTAGTTTGAACGTAGTTGGTTACAGGTAAGTATAAGTAATGTTCGTTACTTAAACAAGAAGTAGGTAAATCCTGGGGACCGCGGATCGAATCCCGCTTACTGCCAGGCAGTATGTTAGTGATGAACAAAGTAGTTCTTCTACAATATGACTTACACGCATTATACTCGCCCGTCATGATCAGAGGTCTGATCGGGGTAAAGCATTCTCTGTTGAGAATGAAATACGGATGTGCAATGATAAATATTCACCTATGTAGGTAAATCCAATTGAATTTGCAAAGCTGCAACTAGAAGGCATTGTAATACAAACACTTAATGAAACAAACAATTTTTCAGTAAATTAAAACATCAGGGAAATCTTGAACAAGGCAGAGACAACATCATACATAGTTTATGGTTAGTAAACCTTGATTATTTATAATTAATGGCAAACCATATGGCGTAGGACAAAAACGTTTTTACATGCTTCTCTATGAAAGAATTTTATTTACACATGCCTCATATTTTGCCGAAGAAAGAAGAACAGTGTTCAAATTGAAGTGGAAATCCTCAATAGTTGGAGGACTGATTGTGGAAGTCCAGTCATAACATATGAGTCGGATGATTGTCAAACACAGATAGATTACTTCCTGTTTAGAAAGTCATATAAGAGAGTGGTGAAGAATGTAATATTTCAGGTTGTTGTGTAAACAGGATGTTTGCTAATAAAAATGACGAAAAATGCTGACATCTGCAAATTGCCTAAAACTGGGTGCCCACCCTCATACAAAATCATACAATTTCATACAAAATGACAAATCTTCTATATTCATCCAAAACTACCTAAAAATATAATTTCTCATATAAACTCCTACTTTTTTAGATTTTATTCAACTAAAATTTTGTTTTTAACATTTCTTCGGACCATCAAATAAACATATTGTAGTCTCTAGTACTTGGCAGAAACCCTGATATTTATTTAATCTAATTTGAAATACTTTTCATCCAATCTTTCCCTTTTTTACATGAATTATGTATATTATACAAAATTAGCAACTTTTAAAGTGCAAGATCGTTTTATGAGGACAAAGCCCTATCTATAGCTTTATCCATTTCAATCTTAAAAAAAAATACTTTTTTAATCAATGCGTTTAATACATTTGAATAATTTTGTGGACACATCCTTCTGGCCTTCACTGTCTAGCACATTTACGTTGCTTGCGTCTCCCACCAACCATATCTTCGTCTACAGCTTTTCTATTGTTTTATTCTTTTTCAGCGTATGTGTATATCCTTTATCTTGCCTATTAACCTTTTTTTTCTTGTTATTTGAACTTTTGGTATTATGTTTTAAAAATTTTATATGTATATTTTAATATTTTTAATATTTTGGATTTAGTAATTATGGAATCCTGAAAGTGCTAAGTTAAATTAATAAAAGCCCAGTATAAATTTCTTAAAATGCGATATAAAAGTAATATAAAAGTGTATATTTTTTAGAAATCCAGATAAATTTTGTCGTAAAGTTGTCATAAAATAATGAACTGGGAAAAAATTATCGCACGCCTTTTTCCAGTGGTCGTCTCTTTCTCTCTCTTTATTACAACTGTGTGAATTAAGGCGTTGCATCTGCTTCTTTTTTTAGATGATTTTCTTCATAAACTTTATAAATACGTTATATCCGTCTGTTTTCTGCTGTTGTTGTTTTTGTTAGACATGCGGCAGACGTTAGTTAATTATTTATCATTTTCAAATTATCTTATCGAGAGAAAAAGAATAATTTTTTTCATTTTAAAAATTATCTGTTTGAAAAAATATCTCTTTGGTGGTTCAAACTATGGCGTCCGATGAGAAACCGAGAGTTCCTACTAAAGTTTTCAAGTTTACCGAGTCGAGGTTTTGGCAAAAAAAATCCTATCGAGATAAAGGTTGTACTTCACATTGTGTTTTTTGTAAACAAAGAAAGAGGAAAAAAAAGAAATTAGGTTTTTTGGGTTTGGCCCATGGAAAAAATGATTGCACACTACACTACATTCCAATAAAGACATATTATGATAAAAGTGTAGTGATGCCTCTCACCTGTTTGTTGGTGCTTTGTTTTTAAAATAACTCATTTTTCTAGTGTGTTAAATCGAGACGAAAGAAATGGTTTAATTTTTAACTTTACGTTTCTTTTTTTAGATTTACTTGTTATTGAAGAGAATAAACGTCCATCAAGTAAAGTAACTTACGCGCGCAATGGTGGAGATTGGTTTGCACATAATAACAACGATTCACCACCGCAGAAGGTTTCTCAGAAACCTCCACCCATACAAACAGGTATTTTATTGTTGTTATTGTTTGTTGTTGTTGTGTTTGTGTTTATAGTTTTTGTTGTTGTTTTCTGATTTTCTTGTTGTTGTTGTTTTTGTTTTTGTTGTTATTGTTTCTGTTTCTGTTGCTGTTTTTATTGATGTTGTTTTCGCCGCTACTTTTCCACAGTTAACTTCAATTTAACTAATTATTTTATTTTCCTAAATTTTGCTTCACATGTTCATATTTTCTCATTTTGAAAGAGCCAAAACTACACCGGAGAGTTATTTTTCTGTTTCATTCTTAAGCTGCCATCTTCTCTCAATTTATTTATTAAGGAACGCCTTGAACGTGAAGAGTAAATTTTTTGGTGTAAAACGTTTTTATTAGTATTTTTATTAATATCGATAACGTATCAGTTTCATAGCTGTTCGGTTCCGCGAAAAACCACATATCGGGATAAACTCTGATATTCTGTGTTCTCACGTCAAATTTGAATCCAAAACTTTAGTTCATATTATTTCTTTGAAGTTACGTGTTTTTTAAGTTTTAGCAAAAAAGAAGACACTGTGGTGTAAAAAAAACATAAAAAACTGCACGAATTTAGAATTTAAACTACACTAAGAAACTGTACATTGATGGGACCACTGTAAGCTCACTAATTACTAACCTCTCACTAATTAACTAATAATTAACAGGATACAATAGTAGTGATGAAGAGGAGGAGAAAAACAAGAAGGATCATGAAGAAAAGAACGGTAACGATTAATATAATACGTAACATGGTGGTCTGTGCCAGGAACTCAAACACCAGCAAAATTTTCGATAATTTTATTTTGGAAAAAAAGTCAATTTACACAAAGTTCTAAAATATTAAAACCCCTTCATTTTTAACATGTTTTTCATGTGTTTATAGATAATTAACGTCGATAGCTTTGAAATCATGTTCGGTTTCATTTTTTTCTTCGATAATTTCTTGTTAGTTTTTATTTTAGTGTCCATTAAAGCTGACACTAGTCCAATTGGTCTTTAAGTTTTTATGTGATTTTGCTAGTTATTCTTCGTGCATAATAGTTTGTTGGCATGTTTGCGCCTAGTTAAAATAATTTGCTGGGATATACTGCTGACTTGTACAAAAAATACATTTTCTTTCTTTTCTTTTTCTAGCACCTACTAAACCTGCGCCAAAACCGTGAGTACATTTTATTTTTTCAGTACTTTATTTTTTCCAATACGCGCCGCCCTCTAATTAACGCTACCTTCCAATCAGCGCTACCCTCTAATAAGCGCCGCACATGCGTTACATTTTCCTGACAAGTTGGAATTACGGCACAAGTAAAAAATAAAATTGCAACATTTAGTGTTGTAGAGACGAAGTTTCTTTTTTATTTAAGATTGGCGCACAAACTTTTTTTCTTTGTGCACATAAAAATTATTATGAGTAAGGGATTCTAATGTTTTTTTTAGAGCTATTCAATTTGGAGCTCTTCCTGGAGGAGAAGAACAACAACCTAGAACTGGTAAAAAACGTTTCGAACAACAACGTAGAGATGCACCGTTTGCTACGAACTGGTAACGAAATTGCTAGTGTTTAATATATTATCTCGTATAAATATATTTTGTATATGTTCTTGCCACATCTTCATTTTTTTTTTGGTGTGCACTTTCAGATTGTGTTTTTCTTTGTATATATTATCTTTCAATTTACTTTCAAAGTTTTAGCTCTGATGCTTCTTGGAATATCTTGTTATAATATTATTTATGGAATGAAGTAAGGATTATATGCGAAAAATTTTGCGAAGTCGTGAAATTCAAAAGTCCTAAATTTTTTTTTCCTCTTACGAAAAAGAATTTCCAAAACAATCTTCACTGAAAGTGTTCAAGATTACAAATACATTTAAAAATGTTGAAATTCTAATTTCGTGCCCTGCTCTGTGCATAGTATAAATCAATTACCTATTCGCAGAAAACTTTAGATCAATGAAAATTTTGTCCTTCTGCAAAAGTTGAATAGGAATTCCCACGATGTATTTTCCATCGCGTATGCCACCTCAATTAAACTATGGCGCAGGCTAGATTTCCACTCAAACCAAAACAAAACCGGGGTAAGAATTTTGATTGGTTATTCTACGAATTACGAGAATAATACTTCAATTTTGATTGGGTATTCTACAAATTACATAAACAATACTTAATTTTAGTTGGTTATGCTACAAATTATTCTTTGTGTTTATTTAAATTTCAATCCGTGTCCGCATAAATAGTTTAAATAATTTCAAATGTAGGTTCAGGAGCTAGAAATCATGTTATCCGAACCGTTTCGGTTTTGTGTGGTCTTAACGTATATGACATTTACTACTTCTATTTCTAGTTTTAATAAACTATATCTTCTGTCTATTCATGCTTATTTATTTCCATATTTGTATTCATAGCATAATATTTATGTTTTAAAATGTGAATATAATATGTATAAAGAAAGTTTTTTTTGAGTAACAAAGTATGCAAGGAGATCCACAGGTGTAACCATCATGTATTAAACACCTTAATTTGAATGCACAACGAATGCGCAACGTTTACCTGGCCGGTTTGCGTCAAATATAACATAGTATGGCCTACCAATAATGTAGAAGTAGACTCCTTAACCCATAATTTTTCGGTATAGTTTATTCTTGAAGAACAAAAAGAAAATGTTGGCCCAAAATTTGTTTAAAGTAAAGGGGGCCGCTCTACTGAAAATTGTTCAAAAGGGAATTTTAATCATGTAAAAGTTAATCACGCTCAATTGTACGATTCGTCTATATAAATCCAGTATCTTATCCGTGACAAAAGTCCGCAAAATTAAAGTCGGTAAATATTTTAGTCCATAAAAACATTGCAGAATGTTTCAAGTCAGTAAAACATTTTGCATTGCTTTATAGGATTAATTACGGTTGGATTAAATTTTGAGGGACTTATTTTTGCGGGGCGGATCTAGCAAATTTTTTTAGTAGGTCATGATGCGCAGCATCAGGGTCTGGGCCCCAGAAGCTTTTGCTAAAACAGACTGCGAACCCTGAAATAAGCTTTAACGGGATCAAAAACAACCTCGTATGCAGACGTTTTAGGTGGTTTAGACCTTGATAACATAAACGCTGCAGCTCCGTATAAAATATCAAATAAAAAACAAGAAGCCCTGCGGCTTTAAGTTTTCCGTAATTAGGCTGGAAGATTCTAAAATTTGAAGTAGACCTTGAAAACGGAGAATAATGTGGTAAATAAATCATTGAGTATCCTTATTCTCAACTATTTTTGTAACTAACCTGCATTGTTGAAATACAACTTAATAAATAAAAAATTAAAAATAATTTTTTTACATATATATAGTATTCTAAAATAAAAGTAAAAACTTTAACTGGATATTTTCAACACTGATCTGGAAAATGATACAAATCTTGATATGGATGAAAATTGTCTGTTTTACTATACCCCTTAGAAAAATTCACAAATTTCGCGTGGATTTAATTTCGCGAAATTTAATCCACCCTAAATTTTATGCACCTAAAGGCAGTTCTTTTCCAGTAATTTTTTTCTTTACTGGGAAGTAATACTTAACTTCAAAAATTGAAGAAAATATCATAATTTGTGTCCTCGTTGACATGAGAAGGGGCAAAAGAGGTGGGAAAAAAGAATGAAAATTGTAAGGTTGAATTGTTTCTTAAAAAACCTGGATAAAATTTTATCTTTATCAAATTGCTTTGTTTGATAAACTAACGTGATTTTTTACTTTACTGGGAAGTAATACTTAACTTCAAAAATTGAAGAAAATATCATAATTTGTGTCCTCGTTGACATGAGAAGGGGCAAAAGAGGTGGGAAAAAAGAGGGAAAAAAGAATGAAAATTGTAAGGTTGAATTGTTTCTTAAAAAACCTGGATAAAATTTTATCTTTATCAAATTGCTTTGTTTGATAAACTAACGTGACGAAACTCTGAAGAAAGTGTTGACATTAAGAACCGACAAAACCGAAATTTAGAATTTTATTTTCCTCAGGATTGCAAAAAGCAACAACGATTTTTCGGAAATTTTAAATTAACAACCAAAGTTTGAAAATGGTCCAAATTACTCATCGGCCCAATTTTTTTGACGGCTCCACGTGACGTGAATGGGTGAGAAAAAGCGTCCATAAAAAATTAGAATTCACGAAGTTTCTGTCTGATAAAGAAACTGGGAGTGGCCATGAAAGAACTCTCCAAAATAATTTTCGCGAAAAAATATTAAAATAAAGCGAGACTGTCTCATACAAATCATGCGTATAATACAGAATATATATTTCACAAGCTTTAACACAAGCTGCCTACAAAGTATAGAGCACCTCAAAAGCATGTCAAAGATTTTATAGAAAAAAGGGGAACAAATTACTTGTCACTTAGAGAAGATTTTGTTATCAGCAAATATTCCAATTTCATGGTACGTTACACCGAAAGTGTTTTCCTTGTGGAAAAATCTTTTTAAAAATTTTTTTTAAAAAAAATCGAGAATCCTGTCTTCATTTCTTACCATGACTAGGTACACTTCACCTGCTAAACAAAATAAAATAACCACAGTTCACTGGATTGAAATAACACACCTGGCTACAATTTACTGAACAGAAATAACATCTTGTAACAGTGCACTCGTTTATTAGGAAACATATCTTTACAGTTCGTAGGATTGAAATAACACAATAGTCCACAGTTGACTAGATGGAAATAAAACATTTGTCCACATTTCACTGAATGGGAATAACAAAATTGTCCACAGTTCATTGGATGGAAATAACACAATAGTCCACAGTTCACTGGATGGAAATAAAACAATTGTCCACATTTGTCTACACGTATTGGATAAAACATTTTTCCACAGTTCACTGGATGCAAATAACGTGTTGGCCAACATTTCACTAAATTATAACATACTCATTTCCAATAAACTTTATCACCAATGATCTTGAGCGCTGGCTTCTGTTTTATAAGCTTTTGTCTTCCCCAAACTGTTCCACAACTGGGACACACCCCTTTGATAGCAGTATTGTCTTTTATTATCTTATGAAAATGACATTTTATCAATTGTCCCTTTCCTCCTTTTCTGTATGTCAACAACAAAAATTGACAGTTTCTACAAAAGACTTCCAACACTTTGAAAATTTGACGAGTCATTCTTCTACGTCGGATCACAGTCCATCTAAGTCGAAACACATTTTATAGAAATCGGAATACAATTTACCGGATCATAGCTCATCTAAATTGTAAGAAAATATACCACAGTTGGATTTTACACGAAAAAATCTGTATTTGGTGACGTTGAAGACTTTGAAAAAGGTGTTCACACAGCAACGGGTTTCATTGGTTGATCGCTGAGGTATAACAAAAACAAGTCTGCATAAAAAAATTATTCCGGAGGTGTATTTTT
The DNA here is from genome assembly GCF_029227915.1 of Hydractinia symbiolongicarpus. NCBI lineage: Eukaryota > Metazoa > Cnidaria > Hydrozoa > Anthoathecata > Hydractiniidae > Hydractinia > Hydractinia symbiolongicarpus. The sequence goes on along the minus strand of NC_079878.1, from coordinate 23,682,545 downwards.
ACCGGTTGCTTTTTGTGTAGTAGACTAAAAAAAATTTATTTATTTAGCATTCTTCTTGAAGAAGATCCAAACACAAAATATCTTTTCAAGCACGCAGAATTATTTCATCAAACATCCATCCTTTCTAATAAAAATCAAGTGAATTTGTTTATAAAAAGTTGAATTTTCTCTATTTATTGTTACAATTGTTAATTTTTTCTTTCTTTTTTCCCCAAGTAATACATAGCCGATTTTATTTTTGAAATCCCTGACTAATACTTCTGTGCTGCATGTCAACCTCGTCCCCAGGACTTCTTAGGATTTTTATATTTTGACGACCTAAATGTAAAAAGCTTAACAAGTCCTAGGGACGAGGTTGGCTGCATGTAAAAGTAAAGTTTAATCGAAGAAACTTTTGAATAAATATTTGCGGATACACAAAATGACAGTTTTTCGCGATATCTAAAATGGGACGGTTTACACAAGATAAACTTTTGTAATTCGCAAATTTTCGAACTGTCTGCCATATAAAAATTTCATGTTCGAATAAAATGGACTTTATTTTTCGTTTTACCTTCTTAAATAAATAATGCAGCAACTTAAAAAGACGAGAAAATAGACAAAAGACATTTCTTGACATAGTTGTTATTGAATTTTTTTTAGGAAGAACCTTTTAGAGTTTTTGAAATATTTTATTCCCGCAAAAATTCGTGAACCGCAAAAGTTTACTAAATTGGAACTAAAAAAATGTCTTTCGCAAACTTTTTATGCCCTGAAGTACGTTTAAAAAATATATTTTTTGTGTAAGTTTCGGAAAAAAGGCTAAAAAATTTTCTTAACAAATTCCAGAACATTTTTTTCTCTGCTTATGCCTTTTTTCAGGAAAGCGCATATATTTAACTTCAATCAAAAAACAGCATTAGATAATATATACGTAATATTTAATTTCACAATCCAAAAATGTCACAAAATCCTATAAATTCCAATCCCAAATTTTGTCACTGATTAAGGAGTTTGTATAAATCACATTTAAAAAAAATATAAATAAAATTTACATAAACTATAAATTATAAATCACTTTTTAAAAAATATTTTATAGCCTGCTTAACGTTGCATCTAATGAAAAAGAGAATCTCACTGGCTGATTTTAAGGTGGTCAAACTAACGCCCCCATAAATAATGTCTTAATAAAAATCTCCAAACTCATACGCGCTTAGTGCGAAAAATAACGCCTCGTTAAATCAAACCCTATTCTACAATGCTAGACGTCACGTGCATCTTTTTTCATCCGCTCACAGTATAAAAATTTTTTTAATGCCCTCAAGATTTTAAACATTCTTTTTCCCTTCAAAAGGGGATACAAATTTGCAAACTTTACCCTTTTATATTTATGTCTATTTTTGTTTACTTGAAGCCTACAGCAAGTATTGCCTAGGATAAACTTTATATTTTATCTTTTTGTTCAGCATTTTAATTATCAAGATTTATATATAAAAATAAAGTATATATACATAAAGTATATAAGTCTATTCATTGCAAATCTCTATAATAATAGCCGTCGTCTGTCTGTGTCTGCGAAAGCGGTTTCCCGTAACAGAAACACGAAATTTTTAAAATACACACGAATATCAAATGCGATGTATTTTTATCCACTTTGTTTCGACGGGAAAATTTAAAGGACGAGCGAACGCGACGGGCGACACCGTGGATTTTTCCACGGGATAACGACTAGTCTCTCTAATAATAGCCGTCGTCTGTCTGTCTCTGCGCGGACCCCCCGCTGAGTTAGAAAATCATGTTACGGAAACACGAATATTAAATGCGATATATTTTTATCCACTTTGCGAAGGGTAAATATAAAGGACGGGCGAACCCGTGGATTTTTCCACAGGCAACGCTAGTCTTATATAAAAGCAAAATTAGACCTCAAATAAAAAGGGACGCGAAGACAGCAGACGTTCTACAAAAGTCTATCGATTCACAAATTAAAACTGCAGCAGCATTGTGCCACGCCCAGCGCAGTAAGAACCTACTACACGGGACTACACATAACAACACGTGACTACACATGAAAACACGTGACTACACGTGACAACTGACTATGGACAAATAACTCTCACATGAGTAAAATTACACATGCGTTCCACATCATAAAAAGAAATAAAGACGAGGGACTGGTAACTACTACTGATGAAGAGCTTGTCAGGTTCATCCTCCTGATGTTTACAGTGGATTCGTAATAGACTGGCATCTGAAACACCGGAAACCGAATAACTGCCACGTTTTCGTTGTCTTTCGTAGTAATTTTCGGATAGCCCGTCGGTAAGAAATGCCAGGAATTGTTCTTTAAGTACTGTGATTGAAAATAAACAAACACAGAATTTTACAAAAAACAGATAGTACAAGAAACATCAGTCTAGTGTCTTTAAAACGCGCTTATGCAATCTTAACATCGGAGAAAAGGTTGTTTTTGCTAAATTCCATGAATGATAACCACGAAGGCTGTTACTTGGGCTATCTAAACGAACCGTCACTTAGAAGCCATTTACATGTGACCCGAAGTGGACTCAAACCTGTTGCCTCCCTTCGACACACGATGTAGGAATGTTTGCACGAATTTCGTCACTTCAGGTAAAGTGAAACGCAGGAGAAATGACATTTCAAACCGGTGCGAGATTTCAATGCAAACAAATTACCCGGAATGCTTTAAAGTCACAAACACAAAAGACTGAGCCCTATACAATTCCCATACGGTTTTATAAAAAAAACTTTCAATCTCATATAAATGGTCTCTTAGATTCTGCTCATCATTATTAGCATTTGCTGCCATGGCCATATAGACCCCCCCTTGACAATACCTAATCACCTAAGGTAGGAATCGCAATTGCAGATCTCTAGGACCTCGAGAAACTTAGCCCTCATAAGTTTCAGGGAAAGGACACAATGCACCCCTTCCCTGTCATCTGTATACTCACCATGTGTGAGAATGTTACATCAGCTCCACCATAATCATACGTTTCAGCTTTAAAACCTGATGCACCTCTCGACCTATCGAAACCAAAACGACTGGCTTCAACATTCCAACTGTTTAGTGCAACCGTCACATCGAGATACTTTCCAATTTCCCCATTGTTACACGGTAGTTTATGCACACCGCAGAACGGCCAGTCACTAATGGTAAAGCCAAACTTTACGGTACCATGATGAACAACAAACGTATTGTTCAAATCACCATCCGGTATTAAGGTTTCGTTGTCCAGTACAGAAATATGAAGCGTTAACTTAGCAGCAGGACCAACCAAAGTCGTACTGAAATTCGCCCTACATGTGCAAAAAGGGGATACACAACATATAACATGGAGTCACCAACGGATTCCACAAACAGTTGTAAAGTTCAAGCTCTTCTAAAACTTTTTATTTGATTCTTAATTTCATAGTGGGGTATTTTTTGGTGTGACATAAATTTATAAAAAAAGCGAGCGTACTAATAGAGTAGCATGAGAGAGAATTCAGCAGTTAGAATAAAATCTAATTTTTTTGTAACAACGGAGGAATTTTAGAGATGTAGCCACAGATTCTTACATGTAGAGCAAGATTTTAAATGGATGGATCCTTTCTTTTTTTATTCGTATTAAGTAACTACATCGACCGCGCTAGGGTTAGTACCCACTGATCCGAACTTAGCTAAAATACTAAAGGGTTCCCTATCTTTTTAGAATCAAACTTGAGGAGGTCTCAGGACTTTGCATGAAAATTTCCGACCTGTATTTTCATATGAGTCGATAAAGCCCGTGGAGAAATTCATCTATACAGAAGAACAATAAAAATTAAAAGAATCCGTTATTTCAATTTTGATGACGTAATCAATGATCCGTCCATACACAAAAATTTATTTGACTTTTATTTGACTTTTACTTCTGATTAGGATAATGTATACGATCGTGTGCTTTTGACCACTAAGTAAAGAAATATAAGGGCTAAAATTTTTGCTGACGTCATCAAATTTTAAATAAAGTATCTTTTTCACTGTTCCGTTACCTAATTGGTATGAAAATACGGTCATCTTCTCTAAACAGACATCATAAAACAAGTTGAGGAATATTTGAGAATAAGGTGATGATGCCATGAGTAAAGAAAAAATTACTGCCGTACCCGTGTTCGCTTTTCGACGCAAGTTGAAAATAAAAACATGCGACAGGTTGTAAAATTAAAATTGAGAATTGAGGAGAAAAAAGAATAAGTAAAATATTCTAGTAATAAAATAATAAAATATACTTTCAGAGGAATTTTGAGGAGTCGTGGCAAAGCTGGCACTATAAATTTTAGAACTACACTGTGAATTTGCCTTAAAAAAACAAACGGAAATATATCAATGAATTGTGTATCAAACAACCTATTTTAGTCTGAAGTGGACATTTTTCGTGGTTGATATCTTAAGGAAGAGGTTGGGTAGTCCGCACTTGCCCTACTGACAACTCCCCTGGATTTACCGAGAAATTTAAGATTTAATTTATTCAAAAAACAAAACCATAAAAATCTAGAAGTGAAAAACTGTGGTTGAAGGTTTGTTTAGACGTTGGTTTCAACAAACTGGTGTTTATAAAGAACTGGTTAACAGACTTCTAAAAAATGAAAATATTCCAGGTGTGCTTTAGCGAATCTTATAGAGGAATCTTACAAAGAGAACAATATTTACCTTGCAGCTGTAATGTTTATTGGCGTTCCAATTACATCTATGTACTCTGTCGCCGACGAATCAAATCTTTGTAGCTCAAATCCTCTGAAATTGCGCTCGACACCATTTGACGTATCCATAGGCCTACCTGCTTCGTTTAGCTCGATCATTTCCTTAAAATTTATGCGGAGATTATTTATACCATTTGTTATGCGGAGGCTTCCTGACGTTTGCTTGAGAGTGATGTTCACACCATACAAACTTTCTTCCCAATCAGCAAGTGACAATTGTATTGATAGTACAACCAAAAATGCACTCAGTTTCTGCATGATTGTAGCTTTTTATATTATATTCCTATCAGTATTTCTAAGACACTATAATCACAGCAAAAAAATAACTACACGACAACAAATTTTTACCAACAGAGAAGTGTGCGCGTTTACTAATAGGTTGGTATTTACAGCATCAAAGAAAGTTATGCTTTATGAAGCTAACAAGTAGAATACAGCGAAAAGTTCATCCTAAAATTAAAACCAATATGCAATTTGGATAATGTGTCAAAAAGAAGAAAAAATAGAACAAAATTTCATTTTTGCAAGACTAGCATGTTTAAAGATTATTTCAAGTTACTTCGTTCAACACAACATTAACTTGTTTTTTCTAATTTGGTGAGAAAGTTTTACAACCTCTTTCTATGCACTTGATCCCTGTTTTTTCACCCTTAGAAAAATGACTTAAAGTCGATTTGGAATATCCTATTCTCGTCTGGCGTCTGTTATAAAAAAAAGTTATCTGGTTTTCATCTACTTCCAGAAACATTGTGACCAGCTATATTTGAAGTGTTATCATTAAAATATGCAAAATAATACTTAAAAAAATAGAACTCCAAAAAAAACAGCCCACAACATTGTTCAGTGCCTTTAAATAAGTCGTTATGTATTTTTATGCTTGTTGGAAAGAGGAAAATAGTAACAGTACAAAATCACTAACACAAACCTCACATGTAAATAAGCAAACATTATTGGTTTTCTCGTTGGTATATTTATTTACAGAGAAGTTTGGATAATATTTCGCTACAAATCAAGTGAAATCATTTAAAGCATTTAAAATCTGATTAAATATATAACTTGATAAAAAGTACATAAAAGCATAAACAATTTAAAGGAGAATGACAAGGTTAATTAGACTGCGAATTGGTGTTGTATTACCCGATCCTTAAAACAATTCAAAGCTCAACAGTCCCTATTTTACTTCATCATTCTCTTTTTAACTGACACAATTAACTACATTACTTTAAAATCAAAACCGTATGATTATGCGTTACATAACATTTAATATACACAAAAACTAAAAGCGGGCATTCGCATAGATTATTGGAGTCTTTGACGAAACGCCAGTTCGTGCAAATCGTCGCATTGATTGTCCAAGTTTGATTGTAGTTTAAATATATGACTTAGATGTCTTAATACAATGCATACCAAAGAAAAATGAGCAAAAGTTTAAAAAGTATAGATTTAAGCCATGTATTAAAGTTATTTGAATTCTATTTTGACAAAAATTAAAAGACTTTTTATCCTGTTAAAGTTCTTACAAAATAAATCCAAATATTCAGAATAGACATAAATATTTTAAACTTACATAAAAAAAAATCATGGTTAGTATCACAGAGTTGTAATTAGAGGGCGATAATTAGAGGGCGGTAGATAAAGGGCGGTATCTAAAGGGCAGTAATTAAAAGGCGGTGATTAAAGGGCGGAGATTAGAGGGTGATCAACACGAATATTTCAGTAGTAAATAAATGTACAGGCTGACCGTAAAAACTAATATAAAAGTAAATTATTTTTGTCTAATGGAACAATGAATGTGGATACCGGACACATATGATAAGAAGGTAATAATATATCATGGTACCCTTTTATAAGTTAACAATTATCAAATCAAGATTCTAGACAGTATATGATTTGTTCTTTATTGAAAATTTACAAGTTAAATATGGTAAACCACAACAGAAAGTTATATGTAAACGGCTTTCTCATTATTGTTATGATGAAACAATGTAAAAATGGCGTTTAAAAACGTCTCTGCGAAAACTAACCGAGCAAGAATATAATGTAACCCAAGTTTTTTACAAAATGAACAACTTAATAGCTACCCTTCTGGCTTTATAATGGTTTTCATCTCCATGTTTTAACTAATATTTACATTTCGTCGTCACATCACAACAATACACCTTGCCGACATGAATCTGCAACTCTGCAAAAAAAGTCCAAAAAAAACCCGTTTAGTATGGAAACAAGAAAACAACATCTTATTCTTAGAAAATGCTCACTCCATATCAAGTCTTTTTTTTTCTGACACACTTAATATTTTACAGACATCAAAATTTTATACTTTCTAAAACCTTGCATTATACTTTAAACAACAAATTTGCATGTTGATATAAAACAGACTGTAAAGAATTATGCTAATTTTTGAAACAGATGTCAAATTTAATCATTGACAATATTGAAAAAGATAGTTTGGGACTTCTAACAGATGAACAAAAATTTTGTTATTGTTCTATGTAATAAACAAAAACAAAAATTGCGACGTGCCATGAAAAGATTCGACATGCACATCTTAAAAAGTAAATACACCCTTACAAGTTTTACATCCTCGCAACCCATAATAAGAATCACAATCCAATAGGAAAAAATATTTCGCGGAAAGGAACGGACAAAAGCAGAACGGAATAGAACAGACAATTTCCTGTTAGTAATTTCCACTTCATATTATTGCGCACATATCAATAGAGATCGTAAAACACACTGCGCATTCTAATGAAAAAAATAATCTGATTGGCTAACTCACTCTCCATGTTTTTTTCTGCACAGTTCGCAAAGAAAAAGTTGAACTCGATTCTACTCTCTCCAGAACGAAAAGGAACGGAAAGGATAATTTTCCACTCACGTTGTGTAAAAAATTTAAATACGAATGCTTATAACCTTTTCTGTTCATACCCGTTCTGTTCCGCGACAAATTTTCTTGAAGTGGAAAACAGCTTTTACGTATGCTGTAAAATAAACGAGACATCCCTAGCAACGTGAACTAAGTCTTTCAAAAGATTGATAGAATATTTAGTTACCTCTACATATGCATATTATCGACGAGTTCGTCTTCATCGTCCTGCACTTTAGAGAACGATTTTCCTGGTAGAAATATGGTGTCGCGTAGATATCGATTCCTCCTCGCATAGTAGACGACAAACACGATAAGGATGGCAATAATCAAAGCCAATACGATCAGCACAATCACGAGCCTTTTATTGTTGCTCGAACCGGACTGTATTGAAAACAGAACAAAGCGTAAACATTTAAAATACATCAACGCACCAAATAGCAATATCTATCTGAACCAGATTCTCTGGTGTAACTCCCTGCAAACTTAGTTCGGGTTGGGCAAGGCAAAACTAGATTTATATTATTAGCGTTAATACGAGGATTGTCAATAGAAACTAAATAGAAACTAAATATGATTGGCTATAACGTACAATATTGAATAACTACAATGAAGGAGTTTTGTGTTTTATAACAGATTAGAAGGTTTTCTTCAGCTTGATAACATTATCTCGTGCAGGACACAATTCTTTTTAACGATCAAAAGTGACGGCACAGATATTCGAGCTGTCGAGCACAGAAGGTTTGACATTCCTGCATAGCACGAAATACTCCTACTGAGTAAAACAAAACATGAAAGAATTAAATCATTTTTCTACCTCTTGATCATCTGTTGAGCAGTTTTGAATTTCCACCATTAAATTCTTATAATTATCATTTAACCGACAACCTGTTAACCGCGAGTTTGTGACATATCGTTTACCATGGATGCATTTGGAATATACTTTGGAATAATCTTTGTCGCGACATAACGGACATGCGTATACTGTTCGCCAAAGTAATTCGTAATGGCAATATTTATCAATAGCTAAAAGGAGATGTTAATAAAGTTGGGTAGGGACAGGAGGGACATCAACAACGATCATGACAGTCAGGATAGCGACAACGCAAACAACAACAAATACGACAGTTACGATGACTAAGACAAGCACAAGGACAACGACGTAAACGAAACCAACAACAAAGAAAACAAGGAGTGAGACGGCAAAAACGACAACAACAACGTGCACTATTACGAAAATTACAACGATAACCACGACGACGACTACGACACGACAACAAAAACTACGACAATGACAACCACGACGACGATAACGACAGCGATAACAACAACAAACCACAGAGACGATAACCACAACCACGACGACAACGAAAACCAAACCGATAACGGCAACGACAACAACAAAAACAACGATGACAATAACATTAAAAAAGTTTTACATACATGTGTCATTGCTTCGAGCTTCTGGTTTACCAACCCCTGCGTTTGGATCACACAACATAATGATGCTGGTAGATGCAGCAACGTGCTGACTGGTTGGTTTGTGCCAACATTGATATCCATGCGTCAAATTAATCATAAGGCCGGACGAAACATTTTTTAACGGGAGGAAGTTCAACACGCGTCCAATAGGATAGCTTTGGTATTTATCAAACGACCAGCGTTTGCAGGCCATTGTTTTCAAATATATCTGCAAAAAAATTTTTCATTAGAAACAACAACAAGTGCACTCTGTTTTCGCAGTCAAGCCTGACAGTCATATTTAGAATTGATTCACAGAAGACAGCTTCCATTGCGCACTTATGCACAGTGTCCTCAACCACCTCCATCAACCCCCCTCTTACTTGGTCCTCCAACCAAAGTCGTCCACCAGTTGCAGCTTCTTCCCCCTCAAGCAAAAAAAAATTACATATCTTTCCCTAGAATATAAAATCTCCTTTACTAAAAGTTAATATAACAATTTATTACGCGCAATTAGTTCCACCATTTAACTAGAAATATTTTCTCCTTCCCTACAAGCAAGGAAATTTCGGAAATGTAAATCAAGCAGGGAAATCACTTCTGCTTACAAGTGGAAAATCAAAATGTACAACTTCCACGCGCCTATTCACTTTTCTTAATTATTTCAGTTGTATATATAGTTGTAGTATATATAGTATATATAGTTGTATATAGTTTTTTGCACCACCAGGGGGCAGTTATAACATGAACGACCTAAGAGAACAAAAAACATTTGCTCTAAAATCTCATTCGCTACTTGTTTATCATATTGAAGAAAAAATGTTGAACAGAAGGGTCGAAATAATTCTTGGTTGATTTAATTTTTGTTCGGCGAAGAATTTTATCCAACGGAAATTCTGTCTGATGAAATATGTACAAGAATACTTACATAAAAATGAAAGTCTAAAGTCGTAGTTTTTTACATTTCATGCAAAGAAATTGAGATAGTAAGGCATAAACAAGAAATTGCAAAATTGCACAAAAGTGACGAAATCTTACAGCACTTCGCAACTGTGGTACCATTTTGCGCAGAGACAGACAAAATATGGGTAATATCCAGACTAGTCGTTAGCCCGTGGAAAAATCCACGACTTAACAGAGGTCGCACATACTTTCAAATCGGTATTTCGTGCGTTTTTATGCGCCTGCTAACACCATTTTTAACAGACTAATATTGTAGAAACAATGAAATAAAGATTTTATACCAATAACCAACCTCTTTGTAAACTTCTAGCTTTTTTTGTGGATGGTTTTGATTAATCCTTCTCTTCTTTACCAAACACGACGAATTATCATGCGACAATGAGCATATATTGATGTGATATATCAATGGGAAGTAGTAATGTGCCTTTTTGTTATAATTTCGAACTCTGTACATTGATCCGTTGACAACTTTTAGAGGTGATAGGTCGTACACGATCCCCTCTGCTGGTGAGAAAGTACAATTACCATAGTCGCATCCATCTCTCATTGCATTTGAAGTCGTGCCCGACCCACAAGGTATACATTTCTTGCTCCCTTCCTGAAAAAAAAGTTTTATGCGACATTTTAATCTTCAATATACGCCGACAAATCACGCATTCTTACAGGATTTTATTAAATTTAAATACTAATTTGGACGAGATACTTATTTTTCAACTGGTTTAAGGAAATTAAAAACAAAGGTCCCAAAATATTTCAGAGTTTTATTGGATATTGTAATATGAACAATGAGAAGAGAATTTCATTCGTATTCCCAAGAAAAACTAGCTTTGCTGCAAGTAAAGAACGCAGACAATTGTCGTGTTTTTTTATGCATGGAGATATGCATATACCCATAAAATATTCTAAACCAAATGGAAAAAACTATACAACAAAACACTTCAACTTAGTCGACAGCCTGTGGAAAATCCCACGCTAAATCCTGTCTGTCCTATGTATTTCCCGCATCTCAATTTTGTACATCCTTGCCCGCCTGTTAGCATGGTGTAATGAAATTTACTTGGACGGGGGTTATTACTATAATTATAGATGTGACTATGACGACGTTTTCGATTTCTTAAATATAAAACTTTATAATATAGTAGTGAGTCCGAGGACGAGATTTTCGCCCGTCGTAGGATTGCTATTTAGTGTAGCCCGTGAATAAATCCACGAGTTCGCCCGTTTCTCTTTATAAACTGCATTTCGTGTTTCCGTAGCAAAAACACGGAGTACGGGCACAAATAAAGAGATAAACAGTATGTTTCGTTGTTATTGTTGCTTTTAGAGAATTGAAGTGTATAGTCGGTTGCCCGTGGAACAACCCACGGGTTCGCCCGCTCTTTTTTTACCACAGTGCGTGCGTCTCGCTAATTGCGCAGCTAAGCTACCATTTTGCGTGACAGACAGACAGACGTATACGGGTATTATAATATAGACTAGCCGTTAACCCGTGGAAAATTCCACGGGGTCGCCCGTCCTTTATATATCGCATTTCGTGTTTCCGCCACGGGACTCGCCTATCGCAGACAGACAGACAAAATACGGCTATTATTAAAGAGATAAGTTTTTATATTACTAGTAGGTTGAGGTTTTAAGAACAGATGGGAATTTTGACTTTACCATTTTTGCACAAACTCGATTTTTTTAGCATGCTTACTCATTTCGGAGGGTACTTATTTTGCGGATTTTTCTCCGATTTGTGCTTTTGTGCTCTATCCATGCCAAAAAACGTAAGCACAACAGTTATACAAAAAAAGAAAAACCAGTATTAGCAACAACAATATCAATATATCGTTACTGTTAGTTCTCCATAAAACGTTATAACCAGAGAAAAGCAGAAAAAGATACCACAAAATAAAAAGCAAACTAAAATGAAATCTGCTACACATTACCACGTCACTAAATGAGCCATTCGGGCAAGGCGTACAAGTAGTGGATCCATTTCTACTGTATGTACCAACGGGACATTTCACACAAAGATTCTTCTCTGCTTTGGTTCCAGCAGGACATTCAACACAAGCTTTTGATGAACCCTGTACAGCACCGAAAATGTGAACGTAATGTATTCTTGCTTCATAGCTGACAAATGAAATGTTGGCCTCGTCTTCATGATGGAACAAAGCTCTAAAAATAAAGAAATCACATTATTATTAGTACTGATACTGTGGAAAAGAAGATTAGTGGTAGAGCATTCGCTTCCAGTGCGGGAGGTCGTGGGTTCAAACCCCGGGTGAGTCATGCCAAAGACTATAAAAGTGTAAATCGTTTCTTTTTGCTTAACGTTCAGCATGAGTATAGAATCGATATATTAGGGGGTTGTCCAGTTGAGCGATTGCTGTGCTTGCACAACTTCCGTAGCTCAAATGGGAGCTTTAAATTCGCTAGGACCCCCTTCGCAAGACCCTCATTGATAGCAGTACCAATAGGAACTGAAGAGGCTATCGTGGGTAAACAAATTTCAATAATAATAATAACATTATCATAGTTCTCCCGTTTCTTGGTCAATTATCCATTAAAACTAGACGAAAATTAAGAAAGATTTTTAAAGAGTGCTGTAAACTAGATGTCATATTCAAAACTTTTTTCAGGTTTAAAAATAAATTGAATATACGTAGACGTGGATATAAAGAGTACTTAATACTTAACCACCACGATGGAATTCCTTAAAAATATCTTCACAGAATATAGTTATGACCAACATCACCTCCAAACAATAATTTCGACTTACAAACCACCCGGTCAAATCCACCAAGATAAAAACAAAAGCAAAACAAAAATTCCAATTAACACAATGATAACGATGTTTACATGCTTCACTACTGTGGATACCATGGATAAGTGAAAAACTCTGAAGAGCGTTCAAAAAAGTCATTGATAAAACCTTGCCAACTTGGCTGAAATTCTTGGTTCAAGAAACCAATCTACGCAACCTGTTTTATCAACACCTAGTGTGAACATGATATCATGCTCATATGGAAAGAAGTAAATATAAAATGCAAATAATAAATCGTTCAATGGACAGACCAGTGATAGCTGAACATGAAGGAGGGGATCAGATGGGGTGGAAGGTAATATTAAAAGTGCGTTGGAGAGGTACTTGAAATTCAATAAGAAACAAACAAAACCATGATCAATTTCGGGTTGAATATAAATGGTAAGAAATAATGGCAGCCATTCCTTCAATCGATTTGAAGGCCTGCTATTGAGGTTACTACTGATAGGTTGCCAAAAATGTCTTTGGATATTAAGAAAAAAATCATGCAGATAAGCCATGAATTGATGTTTTGTGCTATTCGTCATAACTTTCACATTAGTAATTAGTTGATAAGATCCTTAAAATTTGTTGTTTTATTTCTGCTTATATTGATCTACCATTCTCCTTGACGATGAGCAATACCAGTCTATATGCGCCTATCCTCAAGTGCAAAAAGCCAATCAGAATGTCTAAAAACTTGTATTACCCCCTTGCAAATTCCAGACGGTTAACAAAGTACAATAACACTCATACTGACACTATATATAAAATATAATTGATTTAAATAAATCTTATTGGCTAATTTGGCTTCTCTAGTTAAGGAAATTGTGAAAAATTAAAATGATTCCTTTATTTTGAGAATAAATTAGAAATTTTGTGCCTATAAGAAGTAAAATGTTAGAAACAATAAGACTAATCAGAACCTTGAGCAACTGAAACAGTGTTTGATCAGTAAGTTCATTAAAAAAATCTTACGAAAAAGAGTAGTTTCCTGGTTCTCTCAGTCGATACTCATGATGCCTTACAGTTCCATTCCGCAAATAATGATAATATCGACTGACACAGTCTGTGGTGTACATGGTTTTGTTGCCTTTCTTCACTGTCATCTTCAAATAGCAATGATTGTGTTTGGCAAGCTTGGGTTTCTTTGAGTAGGTCATTCTGCAATCCACAGAACAGTTAAAAGAAACTTTTGCATTTATGTAATCCACATGCACATCTGGAAATTCCAAAACGGAGTCAAAGTTACCCGCAAATCTATGAGTAGCTAAATACTGTCCCCTGGGTTCCCAAATATTAACATTCTTTTTGAAAGTTTTCTAAAAACAAAAAGAAAGAGAGAAACTTGATTATGTACTCCAAACAACATTTAACTTTACCCTATAAATAAGCAATCGACATGTTTCAAAAAACATTTTTAAACACCTATACTTTTTCAACAGAAGAATAAATATATCTTACTAGACAATCACCACTGCATCTTTGCGTTATGGCACTAGTGAGCTTTTCCCCGGGGAAGAAATCTAAGTAAAAGCCAGGAATCGCAGCACTACCCTTTGGACATGTTTTGCACTTTGGCAATGTTCCATTTGATGTTGTTCCAGTTTTGCATTCCACACATTTTGGTGTTCCACTTGTAATAAGAGCATAGCCTGGTTGACACGCACACGGCACATCCCTATCTTTAGGAGGTAATGTTTTGTTTACGCATGAATTGTGAGTGTTCCCTAAGGTCAAGAAATTAAGTAATTATTTCTTGAATAATTCACTTAATAATAAATATTTCCTTAAAGAGGTTAAAATTTAAGAATTCTTTTTAAAGACAATTCTAGCATACCTGGAAGCAACGGCAAATTTGCGGTTTGTGTTAAAATCCATTTCCCAGCTTTCTTTCTGCATTGTTTAATATCTTCAATAGCGAAATAGTAGTCCTGTAGTGTGCACGGTGGTAGAGGCTCACATTTCGTTCCTCCAAGGCGAGAAAAAAAATTAGCTTTACAGGGCTTACATTCCTGTTGCCCTGGTTGGTCCTGGTAAAAATTTTGTGAGCATTTGATACAATTGTTTGCACCTTGTGTATCAGAGAATGTACCAGGAGGGCACTTTATACATTTTGTGTTTGGAGTCTCCGTACCAACCTAAAGCAAAATTAAAAATAATACTTTTATTAAATAAAAATTTAGTTAAAAAAGTGGAGAAAATCTGCTATTAACCCTATCATCACAATTGACAAGAAATTTCTTAGGTCTGACCATAAAAAAGTCTCTGAGCAGGCCAAGTTTTTTCAATAAATATAAGGGACTTTATTTCATTCGGCCGTCCTTAATTAATTGTTGGTTTGCCGTTTTCCGACTCGTAGCAATGGATAAATAATTTGAGTCAGTAATTTGTTTGGGTCGGAAATCAGCGAAATACTGGAAAAATTAAAGAATGAATAAAAATCCTGACCCAAAATTTTTGTGGTCGGCGAGAAATTGCAAAGGTCGGTCGGAAAACAACAAAGTAAAAATGTTTTAGAGACGGCCTTATGATGAAGTTTTTTCTATCGTGAAAGGGCAACATAAAACTGCTGCTGAACAATAATAACAAGTTTTTTATGCAAACTGTGTATTACACTGCAAACACGAAGCTATTGCAACGTAAACAAATCTAAGAAAAACTTCAATACCATAGAGATGTATTGCAGGTAGGCAACATCTTCAATTTGATCTCTTGTACAAGTTTTCTGATAAACAAACTTGAATTGATTAAATCCCTAAATTGTTGCATAAAGATGATAAAAAAACACAATTAAGAAAAACCAATTCAATAATCAAATCTTGTTGTGATTAAATTATATGTAGTAGTATTACAGCAAACATATTGGGCTACTGCCTTAATTTAAGCTTTATAGTAAAATAAAAATCATTCTAATGTTGTGGTTGGTTGGTATTTGTTTTCTTTTTAAAATTAAGTTCTTTGGTTAATGGAGATTTTGGAAACTTTTAAAATTTTTTCACTATTTGAGACGATAACTCTTACTTTTTAGTGGTTTACTCTAAAGAAAGGATAGCAAGAATAAAAAAGAAAGCTAGATAGCTTGTGATTGGGTGCGTAAAAAATTCTAAAACAACCCTTTAAAAGCTTAATATGACAAGACTTCGAAACTTGCTTATAAAAAGGTTTCTAAGTACACCAAAATAGCAGGCTTGCAATTACAAATGTATCTGTAAGTTTGTTGACTATACAATAGTGAACAAAGTGTCTTTTTAGTGATAGGGCCTCCCTAGCTAGAAAGAGACTTTCTTAAGTTAGGGTTAGATACGAGTGGTATAGGAGCAACTGTAAGCCAAAAAAAGATAAAGATACTAAGCAATTACAAATATGGAATTTGCAAATTTAACATCTTTCGTTTATATTAAATAATTATATTTATTCAAAAAAAGCATACTGATTTACAAATTGTAAATAGTGTACTGTTAATCCAATCCTACGTTTGAAAAAAGGACTGTAAATTTAAGACACTTAGAGAATAGTGTCTATCCAAAAATACCTAAGACCCACCTTTAGTCCCATTATCCATCAGGCAATATGAAAATGACTTACTGCTGAGATATTGTAGTTGAATGTCGTCCATTGAAACTGAGAATCCACTCTCAATCTTAGTACATTGTTTATATAGAAGTGAAGGCCATTAGGACACACTGTAGCTCCTCTTCTGCAGGGCGAACCATCCACCTTATATCTGAATGAAATTTGATTATGCCATGACTTCCCTACAAAATTCCGACTTAAGGACAAAATAGATTGCTCAAAACAATGAAGGTCCGATGAATTTTTTGGGGTGCCAGATATCAGATAAGCTCCATTTCCTAGAAGATAAATTAAATTTTTTATAACAAACAACCAAAGCTCTGTACACTTTTAATAAATGTTGTTGTCGTTGGTTTTTATAAAAATAAAGTGCTAAGCAACAGTTGCACAACGGTCACACAACTTTATTGCAAATACAAGTTGCGCAAAATGCAGGACGAATGTTGCACAATAACTGTTGCAATTACAGACAAACATTCAAACTATACCGGAAAATATGGTAGATGGATTTCATGTTTGCTTACAGCTTGTAAATTTACTTTAATATTAAAGGGGAACTACACAACTTTATTGCAAATACAAGTTGCGCAAAATGCAGGACGAATGTTGCACAATAACTGTTGCAATTACAGACAAACATTCAAACTAAATATAAAATTACTTATAATTAATTACACAAGCCTTGACTTTGCCTTTACTGAAAGTAAGAGGAGCTATATTTTTGAGAATTTTTGAACCATGATTTATTAAGTTTTAGGCGTAACAAGAATTTAGATCTACGTACCTCTTGACTGCCATGTGCTGCAGCGTTTTCCTGTCAGAAAATCACTGCAATATGGAAAAACATCTAAGGCGTGCCCTGGTACGCCAGTTTTGTTCCAATTTGTCCAGTCATCAAGCATTTCACCCCCATGGCTGTAGAAACCAGGCTGACATTTTTTGCAAGTGATGTTAGGAAACTCTTCCACTTCTCCTTCACCTGGCAGACAATCGCATGGCACACCTTCTACAATTGGTGGGTATTTTGTGCTGGTATTAGAATTCAGGTCACTAAAACATGAAGGTTTATACAGTTAAAACTGTACATAAGAATTGTCTTTTAAAAGGCTCTTACCACATTATTGTCAAAATACTGTAAAGCAACTTTCTAATTACTGTAAAGCAACTGTTGTCTTTTTTATTCTCATAAACCAGCTGATTCTGCTGATTCATTTTGTGTCTGAAGAAGAGTGTATTAGCTTAGTTGTGCATTTGGACACATTTTGTTTGTATATAAAAAATTAAAGAAAAATATATGTAATTTCAGAAGACTGAGATTTCCTGATGATTTCATTAATGGTCTGTCCAATAAGGTAATTTTCTTTCAGAAACACTGATTAAGAATTAAGAAAATGCACGGGATCTTGGCTATGACTAATGATTACCAAGTTTATTGGGGTTATGTTTCCTGATTTTATCATTAATACATCAGTTCAGAAATCATCAACTAGCCTAAGAGAATTGGCCTAACTTTGACCTAGGTGTACCTTTAAGTCTAATTTTTGTTCATAAATATATTTAGTGACAGCTTCTGGACTTTTTTGGGATGTGTTGATGGACTTTTCGACAACCAATAGAACTATAGTTCATAAATAATTAAACAACACAAGTTTTCATAATTTTTCTTGAATTTTTATAGATGAAGTAGGAAAATTATACATCCCCTAACGAAATATGTCAAAAACTTTTACGTAATGGGGTTGTATATTATGTTATCATGTTTCACCTAGAACACTACTGTGTACTTTGATATTACTGTATTTTCCAGTATATAACCCGCGGGTTATAAGTTGATTTTTACGACTTCCACTGTTGTGCGTGTTACAATGTGGTGCGGGTAATGTGATAAGTTTTATATTTTCTGTCATTTATTGTGAAATTTAAAAATTATACATTCAATGAAGAAAACAGTACCAACGGGATAAAATGCGTACATTAATATAACTGCATGCGGGATCCTATATCTACATAATCTTACTTGAACTACGTGATTTAATTTTTTTCAGACAGTGAAATTGCTTTAAATTTCTATTGCTTGCCAGTGCTAGTATTACCAGCTCTCTCTGAAATTCTGGAGATCATTTTTTCTTTGTGTTGAATGTAATTCTAATCTATTTGTATCTTTGCAATTACATCAAGCACATTGAAATGATTTGCTTCTGGTAATAGAGCAATATAGCAGGTATCACTTTTAGGTTTAATTGACACGTATTTCACAACCTAGTGCCCAAGACTTAATTATTAATTTCTGTTAAAAATATTGAAAAATGTTAAAATTAAAGTATAGATAATAATTTTCTTTTTTTATCTTCGCTACCTTCGAGCAACAGGTGGCCACTGAAAATATCAAAAATAAATTTAAAATACAATTAATAAGACACACGCAACTATCTGCCGCCATTTATTTCATCGTGCACGCTGTGATTGCTGAGATGTAAATAGATAATAAAATTCTATAAAAATTAGAAAAGAATGTTCCGTACATTGCTGTTACAGACAATCTGTGATAATTATTATGTTGTTTATTTTTATGCCAAAAAAACTTAAATATACATAAAAAACAGAGATTTTACTTTGGATTTATAACCTGATAGGATGGGTTTTTTTTATTTGTTTATTTGTTTAATCGCAGGAAGTAAGAGTTATTATTGGCTAAACTAATGTTTACAAATAAAGGGAAAACAGCATTGTCAAATTAATTTTGATTCATTATTATTTTGGCAATTAGAGACAAGGAAGTTAAGAGTGAGAGAGTCGCTAGTTCAGACACTCGATTCTCATGTTTGGGGGTCACGAGTTTAAACGTCCCCCACTTGTCTCCATCATGAAAAAAACAGAACACACGCACATTTATAAAATGATTAGGGTAAGCAAAAATACGCTGAATTTTTTTCCTAACACGATGCGGGTTATGCAAAGGTGCGGGTAAGTAAAACACATCGATTGATATGCGGGTTATACAAAGGTACGGGTATCTGTTAGCACCTAGTTTATAACTCCCTAAAAAAGCTGAGCTGCGGGTTATACGATGTGCGGGTTATATACCGGAAAATATGGTAGATGGATTTCATGTTTGCTTACAGCTTGTAAATTTACTTTAATATTAAAGGGGAACTACACGCAAAAATTATTTTTTAATATATTGTCAAAAATGGGTGGTATATAATGGGTGGTGTAAAAATAAAAAGTGCAACTTAATTATGTCTGTTTTTACCTCAATGAGAGCATTTCTTTGCCAACAATATGCCTTTTTTCAACTAGCCACGTAAAAACAAGAAGAGTGGAATTATTAACAAAAATGACATTGCAAAAGTGTAACACGTAGCAAACCGCAGCTAGAGGCCTCCAAGAAAAGACATTGGAAAGAAAAGGAGACATTAAAATTTGTTGTAACTTATTTTTTAATAAACATGAATTAAAAAAACTACAATTTATATTGTTCATTTATGTGATAGCAAATGTTTGCCAGAGTTTTCTACACTGCAAAGACCCAGAAGAAATATATGAAATTAAATTTATGAATACATAAATAAAACCAAATGTACAAAGTAAATCCTAAAAGTATATACCAAAAGTAAATCTTTCTCATTCATTAAAAAACAATGACAACCAATAATATTTCTCAAATGAACAGTCATAAAAAAACTTTGACGCTTTCAAACACTTTTGATGCATTGTCCCGTTGATAACAGGTTATAATTTTCAGAAAGGGTAAAAAGATGAAATTGTATCGATGAAGGAGAACAGTAGCCCATCTTTTTTTAATTCTTTTGTGTGATGGACCTCACCTTGGAAAGTTTGCATATAAAATAGAAACAATTAAGGGGGTAAAATGGACAATTTTTCTCGCTAGGGAAAAAGTGTATCACAGAAAATGCCTCAAGAAGCTTTAATGATGTACAACAGTGGCTCGTTAGAGATAGTTGAGAACTTCTGTTACTTAGGTGATATGTTGGGCAGTGAAGGGGGTTTGGGAAGGGGTGTTACTTGCAGGATAGGTTCTGCTTGGAAAAAGTTCAGAGAGTTACTTCCTTCGTTGACTATCAGAGTTCTGTTAATTGAGGTAAAAGGTAGGTTGTATGAGGCCTGTGTAAGAAGTGTTATGTTGTACAGTAGTGAGACATGGGCAGTGAAGCAGGAAGATCTTGACCGTTTAGAAAGGAATGATATGAGAATGGTTAGGTGGATGTGTAACGCCAGTCTGAGAGACAGAAAGAGTTCAGATGAGCTAAGAAGCAGGATAAGTCTCCGTAGAATTAAAGATGTTATCCAGATAAGAAAATTGAATTGGCTGGGGCACTTGGAAAGAATGGAGGAGGATAATTGGGTAAGAAAGTGTAGAGACTTAATAGTTCCTGGGGCAAAGCCCATAGGCAGACCTGGCAGGAGGTTATAAGGACAGACTTGATACAGAGGAAGTTGAGTTTAGATCTAACACAGTCTAGATCAGATTGGAAGAGGGTCATTAATATACCCCATCCAACCCATGCTAGCATGGAAAACGGACGTGAAGCCGAGAATGATGATGATGATGAAGTGTGCATGTGCAGTGCACATTACTGTTTGTCTTCCTTATAAAGTGGATTTTTCTACAGGGTGTTCAACTTGGCTATGCAAAATGGATGTAACTAAAATGTCCTATTTGTTATTTTTTGACGTTTTTAGATATTACATATAAATTAAATTGACATACAGCAAATACGATTAACCAAGCCATTGCATTCCAGAAACATAGTTTCGAATGGTAGAAAAAACAGGCGTCAACTCTTATATATGTAACTAGGTATCACAACAGTTCATGGAATAATATGATTCTATATATAATTTTGACTGTAATCTCTACACAAGAGAATTGCCATCCAACCAAGTGGAAATTTAACTAGTATTTAAGGTGTGAGTAAGGGAAAAAATCTCATTTTTTTCAAAAAAAATTTTTTTACGCATTCGTATAGAATCGAATACGAGCTTTTTGATAGAAAAGAAAAAAAATCTGAAAGAATGTCTTTATTCCAAAAAAACCTACTTTACATTCACAACACACATAACTTATTGTACTCACAAAAACATATTTCTGAATGTTCATAAATATGTCATCTTGAGAATAATTTTTACTCACTTTCAGACGAGCGAACTTTTATGATAATGAAATTACCGTCATAAAAGATTATAAAAAAAGCAATCGTTATTTTTATGTGGAACTTTGTTATATTTTTTTTCATTTTTTTACTTTTATCTGTGTCCTTTCTTCTTCTTATTTGTTATCTTATCCATGTTGTTTCGTTATGATCAAAGTGTGGAAGTAAGTAGACATGTGCGCATCATACAGAAAATGTTCAAATACATTTGTTACTTTGGCGACGAATGAATTATACAGAAAATAATGAACTAACTTTTAAAAAATCTTTAAAACTCCTTTTCACAGAGTTAATTTTTTCAGAGAGTATGCCATACGTTTTAATCTCCATTTACAAAACAATAAAAGCTTTAAGGAGGAGTATACATCTCGGATGCTTTTTTGAATTAAGGTGTGAATGTAACCCTAACTCGAGTTATGATGGTTTTTGTGATGAAACGAAGGGAATAATTTAGTACTTAACTTTGATGGGAAATATCTTTAAAAGTAAAAACATTCAAGGCATAATTCAAAAATGCTCCCGAGATATATGTATAGTGAATACAAAATTGCAAACAGAATGTATGAAAATCTTTTAGTTTTGTAAATAGAGCAAATTTTTTAAACAAGGGGGTCATTTTTTAAGGCGTTTTTTTATGATCTAAAATTATTTTTTTCAAATAATATTTTGATCATTGTCTAGATAATTTTATATGCTTTTGGAATATAACTAAGTCAATGCATTAACCACCATTCAATTTTAGTTACACGATTTATAATACATAGCACTTCTTTCCCTTACTCACACCTTAATTCCGTAATTCTACATATTATATAATTTCCATAATTCTACATTTTTGTCAAACCTTCTGTCCCTTATGTCAGTGGAAATATTATAATTCAGTATATAATTTAGTTAAAAAAAAATGTAAATTTATCTTTACTTACATACATCAAAACATTGATAAAATTGTTGCAGATTAGATTTGGACAAACATAGAACTATTTGGTTAAAAGAAAAGTATGGCATGTATTACAGGTCTTAAATGGACGTCATGAGGAAAGGTTTTAGAGTTAACAGTAGGGTAGTAGATTGATCAATATGCTGTTCATTTGTGGTAAAATTATTCATATTTATTAAACACTTTAACAAAAACATTGTGTTTATAATTGATACATATAGTTTTGGTTTAAGAGAATTATGTACAAAGCTTAAAAAAAGAAACGTAAGTAAAATAAACAGAAAATGCCACAGAGTAATTTAGACAGCACAGAGAAAGTATGATGTAAAAAAGGCCTAATGAATTTTTATTTTTGTCTGGAGTATAATTGTTTAGACAGTTAAGTGGTCTATAGAACGTTCAGACATGTTTGTGAAGTCAAGTATTTTTATTTTCACATCCTTGACAGTAATTACACAAAAATGATCATTTTAGGCATGAATATTATTGTTAAAGTGCTATTAGGTCAAGGTCAGAAAAATCGTTTTTTAAAAGTAAATTATTAGTGTGAGAAAATTTTTTTTAAAATAACAAGTTTATTCTTTATGTAACTTTCAAAACAATTATATATTATATTTACATTTACACCCTTGCATAATAACTAGACCAGACAGGTATGACCTAAAATTAAAATGGGACTAATTTTTTAAGCAGCATCAACCTATTGTTTAAGAAAAGACATCATAAAAAATAAATAAATAAATTACTTGTTCATCAAAGCACATTATCCTATTTCATGATTAAGTATTAAAAGGGAATCTAGGGTATAAAATGATGTTGGACTTATATTATAGAGGTTAAAAGGTTGGTTAACAAGTCTTTCAAATTTTTTTTTTTTTTCGTTCTTAAGATATTCCCATTTAAAGAAGATTTTTTATACTTTCACATTAAAGGAACAACAAATTATGACATTTTCTGTCACAAGTTATTTTAGACCTGTTAAGAAATGTTTATTAAATTTTATAAATGCATAGATATTACAAAGGCAGGCTTCTCATTTTGTAAATATGTGCTTACGTGATCAATCACGTACGCCAGTTGAACATGTTACGCGATTGCGTAGCGTACCTAATTTGCTCTGGGTACGCGATTTTTAAAATGGGTATTTATATGTGTAACAACGCGCGTGCAAAGGCGTGCGATACGGGCTCCAAGGTTAATCATTTTTGCGTATTCATTTTGTGGTAGAAAAGTAGGGGACGTTTTAAATCGTGAACCCCAAACACAATGATTGAGTGTCTATGTATAGCGATTCTCTCAACCTTAACTTCCTTTTCTACATGTCCGAAATAGTATGCATGACTATACTGTTATTTTCATAAATATTTTGTTGATTTTTCAGGTCATTACAAGCAAATAGGCAAACATATGCTTTGTTTTCAAATTCAAAAAATCTTTATCAACATGGCTTAAATAAAACTTTAAAATTCCTTCGGAAGGTTTAGCTACATTTTAACAAAATTTATACAGACAACAGCATGTGAGTTTCGTTTTAAAAATTGTTTGAATAATACTTGCAGCATAAAGAAAAAAATCCATCATTAAATTTGGACCAGCTATGGTTTTCAATTGCTTTGTCAAATGAAAATCTTATCTGCAATTAAATCCATGATAAAATGTCTGTTCTGCCTGTAAGTACAATTTTGCAGAAAGGCCTCATCCGTACTCTGTTGGTGTTCACCTCCGCATTAGTCAAGAACCACATGGCTGGATTTCTTGTGTAAGACCTGGTTACCAACGATGAAAGGGCCAGGCAAAAGAGATTTATGTCTACGTAGTTCTTTTAACTAAGTCAGAAGTTGGTGAATTAGCTAGGATGATCAGGTTGGCTATGAATAGGCTTGCTCAAGGATTAAAAGGACTGGGATTATTCAATAATTCTGAGATCTAAAAGTGTCCCACCAAGAAAAGACTGTAACTAACACATTGCTAGCATCATGGCATGTGGATTTTTAAATATGACTATCTTTCATTAGGAAGTAATCTGTCAACGGAGGTATGTGGTTCTTCCCGTGCCTCACGTAATTCAGGTACACAATAGGGCGTAGGAACGCGATCGCGTACCTCAAAATGAGAAGCCTGAAAGGTGAATTGATTAGCATAATTATTGCCAAAATGACACTTATTTACTCATTCCAGGTCTCCTAATTTTTGCTGAATAACCCATAATTTGGAGACTGCAAACTTATTGAGTATAGCCAGGGCAGATTAATGTAAATGATTTAACGCTCTGACAGGAAACAAGATGATTTCTTTTATTTTAAGTGGAATAATTTAATATAGCCGCATTCCGCATGGCCTTTGTACAGCTTATGTAAAGCAAAATTTATTATAAACTGTGACCTTACCAGCTGTAAAAAAATTTTTGTATGACACAATTAATTTATTTGGTAAATTTATGGTTTATACATAATTGTTTTTGTACAAACTTCTTATTGATTATTAAAGAAAATAATTCCTTTAATTTAATAATTGGATTTAACAAAGCTTTAGTAGGTTTGATTGCATGAAGGCATGTCTAGTGGTTAAGTATTTAATTACCTTAATGACTGATGGTAGACCCAAACAGCTTGTGCTAAACATTATAAACCTATTAAATATGCCAAAAGCTCATTACAAGATAGCAATGACTGTGGATTTTCTAATTAGCAGTTAAAAAGCATGCTTAATTAAATAAAAAATGCAAAATATTTTATAAACTTAAGGTGGCAGTAACCCTTTTTTAGCTGTCCAAATAGCTGAATTATTTACTCAGTATTTTATTCTTACCTTTTTTACTATTTCCTGAAAATATAGGCCTTAATACATAATAAAATGATTAAAATTTAACACTAAAATTGCTGAGTCAGCAGATATCTCTTTATTAAAAATGTATTATAAACAAGAAAAAAATCAGCTTCTAGGAGCTCCAACTTTTTACAATCTCGTTATGTTTCATCAGCTTCTGGTTTGAAATAAACCTTGGGTTAACCCTGTTAAAACGGTGTGCGGATTTTTTTGTTCATTCTTATTTTTTAACAATAGCCTTTTGTGTTTTTCAAAAGATTCTTTGTTAGCATCCCCCGCTGCATTGAACACCGTTAAAAGAAACATATTACAAATAGAAAGATTTCCGCACACTGTATCATGGCTGCATGGTTCACCAAGCATGTCTGAAAATTTTAAAGCAAAACGAAAATGCTATTGAAAGTTAAAGCTTGTGCAGTGTACCATCTTTGTTGTATAATAATTACGTCAATTCTTCCTGTACAATTTCGTAAGCGCTAGACTTAAACTATATTCGGCAGAACTAATTAATTATTCATGAATTTTATTTTAAAGAGAAATTATTGAGGCTGAATATTTTTGGTGAAAGATAATAGTATTTTAGCCATAAAATCGTGACAAGTGTGTTACAACAGAAAAAAAATGAATATATAGTCTGAAAACAATCTTTTGTAACTAATTATGTAAAAAAAAATTCCTATTTTTAAAGGGGTTATTGCCACCTTAACAGGAAAACCCTTTTACAATATTTTGAAGGGTTACAATTATTTATTTAAATTGCTGAAAAGTAGTTAACAATTATAAATTCTATGAAATAAAAAGAATAAAATAAGCCTCATAGCATGTACATGCATTATTTATATACGATCATTAATTTGATTTTATCTATTACAACAGATTAAACACAGAATTTGTAAACAAAAAATGTCTATTATGTTATCAAACATCTCAATTAAAGAAATAATGTTAAGCACAAGATTAAAAAAACATAAACAGATTTCTAAAAGAAAAAACTTTAGTAAATAGATAAATCCAAAAGCTTGTCAATAAAAATTTGGTACATATTATGCAACCTGCAATTTCAAAACATCTGGTCAACTCAAAGTATTTTATATCTTGATAAATAAACATCGATTCTTCTTTTTAATTAATCCTAACTATCAATGCTGTTTGGTGTTTGAAAGACACCCCAATACCAATGAAATACAAAATCTTGTTTGCTTTCAGCAGAAAAATTGTATGGAAATTCATAAAGTAAAAACATTAAAAAACTTATATCCCTTGATATTTGTGAGGCTAGCCATGTAAAACATGGAATCTCTGCACATTTTCCAGCCTTGCTGATCTTTTAAAACATATCTTGCAATTCAACATTTTACATATATAATATATAAAATTGTTATTGGTATAACAGTCATAATATATATATATATATGTATATGTATAGGTATATTTATATGTATAGGTATACGCATAGGTATATCTATACGTATACCTACCCATATATGTATACCTATACATATACGTATACGTGTACCTATACCTATACGTATACCTATACCTACCTATACATATACATACATAGATAGATAGATGTGCATATTTTACATGGCTAGCCTCACAAATATCGAGGGATATACCCTGTCTATTATTTCCAGGAGGGGCCATGGCTTAGATGGAGAGTCCTAGAGTATTTAATGCTCATTTTGAGCTATGCAGACCCAATTATTAGGGCCCACGCTCTACTAGACAACTCCCGGCAACATCCAACGGCCCACACAGTGTGCCATCTCCCCAATTTCCCTCACATGGCTTGGGTTAACACGGGGCTATGGTAACATTCACTCGGCCATGTTGAATCGCCGTCAAGAGGAATCGAACCCCGGTCTCCCGCACAGAGTACGAAAGCTATAACCACTAATCTACGGCGCCACATACATATGTACACTCATTTTCTGTATGAAAAAGAAAGTGAACAGAGTGTATATATAAATTTAACAGGCATTTGAGCCTAAACAATAATATTTTTTATTTCTAGTTCTAATAATTAATTTCATGGCATAAAAAGATATTGACTTGACAGCAACCCTAAACATACAAAGGACATTAAAACTGTAACAAACTGGTAAAGTTGTGTATTATTTTGTTTTCATTGTTCTTGTAGCTGAAGCTAAAGCAAAAACATATATACACAGTTAAAGCTATGGCTTATACTGTCACAGATAAAAAATTTCAACTTCTAGCTATATTGTAGAAAAACTACTTTGGTAATCACTAACATATACTGCCTGGCAGTGAGCGGGATTCGATCGGCGGTCCCCAGAACTGGGAGCTGCAGACGAACCCCCTACACTACGTGCGGCAATATGTTAGTGATGAACTCAGATAGTTTATCCGGATGGTGTGTATACATAGGTGAATATTTATCATAGCACATCCGTATTTCATTCTCAACAGAGAACCGTTTGTTCAGGCAAATCACAAAAACATTGATGCATAAATTTTGGCCAGATCTTGAAAACTTATTTCCTGGTGTTATTCTAGAAATTGTTTCGACAGGTAAACATAATTATAAAACATAACACCCAACTAAAGTCTGTAATAAGCTAGGAAATAGTGGTAATTAGCTACATTTACAGTCAATAAAAAACAGAAAAAAAATGCGCTAACCAGGTTTTATTTAAGTAATAAACAACCTTCTTCTCCCTGTTTACATCACATGGTAAAACATGAGGAACAAAATCTTGGGGTTTACAAGGTTCCAGTTCTTTTTTGGGTTGAGCTGCAGAAGTGTAAAACAAAACGCTACAAAACAAAACTAATGTTAGTCCTTCCCGCAACATCGCCGCCATGTTCGATGGTCCGTGCAGAATAAAATGTTAACGCTGCTGATTACTATCACCATATTATTTTAATAAACTATATACACATACTTTTACATGTTGCGCTGTAATATCACAGACCCGAATTTTATTAGGTTAAGCTGGGTTTACACTGCTCCCGATATAGCGCACAAATGGGATAAAGTAAAACGTTTGAATCATTGTTGATTAAAAACAAACGAAATACAGCAAAATTAAAAGTTAAAACTACCTTTTAGATTAAAATTTTTAGACGATAATTACACAATTATTTTGTTTCCGTACGATGTTTAAAAAATACCGTAAAAGTTACATAGGAACACAAGCTAATATAAATGTTCCTTTGTTTGTCCCAAAAAAGTAGTGCCCAGAAAGCAAAAATGGCAAAAGAACACTACGCGGAAAAGAGGGAAGAATCTAAAAAAAACATTCACGTAAGTTTCTCTACAGGTTGATTAAACTCTTCTTGTATCTTACATTTTATGAATGTTCGTCGCACGCAAAACTCTCGTTTATGTTTAAAGGTACAGTCGCTATAGCGCAATCTCCATAAAGCAGCCATCTCCATAAAGAGGACATCTCCATAACGCGACTATATTTCTTTGAAGCGGCCATCTCCATGAAGAGGACCTACCCATCAGACGGATACTTTTGTGACCCTGTGAAATTAGGACATTAGTGGGCAATTTTATTACTTATATACTTTGTGACTACAAATCTTTTTTAACAGCTTGTTCGTCAAGATATTAATTACGTATGCACATAAGAATATTATTTACTCTCTGTTTTATTCAATCAATGAACTACTTCTGACCCTTCTAACACGTACGTCAAACGCATACGCCCGTCCTTATAAAACCATTTGCTTGTTACTTCAAGGTAATTTTAAACCAACCCTTCCAATACGGAAAAATCTCTAAAACTTGTTAGCACCAACAATTTGTGTTATTGGGACCAGATTCGTAGCATTTTCTTCTATTTCGAAGAAGGACAGAGATCTAAATTTGTTACTGTTGTACTTAAATTAGTGAGAAAATTAGCAAAGTTAAGTTTACCGATGTCACACATTAGGATACAATAAATGCTTTTAGTATACCCATATTACTGTATGGCATCGTTTACTAATTATTTCTGCCCATGCGTGACATTTAAATCACTTACAAAGTTAGATAAAGCATTAAAGTCATTCTTAACAAGATAGTAGCACAAAAACACGACCACATTGTTTCTAAAACTGCAGCACGAAGTCTTAGTTTAAGTGAATCTGAGAAAGCGATCACGACTGATACAAATGTATACACTTTAAAACTTATATTGTTCTTCTCTTTGCACTCCGTTTGAGCTGTACAAACAGAATGAAAATTGATAATTTTGTAAGCAAAAACATTGCAGAAAGAGAAGAAGAGTTTTTGTGGGTTTTTTTAATCGTCTCCTTATAAGGTGACTCACCTCTCCTTTTATAAAAGATAAACAGTTTCGAATGTTTCTTATAACGGAAAAATGTTTCCTAAAGCTTGTTTTTTTACTGCAGGTTTTTACGAAACTAAAATTCGCATATTGAAATTATTTTTGGTAGCATAGGTACTGGTGAAGAGATGGCAATTGCCGCTTAGCATTTTTACGCTGAAAATATCTACCTATGATAATACCTTGTTTGTTACTTGGGACAAGAGAGCCAATCTCTCCACCATTAGATATAAAAAAAAGTTATAGTTGAACAGAAATTGCGATGTAAAATTAAAATTTTGTGGAGACTACAATAACGTGAATTACCGCTGAAGATTTGATTCCTAAAGTGAGTCGGTGGGTAGTAGGCTGGGGAAGGGGATAATGTGTTACTCACTTCTGAATTCGTAGGAAGATAGTGGCTATTATTGTCGTTGGCAACATTTCAAAAGTTGTATCTAGCAAAAATGTGGCATGCTCTCTTTTCAGCTTTTTGAAGCATATACATTAAATTTATATACAATAAAACTAGGTTCTGAGAAAATATTGTTGTTTTTCTTATTAAAATTATTCGGATTCTGATCGCAGTGTGAGCATAACATAGGCGGGACATCAACCTGCGACTTGTTGCTTGTCTAGGATTTGTCCAACTCACCAAGTCTCCAGTAAGATGAAATTGCATTACCAACTTCGCAGCAGACGATCGCTTAATTAAGACTGAAGCAACAAAATTATAGAAGATAGCGCATAAGTAGTGATCGGAGAAGAATAGAGATTGAGAGTAAAAAAACCCAGTTTGTTTTTCGTTACCCCAAAAATGGCTGAGCAAAATAGATGTGCTGTCTAATATATAAGGTATCATAGCATACCTGTTTCATTCACAAACACAGCAACCTTCTTATGCTGGATGAACACAAAGCCTGATTCAGTGAATAACTAACTATAGAGAATCAAATTTTGCGAGATTTTGTCAATTTTGAAAAAACCAGTTGCCGCGAGAACTATTTGGAAAATCATTATTCGCAAATTTTCAAAATTAATCTCGCGAAATTTTGCGTTTTCTTGTTTCTAAATAACAATCTTTTTTAATGTATTCTGATTTTCCTAATGCGTAAATAAACATCTTATTGTTTCACTCAACTTTGTTCCGCTGGCGTCAATTTTTCCGTTCGGCATAATTTGGACCTGTGGATGAAGGCTTGGCGAAATATTTTATGTGTCCACATAAAAGCCTTAAAGAAAACGGCGTAAATTAGGGGGGGGGGGGGGGTGAATCGTGAATCAAATCATTAAATTATTCTTATTATTTTTGTCAAGGACTTATGTGTACGTGTTTTAATATCTATTTCTTTATTTTAATTTAAATACTTGGTGCGAACCGCAAATCTTTTTGTTTCAAGATGACTAAAAAAGGGGGATATCTCTATTATAATAGCCGTATTCCGTCTGTCTGTCTCTGCGCGGACCCCCCGCTGAGTTAGGAAATGATGTTACGGAAACACGAATATCAAATGCGATATATTTTTATCCACTTTGCCGCGACGAGTAAATATGAAGGACGGGCGAACCCGTGGATTTTTTCACGGGCAACAACTAGTCTCTCTAATAATAGCCGTATTCCGTTTGTCTGTTTTCGCGCGAGAAAAAAGTCGTGTTACGGAAACACGAAATGCTTAATGATAGAAAACCCGTGTATTTATTCACGGACTACTGACTAGTTTAAAGAAAACTACATAAGCAAAACCATGTGTAAAATAAATTCATCAAATTTTCTTTAAGATCTCCAGTTCGTCTATCCTAGGAGAATAAAGTAATGCATATGAATACTCTATTTTTTACGTAACCCTTAAGTCTATCGTGTATCGGAATTTCTCATGCATCATCGCAGGTAATTTAATGTTGCAATATCTGGGAACTGTGACTTTTTGTGAACCTTTGATTTGTCTATACCCTGTTTTTTCTGGAATTTGTAATGGTTAAAAACAATTAGAGGTGGAGCGGAAAATCCTGTTTTTTATTGTTGATTTTTTCTTCATTTTTTGGGGTAATGACGAGTAAGTACTTTTTAAAACACCCATAGCCATACGAACGGCATTGCATTGATATTACGTGTCTAACTTTCAATTAATGAAACCAAGGAGTTAGATTACAACTGACAACAGAGCGTCTAATCTTAAGAAACTTAAATGTCAGCTTTTTGGCTCTCCATCGTTAATACAAATGTAATGTTTAAATGAATTGAAAGCCAATAAAGTGTTTAGTTCTGTGAAGGAGTGCTTGAATGACAAATTCTTCCGTGTAGTAAAAATGCTGCGATACACAACTTGACTCATTCGATTTTTTATTTAATTTAAAATGAAATTACTTTTTAGAAAAAAACCACTCAAACTTTCCACGTTGGTTAAGAATTTGCTGAAATTTGCATTTTTGTAAACTAACTAGCTCGTTCTAAACTGGAAAAAGATTTACAGAAAGCAATGAACATAAAAGAGTGTGTTCAAGCAAAAGGAGACAGTTTTTTTGCTTCTTTTTATAATTTCTTCTTTGAATCTTGAGTCTACTTAACGTTAATGTAAGCTTTGTTTTCTTCCATGCAGCCTAAATTTAGTATTAACTTTTTACGACAATGGCTCGCCATTAAAACGTAAACAAAACTTTCATATCTTTTTAAAATGGCGGCTGTTGTAGTTACATTTGTATTTTCTCTTGGTTTCTTTTTAAATACATATAGGCCGTGCAAAAATTAGATGCATGAAAAGGATTTTTACAAAAGAGCAACTTTATTAAAGTAAAATACGACTTCTTGATTGGTTAGTTTTGACCAATCATAAATAGAAAGTTATAAATGCAATAAAAACAATAAAATTCCTAGAAATTTGTAGTTCAAGTAGATACGACTGTGGCTTGATTGCCAATGTAAAACATGGCGGCTAAGCAAGTTATGGCGGGAATATTTAAAATATGGTTTTACGGAACAGCGGGTATATTTTTGCAGATTTCGTTCCTGCGAGAACGGGAAGATTAAGGTATTATACACAAAATAAAAATCTATATAAAAGAACAATAAATTTAGTCACACTGCGGTGAGGTGAAACAGCTACATTCTAGCGTGAACTCTGAATGAGAAGAATTTCACCTTAAATATTTGTTAAAACTTTAAAAATGTTGCCGCCAACGCAGAACTTTGAAAGACTTTTATGCTCATACAATTCTCGTTAACTTTCCAAGATATTGAAACACCTCAGTGTGAAATTCAGAGTAAAAATATTCGGTGATGGTTAGTGTGTTTTGTCGTTCTAGTGAAAATTGCCTCGACAAGTCCCGTAATCTTTACGATATTTTGCCGACATCGCATTTCTTTCTTTTTTCCGCTGCACTCCAATTCCGTTCTGTGAATTACTGACTTTAAGCCGCTGAAACACGTGATTCGAGTTCGATTCTTGGGAATCCCGTTTAAGGGGGTCAATAAAAACTAAATTTCTTCGAAAAGTTTACTCAAAACAGCGACAAATAATCAACTTAAGTTCTAAGAAATACGAAATAAAAATATATTTAAGCATCCGTTGTCTCTGTTGATGGAAACTTCACCTTCACCTAGGATTAAGGTAGCGATGAAAATGCAAAAGTACTTTTCTTTTTGGTTGCTTGTAATCTGGTCTCAATGTTATGCTGTGGAATCTCTTCCAACACCACGAACAGGTAAAGTGATTTCTTTACTCATTTTCCGTCGCCACAGTCAGCGGTTTTTTCGGTAATCAACGGGTTCTCAAAAGTGAAACAGAATAATGGCAACTTTTCTTAAGTTTCTTTTGTTGTCAATTTTCAGAATGTAAAAATGGAGGCGCGGTGAGGAAAACTATTTAAATTTTTACACATTCTAAAATTTATATAAAAACTAACTTTACTCGCTCGCTTATCATCTGCAATCATTTATTTTTCATGGTTACTCTCTTCATAGTATTAAAGGTTATGTAAGATTATCACTTCATTCGAACTATCCTTGACGAAATTCTACTTTATATATTTTTTACACCTACGATTGAAACTGTACGTATATGCTGTGCGAAAATAGTAACAATATTAAAATATATAATATACAATATTAAAGTGAACCTAGGACTTGATATGATTTTACCAATGTGTTAACTTGATTTAGTTAGCGATAGACATCATTATTCTACATGAACGTAGCGCTGATTAGTGCGAATCGCTAGAAAGTGTGTGTGGAACCTGTATCCACACTGTGTCGAATTTTGAGTAGGATATTACGAGCGTAGAACATTCATTAAAAAAATGAATTTTTTTAATATTTTGAAGAGCTGGTTTTTTTCTACCTTTTGCGAAACAT
Organism: Hydractinia symbiolongicarpus; assembly: GCF_029227915.1. Lineage (NCBI taxonomy): Eukaryota > Metazoa > Cnidaria > Hydrozoa > Anthoathecata > Hydractiniidae > Hydractinia > Hydractinia symbiolongicarpus. Next base: position 23,648,589 of record NC_079878.1, on the reverse strand, counting down.
TTTAATCTGCTAAGGATTAATATAAAAGGTCTGAAAGATCCCTATATCTCCTTATTAGGTATTTTCAACATGTACAAACAATGTACAGCCATTTATCGTGAAGGATCAACCCTTGATCTTTGAACCTGTTCTTGAGATCGAACTTCCTCTTCACCTGAGAGTATTTTTTAATTAACCCATGAACCCGTTTCTGAACATTTCTAAATGCCTCAATAGATGTGATTGACGTTGAAACGGCCTAATAATTACCTAATTTGGTGCTATCTACCACGCTCACGTAAACCTAAGCGACTTTTTATCGCGTAATAAACCTCACACCTGCAATATCAAAAACTAACAATGATACTTGTTTTACTAAAAAAATTCTCATTGGTTTCTTGTTATTTTCGCATTTTTAAAGACAGAAAACGGATAAGGAAGTTCGAAAAATAAGACGGTTAGGAATTTTATCAAAACTGTGATTTCCACCGCACCCTGTATAGAAATTTTAAATAATATTTCTGGAATTTAAAAAAATATATATTTTGTCATAAAACTTTTCTTGTTTTTAAAACTGGTGAATGAATAATTTTGAACAATATTTAGAAACAAATTTTTTTAACAAGGATATTTGACCTAATTGTTTTGATATTGAATAAAATAAAAATAGACTTTCCCTTAAAATTTTCCCAATTAAGTTGTATCAACTTTAAAAATATTAAATAGGATTTTTAAAATAATTCATTTTTATAATCTCCAACAATGCAACATGAATTTGATTTTCCTTTCAGAAACTTTTTCCAGAGTTACGCCATCCCTTAAATGTCGAAATAGATACAAGCTGAGAGCTTATGTGGACATACACAGCAACACTACAGCAATCACTGAACGACGTATGGCTTACTCTTACGATATCATGACCTGTATACCAAAATATAAAAATGTTTATTGTCTAAAATCAACACCAGCTGATTGGACATCACAGCCATGCAAAATAAAGGGAACAATAGTGAAATGCTCTGTCTTTCATGAGTTTGAAAACTTCAATGATTTTTTCAATTGGAAACTTCAAACAGTTGCCATTAAAATACGAGGTCGTAATGATGACGGAAGAACGGAACTGCTAACTCATTATAGAGCCGTCACCCCTGTTTTTGTTTGTCCAGATATCCAGCAAATACAATCTACAGCTGACATGTTTGTAAAGAAGAAGAAGAATGGTTTAATCATTCAAGCTAAAAAGTAATTTAACCTTCGACAATCCAATGAATTTTTTTCGCGTTATTTTAGGCTCAATATATATTTTTTATATACGTCTTTCAAATTGACATTCTGCATTTTTGATTCTATGTGTTCTGTTGCAACAGAAGGGCACCATTTTTAACTATGTGACCTCTAATATAAAGATTATAAAGGAAACAATATGCGAATAATCTCACAAAATTGCTCATGTTTTGGACATAGCGACTTTTTCTTTCCAATACTTAAAGTTTTGATTTTAGTACGTGTTGAGAGTAAAATTCATCAGATTCGAGGATACTTTTTAATTGCGGTTTATATGACTATCAAGAGATTCACCACAGAACAACAGATTTTAAACAATTTTTAACTGCTTATCTTTTTAGATTTATATTTTACGTCATTTTCAACTAATTTTAGTTTATATATAACGTTTTATCAAGGAGTGGTTTTATGCACTATTAACAAGTTTATTCACATTTTAATACAATATATCACTATTTTAATTGGACTCGTATTTTGAATTTAACCAGAAACATTCAATAGAAAAAATTCCCCTGTTGTGACTAGTCTATAAATTATAAATTTGGCTTTACTGAAAACCTGATTCCTTCTCTTAGTTAAAAGTTTAATTGCTATGGCAATGATTGGTAATATTCATAATGGCGGTTTGTTTAAGTTTCAACCAATACTTTATGTCTGGTAATTTGAACAACGTCGTTCACACACTACTGGTCGAACATATACCCGCTTATTGCATCTATATGCACTTCAACGCCCAAACGTTCGCCAAACTTGTATTGAATGATATAATTGAATGCCACTTGGAAATTATGTAAAAGTTAGGACGAGATTTTATATAACTTTACAAGTATTGCAAAACATTGCAGTAATATTGTTCGTGGAAGCCCTTTTAAAAATACGTTTTTCGTTACACTGCTCTCAGAACGCTCAAAAACTTTAAATTTCAAAGTAATGCCACCATTCAGTCACAGTCTGCAAAATGTTTAGGAGTGTATTGTTCGGTAAATTATCAACGTGAGTGATGCAACGATGCGAAAGTAAAACAGGTCATGTAGAAGGAAAAAAACAGGTTTGGGTTGTGCAGATAATTCCCTTGAGTTGAATTTCTTAGAAATGATTTGTACAAGTAAAAACATGTTCATCTCACCATGGAGGCATGATGCTGCTTGTCGATAACTTCTCTGTCATGCGCAAGAAGTACGGAAGCAAAAAGAAAAGAAAAGAAATGTCGAAGCAAAAATTCTATGATGTTTTTTCTCATATAGTGCTAGTATTTTCACCATGTCATATTTATCATATCCTTTTAGCAAATTCACAAAAATAATTTACATCACATTGCTTTGTGTCCTGCATTTTTCTACCTCCGATCTTGGTACAAATATGTACAAGTATTGTTCCTTTTTGGTATTTCTGGTCCTTATGGGCGAGTTGCAAGCAAGCGTAAAACCTGAGATAATCTTGCTTTTCAATGAAACTAGATTAGATTTGCCTAAAAACTTGATTTTCCTTCGTGTTTGTCACATATAGGAAAAAAGTGCATTTTTATAGCAAACTTATACAAGCTGTATACACCCAACCTCCTACCAAACTTATATGGGATCATATGATTGGATGTCACTTGGAAATTATGTAAACATTTGAGGCAATATTTTGTATAAAGTAACAAAGGTAAAAAAGGGTGAGTTTTCTTTTCTTTAGTCACAAACTGCAGCTGTTTAGACGAATCTTGCCAACGGAGTGTTGCGAAACAATGTAGAATATCTTACGTTGGAGCCGTCGAAAGAATAGGTTTCTCATCACACTTTTGTCCCTGGCTCTCTAAAATTTGAATGTTCTCCCTCTTCAATCAAAGTCTGCGAAATGTTTAGGAATATATTGTTCGGTAAATTGTCAACATGAGTGATGCAATAATACGAAAGTAAAAAAGCTCGTATCGAAAAAAAACAAGCCGACTTGGATTTTGCAGATTATTCCCTTGAGTTGAATTTTCTTAGAAATGTTTTGTACAAATAAAAATATGTTCTTGTCACCATGGAGGCATGATGCTGCCTGTCGATAACTTCTCTGTCATGAGCAAGAAGTACGGAAGCAAAAAGAAAAAAAAAAGAAAAGTGGAAGTAAAAATCCTATGATGTTTTTTCTCATATAGTGCTAGTATTTTCACCATGTCATATTAATCCTATCCTTTTAGCAAATTCACAAAACTGTTTTACATCAGATTGGTTGTGTCCTGCATTTTCACTGCATTGGTATAAATATGTTGAAAGAAGAAAAAACGACCTTCAAGTAGTCTGGTCACGGACTAAATTATTTGATAAGATGTAAACTATTAAAATGTGTTAAATAATATTAATGTCAGCATATCTCCTTTTTGGAACTTCTGGTGGTTGTGAACCTGGGATTCCCTCGCAGGAATTATTATCTCAATATACCGTTTAATTAGCCTACTAAGGCTAATTAAGATCGACTACAGAGCCACCTATGATAGTATTATTGACTGTTAATTTGAATTGCAGAAAAGAACGTTGATTCGTTTTTGTACATGCAGTTATGTATGTAAAGTCAATGAAAGAAGTCTCGCAAAGATGTGGAAATTCTTTTCGTTAAAGCTGGCAAAGAAACGCGTCCAATTGTCCACTTTACCTCTAGCCGTTTAGGCTTTTAATTGAAATTTAATGTGACATTACGTCCAGGTCGACAAAGTGTTTAAAAGAATATTGTTCGGTAAATTATCAACATAAATTGTGCAAAAATTCGAGAAAATTGTCTCACAGAAGTAAACAAACAGTTATACCTTTGCGGTAGGTAAAGTAGCGGGTTATTCCTTTAAGACGATTTTTCTCAGAAATGTTTTGTACACATCCAGCATAAAGGCATGACTTGGCTAAATTGCATATTTTGTGGCAAGAGAAGGCAGGAATGCGGAAGCACTCAATGCAGAAAAAAGAAAGATGGAAGTTAAAATACGCTGTTTGACTTTCCTACTTCCATTTTTTTCCACTGAGCATTAAAAGTTACAGATAGCTTGAAATAGCTTGTTAATGTACCCTTTATTTATAGATCATGCATTTGTTTATTTTCATGACGAATTACATGAAATGCTGTGAACATGTTTTAAACTTAGTTCTTTATGTTTGTAAAACAAAACAAAACGTACTGTTGTCGTAGCAACGCCAAACTTGTAGTAATAGTTAGGAAAACCTAGATCATTAGAACATCACAAGTCATGTTTTATTGGACAAATATAATCAGCTTTCTTTTAGTCAAAAGTACGACAAATTCACGTCTTACTGGTTGCCCCTCTACTTTTTCTCCCCTAACTTGGGATCTTGGTCTACCTAGTAGTAATGCCAGCAGTTTTGTGAGAAACATACAAAATTAGATCGTATGTAGAACAGAGTTTTGTTGCCAGAAACAGGCACATAAACAGAAACGTCACAAGTAAGTATCAGCCATCACCAGGCTATAGTACCTGTAAAGCTTCATGAGAGTTCACCCGTCACCACTTCCAGCTACCATTTTGACTCACAGACGGACAAAATTAACATACCTATCTATATTAAAATACCCGTATACGTCTCTGTCTGTCACGCAAAATGGTAGCTTAGCTGCGCGAGAAGCGATACGCACGCAATGCAGTATAAAAAGGACGGGCGAACCCGTGGATTTTTCTACAGGCTATCGACTGTATTTTCTTTCAAATAGTATTTCCGCATAATGTATCAATTATGAAACGTGCAAAAAATAATATCATGTTCCGAGAAAAAGTGAGCCTTATCGTTAGGAAAAGTACAGTTTTTTAGAATCATCAAAAAATTAATGTTAATTTTTCAGCAAACATAATGTTTGTAATGATTTAGCGAATATTCTTATAAACAACCATTTGGCTAAATTTTGTATAAACCACGTTTATTCTCGCCACTATATTCGACGAATACAATGCGCGAGAAAAAACTCGGGCGCTTAAAAAATTACGAATCGACAATTTGAAAAACTTCACGAAATAATTTTTCGAGATTTGAATATTTTTTTTGTCTTATAACGTAATGAGAAAAAAAATTACATTCTTGTTTTACGCAATAAAAACTTTGGTGGAAAAAAATTACACATTATCTTCGACATCGAATGTTTCAAAGAGATCAAATGCGGAGAAGAATTCCAAGTAGATTAATTTTAAAAAAATCGCACAAATTAATTTTTAGTGAATTAGAATTTTTTGAATCTTGTTTCGGTCTGCACGATCAACATGCTTGATGAAACTTACCGATGATGACGTGACGTACCTTAGCGGACAAAATGATGTCGGACAAAAGTGACAAAATTTTCGTCTGGTGTGTTATATATTAGAATGCCCACTTAACATCTAGTTGTTTTAAGTGTTTTTTAACAGTTCGCAAAAAAGCGAGTGATAAAAACAAAAACAAGAATTGTCGAATATTTTTCTGACATTTTTAGTCAGATATGCACAATCCAATATCATTTCCTTATTATAAAGGCAACGGGTATACAAATTTTTAAAGAAACATTTTTTGTACTTTGAGGGGACTTTGCTGACGTCAGCAAACCTTAGTATTTCCTTAAACGTTCGTCAAAAGCGCATGAAGCTATAATACATTGGTAACCAGCAATCAGTCACCTGGAACGAAAGTAGAGCAATCAAAAACTGCCACTTGCTTAGCCCTTTCTGCTTTTCATTTTCTATGCTATCTTTTTTCTGGTGTTACTCTCGACATACAAAGCTGTTATATTGCGATTTGCTGCATCTACTATATTGTCATTTGCAAGTAGGATTAGAGATTATTAAAAAAAAAGTCGCCCTTGATTTCGCTACGAGCGGGCTACGGTTATTTTAGTCTTCGCTAGCATTTTTAATCTACATCAATATAAACCAAAATTGCGTCGTGTTAAAAAGTTAGTGTCGGCAACGTGTTCGACATGCATGACGTTTATCACGTCACTACTGCAGGTTTTCTTTAAAAAACTTTATTATACCTATATTACGACAAACATTAAGCGTATTAAAAAAAGCGCACGAATCTTAGTCTTTTTTCTTTACTGATATCTTCCCGCAACAAACCGCAATTTAGCTATATTACTAACGGTAAAAACAAAAAGATTTTTACGTAAAAAAATCTAACAATAAAAATTTCTTTGAAACTAAAAAGTAAACGGAAATTACAGAGCAACATTCAACTGTAAAAAAAACGACAATAAAACTAATAATACCGATCTGGCAACACCCTGCTTTCATAAGTGCAGGGTGTAATCCAGAAATGTAAAATAAGGACCGCTAAATTCCGAATGGAAATTTCATCCAGGTAGTCTTAGGTTTTTTTGGGATTCTTATTCCTTCACAACTTGCATAAAATGGGCTATAAGTTCTATTTTTTGTAGTGAATATAATAAGCTCTTCTAAAAAATAAATTAAGGAATAGTCGCTTACCGACTACTGAGAACGCGCTTGATTACACCCTAAAGTGTTAGTGACAGTTGTTCAAAGGAAATTAGAAAGATTTGAGTTAAGATGGTATTTGTTTCATCATGGTTTCTTTCTTATTCCTCCATCATTCAAAATTCACGCTTTCCGTTAGTGAAACAATTAAGGATAGATAGATATACATATATACACTCAATTTAATACTTTATTCCAGTTAACCTTGAGAGAGAAATGCCTGATTTTTGCGAGCCTTAGTTAAGTTAGATTCTTTTATTTTGTCAATTTTGTAAATACCTAGAAGGGTAGAAATAGAAAGCTTCCAATGTTATTTGTTGATACACCAAGATACAAGTTCTTTAAAATGTTTAATTGTTACAATAAGTACAATAAAGGTCAATTTCGCATCCAATTAGTTGGTTTTTTCGAGCGCAGTTTGTCAGGAGAAAGTAACGTCTATCATATTTTCAGCAAAAAAGACTTGGACGAGCTACACGAGCCTATGATTCCATTGTTATTAAAAACAATACAGAATTGGATTCTCCTTCTCTATTTCCATCCTCCTAGATAATACTAAATGCAAAAATAACTATAAGTGCATCAAAGGCAACCACATGACGAGAAAATAATTGCCACCACAAGGACCACTTTAGTGGATCACAACGAACTGATACGAGGTAATTTTAAAAAAATATATGCTTCGCTGTAATTTAAAGAAAAATAAATATAAAGTCTAGTAGCGAGATAAATAAAAAAAATCTAAATAATATATGTTAAAATTCCCAGATTTTCTTGCTGATCAACAAAATTAATTTTTGAGAGGATGCAATATCTTAAGCATTTACATTACAGCACCACACACCAGTTAAAATAAAGTTAGTTTTTTAGTTAATATTATATATAATATGTATAAATCTTATTCATAACTAAATAATCGCAATTCAGAAGTAGAGCTCTGTACAAGCAAAAACTAACAAAACAGAATTAGAAACAGGTTTTGTCTTGAGAAAAAGGTTAAATTGGTTACTTCAAGCCGTTGACCTAATGGCAAGAACAAAGACCAATAACGGAAACTACACGAGGACATTTTTAAACACGAAATGATTCTTTTGCCTTTTAAAAATCAAAAATCAAAATATTGATTTATATATGCAAAATAAGGTTCTAAGAATAAAAACATACAGAGAAAAATACGTGCCTTTTTCTAAGACTAATTTTCACAGAACCTGTTACAAATCGATGCAAAATTCCAACGGTCGGAATAGACTGGTTGAGTATAATACAGTTCGACTGCAAATCAGAACAAAATGTAGAACAGCTACTGTGTTCACTGTATTCAATCTAAATGGCTAATCTTTGGCACAGTATATATTCGCTGATTAAACATTTTACCATTCACTGGATATTAAATTTTGGGAACATCATTTCAATAAAACCGTCTTTATCAATTTTGCAATCATCACCTACACCAAGCGACTTCATTTCTTTTACTATTTCTTCAATATCTACATCTTTCCCAATATCTTCTAAGAATGTTTTCACTTCATCTGCTGAAAGTTTGTTATTGTTATCAGTATCCAAGTCCTCAAAAAATTCAGCCAGCGTTTCTTCTTTGTCCAGCATAGCTTCGAAATCAATCAAGTTTGGTATATAGTCAAATACTTCAATTGACACAGGAGATTCTTCACCTATAAAAATTTATTGAAATCCCCTTGTAACATTCAATATTAAAATAATGTTAAATTATCTTCAAGCAGTTTTATGTAGAGTAAAATATATGCATACATTTAATTCAATCACTAAATGAGGGCTGTTGTTACGTAAAAAAAATTAACACAATTAACAAGTTACACGGCTACACATAAAATTTTTAGGGTAATATCCCCAGCTCTTTGAGTACGCTGTGGTAAATTTAATGTTATTGCATACCTACCAGATAAGACAGGCCTTTTTACCAAAAAAATATATTAAATTTTACGTTAAGCTTTAGACAGAACTCGTCATATTTTCTGCACTATAGACGCCTAATTTTTAACTAATGAGTACAATGTTAATACTTAGCTCCATCATACTCCAGATTGAAAGGCATACCTATCCAAATTTATTACAAACCCAATTAGTTCAGAAATTACTATTGCTAGTTATAGTATAAGCAGAAATATCAGCCACTCTTTCTACACTTGAAAATTACCCATAAGTTCATGCACATACGCGACTTTTAATCAGAAAAAAATTAAATTACCATGAGCCAAACTTTCACAGTGTTCATCCATTTTTTTCTCTGCCATTGAAACTAAATGATCTGGTACATTCCCTTTTTGTAGTGTGCTAAGCAAGTCTTTTTTATCATTAGTTTGTAACACCATCCATGACAGTGCACTATCGTGTAGTGAAGATTTTGGCATATTTAAAATTTTAACAAACAAATCATTGTCTGTGGGATATTTCAGATGTGGTTGTAGTGCAATGAAAGCTCTCATGGAGATGACACCTTGTTCGTTAAAGACGACTGATCTTAAACACTTCAGCAACTCCAGTTCATCTGTTTCGTTTAACTGTAGTCTTTGTACACCTAATGCAGCAGATAAAATATAATACGGTGTATCAATATCATTTAAACCGCGTATCAAGCAGTCAATGCGAATGTCCTCTGGAATTAAAAACGGATTTTGAAGTAAATTTGCAACCATCTGCAATTCATCTTCCCAGTTACATTCTAAGATTTTCTTAATCACTTCCATGTCATGGTCTGAAATCTCTTGAAAACAATGCGCAGCAAACATGGCAGCTTGGTTTACATCTCCAGCCAAAAGAAAGGGTCCTAAAAATTTTATATACTTTACATTGTGAGCTCTTGTGAGAACGTACCACAAATATGCATACTAATACACTGCAGAGATTAAACGTTCTGAAGAGTATATGTGATAGCATGCGCTCACACACAAAAATGTCTTAAGCAATTGATAACACACTGATAACATTTACGAAGTGTGAGACCAATATAAGCAACAACCTGGGGGGATTAGAAGTCTTGTAAAGGTGGAATAAGAACAGGCACCTTGGCGTTCATTTGGAATTTCTGCTTTGAAGATATTTTAATAAAGTCAGTACTTGCTTCTGCTTCCCTTAAGCACATAACTTTTCACTTGCTGTACCTTGGAATAACAAAGAGGTAAACTTTGAAACGAAAACACTTTATAAGCCTATTTCATGTGTATTTGTGACCATCATGATAAAATAGGGTTTTCTAATAATAGTTGGTTTCACTATATCACATTACAACTACTAGATGACAGGAAAAATTCAGTTAATTTTGCTGTTTGCAGAGAATGCTGGGACAAGTGACAAAGTATATGCAGGGTTTAAAGTACGTAAAATGATGTCATTGCAAACTCTCTATGAAGAAAATGTTTAAAGTGGTGATTAAAATATTTCCATGAGTGCCTTTTTCTCTGTTACGACAATAGTTTGTTCTTTTTTTCTTTTTCCATTCCGTTCTTCTATTTTTCCTAATTTCTAAACATCGTTAACAGAAAAGTTTTCAGTATAACATTGAAAAAAACACTTAAATTGTTACTATTAACTCCTTATACGAAGAGTAGTGTACAAATAGAATAATAAATATAAAAAGACTAGTCAATAAGGCCTATGGAGAAATCCACTTAGGCGGAAGGACAAAGAAAATATAGGTTGTTTTAGATGTTTTGTGTCAGCAGTGCAGTGTAGATAAAAAAGAATTGGCAAAATTTGTTTACTCTTTGTCTGTAATGTGTAGAGGCTGAAACACTGGTCAAAATAATGTATAGGATCATATGTTTTTGACGAACGCCTAAAGAGATTTTTGCTGATGTTAGCAAAGACCCGCTATAAATATATATATATATATATATATATATATATATAACCATTGCCTAGTATCTTTGACAAACGATTGCAGAGATATTAGGATTCAAAGGTTTTTTGATGATGTCATTAACCCGTCCATTCGGAAACAAATTCAGGGACCCGGGTTAGGGAAACTTACCCAATTTAGTCCCAGGTTGTCTTTAATTACTCACACAGTGAAAAATGACTAACGTCACCTCGTTTCCAAGTTATTTGGCCTCAAAGTTTTAAGTGCAATGCAATGGTTTTACCAATCTTATCAAACGCATTGATGAGATTGTAAATGCATTAAGGTTGCGTCCTAACGTCAGCAACATTAACAAATTAGACATAAATTTTCAGGGAAATCAAAAGAAAATGAAGATATCCACTTTGGCAGTCACAGACGAACACAACTTTTGTATTAATATATAGACTAGTTAGTAATAAAGCCCATGGAAAAATCCATAGAGGCAGAATAAAAATGAAAAAGAAGCGTCATTTGAATTTTGATGCCGTCAGCAACCCATTCACAAAAAAATAAATAAGAACCTTGTTTTCACATTGCGTTTATTGTGTAGAGCTTAAACTGCTGATAAGAAAATTTATATGATCATGTGCTTTTGATGAGTGGTTAATGAGGATATATAGCTACGAAAGGTTTTAAAAATTTTGATGACATCAGCAATGGCTCATCAAAACCCATAAATTTGTCTCGTTGCCTCTAATGTGCAGGTTACAGGTTAAGTTAGGCAAACAACAGAAAAGGAAACCACAAACTACAGAAGAGGAGAATCATTAAAAAGTTTGTTTACTTTTGTAACCAACTTAAAAGAGGCCAGACAATAACCTACCTAGAACAGGATTTCCAGACATGATGATTAAAAAACGTTCATCTACATTTAGGAGTATCACATTAGCTAGTATTTCCTTCACATCACAGTTTTACCAGTCTGACTGCACTGTCTTACCCCTTCGCCATTTCCTTCTCTGTTCCTATGTTATTTTTGATCCCCATAAAACAAAAGAAGTAATCAAATCTATCCGAGCCGATCAGATAATAAAACACAGAATGTCATGATCGGCGCAATCGCGACAAGCGCAAAACGCAGACCAAGTACCCTGCTACTTCCCAAAATGAGAAAAATACTAAACTGGCACATTTAAATTCTGGACACAAAACAAACAGTTACCTTCAGAAATAATAATTCTAGATGCTAATGACAAATATCATTTTTATGTAGTACCTTTCTATAACAATGCAATATACTTTTTGGTGAACATGTTTGACTCTATAAGATACATTTTTACAGGACACAAAAACACATATTTAAAAAAATACATTAACGCTGCAAATTCCAACCTCGCCCCGGCCCTTTATGTTTTCATAGATGGAAACGGCGTGATGTTCTTGATGTCAAAAAGCAAGGTGCCCCTGGGGTAGAAATAAGGAAAAATACTACCAATCAGGCGAAAGGCAAATAGGTGTTGCGCAACATTGTGCGCAAGTTCTTTTCACTTTAACGTAAAGTGCAAGTTGCGGTCAGAAATATGAAATGGTACTTAAGCAGGGCTTATGTTTGAACGGTCGTAAAAAACCCAGAAACATCCTGGTTATTTTTTTCACTAGCAAGCTTTTTGTTTGTATATCAGTGGATTTCTAACAAGTGTAACAGAAAAGAAAGGAATCAAATAACGTGACGTAAAGACTCAGTAACAGTAACTGGACATGTGTTACTCTACCTACTTGTGTGCTTGTGACACAAATTTTTAGTGTTAAACACATGCAATCTCACCCAGGCATCTTTTTCTCTTTGTGACATCTCGGAAACTGGGGAGAAGATTGAAATACACGATCTGACCATTGACTTAATAATGCTTGTGGTAAATTTTGCTGTTATTTACTTCGCAAAGTCGCAACTTTTTAAAACGCCTAGGTGTAAATGAGCACCATCGTTTCCAAGGGATTTTAAAAGAAAAAATCCCTGGGAACGAGGATTGGTAAATGGATTCCCATACGTATTCCAGAAAAATGTGTAGTTTTTTAGTTAAGATCAAAACATTCTTTTCATGGAGGTGTTTTACAAAACAGAAGGCCTCAGTTATCATTGTGAACAAAGGTTTTGTTAATACAAGCTTAAGGACTTGGCTGGACTATGGTGACTAAACTTAATACAAGATATTTCGAAAATTGTAAAATTATTTTTTTAGAATTTTTTCCCATTTTAGGAACTTTCCGTGTACTCTAGTACATTTAATTTCCAGGAGTATATTTCACTTTAACGAGGTGGGATTTCTTTATCTTTACGTATCGCTACATTGCACCCATCCATAAACGCATTGTTTATATAGTATATAAATCAGTTAAAATAGCAGGCTTTTAAACAGTAGCAACAACTTTGCATAACAGTTACCAACTGGACCTGGTATAACCCGATATCCATCCCTTGTCTGCGAAATCTCGAAACTTAATCCTAGAAATTCGATACTTAATGACGTTCCCTCTTGAACGATCAGTCAATGTACATCGATGTCTTATACGAGTAATCGAACTGTCACGTGGTAACTTTGCGAGATCTTCAGCTGCTTGCATTTTGATGGCTGCAGGCAGAACATCTGATTTATGAATAACCCTTAGACTAGTTCTCTCGGCTTCGAAGTCTTTGAAAAGTTCTCTCCTTTTCATGTCTCGCCTTGCCCACCTTTTTAAATAGTTCTTTTGCACATAATATTTTTCCGCTGCTGTTGATGTGCTTAGGAAGCATTGCCTCACCAATCCTGTCATTAATGATAACTTTGATAGCTGTTGTAATTTTTCTAACATCTATAAAGAAGTAAAATAAGATAAAACAATGAAATTCAACATTTTCTAAGTGACCCAAACAACAAAAATTTAAAGGCAGTCTAAGCTTTTATACAACTGTCAATCGATTACCAAGAATTTAGACGCCTAGAAAGTTAACAGGCACCGCTTCTAATTTTTATTATATTAACCATTACATTCTGTAGCTGAAACCAAGTCTCCCATAGAACTTCCATGACACTCCTTCATAGGTGCCTAAGTTTATGTAGGCCTTTTGGAAGGTACACACATGTACAAATGTTAAGTCCCTTAGGAACCCCGTTTTTTATATAAGTTAAAGTGTAGATATAATTAGTTACTCATCAACAAGATAGATGATAACAAGTGTTGTTAAGTTTATATTTTTGGACTCCGTTAAGTCAAGTTGACTCCTCACACGTAATATAAATAATATACGCAAAAATATTCATATAACATTTTATGAAATTGATACCCTTTAAAGTCCTGATGATAGTACTAAATATCAGCAATATTTGCAACAATATGACATATAGGCTGATGCAGGCTTCTCATTTTTTATTGGGTACCTGAATTACGTGAGGAACGGAAAGAACAGCTTACCTCCGTTGACAGATTACAGTAGATGTCCGTTAATTCGAATGCTGCTTAATTCGAATGCTGCTAAATCTGAACTTTCCGTTATTTCGAACAAATTCCCAAGCCCCTTGAGTTTTGTTTAATAAAATATTATATTTTAGGCTGTTTAATTCGAACTCCACTAATTCAAACATTTCGCTAATTCAAATAATATTTTTAGTTCCAAGGCTACATTATGCTCGTTAATTCGAACTTTTGTATATTGATAAATAAAATCTTATGGAAAAATAAAAAATATGTTTTCATTTTTATTTATTTTTATACATCAATAGTTGCAAAATTTCTTTAATTTAATTAAATTGGCATTTCCAATAAAATAAATTTACAAAGAATTTGGAGACCTTGCCCATCGCCAAGCAAACAATGTCAAAAGATTTTTATAAAAAGTTGTAGTAAAGTTGAAATAAAGTTATATAAGCATAAAACCTTTAAATGTTTATTAAATTCTTGTTTTGTCTGAACTTCCGATAATCCGAACATTCGTTAATTCGAACAAATAATTTTATTCTCTTCTGGGTGACCAGTAATAAAATAAGAACAAAAGTAAGGATATTAAGGGAAATTAAGGAGACAAATTGACATTTTTTAAAAATATTTTGCTGTGATCGAGAATAAAAAATAAGGATAATTAAAGAGAAAAACAATTTTAGTTTTCTATCGTTAATGTTACATACTATGTTCTATTATAAGAAAATTATACATATTATACAAATATACATATAAATTATTCCCTGAAAGATGGAAAATATAGGATTTCAGGTAACAGAGAAATATGTCTTATTTTACAGGTGATAAACAATCCATGAACACATTTCCAAAAAAGTTACGATCAGAAGAAATAAGGAGAAATTAAGGAGAATAGCTCAAATTTTAATTTTTTTAAGTATTAAGTACTTTTAAGAAGATTTTCTTTTTTAGGTGATTTAAGGAATTTAAGGAGGAGTGGGCACCCTGCTCTTGCGTGTTAGAATTAACGGGTGTCTACTGTACTTCCTAATGAAAAATAGTCTTATTTAAAAGAAACCCTTGTTGTTTTATCGATGTGTGGTGGGTTCTTTATCTTGATAAATGCACACACTCTGATGCTAGCAATGTTTAGTTTACAGTCTTTTCTTGGTAAAGCACTTTCTCAGAATTATTGAATAATCCTGGTCCTTTTAATCCAAGAGCAAGCCTATTCATAGCCAACCTGACCTAGACTCTTGATTTAGTTAAGAACTATGAATAGACATAAATCTCTTTTACCTGGCCCCTTTGTCGTTGGTAACCTGGTCTTACACGAGAAATCTAACCATGCGGTTATTAAATAATGCAGAGGTGAACGCAGATGGAGCAGCACGGATAAAGCAAGTCTGCAAAACTGAACTTCAGGCATAACAGACATTTTATCATGGATTTAATTGTAGATAGTTTCTTCATTTAACAAAAAAATTGGAAACCATAGTAGGTCCGAATTTAATAATTTTTTTCTTTATGCCACAAAAATTTTGTTAAAATGTAGCTAAATTTTCCGAATTAATTAATATTTTTGCCTATTTCCTTGTGATGACCTGAAATACGAATAATAAATTTATGAAAATAACATAGTCATGCATACTATTTTGGACAAGCTATATATTGCTATACATAGACGCTCAATCATCATGTTTGGGGTTCATGCTTCAAAATGTCCCCCACTTTAACACCACAAAATGAATGAGGCCTTATCGCATGCGTAACATCCTTTGCACGTGCGTTGTTAAAAAAATAAATAGCCATTTTAAAAAATGATGCTCGGAGCAAATTAGGTACGCTACGCAATTGCATAATGTGGTCAACTGGCGTACGTGATTGATCACGTAAGCACATATCTATAAAATGAGAAGCCTGCTGATGTAGTCATTTAGATCATTATTTTGCGTCACATGCAATCATATGCCTCATTAAGAGTTCCATTTGTACTGAGTGGTTTCTGGGTTGAACTACGTGACTGGATCTTGTTTCTGTTTTAAACACATCTGGCAAATAAAAGTGTGCTGAACGATAATGATTTAAAATTATGATTTTTCGTTAGCTAAATGTAGACGCAGGGCAAAATTGGTCTAAAATTGAAAACAGTTTTGGTTTTTTTTAAAAAATAGCATGCTGAACAAAAACAAATGCTTATTAACATGACGGCAATACTAAAATTTAAGATTTGTGATAATTACCAAACTTAGTCTAAAAATTAAAACTGTTTCGTTAAGAGAATTTGACACAAATTTTATTTTGTAACTTAATAATTTAAGTATTGTTAACTGATAATGTTTTTACCTTAAGGTACTTAATGAATCACACAGTAAATCCTAAAACACATTTACATTTTAAATATAGCTGATATATAGAGTAGCCAGTCCTATTTAAGTCTCTCTAATATATTAATTTTGCTTAAACATGCAGACTACAATGGAAAACATGTCATTTCAATGTCCCAAGCAAACATCAAGTAATTTGATGTCATTACATTACACAAAATGATCAAAAATTTTTATATCAACAAAGTCAACAAAATTTTGACTTTAGATGTTGGATTTGTTGCTTTACCCGAGATTAGGTCACTGGAAACATAAATTAGGTTTTAAACTATATCGACGATGGATCGATGCCTTTTTATTTATTCGATTTACAAATAAACTTTGCTTCACCTTGCTCCCTAATCTTTGCTTTTGCCATGCAGATAGCCAGAGTCGCTCATCACTGCAAATGTAAACGAAGAGCTATTATAACTGCTCTGTATTATTTTATTTATGCACAAACATTGGGATCTGCTACAATATAAAGCTGTTTGTGAATTGAGCATGTGTTTTAGCCAAGTACACTTCTTGTGAAAAGTGGAGAGAAAAAACAGACCGCTGGTGTAAAATTACATACCAGATTTTTAATTTAGTTGTGAGGTGTCAAAATACAGAAGAGAAGTGTTAAAATGAACGGCTATACGTTAACACAACAAAGCTTTCTTCTCTATAAATAACATAAGTCTAGCTACAAATTACACAGCTCTTGTCGCCATCTTGGTCTCTCCTTTCTGCCTTTCGTACGGCAGCCGACCTCGGAACATCATCACTCTCATCTTTTCAGAAAGTGTTTTTTACATGTAAATATATACTTTTAAAGTTCATAGTCCTGTAGATGTCTCGGAGGTCGCCTCTCTCGTTTTTTTGCTGTTGTCATCTTTTCTTCGGGTTCTGCGTCTGAAGTGTCTCCTTCGTAGGCTATTGTATCGTCATCCGTTATCGTGTCGGTGTCGCTTCCGTCTTCTGTGATCAACTCGTCGTTGTTGCTACCAGTGTGTTCGTCGTGGCCGTGTTCTAGTTCTTCATTTCGATCGAAGATCCATGTTGTTGATTTCTTCGGTAGGTCAGAAAGAACTGGTGTTACTAGTTCCTTTGTACTTTCGTGGTATGCCTTGATGTCATCTTTGTGTCTGCGAATTCGTTAGAAATCGGTCGATCGCTTCAGGACTACGCCCTTGGTGTTGATTTCGCAGATCCAGTAGGGTGTTCGATGATATACGGGCTCAAACTTTGTTACTGCTGATGACGAGAACTAGGTCACCCTGTTGAACGGTCGATGATTGGCGTCTCGGGGATATGTT
The DNA here is from genome assembly GCF_029227915.1 of Hydractinia symbiolongicarpus. Taxonomy (NCBI): domain Eukaryota; kingdom Metazoa; phylum Cnidaria; class Hydrozoa; order Anthoathecata; family Hydractiniidae; genus Hydractinia; species Hydractinia symbiolongicarpus. Next base: position 23,630,976 of record NC_079878.1, on the reverse strand, counting down.
TGTCAGCTCTTTCCGTTGTTTTCTTTGTTGGAGATCTCTGTCCTATGCCGTTTGTCGTTCCTTCGTAGTGTATCGCGTTCGTTGAAAATCCTTCCTGTATCCGTTATGGAACATGGTTCCACCGAGTGAGAGGTTTGTAGCCGGGTGCGGTGTTACACGGTATGATGTTAGTAGCTGGTTGAGTGCTGTATCTCTGCTCTTGTGCTCGTGGAAGGCTGATTTCATAGCTTTCCTGAGTGGTTTCATGAATGTTTCTGCTGGATTACCTTGTGGGTGATACGGGTACGTCAGGACGTGCGTGATGTCGTTCTCACTAGGGAACTTGGCAAATTCAGCTGAGTTAAAAGGTGGACCATTGTCGGTGCGATGACGTTCGGGAGTGCCTAAGTCCGTGTAAATATCTTCGAGGGCCTTTAGAACTGGTTTTGTTGCGGTTGTCGGAGCAATCTTGGCTGCTGGGAAACGTGAGTAGTTGTCCAAGACTACTAAGACATATCTGTGGTCTGGCATCGGGCCAAACAGATCGATGAATGCGTCCTCCCACGGGCCTGTAGGTACGTTTTGTGGTGAAAGTGGCTCCTTGGTTGTCTTCTGCGTAAAAAGCTGACATGTCTCGCATTGTTCGACTGCTTGCTGGACCAATGTATTGATGCTGGGAAACCAGAAGTGTGATCGGATTCTTCTCTTCAGGCTGCTCATACCAGGGTGGCTTCCTTGGTGGGCTTCAACGAAAGCTTTCGACCAAAGACTTTGTGGTAAGATAATGCGGTCGTTACGCAGCATTAGATCTTTGTCCGATATAGCCAGCTTGTGGAAGACCTTACGGTAAAGTTCCAACGATTTCTTTGACTTTGGAATGTACCCCTGGTGAATGCACTTGACCAGGGACTGCAGCACTGCGTCCTTCTTGGTTTCTGCGATGATTCGACTCATGGAGATGGCTTCTGTATAGGGGGCGTATTGGAGGAACCAGACAGATTTTTCAGTTCGTCGGATTCCTGTTGCCATGACGTTTTGTTAATGGGTGTTGCATGCCTGGATAAGAAGTCCGCAGGATTTTTTTTCTCGTCTCCACGATACTTTGAAGGTACTGTTCTGGTGTCGCAGTTTTATTCTGTCTGTTCGAATTGAACCAATTCGGGTGCTTGCAAAAATACTGACCAGTGGTTTGTGGTCTGTGATGATTTCCACTCCTGGTCCTCCAGCAATGTAGTGGGGGAATCGTTTAAGGCCAAAATCCACAGCGAGTGATTCAAGATCGAGTTGAGGGTATCGTTTTTCGACATCCGTTGTTGTCCTGCTTGCGCACGCGACTGGAGAAGAGTCATCTATGTTGTGACCCTGTGCGAGTATTGCTCTGATGTTTGTGTTGTCTACGTTGAAACTGCGGATGTTAGAATTTGTTGGGCCCTGGAACTTGATGATTCCCAGCTCCTCGCATACTGCACCACTGAGGAGAGTTTCCAAGTCCCTTTTGACGATGTAAAATCGCACGTTTGCCACAACTTCACCGTACATAACTGGTCCAGTGTAGTGTCCTAGGCATTTAATGTTCTTTGTGCGATATGGCTTTATCTTGATGCAAGTCTTTGCAATGGATAATTGTAGTTGGTTTGCCATCCTTTTTGACATGATAGAAATGTCTGCGCCTGTATCTGCATAGGCCTTAACCACTCTTTCCTTTATGCCAACAGTGACTTCGTATCTCTTGGGTGGTGGGGCTTTTCTTGTTTTATGCGCGGCTCTTCGGGTTTTTGCTACTCTCCGGGCTGCATACACTAGCCTTTTGACATGCTGTTGCTCAACCTCAGATTCTTCAGACGGTTCGGTCTCTGTTGTACTCTCTTCGGAGTTGCTCTCTGCTGATGAGTCGTTTACCCGCCTAGTCTGCTTATGCTTTCTGTTTCCTTTCGTGCATGTTCTTGAACCCTTGAAATGTCCATACTGTCCACATTTAAAGCATTTTTCGTTGAATGCCGGGCACTTCTTCCCTCCTTTACAACGTTTCGATGACCAGTCATTACATTTGGGCATTATCGGTGGAGATCCATTCCTCTTTCCTTCTTTCTTGAAGAGGTCCTCTCTTGCACGGTTTCTCTTAGAGTATTTTCCAGGTGTGTTTACACGGGTTACATTGGCTTATATTGGCTGTTATCTTTTGAGCTCCAACTGTGGCTGCTTCCAGCTTCCTCCCATTTTTATTGAGCTCCTCTAAATTGCATTGGTTGTTGAGAGCATTTTTTCTGATGTCATCATTTTTTGTCCCAATTACAATTTGGTCTCTAACCATGATATCTTTCACATAACATGTGTCGCTATCACATTGAAATGAACACATGTTCGCCTCATTTTTGACACGGTTAAAGAAAAGGTCAAACGATTCACCTGCTGTTTGATTCATTTTGTGGAACTCAAATTTGCCAATGTTGTGTTTTTCAGTGGTTGGTCACGTTCCTTCAGTCTTGTAACAGTCTCATCAAAAGTGATTGTACGCCCCTCTGCAGACCTCCTCAAAGTCTTTTTGAAGGTTCCGGGATGCAACCTTCCTGAAAATACCTTCCTCTTGTTGAGTTGGATCCATTCTGCTTGCTCTGGCTCGCTTCCTGCTGGTGGATCTTTAACAATCGCTTCGTATTCGTACTGGAATGCATTACAATAATCTGAAATTGCATCATAATTGTCCCTGTGAATATCAGGATCAAACTTCTTCAATCTCTGCTCCACCATTCTTGTTGAATCGCAGTCTCCCTGTGTTGTTTTTGTTTTGTGTTTGTTTCGTTTTATCCTCGTCGCCAATGAAATGAACGGCTATACGTTAACACAACAAAGCTTTCTTCGCTATAAATAACACAAGTCTAGCTACAAATTACACAGCTCTTGTCGCCATCTTGGTCTCTCCTTTCTGCCTTTTGTACGGCAGCCGACCTCGGATACATCAAGTGTGATAATACAGAAGGGACTATTTCGATCATAAAAGAGAAGTGCTTTCATATTGGAAGAGTAGTAAGCCATGAGGCTATTCAGCGATTCGGTTCAGCTTTGATGCTATAGTGATAATTGACATTGTGCTTAATTAAAGAATCACATTTGTGCTACATCCGCCTTTTTTTAAAATTTTGCAGGGTGAAAACAAACCTAGTTAGTAGGGGGAAGAATGTTAAAAAATGTGGAAATGGAAGAATAATTAGCTAACTAAAAGGGAACCGCAATAAAAACCTGCCTGAAAATGATGCTTAGCTAGCTAGCTTGCTAGCTAACTATCTATCTACATTTTGCTTCAAAAAATTATCTGTGCTTAAACTTCCTAACATTGTTCTTAAAACTCCAAAGTGTGTCTAGTTGTTATGACGTCAAACCGAATTGTAGGGAATGCTCTCTTCATTCCGTGAAAATAACTATCATATAGCAGCTAGCTAACTAGCTAGTTCGCACAAATCTTAAATAGCTAGCGGAATTCACTTACCATGTCAAGCATGCATTAAGTGAACAGAAAAAATCAAAAGAAAGGAGGATAGGCTACCCATTATAACAACAGAAGGAGAGAAAGGGAAAAAAAAGATTTTATTTCCCAATCTTCTGCGCAAGCAGAGTATGAGAGCGAAGCTCGATAACCCAAAATCCTCAGCAGTTCATTTCCCAAATCTTACTGAAGGTGACGGACGTGTGCGATTTGTTGGTGTTTGCGATTGGTAAACTTCAGCTATGCTAATCCGTTTTTAATTCTTTTTCTATAGCTAGCTATATTTTATTATTTTTCCATAAGTAGTAGATTATATTTATTCCTTCTTTTATATAATTTTATTTATTTACTTATTGCTATAGATCTAAAACTTATGGTGAGCTGCAATCAAAATGGCAGACACCTCAGCTCCAAAAGAAGGTGGTGAACCCATAGTGTTAGAAACTCCAATGGATTTTTAAACTAAGTTCCTTCCACCCATGCAACAACATTAGCTGGAAGCAGTCACAGCCCTAGGAGAAAAATCTTCTACTTCATTAAACAGCCTCCAAGCCGATGTGATAATAACTTCCATGTGGACCGCAGTGGAGACAATTCTCCTGGTCTAAGTTATGGTGCAGATAAACAAAATGAAGCAAATGCTTCCATATCTGTAGATCAATCTAGAGGAAGAAAAAGATCCAGGTCTTCATCAGCAGAAACTTACCTCAGTCATGTAGAATCTAGCTCTTCTACTAAGAGGCCTAGTAAAAAAGATGGTGATGCCATAAGTACATCAGCATCCAACCAATTGTATGATGGTTTAATGAATGAAATGCTGGGGCAAGAAGAAAACCAGTTAAAAAACCCAGACCAAGATGTCTGGTCTGACCTCATCAAAGAGTATAACGATGAAGACTCCTTTGGCACAGAAGTAGCTCCACCTTTAGCATCCATGGCTAAACTCAGGTGGTCGAAGAAACTTACCAATGAAAAATTGAAAGGCAGACTAGAAAGCGTCCAAATTCCCACGAAGTGCCGTCTTTTGTCTGCAAAGAGCTGCAATAAACCTCTATGGGCCAAGGCAGACAGCAAAGGATCAAATGATCTGGTATTGCAGAAACTGCAAACCACTGTTTCGAAAAGCCAAGTGCATATCTTACAATTGGCAGACCAAATTATTAAGGACCCAAGCAAGGAAACCTTATTGTAATAGAACCATCCATTTTATTAAATTTGGCTAAAGATGCCCTTTGTCTAATCGGTAACAACTACCAGCAGCTAAATCAGTATCCAAGAGTAGGATTAATCGGTGCAATGCCTCACCTAAAAGGATTGGCAAAGGATGTGTCTGAAGAAGACTTGTTGCTGTTTGGAGATGATGGTACCTCTAGATGCCATTTTAAAGTATGGCACTTGGAGTAGGGATTCTACCTTTTATCGTTATTATTGTAGAGATGTTATTGGTAGTGTGACAAGTCTTCATGATCTTGGTGCCTCGCTCTTGGACTCAGTTATGGAAGCGACAAGTCATGAATCTTAGTTTGCGTTTTTTTTAACATTTACATACTGATTGTAACATTATATTGTTAAAAGACGTTTGCTCAGTTATTCAAATTTTCTTTATCTTATCCTTCTCAATCTTTTGTTTTGTTTTCACCACACTCGCTGGCCGCGTTTATGCTTTGAAGTCTCATACTCTGCTTGCGCAGAAGATTGGGAAAAAAATTGAAGGATTAATCGAGTACTTACGTATGATGATTGATCCAGATTTTATTTTCCAAATCTTCTGCGTAAGCATGAGGGCCCAGCACTTATTAAGCGCCCCTCTCGAATAAGCGCCCGCTTGATAAAAGGGAGCTTATTTGAAAAATTCACTTTTTTTATATTGAGAACTAAACTTCATGTTGTTACGTCTTTTGTTCCGTTTTATTTGTCAGAAAAAAAAAGCTAAATTGAAAATTACTGTGGCCCTAAATGGTACAAAGTTAGGAAAAATTTATAGGCGCCCAGCATTAGTTCACTTTTGTTTCCTTTGCTTCCAATGCTTAGTGAAAGCAGCTTAAAAAATATGTTACAAAAGCTACCTTTAAAATCTCTTCCCAGAGTTTTTTGCGTAGTCCACTCAAAAACTTTATTTGGAAAATGTATGTGTTTTGTCCGTAGTGTGTACATCCTAGTTTCAAAGTTGCTTGATATCGTGTATTACTTATGAAGAAATAGTTTGATGCGTATGACATACATTAGAAAAACAATTTTTAAAAGGAATAATAACACTATAGCTGAAAAGTGAAAACAAAAAATGAACTGAAAGTACACAACGTAAAAATACAGCTTTCAAAGCAAAAATGTTTGCACAATCTTGTGTGGCTAATGATCTCGCACGTCTTGTCTTTCATTTTTGTCTTGTCAACCTGGGCCCTCTGGAAATGAGGTTTGTAGACTCTGTTCACAACACAGTTTTGATAATGATCCTGTAATGTTTAAACAGCTGACCAAGAGTGTGCGCTTGATGGAATAGTATAGTGAGCCAGTGAGAAAATTGAAACTTGATTGATTCGACTGCTTCATAGTGACTAAACGAAAAACGAGAAAAAAACATACGCCTTTTATAGAAAAAATGATAGAAAAACTAGTTTGACAAGATACAGAAAAAATGCAACATACAACCGTAGAGAGATAAAAACTAATTGAATGGCTAACATGCATGAAAATAAATTAGTGATTAGTTGATATACGGCGGAGCGAAACGATAATTCACTAAAAACACGAGACAAATACACAAGGGATGAATATTGCTTTTTTACATTATCGTCGATCACTTTGCAAGGTTGGGTCGCGAACAGAAGGGACGCTGGACGGTATATATTTTATTAATTGGAATATTAATGTTTTTTACAAAACCACATATTTTAAACGGAAAACATTGTACGTGGAAAGATACAAAACAATGAAAAGATCACAATACAATACAATACAAACAAAAATTAAATTGTCAGCGTTGTAGCGAACAGCAAGTCTCTCTGGTATCGGCGTCTCAGTAGCATTCCCAATATCAGTCCTAGTAATAAGTAAGTAATGTAAAGTTTAACGTCCTTAGAGAGTCCATCGTAACGGCTGGCCATTTCTCCCCTGCGACTGTAACTTTGTAGCATTACCACGAAAGATACGTATAGCATTCCTCTAACTTCCTTGCGTGACGCACAATGCGGTTAGCGGTCAGTAGGTGGCACCAAATGGGGTGACAAAACTACATTAAAGTGCACCCGAAACGTTATGATTAGAGGCTGAATGAGCACAATTACCGACCTCATCAGAGCAAAAAATATCAATTTTCCTAACAAACGATCGAGTATTTCTGGTGCTTTCTCTCTAAAATCAAAAATGCCAAGCGTGATAAAAATAGGTGATACTTGCGTCTCCTATTTTCCGTCTGATAGGAGGTCAAAAACCAACTGCTCTTACCATCTACAACACCTCACGAAGATGTTAAAACAATAGCCTAGTTAACTAAGCTTTCTTCTTCGCGTTGATAAATGAGTTTCCCTGATTTCCCGGTGGTAAGAAAAATTACGCTGGGTCTTCTGGCTATTAAAACAATGGCCATTTAATAAAGTTGAAAAAAAGCCTCAACTTTCGAATTTTCCACAGACGGTGGGGTGCTTTTAAATTTGCACATTTTAAAAGTTGTTCCGTTGTAAACATTGACAAGTTGAAATTGCGTGCACTACATAATTTATTGTGGGGACGAACTTCGAAATTTGCCGCCTTGTCGCAATGATATATTTTGTGGATACTTGTAGTCTTACGCCATCTGTTAAACTCGCAGAACATTTTTTTGACTTTTCACGATACTGAGTTTCTGCAGTATTTTTACATGAAACATCATGTGATACCTCTTTGAAAAATTGCGCGATAATATTACGGACCTAATCGTATCCACATTGCTTGTTGTTAAATACAGGATTTGTAGTAAATTCAACACCACATACACCTTTCATGAATTCCTTTAAAAGCCAGTCATGTCGTATGCACAACACATCCCAGAAATCTCGTTGGTAATGTAGAAGGAAAAACACCTCTTTCTTGGTTTAAATCAATTAAAGCCAAAAATATTTTTGTGTTCAATTTGTCGCTTTTCAATTGTTCTTTTTACTGTTTTGACTTGACTTTTTTTCCATCACTGACGTATACTTGGTGCTGTTGTATAATCAATATTTTTAAACATTCATAACCCTCTCAAAAATTATTGGTAACCCGCATTACAGGAAAAGTCTGAACGGACACGTGATCAACCTAATCTGTGCATATTTTTTTAACAAAAGAAGTAATTGATTTTTTCAGACCAATCAATAAACACAAAACCATTGGATATTATTATTCTTTCCCAACTGTTTGCATACATATGAGACGGGCTGGGTTCTCCACTAAGTTTTAAAAGCAGGTTTTTTCACAATATCCCTATCTATACTTTCAAATCGTATAAAAAATGTCTCTGCCTGCGAGTATTATGTCGTCGAATGCGCAGGGTGTGTATCGTCACGATCCAGTTGATCTAAAAACTTTGATGATCACAATTCCAAACGTCTTTTTAAAGTAAAAGGAGTGATGGCATTATTGTGTCATGATAATTCTGTATTAAATTTATCTAAAAGCCTCACTCAGACAATATATAGCTTCAGGCATATATTGGTTTCCCATACGCCATTAATGTTGCCATCAGTATACCAGGTTTCGGACCATGTCTTTTCTCTCTTCTAGGAAAGAACGCTGACCATTGTGTATGGTTGTGGCTATTGCCCTGTTAACTTTCGTTCTTGTTTCCTTAAAATAACAGTGCTAGAAGTATATATAATCTAATTTCTCTGTGGTAAAAAATGCTTGGTCTCCTGGGTAGCTAGCCAGCTATATCTTATGATGGCAGCATTAACTAGCATGTATTTGTAAGTTATATTTTTAGCTAACCAAAACCAGTAGCAGTGCAGTGTAGCTATAGGCAGATTGCCTTAGAATCATCGTTAAAGTGAAATAAACCTCGTCTTTGATATAGGTAGCTTTAGATGAGCTGAAGCATGAAATAATGTTTTGATCATTCATCAACATCAATAATAGACATGTGCACGCATATGAACAGGCAAAAATATACAGACTGCAACAATTTATGAATTTTAAATATAAAGACTGACATAGAAACATAGAAGATAACAATTAAAAAAAATTTTTTTCAATCGTTGATTCCTAAAAAACTATAAATTAGCAGTAATAGCCAAGTTTGTCAATATATATTATGTGTGATCCTTCTTTTCGTACCTGTCAGGATTCGAACGCATATATATAAACTTTGTGGACATTCACAACTCATCTTAGCTGTTTTTAATCTTAAAAATGCAAGCAGTAAATGATTACACAGATTTTATAGATTATGATTACCAATTATTACTTAAAATCCTAAAGCTTTTTTCCTTTGACAAATACAGTTTGACTCAATTTGTTTGGTTTTAACAATATAACTTTCTTGAATGATTTTAACTTTGTTTCTAACTGACTTTGAGAATACGACATAGCATAATATGCAAACAAAATGCCCCCCCCCCCTTCTGCAAGAAATATTGTGGCACAACTGTAGCTATTCTGTAAAACCTTGTGTTAACGTATCTAATACTGCACAGTTGCCTGTTGTAATCAGAGTTCTGATTGGGTGTGCTTTTATCATACTATTTTTTTATAATTTTTCTCCTATTACGTATATGCTAAAAGACTTTTTAAATTATATATGTGTATAGAAATATCATCATGCGGGAAGTAATTGAATAAACACATGGCTGGAAATCGAATTGGTAATGTCCTCATTGGATGGTAAGTGCATTATGTTATGAAAAATTTTTTCAAACTTCTTACTTTAGGAAACAATATATATATAACTAATAACTAGTCTGTGGCCTGTAATCCACAAGTTTGCCTATTTTGCGTGACAGACAGAAGTATAGGGATATTATATATTGGGCATGTAGTATAAAAAAATTAGAAAGGCGCTATTCTTGTGGTAATCCTTTACATGTTTCTGTTTTTTGAACATTGGACTTTGTGGTTATTATATGTTTGGTTTTTTGTTAATAATCAAATAACAATGGTGATATTGCTTGTAAGTTGTAGATACTACCTAAATTGCCAGATCGTCGGTTGATCACTACCGTCATCAAAAGTTTCAGCCACGTCCGGGTATGGACTAATCAATAATTCCTCGTGGTAGCGGGCCATGCTTTAGATAGATAGATAGATGTGCATATTTTACATACCAACCATAATGGGAATGATTCTTGCATGCTTAATGTTTTTACCAAATTTAATGTCTGCACCAGTCTTCCAAATTTGAAAAAGCGAAGTGTGCGGGGGAACACCTTACCGGAATAGGTATTTCTTATTTAACGTTTCCAGAGTTGGTATATTTCATTGAAAATAGGTCCAATACGGTCAATGTTATAACAATAAAAAAATTACCGCCTAAACTTGGAAAACACTGAAAATCAAAGTTATAACGAAAGTTAATTTGTGCATTGAAAAGCTTTGTGTTCATATTCTGTGGATTGACCGTAACAGCTTTTCTTAGGAAATTAGAAATGATTTCAACCTTGTTAGGAAAACACATAGTAAGTTCAACTGAGAAAACTTTGACTGACGCATAATACCATTAAATGGTGCAATAACATTGTTTAGTATGTTGATAGTGAGTGTACAGTATTATGTACTTATCAAAAGTTTGTAATGCAGCTTTAAAAATGTTTTTGATATTTGTTATTTAAAATTATTTACCAAGGATGACCTCTTCAGTTCCTTTTGGTACTTCATCAATGAGGGTCCTGCGAAGGGGATCCTAGTGCATTTAAAGCTCCCATTTGAGCTACGAAAGTCATGCAAGCACAGCAATCGCAGAACTAGATAACCGCCTACGATATCAATCTTATTCTCATGCTGAGCGCTAAGCAGAAAGGGTAGATTTACCCTTTTAAAATCTCTGGCATGACTCGGCCGGGTTTTGAACCCAAGACCTCCAGCATTAAAAGCGAACGCTCTACCACAAGGCTACCAGTCAGTCGGTTATTTTACTTTGTTTTGATTTGCATTTATTTAGGGGCGTTATAACTGCATGTGGGCTTTGTACGTTAATCGTTGCAAAAAAGACTATCGACCGACGCCGACTGGAAGTGATAAAAAAACAAGCCGCAGAGAAAAGGAAGCTACAAGGGACTTCATAAAGTTATGTTCTGTAGATTATCCCATGCTGTAGATATTTAAATACTGTGTTTTAATAATCCATTATTTTCGATATAGAAAGGTTTTTCTAAGTTTTGTAACTTAGAAAAAAAGATACTTTACAAATGATAAAACAAATAAGCGTATTTTAGTAAAGTGTTCTTGCATTTTTATATTTTGCATTGATGTCGACCTCGTAATAAACACCGCTTAAGATTATGATGTAATGGAATAAATGCGAGAAGTGTTACAACTTACAAAAAGACTTCAGTTTATTGACTTTCTACTAGTCGATAAGGCCCGTGGAAAAATCCACTTAGGCAGGATAACAGAGAAAAACAACCGTCATTAAAATTTTGATGACGTCAGCAGAGACATGTCAGAACACAAAATGTTTTTTTTCAGAAATGTGTATGCCTGTTGCCTTCATTGTATAGATCTTGAAACGCTGAGCAAGAAAATGTATAGGATCATGTACTTTTGACAAACGGTTGCAGAGATATTAGGGTTGAAAGGTTTTTTAATGACGTCATTAACCCGTCCATTCCGAAACGGATTCGGGGATCCGGGTTTGGGCAAATTACCTAAATTGATCCTAGGTGGTCCCTAGTTACCCACGCGGTGAAAAAACATTGACGTCACCACCTCGTTTCCAAGTTATTTGGCCTCAAAGTTTTAAGTGCATTGTAATGGCTTCACTAATCCTAATTAACTTTCCCTTGACGTCAATACTATTTTATCGGTAAAGTTTGGTAAATTACAGAACAATTTTATAGGCGATGTTTTATAGAATTTGTTAAAGAAAATTTTGAAGAATGTAATCCACTTTGCAAAAGTGACAGACAGACACACTTAGCGTATTATTATAAGAGATGATAACCTAGCTGTATCTATCATGATTTGCAAAACTTCTGATGATTATATATTTGCTGCATTTTTTATTTTTATTTATCTTCGTTTTTGAAATGAACGCAGCCTTGTAATGAACGACGCTCTGTTGTTGCTTCTATGTATGTGCTACCACGAAGTTTTTGCTGGTCGCCGGCTAGGCACAGCCGTTTAACGGTTGTTTTATTGCATATACAGTAGACATCCGTTAATTCGAATGCCGCTTAATTCGAACTTTCCGTTATTTCGAACAAATTGCCAAGTCCCTTGAGTTTTGTTTAATAAAGTCTTATATTTTAGGCTGTTTAATTGGAACTCTGCTAATTCGAACATTTCGCTAATTCGAATAATATTTTTACTCCCAAAGGCTACATCATGCTCGTTAATTCGAACATTTGTGTATCGATAAATAAAATCTTATGGAAAAACAAAAATACGTTTTCATTTTTATTTATTTTTATGCATCAATGGTTGCAAAACTAAATAAATTGGGATTTCCGATAAAAAAAAGTTTACGAAGAATTTGGAGACCTTGCCCATCGCCAAGCAAACAACGTCAAACGATTTTTATAAAAAGTTGTAGTAAAGTTGAAATAAAGTTATATTAGCATAAAACCTTTAAACGTTCATTAAAATTCTTGTTAAACGGGAATATTCAAATTGAAAAGTCAGATTCCTATTTATTTGAACTTTCGAGATATAGTACTTCCTTTCTCCGTGCCCAGTAATATGTCAATTATCTCACGCTATCTCGCAGTGGAAACCAAGCATAAGAAGTGAGACAATATTTGAACTAATACCGTTATTCAGAGGAAAGTGGGTAAATTTTACTATCTTGAAGCGGAAGAAAATTTTCTTTTTTACTTTCGTGGATAAACAATTCTCACTCACACATTTAAAGTTCTCAGTCGCGCTGACCACAATGCCTAAGGGCCTCTAGTTATTATTGGATCACCTTTTTATTTTATTGTATACAAAAATAAAACGTAGTTCTTTAAAATTAATAAAAAGAATGCAAAGGTCATCAGTGACTTGCCGCGCGCCATAGACAACTGCGTTTTTAATGTTAAGTTCAGTGTTACTTCTGTTTCATTTTCAAACTAGAAAAGTAGTTTTGGCTAAGGAGCATTTGCGATGCATGATATTATTTCCTGATCAAAAATCTATATTCATACTGGCTAAAAACGAAACAAATCCTTTTCATTAACTTTTCAGATAATAATAATGGCCAGGGCCCGGTGAAAATGTTTATCCTGGACATCACAACTTTGTGTGTCTAAGTCAGCTGCACTGTTTCTGTCTCTCTATCACCTTTTTGCGTATCGCCCGGCAGATATCAATAAACACGACTTTTGTAGTTATGTAATAAATACCCCTTGTCGTTGTGCTTTTTAAAAACAACGCTACAAAATTACCGCTACACAATTCGGTCCATTTAGGGGACAAGGTTCGAGACAAGGGAGTGTCTTTCGCGGCCCGTGTTTCTCGCAACGATTACAGATCTGTAATCTGCAGGAGCGATAAAGATCTTAAGCAGATTTGCTTTTTTTATGTATCTAAAGAATAGGAGATTCCAAAAAAAATTGTTAGCAACAGACAAATTTATTAATAGTGGTAAATTTATTAATAGTGGCAAGACTTTTTTCGTATTACTAATACGAAAAAAGTCTTGTTGACTTTTATTTGTTTATTTGAACTGGAAAATGGAGACCAAAATATTTGGTTGTGTTGTTTCCACACATCAACCAGAACATGTGTTGATGTGTGACTGTGGAAAAGAATTTACTTATGTTGTTGGAAGTTATTCTGATTTTAGCGCGAAATAAAAAGGCTTAGTCCTTTTTAACTTGAAATTTAGTTTCTGTTTCATTAAGAATGTTTTTAAAAACAGATGATAAATAATGCCAACCACGTTCGCAGCGCCTGTTGTCTTTTTCTATATCGCCTTCCCGGCATAAAAAAAAGTAAAAAGGCTCTGGGAGCAAGGTTGGGATACTGCAGATTTTTTTCTCTATCTGCAAGTCATCTCGTTCCCAGGGCCCTCACAAAAATAAGTTACATGAACCCTGTGTACAAGCTTGTTTATCACTCGTAGTAGTGGTTTTTGTAAAAGAAATGTAAGTGATTTTCATTTACTTCGCATGGTTTTCAACCTCGTCCCAGGACTTGTCTCAGAAGCTCTTGGGACGAGGTTGCATGACTTTAGGGCTAGTAAAAGATCTGTGATGTAAGATCTATTTGAGTTGAAGTTCTCCACCTTCTCCCATCTAACAAGTCTTTTGTGCCAAGAATCTCACCTTTCAATAATAATAACCCCCGTCCGTGAATATTTCCTTACTTCATATAGCCTCCAAGATGTAGCACACAACAAAAATACACGAAATAGCGATACAGGAAATATGTACCACAGACGATACCCTATAGAATTTTCCACGGACTACCAACTAATTGTTCGCTATCGAGTTACCTTAAGTATAAGTGTATTTGATAGACAAAAGTCACCTAGCAACCGTGATATAAGCGGCTTTTGATTATAAGCTTCCACCCCTGTGTTTCGTCAAAATTTTAGAATCTTTCGGACTATATTTCGATAAATTAAAATCGCTATTGGGAATAAAATGCGAAAAAATACATAAAAAATTATTATGCTTTTTTCAGGTAATCTCTGAAAAGCTTCTTTTACCATATCAAATCATCGAGCGAAGCCTAAATATTTAAGAGTACCCAACGCAAGTTGATGAGCGCTACCCCATCTCCGTCTCTTTAAATAAAGATCTGACCTCTTCCCCTTGTATCAATGCCTTTTCGAATAACTTTCATTTTAAAAAACAAGATTTTTTTATTTACAACAGCTTTTCTAAAATCTCAATTATTTACTTTTATATTATATTCTTTGCTTCTAAAGGTTTTGCTGCTTGCAACATCTTTTTCCCTCTTTAATTCCATTTCTACCTATCGTATTTCTTTATATCGAGGACAGCAAAAAGCGAAAAGAGATCTCGGGAACAAGGTTGAGTATATGATGTTCTGTGCATCACGTCTGTAATAAATATATTTTGAGTTCCAAAATTATCGAACGCTGTTTTTTTCAAAGTAAAGATAGAAGATAAACAAATCAATTCTCAAATTTGACTCTTTTTAATGCATGGTCAATATTTTTCTTGAAGCCACTGCTTTTTAAATTCGCCAAAGAAAAACAAACAAACGTAACAGTCGATGTGCTCAAAGGTTTAAGAACTACTACATTCTTCATATTTTGCGTGCGTTGCATGTTTAGTTCACAAAATAAAAATGTTTTTTTTTTATTAACACTATTCGGTCCGGGTTTTGTCGGATTTTGTCGGATTTTACCCGAAAATTGGAAAAAACCGGATTTTCGGACAATTTTTGGCACTTTTTTATGCGATCCATGTAAAAACCTGAAATATGTTAAGTAACTTTTATTTAGATTTCAGAAACTTCAAACAGAATGCAAAAATTCGCTCTAAAACAAAAGTAATTAAATTTTAAGCAGATAGTGGCATTTTTAACAAATTTCAAGCTTCTGATGTGGTCACAGAAAATGTACTGACGCAAGCAAGAATTTATTGCTGCCATTTTGTTCCTTTTATGACGTACTATAAGTGTGCCAAGTTTGATTCAATTTAAACAACCCTATGAAAAGTTATTGAGGGGGCCGGGGGGATTCCCCCGGTCATAGTATGTTCAAAAACTCCGGACCGAATAGGGTTAAAGACTTATGCTCATAAAATATTCCCTGGATTTGCAATGAAACCTCAGCTAAAGTCATACACAAATCACAAATAGTCTTTTTCTGGGCGCAATTAAGCCGTTCTTTCTATTTAGAAGTTACCGTAGATTCTCTCATAAAACGCCCGGCCGTTTATTAATTTATTCAACTTGGGCGAGAGAGAGCTTTTAAATGAAGGAGGTATTTAATTTTAGTGTTGCATTTATACAATTTTTTTAAGTTGACAAAAGTTCTCCAAATAATATATATGAAATTGATTTATTTTGGTATTGGACGAATAGATAGAGAAAGAAAAAAAGACGAGTAAAAAACATTGGAGCTCCCATCGAGAAGTAAAAACATTGAAAAGTATCCACGTTCACTTTAGGAAAATAAGAAATATTTATCATTCGAACAACTTGAGCGAGAACAACTTTAAGACTTGTCATTTGTTTCTCCCAGAAATACTATGGTAAAATTTCTTTATTAAACGCCCCGCCTAAAGAGGAACGTCTATTACACGTTAATTACAGGGGGCGTTTATAAAATATTTTGGTTCTTAGGTGAAGTTTATTAGAAGACTTATACAATAAGCCTGTTCCATGGTTAGGATTACACAAAGAATATATCGATCATGTGTCTATGATCAACCCTGGGGACGAAGTTGGTTAATAATTACAAAAGCTTTCGGATTTTTGCACATGTGCGCGCTGGTAGGCAAAAAAGCAGCATTATACAGGATCATATAATGCCTATTAATGAAATTCATACTTTTTAAAAACAAAATCCAAAGAGCACTGAATTAACTTTTTAACTTATATTTTTCAAAGTCAAAATGAGAAATCAGTCTGGAAAGAAATCAAGCGACATCCGCTTTTCAAAAACGTGTAAACAGGGTCTAAGGCTTAATTTAACACTTGGTCTTAATTGAAAAAAAGTCCAACCTCGTTCCTAGCGGCTGTTGTCTCTTTTTTATATCAAAACAGCAAGACGAAGTTAGAGAATATGCAAACTTGGAAACGAGGCGGAACAACTCTAGATTAAGATACAGCTATTTTTGAGCATGGTGTGCGTTAAAGGCCGGTTCTCACTACAGCATTTAATGCTCCTAGAGTTTAAACTTCGGCGCTAAATATGCTTAATTCCCATAAAGATGGAAGCCATTTCTGATTGTTGTTAAAAACATATGCAAACGCTTCAAAGGTAAGTCGTTTTAACTTCAAAAGCTTCCAAAAGAAGAACTTTATCGAAAGCAGCCACTATAAACGGTAGGGAATTGAATCGAAAAATTATTACAATCGTGTTTTTAATGTGCGTTTTTTGGTTAAAACATTGTTTTTCAGGAAACGGTAAAGGAATATACCAGGTGTGAGACGTATCTCCCCCGCTGGTAGTTCCTTTAAAACACTAAACTTTTTATTTCACCAGTTCAACGCAAGATTATCTACCAAGGCGCGACTTCATGAACAATACCGCACAACACTTGAGAACTGTAATCATTCCAACAGTTTATTATTTGCTGTTAGATAACAAAACAATCACAAAGATAGCAGAATAGCCAACCAATTAGATTGCAGAATTTTCATTAGCTTTGTTTTGAAATAGTAATGCCGTTTAAAAAAGATTTGACCATGCTTAAACATTTACGTTGTTAAACTACGAAGCAGGAAAACATCTGCGTATAGTCTCCAGGGATTCTTGCCTTGTCAATATGTCCAAAAGTAAACATCCCTAGGGACGAGGGTGGGTATAGGCTTCCTTGCCATGAAAGTTTTTTCGAATTGGGAGTTTTACTCAAAAGGTTCTAATATCGATATAAATTGTTAATTATGACCATTTTATTAAGTAGAAGAGTGTCAAAGGACAGTTTTTTTTAAGCATAAAAAATGTGACACTTTTTAGACGTTTATCGTCTTTAATAATAAACTATAACAATTTCGTTTGTTCGTTGGCTTGTTTACTTTTTCACTTTCTTGCTATTTGCTTGTTTGTTCGCTTGCGTTCTTGCTCACTTGTTATTTGCTCGTTCAGTCAGTTTCCTGTTTGCTTAGTTGCACGCTGCTTGCAAAAAGGTATTAAATTATATATACTTTATCTTTGTTAATAAAGTATTAATAAGTTTTTTTTTTAATATTTTGCTACAAAAGCTGGTATACATTATAATAACTTTATGCATAATTTAAGCAGATATTCACGAAAAAAAAACAGAAACCGAAGCCTCCATTTTCAAGGCACGAAGAAGAATTGTTTGTTGGCGTAGTGAAGAAGACAATATGGGGCAGACAAACAAGAAAACATTTGATAAAGTTGAGACAGACGTGAGTTTTTTTTTTCTTTAACGTATGAATGCTTTTGCAAACGTTTGTATTTTCTGTCCAACAGAGGCAAATGCTGACTTAATCTCATGTTTTTTAAACGTAAAATAAACTGTCATTAATTTTATGTTTACGAATAATAACTCCATTTTGCATATTTTGTGGCCAGGAGGTAAAATTTACGTTTCAGAATTTTAATTTATCTACGAACGCTTATAGGTTTTAAAACAGAGCCTACGGTCCCGCAATATTTATTTTCGCAAGCTCTTCAGATCAGAAAGAAAACAACGAGGTTAGGCGAAACAACTTTTGCTTTGTCTCGCTTACTACAAACTAAATCTACCTTTTTTGCAATAATTTGTTTGTATAGATGAGCTGATGGAACTGAGTAATATGAACATTTTCGTCGTCAGGGAATCTCCACTTAAAAGAAGCCCTGGGAACAAGATTTATGTCTCTGCTAGTACTTTTTAATGTATTTTTGTTTGGATCAAACGATGGAGATATAAAAACAGAAAATTGTCTTATTTCGAGATAAATCAGATCCAAACTGGGAAATTTGTTGAATTTATCTTTACAGGGTATTAGGTCGATTATTTGGAATAAAAACACAAGGGAATAATCAAAGAATGTTTTCTCTAAGCTTAAACAGTTTAGAGATGAAAAACATTTATCGCAATAACATATTTGTTTTGCAACATGTGTTTCCAATAAGATCGTCCAGCTTTTGTTCAACAATCGTATTGAAAATTGAATTTTATTCAAATTTTTATTCCTCAGGTAACATATGTCCTGAAATATGAACTTGGAGAGGAATAATTGTTTATCGCTTTTAATAAGGAAAAAATAATTATTTTTGTTGCTGAGAAACGAAGAAGGTATTGGGATCAAATAAGCAAACTTCTTCAAAATCCTCTGGAGGCCGTTTACATGTGCAGTTTGTGTCACTTTGATCCACAGTGTATTTATTAGGACCCTTTACATGAGTTTTTGTCATTTTGCGCCAAGTGAAACTTATGTATTTCCATGTATTTTTTCTTTTGTCAACACGGACCCAAGAGTGAAATGCGCACACTTAAAAGCAACTAACATAAAGGATTCCGCCATTCACGGACCGAATTTAAGGACTTATGTAAAGAAACTAGAAACTCTAGAATGATAACGACATAGCTGAAAGCTTGAACAAAACCCTGATCAATCAATTGACAGGATTCTGTGATTCTGTGATTCTGTGTTTTGAGGGATGGATTTGTAATAACTCCAATAAGTTTAACTTAACTTTCTCATAACTTGTCAAAATCAGATTGAATCTAAAATAAATTTGAGCGAACGTTAACATAGCGGTGGAAGAATGGCAGAAGTTATGAAAACAGGATTTTTAAGACGGAAATTTTCTGCGATAGATTTTTGTGAAACGAATTTTTCAAAGCAAGTTTTTGTTTATCAGAATTCTAACCCCTTATAATTCTAACCCCTTATAATGTAAATCTACTTATAATTCTTTTGAATTTAACTTATTTTGAAGCAGGAGATATAAAGTTAAGAACATGAAAATAAAGAGAAGTGATCAGGGTTAATTAACTGTACTGAACATGTCAATTAGCGATGTGTTCTCCTCCAGTGTGCTCTAATCTCTAAAAAATTACAAAATTCAAGAAATAACTTATAAAATTTGTAAGAAATTAAAGTTTAATACGCTATACATACTTTTTATTCATATTTATGCTTCGTGTATTAAGTTTCTTGATTTCGATTCAGTATGTGTAACCCAATTCGATTTACTCAAATTTAAAAACAACCTCAACGAAAGAGGGATTTTCAAAAAGGAACTGAAGCTATCGCTCGTGAGCAGTAAAAAATACACGAGAAGCATAAAAGCTTCTTTACGATAATACTACAACAGCTAGAATGAAAGATGGTAATTTTGGAGGGTACAAATATGCGAAAATACAGAAAACATATATAATTGACGAAGAAGATGAAGAAGTAGAAAGTTCGTGTTATTGTTGGACGTGTATGAAAAGTTTTGTTAAAACTTTAAAATTGCAATTATTAAAAATACAGGTAGGAGAGAGTATAAGGAACAACGGGGTAGCAAGAAAGAGGTATTCTTGATCTGTTTATTATTATATTATTCCTTTTTTTAGTCTGGTGTATCTGACCAAGGATTTGCAGGTAAATATTGTTGCATTTTATGATGAATTATAAACGTATAGTTGGAACTGAATTAAAGAGCACTGGGGACGAGAATAGTATTTCCCTACATTATGATGAATATTCATCCATTGAACACATTCACAAAAAAATACCCGTTAAAGTAGAAACTTTTGCTATAAATGTTAAAACCAGGAAAATACTTTATCTATGGGAGGCAAAAAAACCTCCTGCTTCGTTTTGTTCTAAGCTGATAGCAACCGCTATTAATTCTTGAGTCTTATCCTCCTGAAAAAAAAACCTAATCATTTTTTAAAATTTGCTTGCCATGTGTTGCTATAACTTAACCTTGGTCCCAACGCCTGTTGTCTCTTAGACATATGCCCTGGGAACGAGGTTGGCTAATAGCCTTAGAGGTGTGTCTTTTAGATTTGGTGCAAGTTTTCTCACGCTTCGATAAGAACAAAGATGGCATCCTCGATGTTCAAGATTTGAAGGTTATTACAAAACAGGCTGGAATAAAACTAACAGAACAAGAACTTCAAGAAATGTTGAAAGCTGCAGGAAAAAATAGTAAGTTATACTATCGATTTGATGTATTTTAAAATTGCTACGAAACACATCTTCCTTTTTAAATGTCTTACACGAAAATCAATGAATGGGTAATGTGTACATAGGGAAATGATAAAAACCATTTGCAACCTCGGTAATTAATTTTTCGGAGGGGATAAAATTTACATTTTGCGCGTGGTACTAAATTAAATACGTTTTTACGAATACACAATTTTGATAAGCAACACAAAATTTCAATTAAAGCCACAAACTCAACTGTTACCTAATTGTAGCTTATTTACTATAATCCACGTGTCTGCTTGCTCATTGTTTAATATCAGTTTGACATTTTTTTAATCACTTTGTAATCACTTCCTACAAGCTGCTGCTTACAACTTGCCTTGTTTATTAAAGGATTTGATTCTCGTGTCGCTAACGAAAAAGTATAATGTATTTAAAAAATTTGCTGCATGGACGTTTTTTTATAGTACATTCCACGCGTAATTTTTGCAGAAAAAAATTATTAGAGTTTTCTATTCGGAATTATTATTATTCCTTCACCTTACCTTCTCAAAAATCTTTTTTGCAACCACTGTTTTTTAGATAATGAAAAAATGGAGTTAAGTGATTTTATCGAATTGATGACAAATGGAACCGACACTTTCAGTTTAAAAGATGAGGAAATTCAAGATGCTTTTTATTATGTGCAAAATTGCGAGGGATATATTACTAGCGATCGATTAAAAAGTGTGGTCAGTGATTTAGGAGAGGAACTGAATGATCACGATATTATGGAGTTAATACAAAAGGCTGACCTAAATGGTGATGGAAAAATTGATATGCATGGTTAGTTATTACTCAGTTCAATTTTGAGTTGCCACTGATAAAAGGGGAAAGTCCACGTAAAGCACGACGTACTTAGCGTTGCACGACCAAGCGGCATAATGTGCCCTAAACAAAAATGCGCGCACAATTCAAAAAGGCGACGATTTAAGTAAACCCATTTGTCGAAATCATTACCTATGTTTATATTTTGCCCTTCAGAACGAGCAGCGCGAACAAAAGCGCTCATGTTGCGCAATGTTCTCCCTTTGTTCGAATAAAACATCCAGGGGGCTTTTCACCGAAGTTTAACCATTTTCCCTATTTATTAGGTGCGCCGCGTAACGAGTCTTCAAATAATGCAAAACAATTTTTTTAGAATTTAAAACAATTATGCGACGTGACAAAGACGATTAAACACAATAGCGAAGAAAAGCTTTCAAGATGTGCTTCTGATGACGTCATATAATGTTTGGTTATTCGGGTACAAAAAACTGCAGTGTTTTTATGGAAACATGAATTATTCACATCACGCGATGTCAACAGTGGTAATAGCTGTACATGCTGAAATATGTTACACTGTTGTAGATGCGTATCAACGTTTAAAATGTAAAGAAATGGAAATACTCGTAATCTGGTGACATTTTGTTTTCCATATTCGTTCGTTAGAAAACTCGTCTTCGTTATTTCTTTAGCGTAGCAGCCCTAAAAGGAATAAGAGTGAAAATAGTCAACGCTTTCTACACGAAAAAACACCGCCCCCCGTATTAACGCCATGAGAAAATACAGTTACAAATTTCGACTTTGCCTGGAAGTAAAAGGACAATACCAGTCACAGCTCAAAAAAAACTCTGTGTCACAGCTCAAAACAAACTCTTTTAGCGTGTAGTAATATCACGCTTATCATTTTCAGAATTTAAACTCGCATTGTATAATTCACTTAAGGCCTAGTGGTGTAGAATTTTTAAGAGCGAATAAAACTTTTTCTCGAAAGTCTAACACTGCTGCTGTCAAAAATTATTAGGCTAAGGAGAAGGGCGTCAGATTTTACACATGCAGACATTTGACAATACATTTAGAGAAAACCATAATAATATTAAAATAGTGGTTAAGAGTTTCGCAAGAGTTACATGGGGAGTTTTGGTTTGTTTAGGAAGCCAGAAGAAACACGTCCAATGATCCTACTTGAAAAAAACAAACATAATCTAATTGTTGTTACGAGCAAACAATTTAGGTTGTGGTGTTTCAAAATTACTTCAACATTCTGTCCACTACAAAACTAGGTGTTGTTTGTCAATACACAACATAAACCACCCAGGTTTATATGTACTGAAATATAAGTGAAAGTCACCTTCCTTCGTGATATGAAATTTTGCGAAGAAAGATGCGAGTTTAAAATGAAAGAGACTGGGCACCAGACCAAAACGTTGCTTAGATAAAAATCAAAATTGTCGAGATTTTAATAACATCGGGAGTACTTCGGTTTTGTTTGTACTTAATTTAAGCTTCAAACAATTTTTTAAAACTTTTGATAGAACTTGGCTGGACGACCAAAGTTTTCCACAAGGATGTAAGTGAAGATTAAATATGGGAACTAATCCTTCTATAAAATTAATTTTTTTGGCGGTAGACATGGAGCAAGATATTTCCGGTATAATATTGTATGAGATTTCACAATTAACTTGATGAACTAAAGTTATAAAAGCAGGACCACTTACCCCGTTAGAAGATTCTTTCCACCTCCGCTTAATACAAGATACGCTGACTGGCTTTGTTTCTGTCTGTCTTTGAACATGGAAGCGGTATTTAAAGGTGTGTCTATCGAACTCATCTTCTGAAGTTTCTGAAAAGAAAATCCCGATGATAAATAAAGTGTATATTATATAAAGTGTATATACATTGGAAGCATGATGCACCTAAATTTCCCTGGGTACCAACGCAAATTTCGGCGTAGCATTTTTTCTAGGTCACGTGAGCAAGTTCTCATTACCTTTTGCAACCTAATTGTAGAAGTGGGGGGGGGGGGGGGCGGCTCACTAAATTTCGGAAAATTTTACCACTCATTACAATTTCTTAGCAACCTCTGGTATTAAGGAAAGTTCAAAACTTCCCTAGTTATAAACAGTAGTTGTGATGTTAAATTACTACGCATATATTTTATAATATATACACTGAACAAAAATTAGTCGGCAAAATACTATGATTCTATTAAATGTTGTGACACATTTTTACCGACCTTTTTGCCAACTGTTTTAACCAATAAGGGGTGTACATTAAAGGTAACTTGATTACAACTTAGGAAATTGTGTCGCTTTAGTTTCACAGGCTATACCCACAGCCCAAAATATGGCTGACGTTAATCGAGCAACGCCAGAATGAACGGAATATTTATTTCCAACATTTAGCAGTGTTGTAGCAGTTGTCAGAGTTCAATTTATATAATTTTTTACACAACTTTCAAAATTTTGAGGAAGAAAACAACCGCTAAAATATAATATCCTATTTAAATTTAAATACACCAAAGCGTGATACTCGTGCCAGCCTTTCGTTGTTTGCGCAAATGTGATTAAATATTTCGACCTGTTTGGCTTCCAGAGACTCTCCACCTTACTGCTTCTGAATGTTAGTGACCAAGATCGAACTGGGTGTTGGTACTATAAACAAACACGTGCGCTACATTGAAAACCAAAATTCAATATATCCTGCCATTGATCATATAAAATAGCAGCACAATGAAACAAATTGTAAATGCGTTGTTAATTAAATTGACTTCTGGTGCTGTTTCTAATGCTTTTTTACCTTCCAGCTTATACGCCTCGCAACACCATTCCTTAAAACGCCCTTTTTAAACTTAAAATCGGTAATAACTTACTCTAGGAACTTAACATTTTGAATTTGTTTAACTGAATTATAACTAACAAACAGCACAGCAAACTCGACTTTTTTGTGCAGGTAAAGAAGTCAATATTTATTTTTTATATATTTTAATCAAGTTCAAGTTTTTTCAAACCATAGCAACAATTAAAAAAACTAAATTTTATCACATAGGTAGGTCATCCGCCATCAACTGCCTGACTTTACGTTTTCTAGACATTCCCTTCGTCCCACAGGGCCATCGAACTTAGGCCAATCAAATAACTTTATTTCAATTTTATAAATTAATCATAATTTTATGATCATAAAAATGTAAATTCACAGCACGCGCTTCGACCACGTTTTCGTGAAAAAACCTAACATTTTTACCGATCTGCTGAGTTTGTTGAAAAAAGCGAACTAATAGAATGGATGAATTTTTTTGGAGAATTTTTTAGAATTTGCATAAAGAAACGTTAATAGAAATTGTCGTTGCAAATGGAAGATTCAACTGGCCATGGCTTCTATATAAGAAGGAAAATCAACGACTATACATTATTTTTAGAAAAATGGCTAAAAAATTAAATAAAGGTCAATACTGAAAATAAAAAATGGAGGAAAATAACTAAACTTTTCCATAGTTGAATTATATTCTGTACAAAATGCATGCCTTTATGTTTATTCAGCTTGTTAACTTTTTGATATCCAGAATAATTTGTGCTGGTAAACAGTGTCCGAAGTAAATAATCTCACAACTATCCATAAAGATTTGTTCACCAGTCTTTAAATTCTCGTTCCTCAAATGCTCATAAGTTATTTATTAGCGCGTGCGCTAATAAATAACTACCTAAGTTATTTAACAACCTAAAAAGGCCTGATCATACGGGAAGGCTTTTTAAACAATTTTTGCGATGTTTATAACAAACATTTGGCAGAAACACTTTTTTTGCTAGCAGTAATATTGCACAAAGTGTCCTTTAAAACATGGAGGACTACTTTATACCATACAACTAACTGTGAACACAAACACCTGAAAACTTTGGGATTTCAGTAAGCCGCTGAGAAATAAATTTTTACGCTTGTCACATTTTTCATTTTGCCACATCTTTTGAACAGTTATCAGATTCATATATAAAAGTTATATTAAATTCTCGGGTATATATTTACATTTAGGTCATTTAAGTATTCTATAACATAGTTGTTGAGTCTCGATAAGTTGTGTCTCGATAGGTAATGTCTCGAAAGGTGGAGTTGCTAAAGTGAAGCTTAAAACGTGTGAGATACACAGAGTAAAAATGTACCCAGTAACTGGAACTTTTTACGAAGTTAACTTTATGCAAATGGACTGAAATCCAGAGCAAAGCGTTCAAATAATAAAAATTGCACATGCTAGGGACAAAATTTCTTTGTTTCCAGTTGAAAAGGGGAAACTTTGCAGACTGAAAAAGTTAAGTTGGAGCTCAATCTCTTACATTTTGCTAAGATTGTTTTCCTTTATTTTCATTTCGTAAACAACTTCGGCTTATCAAGAGACAACAGATAAAAATAATAGAATGTATAAAAATAATAGAATGTACGTCTCCTGAAAGTTTATGTCAATCCACTGCGGTTAAAACAGGTATCTTAAATGTTACCGTCGATTTTCGTTGACGATCCGGTAGCAGCTTATCATGACCAGAAAAAGTTCTTTTGGTGCTCGCTCCAGATATCGTTTCGTTTTTACATACCGAAGATTTACCGGCTGAATTGCGGTGAATGGATAAAGGCTCGGGGTGAACTCGCGACGAGCGTTTTAAGATTTCGCTTTGCACAAAACTCATTCGGTCTGTATTAAACTTGGATCGTGTATTTTCGTTTTTAAAAAATAAAATAATAACAACTTTATAAGCATACATCCAAAATATGAGCGCGAAATTGCCAATGTTAATCAGTAAACAAGTCGCAAAGTATTTCCCTTCGACGTCCGATATGCTCACAAAAAACAACATACTCAACAACAAACATAAACTCAAGCACAACATGGCGTACGTAATACGTTTCGCTTCGTTATAATTCGCCGGCAAAGATTTCGCGCGAAACGCTTGCACCAGGCAAGCCACTGACAATATCAACACGAATATGATCTCGCCAGAGAAATGAAAAGATATGTTACAAGTCAGTACAACTTCAGCCTTCTCTTTCGATACCAGTCGTACAAATTCGCTTGGTTGGTATATATTTAACACGACGATTAAAGTTACTTGAAGTAAGAGCACAAAACACAGTGACGCCATCTCAATGGTTTTCGACAACGCGATGATTTTTGACGTTAACAACGTTGTGCGTCGAAATATACGCAATAAATACTCCGTCTTGATTAAAGTAATCGTCACAATAGACGTCAAAAACAGCGCCGGTAAAGCCGGTCGATATACACAAATAGCGTCTGTCGGTTCGCCAACGTATAAGATCGGTGTGAGAAATAGCAATATTTGGCACGTCAGTTGTAATACAGACATCTTAAAATTTGACGATTTCACAACAGGAGTTTTACGATGCCGGATAAACAGTACGATCATGCAAAACGTTACCATGGCACCAACGACAGAGAAAAAGAATAACAAAGTCACCAGCAGTTCGCCTCTCCGAAAAAAAACTTTCGAGAGTACAATGCAACTCGAACGGTTCTTCGATGATATTGTCATAAACGGACATCGCGTACAGTTTTTGTCATTACCAATAGAATCCTTGTAGAAGCCGTCCGGACATGGTATACATTTCCAACAACACTTCGAACCGAGCTCAGTATCGTACAGTCCTTCCGTACAAATATCACTACATTTGGAAACAGGCGGAATAGTTGAATTGCTAAACCACACCCAGTTACGAGGCTTCTCTACGAAACTCGTATCGTTCCAATATCCATACCAATGAAACGCTAACTTGCCTGTACCTTCATTTGGTTGAACCTTCAACAAATGATAGGTCGCATCGTTGACGTCGCCGTTCTTGTTAAAAGTAACCTGGTTGCCAAGGAAACCATCAAAACTAACATTGCGCACAAACTCAAGATATTCCGAATACAACATGGTGCTCTTAAAGTCTTCTATGGATAGATTTCTCGCTGTGATGTAGTTTTGTAAACTGTAGGCAAACGCATAAACGGCGTCCCCGACGAACCCGATTTTGCTGAATGAGAACTCGTCGATGATTTGACCGAAGTTTTTTGTAACTGTTCCATTTTCTTGTTCCTCGCGTAACTCGAAGTAGTGTTTAATCCACGGCGAGTCGTTATAGGATGCGCGAGTAATCTCACTAAAATGTTTTTTGTAAGCAGTGAAGGTTCCACTATACGGAGCCACGGCTAACAAACCGTTTATAATATTTGGGTCGAACTCTAACATGGAAGCGTGATGTCCCCAGCTTTCCGTTCCAATCCATATCCGCCCATAAAGTTTATGTATAGAAGCCTGTTCGAGAAAAGCTTTCGCATGCTGCTGTTGAGCCCAAAGGATGATGACAGTACTCAATTCGATTTCTTTTATTCTCTGCACTATGTCGTCAATCTCAGTACGATCTTCAATGTCGGTGTTGAAAATCTCCTCCGCCGCCAAACACATACCCTTTATTCTCTTCAACGCCGGAACTAATTGCTGAACACCAATTCTACCGTACGCGTCGTCACTAGCAACAACAGAGACGTACGACCAATTAAAATGGCGCACGACAGCTACAATGAGCTTCACCTGAAAATCGTCGGACGGTATCGTTCGGAGAAATGACGGGTACGTTTCTTTATTACTCAGTTCAATACTGGTAGAAGAATAGCTGATCTGTGGCATGTTGCTGACACTGAGGAGAGCGGATACTTTCTTGGACATCGATGACGCGGCATCGCCCACCACGCCGATGTACGAAGTAACGGAATTATTATAACACAAACATTCTCTCCTGGCTGATAATGTTTTCTTATTTCCGGTAATCATATCCTCATCCAGTGAAATTTCAAGGATGCTGGGAAGAGCTAGATACAACTCACTGCACGTGTCGTAAATAACATAGCCAAGTTTAACACCCTTTAACAGTTTATCGCTTCTGTTAATCTCATCGATGTAATACTTGGTTGCCTCGCTCCAGATCAGACCATTATGATTGTATCTAAAAGCGTTGGTGCTCGTGTGACCATGGATGGGGTATAAACCAACAATGTTAAAATCAGCGCCTTTAGTGTGTACGACCTTTTGCAATGTCACGCAGCCATTATTGTCAATAACAGTTAAACAATAAGCGACATTGAAACATAATGTGAACGTCACTAAACCTTCGTAGATGTTCAAAAACATTACTTCCTATCTCGCGACCTGATCATTTACTTATGAGATTTCAACGCAACAATAAAGTCAATAATATGACCGTGTTGTTGAATCGATTGAATACACAAAAACAAAACGAAGAAAGAGAAAAGAAAATTCGTTTTCAATGAGAACTTTCTTTTCATTATTCCACTCTTTCAATGAAGTGTACAATAAAGAAAACAGCTTCTTTTTTCGCATCTCAGGTTGAAATTAATTTCATTTAATCTTGTATATACATAGCTAACAAATATGATAACCTTCCGTTTCTTTAGATAAATTATTGATGAAAAAATTTTGCGTGTTTTTTTTTAATATAAAAAATGGTGCGTCCACTTCAAGATCATCAATTTCTTTTACTTCCCGAAATAAACTCAAAGTGTTTAAGTTAAATACAGTAACCTCGTGGCGAATACAACAAAACAAAGATATAGACATTAACGAGATCGAAATTACCTGTCCTTATTTGAGCGTGACTAATGCGTATTAGGAAATTAAACTATTTTATTTTCAGGATAAAGATAATTATGCGAGTCACAAATAACATACCACTTAACGCAGCAATTTCTAAAGCTATAAAAAGGAGCCTTTCTAACCAGCAGGAGCAGAATAATCCTATTAAAAGGAATCCTATCAAACACTTCTATCTGCAATTAATGTAAACGTTTTGTTTAATTGTCAACTCAGAGTTTGTGAGTGTCAGACTTAATGTTTTTTCATTGCTTCGCCACTGCTTTGCGCCCCTTTCTCCCTCCCGTAAAACAACAACCCTATGTACCCCACTTGATGCCTCATTTCCAAATGTTATTATATTTTTTATTATTAAAATATGATCCGGTAATTGGTGCAATTTGGTTATTAAACAATCGTCTGTAAGAATCTCGCGTTAAAAGTTTACTTTTCTAGAAGGTCTCCTTAACATACCGACTTCGAAGTTGAGGACAATGGTAACTTTCCTGACTTCCTAATATTTTTTAAAAGCAGGGAAAGCAGGCAACGCAGAAATAGATTTTTTTTAGTTGACTTTTAAATCATGACAAACGATAGTTCCACAATAAGAAACGTTTCTCCATTTTTCACCACAGAACCTAAGCATAGGCCCAAAATTCGAGAAGCGCAAAACAGAAGCCGGGTAGCGACAGTCTTCATCACAACAACAACAGCGTATCCCAGGCAACAACGTCAACACGATATTAAAGATGGAGGTGTACGATAAAAAACGATAAAAGAAAAAAAAAATGTTAAAACAAAAATGGTAAATGAGGCTTTATCCAGGTGGATAATATAAAGACTGGCACTGCTGACAGCATGAGGCAGTAAAAAAAACGTCGAGTTTAAAAACTTCATAAACTATTTCTCATCCACATTGCAATACATATATATAAAATACAGCATTGTTCAAATGGAACTAGTTGAAATAAATTATGTGGTGTTGCGTCAAAGAAGCAACTTCTGTTTATTTAATTGGAAGAACAGCATAAGAGATTTTATTTATTTCCATTACTTGTGAAGAATCATAATTTTTAAACACTATATATGAAGAACTACCATTCCCATAAAAACAAACAAAAAAAACAAACAGACCAGCTGACGAGTCTGAGGGCGGGAAAAAAAACCCTGGAACCACCGAGTTTCAGGATGTGCGTGTTTATCTTCGAGATGATAAAACAACATCAATTAAAAAAGTATAATTACTAAGTTTTAGCTTGCATACCAGACAAATGACAACTCTTAACGAGGGAATTATTGCCAAATGTGATAAAAAGTAAAACATCTCACTTTGAACATGTCAAATAATTTTAAACTTAAAAAACAAACGAGGATACTGGTAGTCTACTTATCAAGGTACAACATATGACCTAGCCGTGCAAGAAAAACGTTTGCTACAAAAATGGCGGGAAAATGGTTTTGGCATCAGAACACAAGTTCATGATGGTTAATATTTAAAATTAGCCTCGTCATCCATTAACGTGTAAATATCTCGATGACATAATAGGGAAGTCATTGGAAACTTGATTTGGAATATGTGGTTAACCAAAAACGCTAATTATGCAGATATTAAAGTTGTTCATAACTGAACAAATTTAACAATGTTTAATATTCAATTAGTATCAAAGCTATGTGAAAAGTATTCTTCAGTCTAGTCAAGTTTTTTTGCTGACTAACTCTAGCTAAGGCTCAAGAAAACACGTCATTGCAGGCTAACAATCGAAAAAAGATGAAAGCGTTGAAAGTTATTTTTACCCATTAGCATTTATTCGGTGATATATACTAAAAATTGGTCTAGATAAAATTTGATCTACAAAATTAATTTAACTGACCAACTGTCTTTATCTCTGAATTTGATCAACGTTTTAACAGCCGAGACAGACTTGAGTTATTTTATAAAGATCACACGACATGTTAACACTCTGGCTATATTGAAAAATCCGCCACAGGACAATTCCCTTAAATTTCTTAAGTTGAGTAGCCCAATGGGAACACGACGTTTATTTAACGTTAATTCAACGTTGACGACGACGTCGCGACGTCGCAACTCTAAATTCAACGTCTGTTCATAAAAAAAATGATTAAGTATATGAATGCAAAAGCAAAGAAGAAGCTTTGTACCACGACAGATAGCTAAAGGAAGAAGCCCTGGGGAAGATGAACTCTAACTAAACTGAATATAAGCAAATTACCCTATTCCCAGCATATTTAGAGTCCAGTCTTTTTTGACTTCAAATGACGAATAACGAGTTCGTCTAAATTAACTATATCCGGTAGGCCTAATTTATACATACGTGAGCATAGAAGTAACTGAAAAGAATTATTTGAAAAGAACTTATTGAAAACGTGTTCCCCACGCACAGATGTCAGAAGTAGCCTAATTACAATGTATTCTTTCTTTCACCTGCTCCTGATAACATGTTTGTTTCATGCGAGATGAAAACATATATCACAAGCATAAAAACTATAGAAGAGAATTATTACGCATAAAAATTAAAAAAAACGAATAAAGTAACATCTCTTTGAAGTGAAATACATCCGCCGCGTGATCATCTGCGCACAAAAACAAATTGTTTCAGTTTAACGAACTTAATCGATTAGTGCTAAAAGAATTGCATGTTTTTTAAAAAAAATATTTTCACTTTATGTTTGTTAAAAGAATTTACTAACAGCGAGAAGGAATTTTTAGACAACACGCAACTCTCCAAGAAAAAAACTATTTTACCTCCTGGAGAAGTTGATAGCTACAAACAGAGCATAAAAAAAGAAAAAGGAGAAAAATAAAGAAGAAAAAAGCAGATCACAAAAGCCAGGTGTAAAATCTAAATAAACGAGACTCAATAAGGAAATTGGATACCAATATCGCCCGGCCTTGAGTTTGCTGGTTGTTATTACACCCAGGAAAGTCAAGGCTATTTTGCACCATATTAGTGTTCAGATCTTCAAATTTTACGGTTCACCAACCAGGTCATTTACTGTTAGGGTCCTTATAAAGACATAACAGGCCATACTACCAACACTCCAACATTATATAATTTCGGGTAAAAAAAAAATGTGAACAAAAAATAATAATGTAATATTACCTTTTCTTCCAGTATTTTCTTTGCTCGTTTTTCTGTTTTTAATTTTCCAGAACCTTTTCCATGAAATTTATGCGAAAGTAGTCTAAACGCCTAAAATACAAAGGTGTTATAACTACCATTGTTGAAATCACTGAGAGATGAAAAAACATCTTAGCGAACTTTGGCAAAACATTGTTGTGGTGTCATTGGATACTTGGTATTGAAGAAACCAAACTTTTTTGAATCTATGAGACATACCGTTATGCGTCAGATAAACGCCTTTTCTGCTAGACACCCTTTTGATTAAACGCCCCTTTTCATTGCCTCTTTTTTAATAAATGCCCCCTCCTATTAACACTCCCTTCTTTTAGAGGGGCGTTAAATGAAAACATAATGCAAATGAGGAAGTTCTCAGATAAGGATCGTTATAAAAATGTTTAAAATATTGGTAGCAGATATTAAAGGCACCCTTGAAAAAACGCCCTCCCAAAAAATTGAAAAATTAAATAACCGCCAGGGGCGTTTATTTAAAGCATTAAGGTATTTCTGAAAATTTATTAACTGAAATGTTACTTGTCACGAGAAGCGACAAAAGGGAACAGAAAGGATAATTTTAGGATGTTTCCGGTTCCGGAAAAAACGCCTCTAAAGGATACACCGAAACTTCTTGACTTTCTGTAATGGAATCATTGGAATTCATATCAGTTAATATTTAAACCGCGCGTTATACAGAACAAGCTAACTCACCTCTTTTTGGTTAAGTTGGCGACCCTTATTATCGACGTATTCTAGCTTAATGTCTGGTTTATAATTTGATTTATCTTTGAATGCATAAGGATCATATCTAAATGAAAAACAATTTGCGATTCAACACAAGAAAGAGGAGACTGTAATATCTAAATGAATCAAGCATACATAGTGAGGTGAAACCGAACACAAAGTACTTCTTGACAAACCCTTTTTGGTACTACTATTATTCTGATTTCCATTGCTCAAGTACGTTGGGCGTTGGGGCGGAAGGTGATAGATAGGACAGTCTTGCAGGTGGACAGATGAATGCATGTAGGGGGGGAGGCGGCAGGTGCGGAGAGAAAAGAGATGGTAGTAAAACTTTCGGGTCACCATGGTTCACACTAAATTTGTACTGACTTGCAAAATGTACGTATTTATATAGAAGTCGAGGCACAGTAACAAAGGGCTGATTGTCCTCTCCTGCTAGTACATCTACTCTGGCTGACTAAAACACTCAGCCAAGATCACTCACATCCCCACCCCCTTGCCCTTATAAACAACCCATCCCTGTAATATAATTTTGTCTTTAAATATAAAGGCTAAGTGTTCAAGAATTATATATAAATGTTCTACCTGTCTCTATCATAACCACCGCTGAAATGAAAAAAAAAAATGAATAAATAAATAAATAAATAAATAAATAAATAAATAAATAAATAAATAAATAAATAAATAAATAAATAAATAAGAGTAGTACATTTTAGTTACAAAACAAAAAAGAAATAAACTTACCGAGAATATTTATTCTTTTCTTCGTCTCTAAAAAGAATATAATTATACACTACAACAGACACAAAAAAGTTAGGATTGGTGTAACAAGAACAGATAGCCAGAATATAATACATCATTTAGTCTCTTTCAAATTTTACTGAGTATAAAAAACAAAACATATCAGCCCTAAATGTTAAACCAAAATCGATCAATTTTTAAAAAAGCAAAAAGCAGCCGAGATAGTCACCAATTAATTAGATAAACTATTATCTAACACGTCTTCGAAATGAGGAAAAAAACATTTATCACGTTCTGTATTACAATGCATACCTTAATTTTTCGAAATCCACTTCAGCTTTTGTCTCAGGTAGGTTCAACGGGTCGAATTTTCTTACTTTTTCTTTGCCCTCTTTAAGATAGCCTAAAAATAGATCAATAAAAAAATATCTTTTACTTCTGGTAGCTGCCAACCGTAACAAGACCAGCATTCCAGTATAAGCGAGTTATAGATAGTAAATATAGTCAAAGTCTACCGCATAGAGAACACTACAGACCTTTCATATTAGCGAGATTAAGTGTTGCCACAATTCCGGTTGGAATTGGTTCAGATTCCAAGACATCCTCATCCTCCTAAATAATTATACTACGAAAGTTAAACTAAAAATAATTTTAAAATACGCTAAGTATAAGAAAAACAAAAATTAGAAATACGAAACAACAAAAGTTGCAACAGTCGAGCTACCATTATGAGCTCAAAAAGGCTATAAAACAGACGCCGGGGAATGTGCGAGGATGAAGAGTAACATCAATGAGGGAGATTTTATTTTTATTTTTGTAGCACCTTAAGTTAATATATTTTGGATAGATACCATTTAAGAATAGATTAAAAGGCAAACGATATTAAAAGTGCTTAAACATTAAGTTCAGGTTAATCCGATTCTAAGGCTGGATAAAATAAAAATAATTTCTTTTAAAACGAAAAATAAAATCTTCATAAGTAAAATCTATATATAGAGAAGAAACGATATATTGAACAAAATTGGAGATAAAAACAGAAAAAACAAAGTTGAATTATTAAATAAAAGGAAGTTAAAACAAAAAAGTAAAATGAAAAAAATTCACAAACAGGGTATGCGTTTTTCAAGAAGGTGTAGCTTTCCCATCAGGAAAGAAGATTCCAATTTTGCATTGAAATAAACCTTTACAAATTTTTTTCAAACGTTTGTCCACTCCAACAATTGCAAAATATCTGTTTTTTAACTAACATTAAGATACACATACGTAAGAAACATAACGCACAAAAGGTATATTCACAAAACATAGACAGTGTGACCAATGAATACTACATACGTCCTCTTTAGCATCTACTTTTTTCAACTTCGCTTTATTTATTTCAACTTGTTCCCAGCCTCCTTTGCTAGATTTCTCGATTTCCATCTAAAGTAGAATAAATGATCGTTGAAAAATGATGTATTCAGAATTCAAAATTCGCTTAACTAATAAGAACTAATTTTTTTTGAGAAATCCTGCCAACTAGATTAAGTTAACAATAAGCATACATACAGACCACATATAATGTGATAAAAGACAGATAGTAAAGTCAATTCTTTTCTCACCTCGACATCATCATCTGGTACAACTTCCTCCCTCTTGGGTTGACTGGGTGGACCTATTATAAATATTATTAAAAGAAAAAGCTATTAAAGACCCTATTTTATTTTCCAACTGATTTTTAAATATGCAGCCCCTCCCACTTCAAAAACATTAACGAATGAAATTCTCGTCCTCTCTTCCTTGTAAAAAAATCAACCAATCAAATTCTCATTCAAAGAAGATTTATGTTCTCATTTTTCTTATTACGCCATATTCTTGTATCAATTCTATTTTGAAAAAAATTGTCCCTGCCTAAAAATTGAAATTGGAATGTTTAAAAAACCTATTACTACTCTTAACTGTCAAACTGCAAGCCTGATAAAAAATATTAACTTGGACAATCATCCAAATATAAGGTAAAAACTCAGAAAAGCTTGCTTAATTTCTCTACCCAGTGTTAATTGGAATAATCATTTATTTTACACAGCATAGTGGGACTGGGCAGCATACAGAAAAATATATGCCAAAAGTTTTTTCACAGGTAAAAGTTAGAATTCTCACCTAACGATGGGATTTCTCCTAAAGTTCGGCAAAATTCTGACGTGGAATCTAATACAATCATTCCTATAAGCAAAAAATTCCAAGAGGTAATTATTAAAGAGAAAATAAAAAAATATGTACGCATTTCAAAAGGTCATTAGTGAGTCTACTTAATTTTAAAGAGGCTACCTTTTCCCTTTTTCTTTGAAGAACGTGAAGTTGTTGGTGGTTCCATTTCCACATCTTTTTCTTTCGGTTTGTTTAATACTTCCAAAGCTATCTGAAAATAAGGAGAGCTATTATAATCTCAGTGATAATCCCCATTTTTCATTTCCTGAAGAAGTCTTTAGAAAAATGACCAGCAAATACAGCGACTGGACAAAAGTAACTGCAAAAATCTAATGGTTTGGTCGATTCTAATTTTCCACTTGCGACCGTGTTAACAAAAATGTTGATACTACACTTTCGAAAATCATCAACAAGGATCCATACAACTCTGAGTGAGTACTAGGCTAAGCACAGTCTATTGTTAAAATTTTAATTTAGTTTTCGCGCAAAGAGGTCTTTCAAGTTTGGTGATACATTGCTTTGCACAGCATATTGATAACGTTTGACACTGTATCTTAAGTTTACTTCACAACCTATCCTTTATGAAGTGATTTTCAGATCCTCTTTTCAACATAACCCAGTCAGTCAAACACAATAGCACTTTTTTTTAATATATATTGTGTAGCATAACCCTGGGTGAACATTATAACACGCTTTACATTGCCCTTTTTTTCCGGCAATGCGCTATGTCCTTATTATTAAGGTGACCTATCCATCCAATGCTAGTAAAATGATGATGACAAGGAGCACCGCAATCTTTTATAGTAAGATGATGATGACCGATGACAAACTAAACGTTCAGTATTACAACACACCTTTTCTAATGCAGCGTCAGCTTCGTCATTCTCGTGTCCCTTCTTTTCTTTTGTTCGCCTTGATCGTTGCAGAGCTAGTTGCAATTCTTGTTCTGCTTCATCGTCTTCTACGAATGAAGGTGTTTCTTCATGCTGGCTTACAGCAACATAATAATCTAAATGACAATAATTAAAAGGGATTTTTAAATGAAAATTTTGAGGGTAACCACCGAAATATTAACTCCTTGTTTTCCCAATATTTTTTGACTAATTTCACTGGGCTCAGCTTTAATATCACGATTTTGTTGATATCCCTTTTCTAACATTCCACTGATATGCAAGAATGGAGTTTTCAAAGACTATGAGAACAATCTCAATTTTTCTATTAATCTACTCTTTCTGCTGTGAAAAAAAGTCTAAATAGCCAAGATCAAAACTTAAGGAAATACCTAACTCATCAGGAACAGCAGTAACAATATCCATATCCTGAAAGAAAAAAAAATACATATATATATATATATATATAATTAATAAAACAATTAAACTTATATATATATACATGCGTTTTTGGTGAACTTTTCGCGTATATCAGGTATATTTGTGTACACCTGTGGCGTGAAAGGGAAGGTATATAAAAAGGGATCTGAAATGTGATCACAATTTTGTTTGTCACAAAAAAATACAACTAGTTCTTTAACTTTGACAATAAAAAACACCTTTCTTAACATTGTATACAATGACTAACACTACTACATATAAACAAATGATCATCGCCTGTTACTTATGAAGTTGAAAACAAATCCACACACCTCTTCACCCTGAGTACCTTGTGACAATGAAGGTTTCGTAGTTTTTTGTTTTCTAAACACAAAATTCCAGCTATAGTACAAAACAACGTTTAAGTAAATCCATAAACCATAACATTGTATTTTTTTAAGAAACAGTTATTCTCAAGATTTAGCATTGATGATATAGCAATAACCCTTGGTTTATCTTTAAAAAGTATAGATTTAATGTTTGTCACACAATGCCCTTAAGGGTATTAACTTCTATTGCAGGATTAATGTTTGGAGATTTGCCCATTAACCGCTAAAACAACAAAACGTTGTTGTCATTAAATGATTCGCAAATTTATTGCTTGTTTCCTTTTTCCTTTTCACAGTAGAACGAAAATTAGGATTTTGCAGAACAATGCGAACATTCATTACTTTCCCATCTGCCAAAAATAATTCTGCAAACTTTTTCTTGATAATCAAGTCTGCAAAAACAAAGCCAGCAAACAGTGAATACACGTACACACCAACTGACAGACAACTTTATCATACCCTGGTTAGTAATCAAACACAATTCTACTTAAAAAAAATTATCCAAATGCTTAAAGTTACAATAAAAGTTGTCTTAAAATTTTAATATTTCAAAATAATTAAATGGTTCCTTGGTAGAATATTTTTCTAGAAAAGGGAAACAGAACAAATATGTTACCGTGAACCTCTGTCTTGAGTAGAATCAGCTACATTAATCTTTAGAAGATCATCAGCCTGACAAATGGAAAATAATAGAAATCATTTTCATACGTGTTAAGGTCCATATTGTAGAGACATAGTAAATAAAAACTTTTATACATAAAACAGAGTAAATCATGCAGTTGTTCGAAGAGCTAAAAAAGATAAAGGATGCTTTAGCAATGTTACAGACACCAGTAATGCATGGTTGCTTATGACGGATTTAAGAAATAAGTTGAGGCATCAATCTACACAAAGCTGGCTGGCTATGCAAATTTATAATAGTAGAGGGTTTAGTAAACAAAGGATCAATGTCATGCCACCATTTTGTTTATTCTATGGAAATAACCGTGCGAAATGAATTTTGTTTGCTGTTATGGATAGGGAATTTGTCAGAGTGATTACAGCTGTTGACAAATGCATGAGGCCATGTTAAGGAAATATATTTTGTAGGTATAAAATCATAAACTTTAATCTCACAAGATTTTCTCATGATTTTGAGAAATTAAATACACACAAACCGAGAGGAAACAACAAGATTTTGAAAAACATTTAGTAGGCTGACACTACCATAAAAGATTTTTATCACACATGCAGGTGTTGCTAACCAATCACTGTACGTACACACATTGATCAATTTATACCATCACTATCCAAAAAATGTATTTTTAATATATTGACGTACATCGGTAAAAAGACTAAAAATATTATGAGTTCTACACGGGTACAGTTGGAAGACTGGCAAAACATCAGCTGGTAGGAAGTTAACCTTGCATCTCTTGGGAACAAATACTTACCTATAATGATATATTTTATGGCTGGGATAAATGTCTAAAATTTTTGTGTTTTTAAGATCAGATTAACGAAAATTAATTTTGTGTATCCTAACCGTAATACTGAACAGAAATTGGAAAAAGGATACAAAAATACTACTATATGTAAAATCTATTTATTGCTTTACAGAGATATAGTCTGCAAAATGCCAAATTAGGAATACATTTTGCCGTAATTATGTTGATGTCACTATTTGAAGTTGAATTTTATAAAAAAAAGGACACATCTATTTGAAAAAGAATAGAAAGCAGTTCTTTTATTTTATTTTCTCATTGTTTTTCTAATTTATGAAATGTTGCAAGGAACATTCTACATAGGTGAATATTTATCATAGCACATCCGTATTTCATTCTCAACAGAGAATGCTTCACCCCGATCAGACCTCTGATCATGACGGGCGAGTATAATGCGTGTAAGTCATAATGAAAGAGAACTACTTTGTTCATCACTAACATACTGCCTGGCAGTGAGCGGAATTCGATCCGCGGTCCCCATAACTGGGAGCCGCAGACGAACCCACTACACTACGTGCAGCAATATGTTAATGATGAACTCAGATAGTTTATCCGGATGGTGTGCATACATAGGTGAATATTTATGATAGCACATCCGTATTTCATTCTCAACAGAGATGGGGACCCAGTTATGGGGACCGCGGATCAAATCCTGCTCACTGCCAGGCAGTATGTTGTTAGTGATGGACAAAGTAGTTCTCTTTCATTATGACTTACACGCATTATACTTGCCCGTCATGATCAGAGGTTTGATCGGGGTAAAGCATTCTCTGTTGAGAATGAAATACGGATGTGCTATGATAAATATTCACCTATGTATACACACCATCCAGATAAACTATCTGAGTTCATCACTAACATATTGCCGCACGTAGTGTAGTGGGTTCGTCTGCGGCTCCCAGTTATGGGGACCGCGGATCGAATCCCGCTCACTGCCAGGCAGTATGTTAGTGATGAACAAAGTAGTTCTCTTTCATTATAACATTCTACAGTTTGTAGTGCGTTTTATAGTAATGAAAAAAAAATTCTTAAGAAAATTTTTTAGGAAATACGTTTAGTAAACAAGTCGGTTGATACAGTCATTCTTGGATAGCTTGCTTTAATTTGTAACAAAAAAGGAAAATGTTAAAACAGTAGCAATTTTTCCCATGGTGGTAACCATATTTCTAACACATTCTAATAAATCTTAAGATTAAAAAATAGGGGCTTCATATATTTAAATCCAAAAAAAGACGGATAGTAGAAACATGTTACAGAAAGAAACAGTAATAACAAACACAATACCTTTAAAACTTGTCTCTTCCGTACTTTTCTGATTTTTTTCCTTGGCTTTTTAAATTTTACCTGATCGAAAAGAACAAAACATGGATAAACAAATAAAAATGTACCAATAACTTCGATCAACAACTGAGGAGAAGTTTAAAATTATGTAGATTTATGAGACCATTAAAATTATAATCAAATGTTGGGCCAGCACTTCCAGGTGTAAATATAAATATAAAATCTCCACCTACCAATTCTTCCTCAGTATAATATTCTCTTGCCAGCTGTGGTGCACTCATTTCTAACGATACCTACGATAAGTATAACTTTGTTAACATTACTACAAACTGTGTGAAGCAAGAGCTTAACTTCTACACATGTTTCTTTTTTAACTGTAAATAATTAGCATTACTTGTTGTGCTTTTAATGTGGCGCGAATTTTGTCCATCTCTGTTTCCCCATCCATTTCCGCCTTTCCAGTATGATCTGCGGAAGAAATGAATTTTATCAGAATATAACAAAAATATAACAATGATTATCATGGAATGATAAGTTAAAAATGTGATTTAAACACTATTGCACACTATTGTGCGGCTCATGGCAGAGCCGCACACTAATGATGCTCAGTTGCCAGTTTCTAAACTTCTGACTTAGATTTTTATAAAACAACAGCAAATGCACAATGTGGTTATTGACTTACAGAACATTTAGGCTTAAAAATGTAAACTTTGCCACCGGCTCTCTCACGAGCAAGCTTTCATACAAAAATAAAGTTATCTTTATTTTAACCATTTTTAAATCCAAAATTCCTTGAACGGTGGTGAAATTGCACATGTTTTAGCTTAAAATGTGGCCAAACCCTTGACAAACACCATTTAATAAAGTTATTGTTACTGAAAGTATATTTTTGACAAAATTTATTAATAGCACTGCTGCCCAATGCTTTTATCTATTATAATAGTCTATATAATAATACATTAATACATTCGCACACATGAAACATGCAAAATGGATATTAAACATGCAAAATGGATATTAACATTTCTAATTTGTTACATGTGGTAGAGCGTTCGCTTTCAGTGCGGGAGGTCTTGGGTTCAAACCCTGGCCGAGTCATGCCAGAGACTATAAAAGTGTGAATCTATCCTTTCTGCTTAACGTTCAGCATGAGAATAGGATTGATATATTAGGCGGTTGTCTAGTTGAGCGATTACTGTGCTTCCACAACTTTCGTAGCTCAAATGGGAGCTTTAAATGCGCTAGGACCCCCTTCGCAGGACCCTCGTTGATAGCAGTACCAATAGGAACTGAAGAGGCTATCCTGGGTAAATAATAGTAATAATAAAAATAATAATAATGGAGAACCAAAGTACATTTGTTGCCTGTTATATTGCCTGTTATATTTTGTCTAGTGATTGAAATCAACAATCCATACGAATCTTTACTCGTATGGATTGTTGATGGATAGTATAAATACTATAGGAATCAAAATGTCTCCACCCCAAAGTCTCATTGTGACTAATAAAAATATTCTAATTTGCTTTAATTTTTATGTTAGTCTTTATAGTTTATAGGAACTGAAATAATCATGGTTAAAATGACATTAGTTTACATTCTACCAAATTGAATATAGTCATGCGAATAATGTCTAATTTAAAAATAAACGAAAATACTATGATGCAGCAGTAAAAAGGCAGTCAACAACGAGAAATGAATTGATTTTAGATTTAGTTTAAACTTATTTTAAAAGATTCACTGTAATTAAAATTGCTTAATTTTTTACACCAAAATGATACATAATTACCCTCCAAATAGCATCATATTATTTCAAATCAGTTGAGAAAAAAACTTACCAAGTTTAAATGATTCTTTTTTCTGGCCTTCAATCTCTTCATCATACTTATCCAAAACACCTCGAACTTTTAGCTACAGGACAAATTGCAAGAAAAACATTATTGAAAATGTAGAAAAAAAGGAGAGTTAAACAACACAGTTCGTGTTATAACTCCTTATCTAAAAATTTTTATGTTACTACTGTCAGTCTTTGGGAGACGAACGTCTAGATGTGTTATTTCAGTAAAATTTTTATTATACATTTTATCACCTTCTTTTTAAGTGCAACAAAGTTTTTTTTTATTTGCACTTATATTTAAAAAAAAGAGAAAAACTATAAAATACTTCAAACAGGTTTCCCAAATCCTAAATACCACAACAATCAAATGGTAATGACTAGTAATACTTACCATGCCAGTTTCTTCATCTACCTCATCATATGCTTTGTACCCAGGCTTTTTCCTTCTGTTTTCAACATTTTTTTTAGTCTAAAAAAGAGATTACAGTTTTAAAAGAAAAAATTATTTTTTACTCTTATAAAAAAATGATAAAAGCTAAAAGTTACAAAATATTGAATTTTCAGGCATTCAAATAAGCAAGCCACAAATAAATGTAGGAATCATACCCTCTCATCTTCAGCTATATTTACATTTATCAGTACATCGTCATTGTTTTCATCAAGAATTGCCTTGTCCTCCAATGTCAATATCACATCTGATCCTTCCTGCAGGAAGAAGCAATTTTGTTTATCAATGTTCACATAAAAAAGGTGCATTTACTCGTAAAAGCCTTAGTAGTTAGCACAAGTTATTAATAAACTACTGTAAACGAAAACTTACTGCAAATGAATTGCCCTTATGTTGAACCGTCAAGCCTTTTAAGTCCTTTGATCCATAAAAAGGCTAAATATAAATATGTATTAAGTAATTTTCACAAACATAGACAACTACAAAGAATCTAAGAGTTGATTGCTCCAGTTTCTTAACTAAAAATCTTTGCTATCACAAAACAAAGACTTCATTAAAAAAACTTTTTTTCTAGTAAAAGCAATACTTAATAAAACCAAGGTATTTATACAGCCTTGTTATTCTAGCCCGTGTAATCACACTCGCACGCTTCACACAATTGGGTGTGCTGTTTTCAAATCTTAATTGCACGCATAAAACTAATATTACACATGCAAAATTGTAGACCTGTTATGAAAAATTAAAAACCACACGCATGGCCATCACAAAAGCTATTTTGGTGTGTGATTTACCACATCATGTGGTAAATCACACACCAAAATATAACGCACATGGTTCACTCACCCAGACTAAACTACATGATTGATTTAGCGCTTGTTGGGGTAAATTTTTCCCGACCGGGCCTGCACACGCCTAGCCATTTCTTCACTCACAAGAAAAAACAGATGTCTGATGTTGTCATATTGTCATATATTAAATTTACTTAAAATGGTTTTCGGAAATATTTCAAACACTAAGTGCAATCATGCCCAACATCGAATTTAATAAAAGATAATACCTCTTTCTTTATGTTACCAACTGTTTCTTCAATCAAACTTGATATCCCAAACTCCTCATCCATTTCTTCCAACATTTTGGCCTAAAAAGACTTGACTATACAATTTGAAAGAAACTCACTGTACAAAGAACATATTTACAAATTTCAATAATATCAACAATGCATTGACCCATTAGTGTCATTTAAGTTTAAATGAATTTAGGAATTTTAATCAATAAATTATGTATTAAATCGACACCAAATATATGGCACAAATACGCTGCATTTCTTGGACTATTACAAAGGCTATAAAAGTACAAGAGGAATATCCAAAATCGAGAACAATCATGTCACCTTTCTAAAGATTTGTTGTTACATTTGCCTGGTCTATCAACTTTATTTTAATTTTGATAACATTAATAGAAGTACTTAATAAAACTTGAGAATATCACAATACTATACACCCATCAATTTTAATAAATAAATTCGTCATCCCAATCAAAAAGACAAAACATATTTTCAGAAAAAAAGTACAAATAGTTTCATAGAAAAATTCTTTGTTTATCAGGATATTTTTTAGAAAATCTTGATCTTAAATCGTCCTTTTTGTCATTTCAGGAAAATTTGCTTGATAAAAGTCGAAGGTTTAGAAAAATGCAATGATAATAAAAACAATATTTTTTGGATTTTTTACTTTAACTGAACATAGTGTAAAAAAATGTGACACTTCCTAGACCTCACATACCCTTATGGCTGCTAATTCTTTTTCTTTTTCTTTTATTCGAGATTTCACAACCCAGGCAGCAGCACTGTCAATGACAGGATCATCATCGTCACCAAGTCCTTTAACTTTTCTAAATTAAAAAATTTTAAAAAGTGTGAATATCTATACCCTAACATGCTGCTTGTAAATTGGGTCTTTAATTCTTGTCAGACACAACTACACAATGATAATCAGAATTCAAAATTCTGGTTTGACAGATTGTCAATTGATTGAGTGAAGCACTGGAGGGAACCTGGTTTAAAGATCAATAAATCTATAAATTTATTTACTATTTAGCTCAAATATAAACAAAATATTAATACCACAAAAAATGAAGTACCCACTCCACGTCCTGAGTTCCACTTGATTAAGCACTAACCTTTAAGGCTTAAAAATTTTGATAAGCACCCCTCCCCTCCCTTGAATAACACTCTCCCTCGCACTTATCCAAATTTTGAGTATCAGCTATCTCAGTTATATTAAGCCAAAATAAAGTTATTCATTTTTACTCAAGGAAATTTTTTCGAACCACATTCAAATACGGTGTTGTCTAAAATTTCCTTTTTCTTTTAGTTTAAGATTTTGGAATATTTTTTCTTGCTGATACTTGGTCAGAACTATTAAGACAATTTTACCTATGACCAAAAAACTTGTACAATTAGGATAAGTGCTCCTTAAATAAATTATCCTCCTAAAAACCAAAATATTATCAGGTGGCAATTGTTAGCACTTATAAATTCTTTATTGTACTTAAAAATACTTACTGCAGTTTTTG
Source organism: Hydractinia symbiolongicarpus (assembly GCF_029227915.1). NCBI lineage: Eukaryota > Metazoa > Cnidaria > Hydrozoa > Anthoathecata > Hydractiniidae > Hydractinia > Hydractinia symbiolongicarpus. Next base: position 23,586,065 of record NC_079878.1, on the reverse strand, counting down.
ATGTATTCTTCTTTTTTCACGGATAGCTTCCATTTTTTCTCGCATCTATAGTAGTTAAGAAGTTTATTAAACACTACATAACCATACGTATAACCTTAAGTTTATAAAACACCAGTATATCAGCATTAGGCTATCTTTTACAGTACTACAACTCTAACTGAAATTATTACATTACCAAAATTTACAACAAATAATATAAAGACAGGAAAAATCCATAAAAATACCTGTTATAAAAGAAACCGAAATTCACAATTTTTATATATATATAAAAGAAAATGTTTTTTTGCAAGAGTAATCTCATCACTTTATTATACATGTCATATCTTATATTTTATAAGAATTCCGTACGTGAAAACAAGATAAACGCACGTGATTGCATTCTTTCTAACTTCAAACTTACGTCGCTAATGCCAGTGAATCCTGTGAGGAGTCATTAAAGTTGATTATTATTATAACGCACGATATTTATACTGCATTTGGAAATTCCCTTTGATTATATTTGATTATATTTTTATTTATCTTTTGTACATATACATATCATAGCATTTTGCTCACTTGCGAATTGAATGAGCGAGACAATCACACTTTGTATCTGTTAAGAAATAATACGAACATAACAAATAAAGCTTCTTCACTGCACAACTACCCAACATTTTTCAATATGTAAGTCTATGTACTCCTATAGTCTAAGCACTCCAGCAATACACCAAATTAATATAAACCAAAAAAAAAAAAAAACAACTACTGTAGAACAATAGCATTGCATTCAAATTCTGCTTTTAAAACATGTAAAAAAATTCTGCTTTTACTAACGGTAAATGGTCTAGCTTTTCCAATTAAATACATTTGGTCAATAATATCACAATAATAGCAGTTAATAATAAAGGGCTTGAACTACTTTGTACCTTATCTGTGGTTTTCTTCTCAGAAATATTTGTAGCTGGTTTATGCACATCTTCTCTGTCAGCATATGATACTTCTGTTGATCCTAAAAAGAACATAATTGTGAATAATCTGTAATTAAAAGAAGGGCTACAAAATAAAATCCATATAGAAAAAAAATTCCAGAACTAACCATCTTTAGAATCAGAATCCATCTTTAAAGGTTTTAAACCAAGCTTTTCACGCAATTTGCTGTAAAAATATATATAACGCATAAAGTAACAGAGAAAATATTTCTGGCTTGAACATATATGAAAAGGTACATACTTGGTTTCTTCTATACTTAGCGATAAACTTTCTTTTGTTGACGTTGTATCAGGTGCTTCTAATGCAGAAAAATAACGTAAAAAATGGTATCTCATGTAGGTGACACCTTTTCTAGCATACTCTTTGCGCAACTTAATTTAGGCAGTGTGACCATTGATAAAAATTATTTATTAAAAGTTATGGTTAAAACCAAGTTATATTTGGTTATTTTTTGGATTAGCCTTGTGACATCACTTGACTTACCATTTCTTTTCATTTCTTCTTTCTTTTTTTCCCTATATTTTCGATCCACCTCATCCTGGTAATCCCGGTCCCTGTTTTGCTCATCTTTGCTTTCCCAATCAACTTTATCATTGCTTTGTCGAGTTTTGCCTTCAAAAGGCCAATCTACTCCAGGTGGCAGAGGTGGAGGAGTCAGCTCTCTTTTTCTGTAATCATTCTGTAAAGGTGATCGTGATCTGTCCCTTCGGTTTGATCCTCTCTCATATCTCCTTTCTTTATTTCTCTCACTGTATCTACCTTTATCATCCGAGTCTTGCTCTGGTGAAGGAGATATATCTCTTGAGCCTCCTACTATTTCTTGTCCACTATAGTCGTATACATACTCTTCTGTTTGAGGAATATTCTTGCGGTAAGAATCTTTTTTGCGAGCATCATCACGTTTTCTTTCACTATCCCGACTTCGCCCTGGTGAATCATCTCCACTATCGCGAGTTCTCTTCTTCTTCTTCTTTTTATCTTTCTTTTTACTGCTTCCCATTTTTATATAATAAAACTATAAGTTAAAAGTAACAAGGATTACACATAAGATAATAAGATGCATAAGTCACATGAACTACAGGGCCTAATTCATATATCTAAAATAGGAATAAAATGGGGTTTTTCATCAACATGGTTTGAGGTATTAATGAAATCATATTCACTTAGAGTAAATATAGTTAGCGTATGCAATGGGTTAGAAAATTCCAGATAAATTCCGGTTAGGAAATAGCTGTCTAAGGTCTACTGAGAATGGTACAAGTAGTAATGGGTAAATTCCAGTGTATTCTTTCACTAGCTTATAACATTGTTTACATTTTAGACTTGTGACTCTCTAAAGACATTGTTAAAAAAGAGTTGCAGGGATACTATTTTTGATTTATTTGTTTATTTTTACTTTTTATGGAATTTTTATTTTGTTAAAATTGAAAAAGAAACAAGTGAAAACGACTGCTATACCTATATATAAATAACACAGACCCAGTGTCCACGTGTCTGTAACAGGCAAAGTGAATGTGTTTATTTTCCTTTGATATAGTTGAAAAAATTATTGTTATAACCTTTTGTGACATTATTTTGATTAGTATTTCAGGTTCTATACAATATTTTTTTGTTAATAATTGCTGATGTCATTAAAATTTAAATAAAAAATCTTTTTTATTGTTCCTCCATGTAAGTGGATTTTCTCACAGGCTTAAACGACTAGCATACAATTCATTTAAAAAACAAGTGACTATAAAATCAGCCCAAGCATTCTTTAAAAATAAATAAAGTCTTTTATAAAATGACCAGTACCCAATAAAATAAAATGTCTTCATCATCGTTGCAAAGTGATAATTATCTCATGTTTTCTAAAGACACTTAAAATTAGCTTTATACAAAGACTTTTATTACAAAAACTTGTAAGAAAAAAGGTAAAGTATTTTTCTTTGACTTTCTTGATTAAACAAAACAAAACACTCATTATTGAAGCAAATATAACTAAAAACCAAGCTTCTCTACTTCTCCTTTTTTTACACTATAGCAAGTATGTCACTTACTTTAGATTATGCAACAGTGCAAAAGATGTCAATCCTTTTTGGAATAGTAGTTATCCAGAATAAAAATCGTAACATTAGATATATTAAAAATGAATTTATGTACCTGTGGCTGTGAAAGAACTTTAAATTTGACACTGTATATAAAATTAATATTTACAATATACTTTTTGTATTGAAATGTCAAGCACAGACGTTTCTCTTTAATTTAACTTTAAGGAAAAACGTGCATTGTATTACATTTTGCAACAAAACTGAAAAACTATTTTATGATTGGATGGTGCTCCCTTTTCTTCTTCAAGAATTTATCATTCGCCAATTATCTGACTTTTTTTTTGCAACCCGGATTTAAAGTACTATTCAGGTTTATTCAGGAATATTTTTGCTTGTAGCTCTAGTGTAATCGAATTTGCATAAACATATGCTTTATATTTGGTTACAATGGCATTACTTTTTTTTAAACCAATGTCCTGCTTACATGATAAGGAAACAGAAGGATTTTTCTTCTTACAATTTAATGATATTTGTCTTTACCATCAGTATAAAACATTATACAATTTGTAAAAACAGGTTTTTACAATGTAAAAGCTCTATAGAAACAAAGGAAACTTCTCAGAGGTAAACTTCAGACAATTGCATCCTGTTTTATTTTTTTGAGTGAAATTGGTTATTACAAATGATTTTTCAAAGTAGGGAGAATAAAATGGTAGAAAAATGAGTAGAATTTTAATTAAGGACCTAATGGAGCATAATGTGTGTTATTAAATGTGTCTTATTAAATGTATTTTATATTTATTTTTGATATTTTCAGTGGCCACCAGTTGTTCGAAGGTAGCGAAGATAAAAGAAGAAAATTATTATCTATACTTTAATTTTAACATTGTTCAATATTTTTAACAGGAATTAATAATTAAGTCCTGGGCACTAAGATGTGAAATACATGTCAATTAAACCTAAAATGATACCTGCTATATTGCTCTATTACCAGACGCAAATCATTTCAATGTGCTCAATGTGATTGCAAAGACATAAATAGATTAGAATTACATTCAACACTAAAGAAAAATGATCTCCAGAATGGTGTTTTTTATAATTTTTAAACAGTCTATGGTGATGAATTGATAAAGAATGCAAGTATTTGATAATTAAATTTCTTTAGAAACTTTATAGAAGTACCTTAGAAACAATATACACTTAATTTGAAGTTAGCAAAGTGTCGAAACAAATTAATTTTGAAATAAATAAATAAATTGAAATAAAGGCAAAAGGATTAGAAAACGAAACTATTTTGAAACAAACAAAACAAACTTAAAAATTTGTTATAAAATTGTATAAAGATCATCTTAAAAAATATTTTATGCCAATCGAAATTATTGTTTTTGAAACGAGCATGGAGATGTTCCCTAAACAAAAACTAATGTGTAATTAGGAAGAGCATGAACAACCCTTGTTCAGGGGACCTGATGCCTGGATTGGAGGGTCTGATGCCTATAGAACGGGGCATCGGATGCCTATATCTCGGGATATCTTGGGATCAAATGCCTGGGATCATGGGATTTCTGGTTTATAGGTTTTTGTAACTCACTTGTTTATGACATGATAATATCTACTATTCAATGAAAATGACCGAACAGATAAGTGAAATAAACTATATAATTTATTAAAGTATATTGTTGCCACACATAATGTCATTAGAATTTTATTATTAAAACCCCTTTTTAACGTCTGTAAGGCACAAGTCAAAGTCATCCATAACTAAATTTTGCAAAATAAAAACCGATGTAAAACAATTTCTTTTAATTATGTTTGCCAAAATGCTGTCATGTTTTTGTTTACATTTTCTTACTCAGCCAAAACAATAACATGACCCACAGTCCTAAAAATAATGTCTGTTTATAAAGCATGGCCAGTGAGAGCAGTGTCACAGCTGGGCAGTATTTTACAGAGATAAATTTAAAAACAGTTGCAGGAAACTAGAACTAAAAGTCAAAAAAATCATTAACTTGTGTATATGTCTACAAGATAAATATAGAACCTCAAATATTGTTTCTGTGAGAAGAAATCCACAAAAAAAATCTCTCTTTACAGCCCTCGAAATTAGCGTCGGCAATTGGCAATTGCCGTCGCAATTGCTGGCGCGGTTTCATTTCGCAATCGCTAAAAACTGCCAAGGCTAATCTTTGCTGCGCGCTAATTTTGCGGTAGAAAAGTGGGGGACCTTTTGATTCGTGAACCCCAAATACGATGATCGAGCGTCTACGTATAGCAACTCTCTCAATCTTAACTTCCTTTTCTACATATCCGAAATATTATGCATGAATATACTGTCATTTTTATAAACTTAATGTTTTCAAATTACAAAAAATCTTTATCCATCAGCTACATTTTACCAACACTGATGCAAACAAATGTTTTTTACCGCACATGGATTTCGTTTTTAAAGTTGCTTAAATAACACTTGCGACATAAAGAAAATCCATTAGATTCGGACGAGCTATGGTTTTCAATTGCTTTGTCAAATGAAGAAATTATCTACAATTAAATCCACGATAAAATGTCTGTTCCGCCTGTAAGTCCAGTCTTGCAGACTTAATTCATCCGCGCTCCGTCGACGTTCACCTCCGCATTAGTTAAGGACCACATGGCTGGATTTCTTGTGTAAGACCTGGTTACCAACGACGAAGGGGACAGGCCACAGAGATTTAGGTCTACATAGTTCTTTTGACTAAGTCAGGAGTTGGTGAAATAGCTAGGATGGTCAGGTTGGCTATGAATAGGCTTGCTCGTGGATTAAAAGGACCAGGACTATTCAATAATTCTAAGACAAAACGTTTTCGACCAAGACAAAAATCTATTGGACGCTTTATCTGACGAAATGTGGCGGAAATTTTGTTTGACGAGTCTCCAAAAATTATTTCGAGGCCATCGCACGCTACAAAATGGATTTTATAGGTTGATTTTAAAAACTCTATTTTTCAGGTGTGCGATTAATCACACGCCTGAAGAGGGTTGTTAAGACTATTGAAGTTTCAAAAATTAATATTTTCAAAATTGCCAACACATCACTCTCTCATGTCTGCAAATTATTGCCAAGGAATTGCCGCTGCAAACGACTATGTCGTCAGCAATTTACTGCCGACAGGTTTGTGGGCTAATTTCGAGGACTGCTTTACCAAATCTCAGCATCGTTTCTGCCATGCAAATGCCAAATCAGCTAACCTCTGAAATGTAAACAAATAATGTCAGCCAGGAATTACCCTTTAGTCTTAAGGAAATAAATAAATTCATTTACCTTTGGCTAACTTTTTCAGCCTGATTTTCAGAACAGCTAAAGTTTATTTACTTTTGACGATTGGTAAATTAAGCAGAAATATAGCCGACCATCCACATCATTTTTTCAATGCATTTTCAATAGTGGCCCTACTGCATTAGGATGTTGATAGTTGGTCAAATAATTCAAAAGGTTCCTGTGTACAGTACTGGAAAAAGGTTGTTTAACATATCGAGCGCGTTTATAATAATAAGAAACAATCAAAATGAATTGTCGCGATCTATGGAGAATCTAGTATCGTGACAAAATCCGTCTCGATGTGTCGCGGTGGTAGGTAATAATGAGAATAAAGAGAAAGTTTTTTTAATGAGAATAGAGAGAAAGTCTTTTATTTCAAACACATCTCTGCTTTATCTTTTTTTTATTTTAAATAGGTGTATATTATAAGAAAATTTTCGTATTTATTAAACTTTCGTATTTATTAAAGTAATTCTAGCGCATTACTTTTTCAACATATTTTTTTTCTAACGCTACTTTTTGTTCTTAAACTTTGAAAATGCGATCTCTAACGAAGCTTTTTTTGTCGCCGCTTTTCGTTCTTAAGCTTTTAAAATTTGATCTAAAAAAACATTTCTATCGTTGCTTTTTGTTTGTAAGAACTTTTAAAATTTGATCTAAAAACATTTCTATCGTCGCTTTTCGTTTATAAAAACTTTCAAAATTCGATTGAAAAAAACATTTTTATCGTCGCTTTTCGTTTATAAAAAATTTTAAAATTAGATCTAAAAAACATTTCTATCGGCGCATTTCGTTCTTAAGCTTTCAAAATGCGATCTAAAAAAACTTTTTAATCGCCGTTCTTCGTTCTTAAATTTTTAAAATGCAATCTAACGAAGCTTTTCTATCGCCGTTCTTAGTTCTTAAATTTTTAAAATGTGATCTAAAAAAGAAAGATTAACGCTAGCTGTATACCCTAGATTGTTATGCATAAGTTAAAAAAATATAACACAAAGGAAGTATAATTATACTTAAACATCCACAATCATTGTTGAATACACTCTTATTTTTAAAATAGTTCTGTTATGAAAAAGTGTTCGTGGCCTCGATAGCTTCGAGAATGACATCGAGACGGATGCATCGCGAAGCCCTCTTGATACAAGTTGAAAGTAAAAAAACGGATCGAGAATAAGGTCGCTATACGCGAAGCGCGCTGTTAAACAACCTTTTTCCAGTACTTTAGCCTACAGTATCGCTCGAATGTAACTTTACATGTACACGATAGTTATCGACTTTGCACAGTCCTTCCATAGCGTCCGAACTTTCGTTGTTATTGCTAACCTTCTGTTTTTGAGCTTTTATTGCATGTTGAAACAATAGAGTTCATGTCTTGTTCGCAAAATTTAATTAGCTCATGTGCATTGCGTGTGTCCGTCCCATTGTTGTATTTAATTGCTAAGGAGAATTTAATTGCTCACGAGATCAACGAAAGAAAGTAAAATTTAACAAAGATTTTATTGTTCTATTGTTTATTATTTCTTTATCTATCGTTTTTACTCACGAACGGCAATGCTAAACCATTCGTTTATAAATGTTACGTTTTGTCTGATGCTTGTGTCTTACGAAAAGCGTGCGTGCAATTTTATTTCTCTTCACACAAAGCTAAATGTTATATTTCACGCCTAAAATACACGTAACTTTTTAGAAAAGCTTCGTTAGATCGTGTTTCAAAAATTTAATCTTATTGCTATGACTCATCCACAACGATAACAATAGAAAGCAATTAAGTTCTTTTGTAAACAAAAGATATGTGAAGGTTCTTATGTAGACATGAAATTGTGACATGAGGTCGTAAATCTTGCATACATGTAAAGTTACATTCAAGCGGTAATGTGTAGCTAGCTCAAATTCTCATTCATCAGGAGAATATCTGAATCATTCTCCCATCGGAATGTCATACAGTTAGGGACAACTGCAAATTAGACTATTCCGCCTAAATATGCTATGATAGACAAATTAGGCAAAATTTATCTCCTAACTAGCCTATCAACATTAAATTTGCTTATTACAGCCTTCTGGTCAGTGGTCGCACCGATCTTTAAGGTTAAGTATGATCTAACAAACCTCCCTCGGATGTAGAAGTATTATTTTCCTAAATGTTATGGTGCGTTTTGAAGATATTGCTTTTAATTTGTTTTGCTGCTAATCCGCATGCGCACAATATTTTTTTCCGGCGTGTTTTAAAAAACCGCCGAAATAGACTACTTTGATTTAAAAAAAGATGCCGCATGGTTAGGCTATGATGTCCTAATTACGCTATCATAGACAAAATAAGCTACTTGGACAATCTCGCCCCGGACCTTGTTCTAGTCGATTGGAAACGAGTTTGGTTGGTGGGACCAACAAAGATTGCGAAGATATTGTCGATTAAAATTTTCCATCTCCTAAATAGACTATTCTCTCCAAGTTAAGCTATTAAAACTCTCCTAATTTAGATAGATAGATAGATAGATAGATGTGCATATTTTACATGGCTAGCCTCACAAATATCGAGGGATATACCCTGTCTATTATTTCCAGGAGGAGCCATGGCGTAGATGGAGAGTCCTAGAGTATTTAATGCTCATTTTGAGCTACGCAGACCCAATTAGAGCCCGCGCTCTACTAGACAACTCCCGGCAACATCCAACGGCCCACACAGTGTGCCATCTTCCCAATTTCCCTCACATGGCTTGGGTTAACCCGGGGCTAGCTTATTTAGGAGAAATAGTCTAATTCGCAGTTGTCCAAACTGTCATATCATAATGGCTATCCTAACAAATAATCATGTGACATTTCCGATCATGAAAATCAAAGTTTAGCTATAGAAACATGCAAATTTTTATGTTTAGCTATACAATAATTCTATAACTGGCCAAACATTTGATGTCTTATACAGAAATGACCACGAATATCAACTGCATGCAGTGAAAATTTTCACTGCAGTTTTAAATATTACAGTCAAACAATTAAAAAAATACAATTAATCCTGTTCTAATGATTATATGAGACTCTATCTTCTTAAATAATTTTTGCTGATAAATCCTAATATCCTATTCGTTTTCCTTAAAAGTCTTTTGTTTCCTCTTTTAAAACTTGATAATGGGTCCCAGAATGTAATTTTTTTATGCCTTCTGGAAACAACTAAAGTTAATAAGGCTAATCATATGAAATAAAAGTAAAGTAACTTTCCAATCTTAAGTGTGGAGGGGAGTAAGTTACAAAACGTTTAAAAAATGCACCCTATAAAACTGATTCTCCATCACTGCTACGGTTCCATATTGAACGTTTTTGGCAAGCGAGACATAATCTAGTTGGTCAAAGAAGTTTTTTATGAACAGGCTACAGGTAATATATGAAGAGAACAACGCCACAACTTCACAAAACTGGCCACAGGAAGGCTCGCTAATAATGCCAAGGGCCGGTTTCCACTAAAGAAAAATCAGCCAGGTCGATTTTGAAATGTAAGAGGGGAAATGCTTCCTACTTTTTGTCAGTCGATTCAATCAATTTCGTTTAAGTGGAAATCCACCTTAACCGCATTTTCCATTAGGCCCTCATGCTTTTCAATTTCTTTGTTTAAACATACTCATAAAAAAAGTCTCTTTCACGGGATCTAATAGACCTACCACCGATATTATTATTACGGTCAAATGCTTCTTACAAGCCTTGCTTTTAAGATGATTAATAGGATATGGCTGATCAATGAAGTGTTTTCTGTTATACAATTTCTTTATATTTCGTTATTAACGAAAAGGACATGTGTCTTTGAAATATTTTTTTTAAGTTTGACTGATTCAATGACTAAAACCTCTTTCTCAGGACAATGCTGCATTTATAAAAAAAATTGATGACGGCTCCGTAAATATCCGGCTCAGGGACCAAGAGATCCCTGATGTCAAGGATGCACCAAATGCATCTAGCAAGGCGTTCAAAACGATGGTAACGAGACCATGCTGAATGTCTCACAGTCGGCTCTCCATGTCAAGATAGAGAAAACGTTCGACGACGACAAGTAGGAAGTGTTGTAAGTTAGTTGCACTCTGCGTTCGCGAAAACTATCACGGCCGTGGTGTAAACCAACTTTACACTTCTCCTTCCCGGTTTTATGGGCATGCGTCAGATTTAATACACTATATGTGACCTGTAGCTGAGTAGTGCCGAAAAGACTTTTTGCCTGGTATATTTTATTATTATTTTTGACCTTTTATTCTCACTATTAATTTCTACATTGTTTTTATTCTGCTGGGTCTAACATGTTGATTATAGTAATGTCAGTCCCTGTGTCGGTTTCGAAAGTGACGTGACTTTAAGCAGTTGTAGCGCAGTAGATATCCCATGATATTGCTTCTTGTTTTCATATGGTCGAGGATGAAAATAATCTTTGATTCCTCTTCTTCAATGAAATCAAAATTTTTTTACTTAGCTACATATTTTACTGTCCTGGAAATGCTTCCTAGTTTTGCTTTTTGTGCTGTTGAGCTAATACAACCTAAGAGTGAGCTTTACTCAGAAACCTAATAAAAACCTGCACGCCATACCTCATGTATGTAGCTAGCTAAGCGACTCCAAGTTCTTATAATCGTTGTTAAACATATGTTTATAGCTATATATTATATATGTGGACATTAGATTATAAATAGGCATTTGAGGAGGTGTTATACAAAATATTTTACTGCATTTTGTTATTAACCAATTAATTGAAAAACCAATTAATTGTTATTAACCAAAAGTGTCGAAAAAATAATTAGATCACTAAAACTTAATAAAGCTACAGGCTTGGACGGAATTGGTTCACGACTGCTAAAAGCAGGTTCGTCAGTTTTAAGTATTTATTTATCAAGTCTTTTCAACAAATCTTTATTTACTGGTTATGTACCTAAATGTTGGAAGACTAAAAGGGTCTCGCCTATTTTTAAAAGTGGCAATAAAGCAGATCCTACTAATTATCGGCCTATCTCCATTTTGCCAATTCCTATGAAAATTTTTGAAAAGTTAGTGCATGAGCAAATGTCTCATTTTATTTCTGAGCACAACTTCCTGAATGACAGACAGTCCGGATTTCGAAAACTCTTTTCCACAGAAACTGCAGTAGTCGATGTTTCTGATTTTATTCTTACTGAGCTCGACCAACATAACTTTGTTTGTGCTGTGCTCATTGACCTTAAAAAAGCTTTTGACACTGTTGATCATAAAATTTTGTTAAAAAAACTATGGTGTTTTGGCATCAGAGATGCTGCCTTTGACTGGTTCGAGTCCTACTTAACGGACCGAATGCAGCTGACTCTTGTAAACGACACAGGATCAGATCTGCTTCATGAAGACGCTTTTGGGGTGCCGCAGGGATCTGTGTTGGGGCCCCTGCTCTTTCTTTTGTATATTGATGACTTAAAATCTGTCATCAATTCAAACTACCACCATCTATATGCGGATGATACAATAATTATTTCGTCTCATAAAAACTTGGATACCCTTGTCTCCCAGGTCGAGTTAGAACTTTCGCAAGTCGACCTCTGGCTGAATAATAACAAAATGACTATTAATACGGACAAAACTGAAACAATCTTTTTCGGCAACCACAGCCAGTTAAAAAAAGTTGAGAACAAAACTATCAACTATATGGGTATTCCTTTGAAGAGGAGCGAAAAAGTTAAATATCTTGGGGTAACATTTGATCAAAAAATGCAATGGGAAAAGCACATTAATGACATAAATAGAAAAATACTAATTAAATATTCTAAAATTAAAACCATTGCATCCTGTTTAACACCTCACACAAAAAACCTTTTAATTAATGCACTTGTCATGCCATATTTCAACTACTGCTCCTCGGCATGGGCTTGTGCCACCCAAGGTAGATTGGGAAAACTAGAAAAACGATTAAAATGTGTCCGTACCTTTCTTGGGAAAGAGAGGGAATATTCAATGAATAATTTACTCATCAAAAACGATGCCATATTAGTTTTCAAAGCCATGAATCACATTGCTCCTGATTACATGCGCTCAAAATTCCTTTTGACAAAAAACTGTCATAATCATCAAACAAGAGGAGCTTCAAAAAACAGGTTCACACTTCCCTTGGTCAACACGGAATTTGGCAAAAAAGCCTTCCCATTTAGAGCTGCAAAAGTGTGGAATAATCTTCCAGACCAAGTGACCTGTGATGGAAGTCTGCTTTCGTTTAAGACTTCCATCTCTAATGTATTTGGCAAATTCTAATGGAGATCACTTTTGAATTTTTTAATTTTTTTTTTTTTTTTTTTTTTTTTTTTTTTTTTTTTTATTCTTTTTCTTTTCAATTTTCACAGATTATAAATGTTACTATGTTTGATTGAGCTGAGGCAGTCTAAGGTTTATCATTTTTTGTTTCTTTTTTGTTCTAGTGGCCCCCAGTGGAAACAATCCACTAACTATAGGTTTTTGTGATTTTCTGGGCTAGCCACTTTAAATATTTATTATTATTATTATTATAAAACCCCTTTTTTACAATGATTTTATGATATAATTTTAAATCTTGACCTTTCCATACACCAAGGAAATGTACAAAATAAAATGTATGCCTGTGTATGCCTTTTTTCACAAACCATTTTTATGTATTAATCTTTATTTTGGATGCTGTTACAGCATTGTGATCTGTCTTTTGCATAGCATGGACTAAAGACTTAAACTGTTCCCAGAGACAGTTTCATCAAGACAATAGCTCACACAGCCATAATAATGGCTTTTCATACAAAATATCTGTTTACATTAAGTATATAACTTTTGTGTTGAGCTTTACATGATCTATGAAAAACATTTGTTGGTATACCTGCTTGAAACAATACTTGTTACCCATAATTGTCTGTTGCAGTTCTGAGTTTGAAAGTTTTTTATTATCAAAAGTTGAGTAGGAATAATAGCTTTCAAAATGTTGGGAACGTGCTCTATGTATTTTGAACAAGTTGTGTTAATGCTACTTGATAATCTGCATCCACCATTCAAGTATAATTATTTTCAATGTGTTATTACATACATGTATATATATCCTTAGGTAAATGAATGTCTTTCATGTCTTTATAGCATATGCTTACGGTTTTAGAAAAAAAATTAAATCATTATTGCAGCTCAGTTGATGTTGCAGTTATCTACTTGAAGTATTACATATGTTACTCAGGTGTGTAATCTAATTAAAAGTTATAATGTTACAGTCACTTACTTCTCGATTATGAATTTTTATGGGTTACATGCATTTTGAATCTGCAAACTTTACAACTGTCAGATGTTTTAATGTCTGTGAATGAAGACACTAGAAGAAACTGTATTTATACTTTGTTGCAATGGATCCAAAACAATTATGACTGCAATTTACTATCATGTCCAGCATCACAGTTTTTCCTCTGGCTAAAGACTTTTCAAACAAAATTAGACCTATATCAATGATGTCTGCAAGAAGTATATATACTAGTCGTTAGCCCGCAAATCCACAGGTTCGCCCGTCCTTTTTTTTACCGCATTGCGTGTGTCTCGCTACCTGCGCAGCTAAACTACCATTTTGTGTGACAGACAGATGGACAGACGGACAGACGTATACGGGTATTATAATATTTACTCTTTATTTTCAGATGAAATCATTTTGTTTTGCAGTTTTAAATGGTGAATATTTTAATGGTATGTACACTAAATGCTTGTGTTTTAAATTGAAATAATTAACCTTTGGACTGTTGGCTCTTTAGTGATATATACTAGTTGTTAACCATGAAAAAATCCATAAGCGTGACTTTGTAACATACTCAGAGCACTAAACTGTTTCCTGTTGTAGCCATCACTATCTTAAACATCTTAGTGATGCTGCTGTTAATATAAAGATATAATATTGGATAAAAGCTTAATAAAATATGAAGCTGAAATAACTTGTGGAGTAGTAAAGACACTAAAAAATATTTAGAAGCTGTCCGCCTTACTGAAAAGCATAGTGTTCTCTGATTAGACAGAATACATAGGGCCAGCAACACGGTTTTCGAAGTAAGGTGGCCACAAAATGTCACCCACCATAATTTGGTGCCAGAAAATATTTGGATCCCAGATTCCTCTATTATAGCCGCAATTTGCTTTTTTTTTCTATTTTAAATTTTACACATATATTTTTAGTTTTTTAAGGTTTGTTGGGTTGGGGCAAGGTTTATGGTATAAATAACATTCCATAGTAAGAAAAGAGTTCCCCTAAGGCAACACATGTGTAAGCATTATGCAAAAGACAGACTAGTTGTGTTTAGTTATTAACGGCAGTTAAAAAGTCTCTATATGTAAACTAAACAGTTATGTTAGTTAAGTTAGCATAAAGCTTATATATTTTTTATGATGTTATGTTGTAAAAAATGTTGTGTTACGTCTGTATTTGAAATGACATAAAACTGAAATACGGCATTTTGACGCCATTATAGAGGGTCTGGAATCCAATATTTTTGGGCACCAACTAATAGTAGGAAACATTTGGTGGCGATCTCACTTCAAAAACTGTGTCTAGTACCGTATTTTCCGGTAGATAACCCGCACATCGTATAACCCGCAGCTCAGCTTTTTTAGGGAGTTATAAACTAAATGCTATCAGATAGCCCGCACCTTTGTATAACCTGCATAAAATTTCGATCGATGTGTTTTACTTACCCGCATCGTGTTAAGAAAAAAATTCAGCGTATTTTTACTTCCCTAATCATTTTGTAAACATGTGCGTGTGTTCTTTTCATGATGGAGACAAGTGGGGACCCTTAAACTCGTGAACCCCAAGCACGAGAACGGAGTGTCCGCTAGCGGCTCTCTCAGTCTTAACTTCCTTGTCTCCGATTGCCAAAATAATATGAATTAAAATTAATTTGACCATGCTGTTTTCCTTTTATTTGTAAACATTAGTTTTAGCCAATAATAACTCTTGCTTCCTGCGATTAAACAAACAAACAAATAAAAAATAAAAAACCCATGCTAT
Organism: Hydractinia symbiolongicarpus; assembly: GCF_029227915.1. Lineage (NCBI taxonomy): Eukaryota > Metazoa > Cnidaria > Hydrozoa > Anthoathecata > Hydractiniidae > Hydractinia > Hydractinia symbiolongicarpus. The sequence continues at coordinate 23,570,794 of NC_079878.1, read as the reverse complement.
CAGGTTATAAATCTAAAGTAAAATCTCTGTTTTTTATGTGTATTTAAGTTTTTATCGCATAAAAATAAACAACATAATAATTATCACGGATTGTCTATAACAGCGATGTACGGAATGTTCTTTTCTAATGTTTATAGAATTTTGTTATCTATTTATATCTCATCAATCACAGCGTGCATGATGAAATGAATGGCGGCAGATAGTTGCGTGTGTCTTATCAATTGTATTTTATATTTATTTTTGATATTTTCAGTGTTGCTCGAAGGTAGCGAAGGTAAAAAAGAAAATTATTATCTATACTTTAATTTTAAAATTTTTCAATATTTTTAACATGAATTAATAATTAAGTCCTGGCCACTAGGTTGTGAAATACGTGTCAATTAAATCTAAAAATGATACCTGCTATATTGCTCTATTACCAGAAGCAAATCATTTCAATGTGCTCAATGTGATTGCAAAGATATAAATAGATTAGAATTACATTCAACACAAAAGAAAAATGATCTCCAGAATGGTGTTTCAGAGAGAGAGCTCGTAATATTAGCACTGGCAACAGGGGCGGATCTAGGATTTTTTTCTGGTTAGGCAAAATTTCATAGATTTTTTGGCAAAGTAATGTCAAGGGTTGTGGTGTTGTACGAGGTAAATCGGCCGTTTTGTGTTTTTGCTGTAAAAGGAACTAAAATTTTCCCAAAAGTAAGGTTTTTAGTTATTAAGAATCCTTCTAGATTAGAAACGAAAGTTTCTTTATAGCCAAACAAATAACAGTAACCCCCGTAGTTTTACCACTTTATCCTTGTTAAAACATGCGGATGGAAAATGCGTCTGGTTAGCAAATTCGATTTGAAACAGGGTTAGCGTTTCCATAATTTCTTTGAATCACATATTGGTATTAAGTATCTTAGCATCTTTTTTCGTTTTGCGCAAATAATACGAGTACAAGTAATAAGTTGGGGATTTGCTTCATTTCAAAACATGCAATAAGTCTAATAACTAACAATACAACAAAAAATTACATTACAAGACAATTTTAGGAATAGATAGTCAACAGTAGTGCAACGTAGAAATATTGTTTGGAAAATTATAGTCTGTGGTAACAACCTGCAAATGCACAAAGAAAACCAGCATATAAAAGAATGAAAGATTTCCAGTTAGACTTACAGTGTAAGATCGCAACATATAATAAACGTGTACAAAAAGTATATAGTAATCACCTCTTCATGAAGTTAATACAGTTTAGCATTAGGGTTACTGGTGTAGTTTTGCACCAATTTCTATTAAGCATTAATTTTAATGCTATGAAATTCCCACAAGAGAAAGGCAGTTTATTAAGCCAGAAAAGAGTTAGAAATTAGAAAAATAACATCAAAACATTTAAGATGTCTCATATTATTTACCCTTACATGTCCCTGTCAACTATGTTTAAAAAATATTTTAATACTGTAAAATCTTTAAGAAAGTTTTAGTAACTATAAGCCAATTATGAAGATTCTCATATAAAAAGCAACATATATACAAATCCTACTCATATCCATAAGTTGACATGACATTTTGTTAGTTTACAGTCTGTAACAGAACGTTTTTTAACATGCAATTCTTGTTTCGATCTGTATATGTTTTACGTGAAAATCATTTCTATGATTTACTTGAATATTCACAAGTTATTTTGATTGATTTTTTTCACCAACTTTGTGGATTATACCAGATATATATCCATTGTTTACAGTTTTCCAATATTATAAGGATTCAGAACAAATCTTCTGTGTTATTTACTTGAATATTCATCATAGGTACCAGGGTGACATCAAAATACAAATTATTTTGATTGATTTTTTTCACCTTCTTAGTTCCTCTTATGAAACACAACTTTGTGGATTATACCAGATATATATCCATTGTTTACAGTTTTCCAATATTATAAGGATTAACAAATCTGTGTTCTTTTAATTGATGGTGATTTTCATTGTCAGAAGAATATTCATCTTAGGTACCAGGGTGACATCAAAATATCTTATCCTAAAACAAAATTATATCAATGTATTGCTCAGCAAGATGAGAATAAGAAATATTATAAAACAAACTTGGACTATTCTTAGATTAGGTATTGTTTCATTCTTTTGTTTTTAGCAATATTATTACAATTAAAAGTAACATGGGAAAGTCAAAGAGATCTTCTCGTGTTCTTAAAAGTTTTAAAATGAGCAGTGGGATGTTGCATATAAAATGCACTGTTTAAAAGTTCCCACAAAGTCAAAGTTCTTAGGGACAATCACAATAAAAAAGTATATGCTAAGCGTATAAATTTGGCGGTGGGACGAGGTAGAATCCTTTGACGTTTAATTATATCTCATACTGTATACATCGATTTCTTAGAGAACAGAAAGAATTAATAACTTTTAGTGTCTACCTGCTTAGCAGGGACACATGGATGAGTGCTTATGGTTTCAAGGACTGACAACATTCAAAGATTACCTTTTCTGATTTGATGTTTAGGGGAGGGAAAGGGGATCTGCAGATCTATTAACATTTAGCTTGGACTTTTGCGTTCATGAAAGAGCTGTCCCTTAGTTATCTTACAAGAATGTATTCTCTCCCAAACAGAAACAAAGATACACAGTTGCATAAACGGCTACACGAAGCCTACACGAAGCCAGTGACCCTTAAGACGTTAAAGAAAAAAAACTAACAAAATTCCAACTAATACACATACAGGTAGCTAGTAATACTCTATACCGAATTTAACATACACATCAAAACATCTTTCGACCGCCAAGACAGTGTTTACATAAATTGCCTCCGTTAGCTATCTCGTTTGGCATTGGGCTTTTATGTTTTTAAACAATGCATTTGATCAAGGCCAAGTTAAAACCTTTTGTTTTGATAAGAAAAAGATTTAAATTACACGTTTTGTAAGAACATCTGGTGGTTTACCACTTTTAAGAATAGTTCTTGACACAAAAGTGCCTAAAATTCAGGAGCAGCTAAAACTAAAATATTTCAAGTATTACTGAATTTATTGTCTCTTGCAGAGGAAGATAAAGGTTTGGTTTGAGACAACAACACGGCACACGTGGCCAAAATACTTCTCTCCAGCATTTCCAATCCTTTCAATATTTGAAAAGGTTTCCAAATTCAAAACTTCTTTATTTAACTTAGGTGGCATACAATTGCTTTAATATTCTAGACATTTGAAGTGCTCCCTGCAATTGGACCTGATCCAGGTAAACCATGTTGAAAAAGAAACATCCACTCCATGTAACCGTACCCGTGGTCGTTTTAGGCGTTTAAACTTTAAAACCCACGGACGTTTTAGGCGTTTTTTCTTCACATTCCAGAATTTCATTCATTGGAACTTGAAAACCCGCGGACGTTTTAGGCGTTTTTTCTTCCATCTGTGATTTTCATTCATTCGGAACTTTAAAACCCGCGGACGTTTTAGGCGAATAGACATTTTGCCTAAGATCGCCCCGGGTTTGCTTATTTGAGTAAAATAAAACACGCACGCCGCGCATCGTCATAGTCGAATTCGGCGGATGCCAAAAATAAATTGATAAAAATAATTTAGTTTTTTTTTAGATTATTCTATCTATAGAGAATTTTTTTTCTAGTTCACAAAACTAGGCTTAGGCAATTGCCTAGGCTGCCTAACCCTAGATCCGCCCCTGGGCAAGCAATAGAAATTTAAAGCAATTTCACTGTGTGAAAAAAAATTAAATTACGTAGTTAAAGTAAGATTACGTAGATATATCCTATATGCAGTTATATTAATGTACGCATTTTAACCCGTTGGTACTATTTTCTTCATTGAATGTATAAACTTTAAATTTCACAATCAATGACAGAAAATATAAAATGGGTTATCACATAACCCATTAACACATTATAACCCGCACCAACAGTGGAAGTCGTAAAAATCAACTTATAACCCGCGGGTTATATACCGGAAAATACGGTATAAATATTTTATATTTTTTATGATGTTAAAAAAAGAAAGACATAAATTTCATACGAGAATCATAAGTAAGATTAGGCTAAGTTTGTCATTGCCTGGGTATTTTTTATTTTTTTTAACCTATCGTTTGCCAATTTATTTTATTTCAGTTAAAAATACACAAACACATCAGTTTTTTGAAATCTCAATAAATTATTTCGTATGAATAAAGTGATATGTGATATGGACATGTTCAAAAAACATAAGCAGGATTTTGGACAATTGTGAGCATTGGTATACCGTGTTACATTTTTATCTCTGTGTAGCTGATTTGGTATTTCCAATAAATATATTGAATACATATTTGAAAAATAAAATAACAAAATTTTATAACAGTGAAGTTTCCATTCTTGTAGTTTGTGTGAGATATAGCTGTACAAACTCAAACAAGAGAAATGATAAAAAGTAACAAGCGTATTTTTTAAAAATGATAAAAAGCTCTATAAATGTTTGAAAATTTATTTTTATGACTTGAAACTTGGTATTTTTCGGTTATTTTTTATGACGCAAGCAAAATGTTAAATCTGTAACAAAGAACATATTCAAAATTTTAGGTTTTTATCTGAAGATTGCGATTGCTTATTTTTTCATTTGAAACGTAAATCAATAAAAAACAACAGTTTTAACATTCACCCTTTTAGGAAATTAACTGGGTGAGCTTTAAAAAAGGTTCCTAAGAATAAATATTGGTGATAAACATTATGTGTAATTGATAAAAATGTAACTTGATTGCATTCTCACTTATTTATCTGTATGGATAACTTACCAATGTTTAAAAAAATTAAACAGTTTGCGGTTTTTTTTGCACATGCGCAAGCATTTCTGTAGACAGAAAAAATAAACAACAGACAACAATAATCAAAGATATCTATCCAAAAGAGAAATATTTGGAAGAATATAGTTGAAATTTAGTTCAAGTTCGTCTTGAATCTTATGTTACCCCAAAATATCTTTAATCTTTATTAATAACCATTTTACCCTGTGCATGTCCTGCTTTTTTACACAAAAATGCTTGCATGAAATTAAAACAACTACGTCACGCGGAAAGTGGTCTATGTTGATACAAAAGAAAATTTAGGAAAAATTTTCTTTCTTATTAAGCTGCTGAACCTAAAAGACAATCCCGGGTGTTAATGGCGTTTATCAATTGCAAACTTGTGTGATAAAAAAGTAACATGACTTAAGTCTAATTGCTTGCCGATTTTTATCAAAAAAAAGGGAAATTAGGCTTTCAGAATTAGTTGAATATGTCTGTTATATATTTTTTATGCATTAGTTAACGTAACTAACGCGTTAAAAAATATATAATAACATAAGAAATATATCCCAATGCAATCTTTTAGTTTTCTTCTGATTTAAAAAAAATTGGCAGCCCAAGGAATAGAATTAGAATATGTTGTTACCTTTAATGAAAAAAATTAATTTATTGAAAATCCTAAAAAAATTACGTTACCTTTTTATCCCTAATTTGAATAAAATTCACCTAAAATATTTATTGCAATGTAGTTAATCAAATTATGACTTCTTATTAAATTATAACTACAAATTTTGAGTCCAAAAGGGAACAATATCATAACATTGGCCTTGTTACTTTGTTATCACATATCTTTCTGGAAAAAGTGTTACTTTTCTTGTCTAATGCTATTTTTAGCTTCAAATAGGATCAAAACAACCAGTTTTGAATGTTATAGTTGTACAAATCATCTCAAAACAACAAAAGAAATATTTAAGTAACAAAGTTACTTTTTTGTCAGTTTTCTTGACTATACCTTTCAACAATAAGGGTAGTTAAAAAACAATTTCAGCTCAGCATCAAAAATCTTTTTAACTGGTGTCAGTTAGTAGAAATTTAACAAATGTACTATTCTGATAAAAAAGGGCGATTTAGAAAGGAAAGTCTCTCTTTCAAAATGTGTGCATTAAATTTTAAAAATATACCACTTTTATCATATCCTTAATGCAAACTGTGAAACAGAAACTATACCATTTTTCAAACAGCATTTTACCCACTGTCAAATCAATGTATTTTCCTTACGGTTTACCCCCAAGGCCATACCCTTCTCTAATTTTTGTTTAATTAATTTATCAACCCTTTTGTTATTTTTTGTTTGGGCAATTCCCTTGTTTTTTATTATGTTCCCTTAATTGTTATTGTGTTTAAAAATACTTCAGTCAAGTGAAATTCATCAGAACTTTCATTTTTAAGTTTCAACTTTGTCAATTTCTCAAATCCAGACTAGTATAAGGAGTTGGCAATAAACAACACACTAAATTTGCAAGGAATAATAATTATTTACATCCCAAGTAGGGAAGGGGCTAAAGATGACATTGAGACCGAAATCTTAGCTACCGTAGTATTAAGTTCAAACAGACACAAAACTAACACAATGTAAATCTAATGCGAAAGAGTGACAGTCTGTTAATTCAATGATTTGTCAATTCTTGGTAATAGGGTGTTTATGCATTTTTTATTTAGTTCCTAAAATATTTTCATGACTAGACCCTATCTCAATTTGCATCATTTTGCAGCAAATATAGTTCAGTAATGAAATTGAGAAATATTTTCTTTTCATAGGAGAGTACATCAAGTTTTAAAAACACCAATGATGTCCCAGTAACTCTTCACGACTTGAGTCCAAAATGTATGTTGCCAACGGTCAAAGTAAAAGATATCAATTCACCCCAACGTAATGCTTCGCCTAAGAAAAATAAAGAGGCATCATCAGCTCGGCGCCATTGTTTTGCACCATATAGTCCATTTAAATCCTACACACAGCCGTTAAAACAATTGCACAACACGCCAGTGACTGATGTGACGGATTTAACTGTTTTGACGTCAGGAAATAGTTGTGACTCTACTGTTGTTAGTTGTAATGGTGAAAGTGGTGAAGTTTTATGTTCAGTTGAGAGCAAAGAGAATGTTTTGACGGACGAAGTCCATTTTGAAGTGGAGCGAACGCCATGTAAGAAAAAAAGTTATTTCACCTGTCGAATGTCGATTTCAACAAAAACAGTTATAAATAATCAAGCTGACTCGGACGATGATATTAAAGTTATTGAACCACCAAACAGTGAGATTATTAATAAACGTATTGAAAACGCTGAAAAAAGCGACACTGATATTTCAACTAATGACGTCGAAGAAGTGTCAACAGTTTGTTATTCTTCATCAAGCCATGATGTTTGTGTTGATGTTGGTGTTGAACAACCTGCAGCTATAGCTAATAAAATAAAAAACATTAAATCCGAATTGGTAGACACTTGTGATTTTGTCTCAGGTGTCACAAATAATTCACTTTCGAATGATAACCCAACTGACTTAACGGAAGTATCAACTGAAAAAAGAGACATTAAATTTTTACTCGATCAACCAGACATAGATCAACGTCATGAACCTGATCTTGGCAAAACAACTGAAATAGAGATTTCACAATCATGCGCAAAAACTTTTGCAGATAGAGATTTACCGTTTATTAGTACAGAACAAATCCCCTCGCAACAAAACGAGTGCTGTGATGAAAGCAAGAAATGTAATATTTTGAAACAAACGAGTTTTTCTGTTTCTAATGCGGTAGAAGGCAATTCAAATGCAACAGAAAGAAACTTAAATACAGTAGAGACAAATTCAAATGCAACAGAGAACAAATCACGCGAAACGGGGCGCAAAAAGCACCACGAAATTAAAAAGACATTCTTCACACGCCGCCGATGCAATATAGAAGAAAAATCTGTTTTAATCATGGAACGCTACAATGTTCCTCCTGTGTCTGTAGTTGTTGTGGATATTCAGTTACTTGGTAATTTTAAACACCAAAAGTTGTTGCAGAAAGCCAACGCGAAATTTCTCCACGACAAAAGCAAGTCATTGCAAGACGTTAAATCCATTCGTGATTTAAAATTAAGCAACTATAAACCCAACAATAGGATTGTGAATGTTACTACAGACGCTAGTGCTGACAGCGTACGGGAGACCTTCGAGCAAAAAGTGGCGAGAAAACTAGCTGAGAAGCGCAGGCTGTTGGGGGAACCTGCACTCATTTTAAATACAGAAAAACCTGTAACATCGCCTAAAGGAACAGAAAGCGATAAGAAAATAAAAGTGATATCACATAGCGAAAACGAGATTCAAACATTGACGAAACCTAGGAACGTTGCAATCGAGCCTGTTGTTCAAAAACAAAACGAGGTAGTAACAGAGAAATCCCACCCTATTCTCTTCACTACTAATAGACAATTTCAAAATCCAAATACTCCAATGATTTATGTGGAAGAGCCTCTAAACGAAGCACTTCAATTATCAAATCATAAAGTCAAAATGATTGTTCAAACTCGACCCAGGTTACCTGATAAGATGGGCTCTGCGAAAAGAAAGAAATTATCACCGCAAAAGTCGTTGTCTCCAAACAAGAAAACAAAAATGAGCCTCAAGTTTAATGAACTTACTGATCCAATCATTCAAAAGGCTGGTGTGGAGCTTGATGAATGCGAAGCTATACGCACTGTGCCCTTGCACCCGCGAATACGTATGAAACTGCAATCACATTGTAATTGCGTAGGAGAAAATTGCTCACATTTAGGTAGAGCCAACCTTAGTCCAGTAAATTCAGAATTTGTATCAAAATCACCTAACGACACTTCTCCCACTGCTCCAAAATCTTTTACGGACCCTGTGACGAAACCTAGCTTGTTTATGTCAACTCCGTTAACTACAAGTGACGCGTTAACTACAAGTGACGTATCAACGAGTAATTGTGCTTGTAATATTATCAGCTGCCCACATGTGATCAATCCGAGTCCCGGGCGTCGTTCTGCTGTAGTCTTTAAGAGTCTTACCCCAAAACATAAAGTTAAAACGCCGACTAAGTTTCGTCCAACCTTACTGCAACGATTTTCACCGAAGTCGCCTCGTTCAGCTCTTAGCAGGATTATCAGCGATGTCCACGATGATCTCAAACCGGAAATTGAAAAAGTAAAAACGAAGTTAATGGATTGTGTCGACGTGGTAAGTGATGCAATGTCGGAATCGCAATCATCAAGTTGTGAAGAGATTATTTACCCAAATATTGTTCATATATCGTCAGACGATGGACCAATTCTAGAGGAAGACGACATTAAGAAAGAAGATAAGCTCTTCATTCCCTCGCCGATTAAAACAGAATCAATAGAAACGGACTCAACAGTCATAGACTTCCTAATTGGTGACGATGAAAATAATGATTTCTATTCAAGTTCTGATTTTGTGCGCCGAAGGAGGCGAAAAACATCTTCCAAGAAACGAGTAGAATCGTTTATTGTTAAACCCATGGTTGCAGCGCCAACCTTAGAGAACTCGGCTAACACTACACCTACCAATGCTGTTCATAACAACAAAAGAAGTAGGCCTCTTAAAACTGTATCGAAACGACAAATGATAAAACTAACGAAGCATTTTAATTTGCGAGAGTTTGAGGTACGTGCCGAGAAACTATCTGAAGTCACTGTGAGTAGACTGATCGACCTGTGTACTACCCTTGAAACATGGAACAAGAAAGAACTACTGCTAGCAGCTGGACTCACTGAGTATGACATTAAACGACTTGGGTTGGCGACTATGAGAAGAGACGAGAAAAACGCGAAGTACGGTTTTCGAAAATTTCTCAAACGAAGAGACGTATTTCAATTGGTGTCGGAAAAACCGAAAAATTCCAAGAAAAAACACCAGCTTGACTTTTTAAAATCCGAAAATCGAAAATTAAAAGAAATGGCTTTGATAAAAGAACGAGAGGAACGAAAAATGCGAGATTTAGAATCGATCAGACGGTCTCTATTAAAAATAAATGCGAAATTTCTAAATCAGTCAAAGTTTTGGAATTACATTAACCAGGGAACCGTTGCCAAACCAATTGAAATATAGGGAGATGTCTTGTACTGATGTATCATAGATTGGATTCTTGTTTTGTTTATAGATGTGTTTTAAAATCTCTATTTGTTATTCTTTCATACGTTTTATTTGTATTATTATTGAATTCTGATCTTCTCAAGGTGACTTAGACCTGAGAGTTGGTAATATAAAAGTCTTAATATTTTATCAGTCTAAAAAAATTTCAACTTATTTTAAATTATTGATTTTGAAGTTTTTGCAAGGCTGTTTTGCAAAGTTGAAACTCTCGTTGGGTGGTTAGATTTTGTGATGAGTTTAAAACAACAGTGCGACAGATAAACATTTTTTGTTGGCACTTAATTTAAAGGTATTGTTTGAATGCCTCTGCACATTTAAGCATGGCTTTATGGACACACCTTACGAACCTCGAATAACACATTTAAAATTTTACCTTCTTAAAGAGATGTGTTGTTTCTTAAATATTGTTATTATTATTAAAGGGCGGAAATTTGAAAGATGTCAAAGGTTTATTTTTTAAGGGTTTTATATAGGAAAAATAGGACGTTTATGAGAAGGCATGATGTTTCCACACGCGATCTTGTTTTAGTCTAAAAATCCAAAGCCTAATGTTCACTAAGTTATTTTCTCAAATCTGTTCAGTTCTGACATTTTATAATTTTCCAAATTTTATTAGTTCTTTGTTATTAAACACTAAGTTATTATCGACTTTATTTCCCCGACCTTTTGGTTCTTTTTATATTGAATGCGAGACGAATTCGTTGTCCGGTATAAAAAAGAAAAACTGGCCTGGGAACGAGTTTCGGTTATCCTATTGGTTCTTATTCATTTAAGATTGAGCATTAATTGGCTGTTCGTTTATGTTTTTTAAATTCACAAAATCATTTACGAATGGAGAAAAAAGTTGGGTTTGGGCAAAAAAGAGGATACAAAAAATATAATATTTGCTTCTGCCACAAACAAAGGATGTTGTGAACCCTGTTTATATATATTTCTAAAAATTTTAAAACATCATTATCATTTTCTTTCAATCACTTTATTACTTCTTCCCATTCTCACAAAGGGATGATCGAGTCAAACTTGTTTTCTAAGTAGTAGCAAGGCTTTTTTCTATCAGTAACCCATCACGTGTCTCTCTCTCTTTACACAGCCAAAATTAACGCTGAAAATATCTCATTTGCTTTTCGATGTGGCACAAGATCGTGTGTATATTATTCGCGCCTTTTTTGGATTTTATATCGGTAGAAAGTTTCCTATGTATGTTTTAGGATGTTTATTTTTACTCTCTAAAAAAAACGATCATATCTGTCGGCTTAACGTAACTTTGTCTATAATGTTTTCCAAAGCATATTAAATGTTTGAACCTAAAAAATGACAATGCTGGAGACTTTTTTCGATTTTTGGTCGAAAAATGAGGGACAGTAGTGAACTTAATACGGCTTTTAGTAGAAACTATATTCTTAGGCATCTCCAACAGAAGGAAATGTAAATTTTAGTTGGTGTTTATGAAGTAGAAATATAATATTTATAACATGAAATAATTTTTTTAATGTATTTTGTTGGACTGTGAGCTTTGTATCTCACGAATTATCTGTTTGTTGTATATCTTATGATAACCTCCCGCTAAAAAATAAGTTGAGCTCATATGAAAGATCTTTGAAAGTTGTCTAGAAATCTTGTTATTTTTTTTCATAAATCTATATCCGATCTCGAGATATTTGTCTTAAATGTGGCGCTAATTATGCGAAATTGTGACGTCATGAGTGTGCATTGAGCATAATTATGGTAACTAAATAAAAAAATTATGCAGAATGTTCAAAAACCGTCAAAGTGAATGGCTAGAAAACATTTTTAACTCTATATGGCTTTTCAAAAATGTTAAATTAACTCCCTTGCAGAGCATACTCATGTCATCATGCATAATTAGTTAATCTTCTTAGTCCAATTTCTAAAGAACCAATCAAGGATTTTTAAAAAAATATTCAAATTCCTAGACAACCTTTCAAGCTCTTTCATATGAGCTCAACTTGATTTTTCACGGGAGGTAACCTTTAAATTAAAAGTGATTTGAAGCCGAGTAGTTCAGAAAGTTTCAACATCCGCCTACCTTGAAACTTTTTTAAAATCGGGCATCCATGGGGTTTAAATCGGGTTGCATGTTCCTGTATTATGATTTCTTGTTTAATACACGTTTCCCGATTAAGTTTTCTTTCGTGTACCGCTGCTGTTTCTAAACTTTTTCAAACAAAATGAATGTGATATTGAAATTCTCACCTGAAACTTGTAAAACGTGAAATCTTCACAGTCATACAGCAAACAAACAACCAGTTAAAACAGGTTTTTTAGTTTTGTAGCAATTGACCTCTGCTTATAGCGGAGGCTTATTAGTACAAGTAGAAAATTAATAAGATTTTGACCGTAACGTTAATACCACTAAAACAGCCTTTTCACATGTCGGATTAAATTGTAAAATTTATACACACACCAATTAAATGAGTTAAATGAGTTAAATATGACCCTAAAGTCAAAACATCAATATTTTGGGTAAGGTAAGGTTACGAAAGTTTGTGCCATGAATACATATGTTACCACGTTTCAAACAAATTCTTCAAACAAACCATTTTGCTATCCGTGATATTATATTTCCGTGAATTTCAGATAGGAAAATTTGACTCTCACGGTGCAAGTTAACAAATTTTCCCATCTACGAAATTACATTTTTGTAAAATTAACTTTATTTCCTGTAGGTGAAATCAAATTTTGCGAAAAAGAACTTTATCAAAAAACCGCGAAATTAAATACCCCCAAAAATCTGTTCGGTAGTTAATATTTGAAGAATTTTTCTAACGCACTTGTATAAATTTCTTGATTTGCAAATCTTAAGGGCGGGGACTTTGAACTCGCCGTGGTTCGGTGCTTTAGCTGTTCTGCATTTTTTTCATTCCGCAAATTAAACGTTATTTTTATCTCCTTCAAGGTTGAAACTTGTGACATTACAGATCAGGCTGTTACGAAAACTTTCAAAATGCAAAAATAGTGTCAATAATAAATAAAAAACTAGTCCTGAAAATATGAATACGAAAAAACGTCCGCTCCCGGGTGGGCTTGAACCACCAACCTTTCGGTTAACAGCCGAACGCGCTAACCAATTGCGCCACGGAAGCATGCCTCCACAATAGAAAACAATAAATTTAATTACAGATTGAATTAATTACAGCTTTGTTTAAATAGAGTATGACGTCATAATCAAATTAAAAAAGGCGTTATAATATAACTGAAAGTTTCTATATTTATATTTAATTTTAAATATAAACCTTGATAGCCTTATCATTTGTGGGTTCAGTGTTTTTATTGACAATTTATAACTTCTTTCTCTATATTTATGCGTATATTCTTTTTTGTTGCTATGCACAAAACTTAATATAAACAGACACCGTTGACAAGATGACCTTTACATTAAAGTTGTTGTTAGTTAAAAAAACAAGATCAACATTCTTCCAACATATACGATGTGAAGAATAAAGATGGTGAATTTCAAACTGAAACTTTATGGATCTTATGAAAGGTTGGCTGTTTTGTTTACTTTCTTTTTGAGCTTTCGTGACAAATAATTTGAGTTTAAATCAATTTTTTAGAAGTGTTGTTCCAAGATATCGCACGGCAAGGCTTCAACTGTTAAACTCAAAATCAGGTCAAATTTTAGCGTGTATGCCTTTATTTAACGTAGGGAGTTCTTTAAGTTGCACATAAACAGCCTCTTTTCTTCACACTGGGTCTATAACGTTAACAGCCAATCTCGTCCCCAGGATTTGTGAGGCTTTTTATATTAATTTACCTTGTTGCAGTAGGGCCGAAAACAGCTTGGATAAAAACGAAGCGCATCCACCGTCCTTCGATAATTTAAACCATCTTTGGACCAACCAATTCCAAGGACTCTTTTAAGTTTTGTTAAAGCATGATTTTTTTTAATGTTTGTTTATCGAAATTGGAACTGTATGGAGCTACATTTACCTATTTTTTCTACCCAAAACATTCTTTTTGTAAGAACTCTCAACTTGAAGGAAGACTTCAAATTTTCTTCACATTTGAAGCCTCAAAATGTTCTTAAATTGTTCCTTATCTTCCTTTTTGTGATTTTTGAAGTTTAAAAGAGTATTTCATTTCTTCTTGGTATTGAAAAAATCTTAAATGTTATTCGCATTTTCGGAAGTTTTGAACATCTGAAGAGATATATTGTTATGACAAAACTCGTAGTTAAAAATAAATAAAATAATATATAAAATCGGAGATACATATCTCTTATAATCGATTAAATATAATTTTAAATTTCTCTGCTAAATAGCTATTCAAATATCAAATTTCTTTACTGCAACACTTTTTTGTCGTTTTATATTCCACTCATAAAAAAACAACTAGGTAGACATTACCATGACAACAAACACGGTGTTGTCAAACATTGTTTTTAGCAGTATATAAAATGTAAGTGTTGAATCGAAATAAACAAGGAAACGGCTACCAATAATGCAAGATATAGTGTTCAATGAAAAGCATTTGAAGAAGTTTATATCAATTTAAACTAGAAATGCCATTTGGTAAAGTGGAAGGATTGTTTTTATGTGGGTAGGTGCACAATTTTTTTGCAAACTTAAATAAACCAGCGCGGATTTTATTTTACATGTCTGGATAGTTATGGACAACAGCGAGTATTTTCCCATGAAAGGAATGTTAAGAATATTGGCATAAAAGATGTGTGCTATGCAAGGTAGGAATTACATGAAAAAAGTTGAACAGATCTTGTGTCCTCTAAGAAAGGAGAATATTTTACATATTTTGCAATATTTTTCTAGTCTATCAACGAGATCACTAAAGGGCCACGAAATACGTACTAACTATCTCAAATTTTCAAATCTGCTCTGAGATTGGAAACATTAACCAGCAAATAAAGTCGTAACTATGTTTGGGAACAATTTAAAGACCTTGTTAGTTGCATCATCTTAAAACCAGCTTTAGAGCGAAAAAAAAAGAGCAATGAAATCTAAGATTCGATAACAAGTGTGTGTATAAATCTACATCTAAGGGAAGGGAAGATATATAAAATTAAATGTTAAAATCTTGGTGTAGCTGCAGGGGCGAAACAAGAACAGTCCTGCCCCAGACTAAATATCGTTATGTTCGCCCGATAGTGTAAATAAGCGTTGAGTTCTATTTTTTCGTAAAAATTTGTTGATTGCACTGTCCCTGTTACGTATTATTCCCAAACGACAAACTATCAAGCTAAGATTAAAACTACGGTCTAGCTAACGAAATCCGGAAAAGGAAGAGATTAAAAGTTATATCACCAACAGCTTTCACAATAGTCATTGCGCACCAGAAAAAATGTAAAAAACGATGTTTCTTTTATCCAAGATATTGGGAACGCATAGCTTCTTTTCAAATTTCGCACCAGAAACAAGACTGACTGTTGTGTGGAATGCTTATTTTGTATTTTAGCTTGCAAACCAGACCAATTTAATAGATACTGTCCTTCTGTCCTTAGAAAATTTAAACAAAACACTAGACATCAATTTTAACTTCCATTCACGATTTACATATTCACATAAGCTTCATTTAACAACAATTAATTTCCAATTTAACTATTAAATCACAAATTAAAATTGATAGCTGTAATGAGATTTTCGTTAATGTTTATATAGCGGTTTTTAACTCACAGCACGAGATTGATTGTCTAAATAACAGCTTCATTTCCACGAGGTTTATGATAGTAAAGCTTACGCTGTCTCAGTCATTTAAAATACATGACCGATTATTGATATGAAGGAAGTAGTGCAGTCTAGTGGGAGAGTAAGTTGCCATTGTGTATTTTTTGTTTACAACAATTTGTCATTGCTGACGAATAACCATAGTTATACCCAAGTTAACTAAGCTTTCTTCGAGGATATCAAATTTATTTTCTCTTAAAAGAAAGCTTAAGCGTAAACAAATGCCAGAGCAAATTCCTTAAAATTTAAATCCACCTTATAACAAAGCCCGAATTATATTCAACCAATGAACATAAAGTCGGTAAGGTCACATATTATATTAGTTCGGGTGAGTGAGGTTACTTGCGCTCAAAACAAGGGATTTTCTAATATTGACCACGTGAGCAAAGAACAGTGGAGTCAACCAATCAACAAGCGCGGTCAGTATCTGACTGCAAAAAACTCGTTTGAGACGCAGTGTAATTTTTCCCATCTTAACCATTCCGATTTCCTAGTGGTAAGAAAAATTATTTTGGTCTCCTGACTGCCATAGTATAAATCTTGAGTATTTAAAAGAAAGAAACATGTCTACGTAGTGATTCATAGTGGAATCAACAGGGCGTATGACCTAGTGTGATCTTACGCAAAGGATTACACCGAATTTAAATGATCGAATGATGGGATTTGAAATGGCAAAGCGACTAGAGAGATAATTCATGATAAGTCTGTTATAAACACTATACCGGTTCCGTTTTTGAAGCTGAAAACTATTGGGGTAGTTTCTAACAGCTGTTTTTATAATTGATACAAACTTCTAAAAACCTTCGACAGGTTTTAGACTTGAGACGGGAAGTTTTTATCGTGAAACTATATTAACGACATTAAGTTTTAAAAATGATGATTTAAATAAGTAACCACTTCGTTAGAGATCTCCATACCCAACTTTCAATAAACTTTCACCATCAGAAAAAAAAATTACTTTGTTAAACGAACTTTACAGAGAAAAAAAAGAGAGATTCTGTATTTAATGATAATTTTTTTAACTCTTTGGTTTTAAAATCAGACGTACGGAGTAGTGTGATATGTTGATTTACCCTTTTATTGCGGCGGCGATGTCCAGGACATTTTTATCACACTGGGTTTGCGTTGTACTACGTGTTTCACTGGATTAAATATTCTCTGAAAATTTTTAGCGCTGGCTTAACGTAAGCAGAAAACTGATGTTGTTTTGCTCTTCTTGTTTCATCTCAGTCTAAACCGTTACTAACACGTCGCTTTTCTTTTTAAAAATATTCTAGCTATTTCTGTATGTGTAATTTTAAACCGACTGCACTTTCTTGTTTATATTTTAAAATGTATCAAAAAGCGCAACATTTGAACTGCAGGGATAGGATTGTATATTTGTGGTCCTTTTATTGTATCAAGTGACTAGAGACCCAAGCATGGTTGGGGCCCACCGAGCCAGTGCGTAACCAATAATTTTCCTACTAAAAAAAGAGAGAAAGAGAGACAGAGAGAGAGAGAGAGATTGTTGACGTCTAGAAGGGCATTTTCGGTTAATCTAGAGATTTAAAAATTAAAAAATCTAGAGATTTAAAATTTAAAAATTAAGTAGCCACTATATAAAGCCAAATTCATATATGTTAATTTTTTCTCTATAGGCCCCCCTCCCAATATTAAAATTGTGGTTACGCCACTATGAGCACAAAATATGTTGCCCTGCTAAAAATAGAAATTTCAGGACCGGAATTGCATCAAAAAGGACAAAACAATGCCAATAAATTGAGAAAATCAGACATATTAAAGTGGAATATTTTTCGCGGCTTCCGCCCCTATTTACTGCGCCCTTGTAGAAAACTTAATTTAGTTAAGAAACTCAGTGGCAACCAAGTTGAATGTCAAAATGTTTAAAAACATTTGTATTTTGTTGTTTGCAAATGCATAAGAATAATTTTCGTAATAAACTTAATAAAAAAGGTGAAAAAAGCTGCTTGACCTCTGTAAATTTTTTTTACTTGTCTTCACTGTCTGTTGAGAGTCCTAAATAATCATTTAATATTTTATGAAGCAAAGTGTAAATTTATTTATTACTACAGAAAATCGTTGTAAAAAAGTTCTGTTGTAAAGTTAAGTAAAAGGGTGGGATAAATTTTTCAAATGTAAATTTACTAATGAAAAAACTTTCTCAAGATTTAAAAAAAGGATTTTGATTAAAAAAAAATGGCTTCGACAGAAGATCAGATTGAGTAAGACTGTGCTTTTAAATTTTTGCTATTGATGTTAATATAACTTCAAATTTCTAATGATCTATCGAGACGGTAAATTGGTCATCCATTCATTCAACAATCTATATTTTATCTGGTCATGAAAAGCACAGCATGTATCACGCCAGTTAATTGAATTCAATTATCTTTTATGTTAATAGATCTAATATACGAGGTCTGGAAACTGAAAACAACAGCTTATGCAAAATGGCTGCTGTTTCGTCGTCAACAACAACAACTGCTACGTCAACATCAACAACAACAACATTAACATCACCTACCACATCAGCAAATACATCTGAAGTTAAGTCCAAATGGAAAAAACTTGCTTTTAAAGGGATGGCTGCTAATTCTCTTGTGAAGGCTCCTAAACAAATTGCAGCGGAGACAAAAACGTCGAAAATGAGAGCAGAATGGAATGCAATGAAAGGGGTAAAAACTTTTCTAGTTAGATTTATTAAGTATCTGTTTACTCAACTGTGTAAAAACTTTACGCATTGTTACAGAAAATGATTTTCTTGGGGATTAGTAAGCAAAGCCAACTAACTTGATCAGTTGTGTTTTTTAAAGTAATACTGAAATTCAAATTTCTGAATATTCATGAAAGAGATTATTATAAAATTTAAATTTCTGCATGAAAGAGTTTGAATTGCTTATTGCCAATGTCAATAAATTTTCATACCAGCAGAATATCTCCTTTTCATAGTTTTTTTGGTTTGGTTAGTGGATATTTCAAAATTTGGAATTTCTTATGAAATTATAGCCATGGCAAAAAAAGGCTCACAATACGCTCAAAATGTTAAAATATTTTAAAACTTTAGCTTTAGCTGTAACTCAAAAGAAGTGAATTTACTTAGCGATCCAAATTTGGAATTTGCTATGAAATTATAGCCATGTCATAAAGATTGTCTTTCTTTAACGAAACTCCTGAAAAAAAATAAGTAATCGAAAACAATGGCACAACAAAATTTTTTTAAATCATTCCAAAGGCTCACAAAACGCTAAAAATATTTTAAAACTAACTCGAAAGAAGTGAATTTATTTAGCGATCTAACATAATTGCAATAAAAAAAGTGCGCAAACCATGGTCATCAATGCTGTTTTAACTTTTTTTTTGAAGTCACATTTTTCAGAGGTATTTTAATAATTGCACTTCAAAGTACTGGCCTTTATTTGCCTTTTGGAGATTTAACTCTTTATTTTTTTGTCTATATTTCAACTTCTTAAAAGCTTTTTTTTTGATATGATAGGTATATCAATTCAGACGCCCTAAATTTCGTCTTCCTTGATTCAAAATAGCATAATTCCCCCCGGACTGATTGTATATTTCTGTTTGAGCGCCCTTTGTTGTTTTTGCTTAAATTAGCGCCAAACATGATGAAAGTGCATACATCAGGGGCGTAAGTTATTATTGGCGCTTATTTAGTAGGGCACTTTATTTGGTTGTTTACGGTCACAACCATCCGCGTTCTAAATAAAGTAGTTTCTGTCCATCTGAAAAATTTGAAATTATTTTTAGAGGGATGGTGGTGAAGAATGGATAAGATGTAGAAATATGGAAAAAAGAAGAGAGATTGAATCCTTGAAAAGATTTAATGACGAATTGAAGGGACAGATTTCGCAGATTAAGGTAGAAAGCTACTTGTTTATTTACTCTTTTTATTTTTATTTTTGTTGTTTTTATTGTTGTTGTTGTTTTTATTTCTCTTCTTTGCTAATTGTTGACGCCGTCGTTGTCGTCATTTTTGTCGTCGTTGTTTTAAACGTTGTTTTGTAACTTTGCATTTTTAATTTTGAATGTTATTTTCGCGTTCAAAGTCCTTTAAAAATTATATTTCAGGATCCTTCAATTAAATTATTCATTCCAACCATCTGTTTCGTTAAAACTTTACTCACATCCTGTGTGTATTCCTTTTCTAAAAATAAAAAAGTTTGGAGAAACTTCAAAGAAAAGACAATAATAGAAGTAAATATACATTAAAATTAAAATCAAGGAATAAATAAATGGTTAATTTCTCATAATTAGTGATATGAAAAAAGACTCAAAAAGTACACACAAGACTTCAGGATTGTCGGGAATAGGAAATTACAGACAGGCAGTGAAAAACAAACAAACAAACAAACAAACAATTAAAGAACTTCAAATAAGCAAATCAAAAATGTAATTGACAATATTAAGCACTTTAATATAAAATTCATAATTATATTTGACAAAACAATTTTCTTTTAAACTTTTTTATAGGATTGATACCAAAAAATTATATTTTAGGAAACATTAAAAGAAAAGGAAGCAAAATTGCAAGACATCGTAAAAAAAGAAAGACATACATCTGATGGAAAGGAATATATTCTGCTAGACGAACAAGTGCATAAACAAAAGGAAGATAATTATGTTAAAACGAAAGAAAAATTAAAGAAGTTGGAACAAAACTGTCGTGATCTTCAATCTCTGCATGAAGTTTTACAAAACGAAAAGAAGGAATTGAAAGAAAAATTGAAAGTGAAAATCATGGAATCCGAGCTTGATAAGTCAACAATTTCAAGTCTTGAAGCAGAAAAGGAAATCCAACGTGTGAACCTGGAACAAGCTGAAGTCGACTTGAAAAAAGAAAAAGATGAAATAACGAATATGTGTAAAATGTATGAGCAAAGAATAAAGAAAAATGAAGAAGAAAGATGGAATATTGAAAACAAAAACAAGGAAATGTTAAACGAATTAAAAGATAAATGCAACAGCGTTCAAACTCTAGATAATGAACTGAACAACAGCGCAAAACGTATTACTGAACAAGAATTTGAGATTGACGATTTAGTCAAAATGGTGTCGGACTTAGAAGTTGAAAAAGGCCAATTGGAAGACGAATTAAAAGGCTTAAGAGAAGATCATACAGCATTGACTCTAAAATTAAGATCTTCAGAGGATATTATCAAAAAATTGGATAACCAAGGAGAATTGACAACGAATAAAGTTGAGGAATTAACTAAAGAGGTTGCAAACAGGAATATTGCTATTTCTGGTATGAAAGAAGATGCTGTCAACTATAAACAAAAAATAGACTCCTTGCAGAAAGAAACGGATGAAAAAATTTCAGAACTGAAGAAGGCATCTGAGCAGAGAGAAGAGGACCAATCACATTATAAGGCATCAATGAAAAAAATTCAAGGGAGATTAAATGAATTGCAGCAAGGATTTACAAAGTTTACAAGTGACATGGAAAAGCAAATTCAAGAGAAAATTGCTTCACTCGTAAATTTGAAGGAATGTGAAGGCAAATTGAGTAAAGACCTAACTAATTTTCAGAATAAAGTAATCCAAAAGAATGAACAAATTGTGAAGTTGGAGGACGAAATGGAAAAAGAAAGGAAACACTTTGAAAATTTTAAAGAGGAAACGAGAAAATGTAGAGAAAATAACGAGCATGTTATTAAAAATCTTCGTGAAGAATTGAATACGGAAAAACAGGTAGCAAAGAAACTTAACAACGATATAAATGAGAAAACAAGAGAATTCACGAAGCTATTAGAAACTTTAAAATCTGGATTCGAAGAAAGTCTTTCAATTGCTGAAGACAGGATAACATCTAAAAGAATACAAGTGGAGGCACTGGAAGGCGACAAGGAAAGATTAACAGAAGAGACTAAAAACCTTAAAGCTCAAATTGAGATATTATCGCAAGAGAAAAATAATTTGAACAAAGAGAGTAAATCACTTCAAACCAAGTACGAGAATGAACTATCAAACTTAAAAAATCAATTGGAGCTTTCCAATGCAAACTCATCTGATCAGGAAAAAATCTTCAAAGAGAAACTTTCAGAAGAGCAAAAGACAGTTGAGGATTGGAAAACAAAATTTTATGATTTGAAAGAAAAGGTAAAATCGACAGAGGAACAATTAAATAGTGAAATTGAACAATTAAAACAAGACGTTGTTCAAGAAAATAAAAGGAAGGAAGATTTAAATCATCAACTGGATGACTGTGAAGATCAAAACAAAATCCTGAATTCTAAATTAGAAAATCTTAAAGTCTGCAATGAAAACCTTAACATCGAGGTCAATAAACTTAAAGATGAAAGTTCAAAGCGACAAATAGATTTAGTACAGAAAGAGAAGGAATATACTATTACCCATAAAAAATTAAAGAAAAGTATTGAAGAATTAAATAGTTGCTTAGAAGAAGAAAGACAACACGGACTAAGTGAAATTAAAAAGAAAGAAGATGAAATAGAACGACAAAAACATCTCCTTCAAATTTCACATAACGAAATGGAAATTCAAAAGTCATCTTTAGAATCAATGAATGAAAAATTAATAAGCGCAAGTAAAGAGATAATGAAGCTTGAGTTAGAGAAGAAAGATTTGAAGAAACATTGTGAAGATCTTACCGATAATGTAAGAAAAGAAACAGTAATATTCCAGACCAGAATAACTAATTTAGAAGACTCTTTACAAGAATACGAAGACAAATACTCTAAGCTTGAATATGACAATAGCAAATTGCAAAATAGTTTGCAAGCACTACAGGAGCAAATTAACATCATGAAAGGAGATCTAGAATTTATAAACCAAGAAAATCAAAACCTGGTAAACGAGTTAGGCTGTTCAAAAGAGAGAATAAAAGAACTAGAAAATATAAATAAACTGCTCATTTCTGAAATTGAAAATCTAAAAGAACAGGAAGAACAACAATTAGTTATGTTTAAACGAAACTACGAATCTCAGAATAGGCAACATAAAGAAACATTATCAGTGCAGCAACATCTCACTGAAAGTGTAGAATACCAGTTACATCATGAGAAACAGAAAGTATTGTCGAAAGAAAAGGAAATTAAAGAAGCGAATAGAAAGTACCAGGAAGCTCTTCTAGATTTCAAACAACAGGATAAAGCGTTACGAGATGCTAACGAAACATACATGCTCGAAGAAATAAATCGTATTCAGAGAGAATGCCGAAACAAGATTATCGAGCTGGAAGCTGAACAAGAGCAAAATAGTTATGAGTTACAACAAAGTTTCGAAGACAAGTTTGCGCAACTGAATATTGATCTTGAGGAATCCAAACACGACGAGGTTGAAATTGTCAAGGAAGATTATCGGCAGAGACTTCATGCAGTTATCCATCAAAGAGATGAACTTATGATTGCGTTGAAGAAAATGGAAACAGTTCTACTTGATCAAAAATTGGATTATGTATACGAATCAAAAGAGTTAAAAGACGAACTCAAGTCAAAAGTCAAAGAACTCGACCGTCTTCAGGTTAAATACGATGCGCAAAATAAAGTTGTGGACCATATGTTGACGTCATTAGAACAAGAGCGATCTGCACAACGTGGATCAAAGGAGATATTGGAAACATTGAATAAGTTAGAACGTCAATTTAACGAGCAGTTTTCGTGTTCAAAACATACACTGTCAACTCCAAGGGACAGCGTTGATAGTCTCTTGGATGAATCGTGTACAGTCAGTATTTTTGATGGTTCCTGTCATGAATTCAATATTACATGGCCACAACCAGTTAAAAACTACCAACCAGATAACAGGAAAAAGTCAACAGAATCCATGATGGAGATTCCCTCAAGAATCAAAGAAAAAATTGAAGAGATTAGAGCTGAGATCACATTACGGCTGAAAGACATAGATAACTTTCAAAAACCTCCTTCTTACAGACAAAGCAGTCCTCATCGCTATGATGACCTAGACTACATGGATGGCATGTTTCTTCAATCAGGAGAAAGTTCTCTATCACCACATCAATATAACGAAGAAACGAAAAGAAATCAAATAAGGTCGTTGTCAAAAGCAGATTCTATGAACAAGATTACGGACTCTGGCTTCACAGAGACGTCCTACCATTCAATATACATTCAGAGCCAACTGCGAGTTATAAACGATATATTTTCCAAATTGAATCGCCTATGTGGTGTGATAAAGAAAGAACAATATAAAATGCCTGAAAGGAGATGGCATCATGAATTGGAAACTTGGAAGAAACAGGTACACCATCGCTTACAATTACTGCATGATAATGTTAGTGAAACAACTTTAACATCGAGAACCAGTAACACTGATGTAGAAAAGCATTTACCGAACGTATACACAAAGTCCATTGTGTTTCGTCCATCTGCAAATGAAGTGAAAGCTATTATTGATAATGTAAACAGAAAGTATGAAACCACAAGATTAAGGCGGTAGTTTTTAAGAAAAACACTAAATTTTTGAGAAAGTCTTGAAACATTCTCTATCTTTTGCATATTAAAATCTGAAATATAGTTCTTCTTGCAAATAAAAATTCTTGCATGTATATTCACTAGACACAAAGTCATGTCAAGATTGAAGCGTTCTGGCCATGTTTTAAATTTTTGGCTAACTACTAAAATATTCTTATTGTTTTGATAACGACATCATGTATGTTTTCGTTTAAGTTATTTCTTATATAGATTTGCTAACTTACATCCATATGTTTTACTTTCTCCCAAATTCAAGTTTTTTTTTTGTCAAATAAACACACGTTTCCGTTGCAGAAAAAGAGAGTTTAAGCTTGGATTCTAATAAAGAATTTTATATCGTGCAACTGGCATGCGTAAATGTTATCTTTTTTTTCGTCCAGGTGTAATACGACAGTCGATAGTCATTTTGCTGGAAAACTGTTTTAATTTTGCAATGCACCGCCAGACTATTTTACGATTGTAGAGCAACAAAACAAAATTCTTGGAAAACCGGCTTATATGTATAGCGCGAAATAATATTTCTCAAGTAATAATAAGTAACACGCGAAGCTATATTTATTAGGGAACTCAACTCACACTGCCATGTAGAAAAAATTTTATGGGTGCAACTTGGCACGGCACAGCTTATGTAATGGCATCTAAGCAGCCTTATCTCTATTATAATAGCCGTATTCCGTCTGTCTGTCTCTGCGCGGACCCCCCGCTGAGTAAGAATATGATTTTACGGAGACGCGAACATCAAATGTGATATATTTTTATCCCCTTTGTTGCGACGGGTAAATTAAAAGGACGGGCGAACCCGTGGATTTTTCCACGGGCTAACTATTAGTCCTTTTTAATAGCCGTATTTTGTCTGTCTGCCATCAAAAGGCGCGTCCCGTTACGGAAACACGAAATTTTTAAAATACGCCCCAATACCAAATGCGATATATTTTTAGCGACGTTGTTTTGTCCTCTCGCGCGTAGTATACCAATCACGGAGTTTGAGGCTCTTATTAAGCGCTCCACAGAGTGTTCAAGGCCAGTTCACACCTTGACTTGTGGCTTACCCGGCGTTTCGACGCCGGATCTCCCGACTAGTCTGTATTATAATGGCCGTATTCTGTCTGTCTCTGCGCGGACCCCCCGCTGAGTTAGAATATTATGTTACGGAAACACGAACCTCAAATGCGATATATTTTTATCCACTTTGTTGAGACGAGTAAATTAAAGGGACGGGCGAACCCGTTGATTTTTCCACGGGCTAACGACTAGTCCTTTTAAAAATAGCCGTATTTTGTCTGTCTGCCCTCAAAATGCGCGTCCCGTTACGGAAACACGAAATTTTTAAAATGCGCACCAGTACCAAATGCGATATACTTTTACCCACTTTGTTTTGACCTCTCGCGCGTAGTATACCAATCACGGAGTTTGAGGCTCTTATTAAGCGCTCCACAGAGTGTTCAAGGCTAGTTCACACCTTGACTTGTGGCTTACCCGGCGTTTCGACGCCGGATCTCCCGACTAGTCTGTATTATAATGGCCGTATTCTGTCTGTCTCTGCGCGAACGCCCCGCTGAATTAGAATATTATGTTACGAGAACACAAATATCAAATGCGATATATTTTTAACCACTTTGTTGCGACGGGTAAATATAAAGGACGGGCGAACCCATGGATTCTTCCACGGGCAACGACTAGTCTCTATAATAATAGCCGTATTTTGTCTGTCTGTCCGCAAGAAAAGTATCTTGCAACGGGCACACAAAATAGCGTGTAATTTAAAGACGGGCAATCCTGTGGATTTTCTTACGGCTAACAACTAATATAAATTATAATTTTAGATACACTCCGACATTTACTCAATCCTTTTGATTATAAGACGCTTTTGTTCAAGTTAGGGAACGACAGCACGTTATGATACAAAAATCGACCACATGCGTAATTTAGTGGTGCACGAAAGAAATAGTCTAGTCGGCTAAAAAACATAAAATTTTATATGTGCTGAAACCATCCACGAGAGCATCCAGGACCCTTTGTATGTCTTTTGATATTAGGATTTGCTTAAACATCTAAAAGATTGGTTGAAATAAAGCATATCTTGATTTCTTTGCATTATGGTATAAAAGCAATTCTGTTGAAAATGCGCATTTACCCTTTTAATCCCGTACAATGTTCTTGGTGCGTGTTTTTTGATTGTTTGTGACATTTTAAGAGCAGGTTTTGAGACTCTTAATTACACACGCGCATTAAGTTTTGCGTATTTGTTTGATCGAAACAAAGTCTTTAAGATATACAATATGGATATTTCAAATCTGAGATAAACTTATGAAATTTAAATATACAGGTCGTTTTGTTTAACCAGTTCTTTCACACTTCAATGACACAATCATCACAATCATGAATTAATGAAGCGAAAAAGCAAAGCAACGAAATACATCTTATCTGATATTACCGTAACGGCAGAAACATAATAAAAACGCGCAGTTTAATGATTACGGATCAAAAAGGCGCTGATTTTGGTTTAAAAAATTTTCCCAACTTTTTTAACGTCAGCTCAACACGGGGCATCGTCCTCATTAAAGTTATTTGTCGGCTGCAATGTGAAGTCTACATCTTGAACATACTAGGTATGATTGCGGCCACTGCCGAGGGAATGTCTTTTTAGAAGAAGGTAATTTAGGCTTGAATGTATTCCTTTCCGCCATGTCGCCCTAATTCGCACGCAATTTCATTGTCACGATCTTTATTTTTGCGCTGAAATTAACACAAAGAGCTTTACTGATTTTACGACGCCGAAAGTACAGTAGCGCAAAGGGAAGAAGATAATTACCGCAACTCGCGCCTTCTAGAAACCTTTTCGTGCATTTTATTCTTCCTGAACGTTAAAAGCGCGCTATAGCTTAAGGAAATAAAGAAAAATGGAAGCACATGTTTTTAGTGACATATGAAATAATTTGTAAGGACTTATATGCAGATGCGATACTTTAAGAGCAGAAATTTTTGCGGGCAGAAATTTTCGCGAGGATAAAAAGTCGCAAAATTTCACGAAGTTAATTTTCCGAATTCTACTTCTGGAAGAAATTTTACAGAAAAAACTTTCGCGAATTTTCCCAAATCCTCATCTTTGGGAACAAAAACTTTCGCGAATGACAATGAATATACCATACAACATACTATGCATTCAGGAGATATACGGAGACTTATGTATTTCACAACTTTTATTAACTTCCAGTTCATAGCAACCAGCATTTTGATAATAACAGCGGCAAGATATTCAAATCCTTCCGTTTTTCTGTTTTGAGCTGATTTCCCCACATTAAGTCGGGATTTGGAGCCATTTTTGGAGTTAGAGTTTTAGAGCCATTTTTCAGGCTGATTATTTTTTTCGTTGTGATTCTATTATTTCTACCCTTGTTCTTGTTATTTAAGAGTTTTTGGCTTTTAAAACTTGAAGAAAACATTCGCGATTTTAAGAAAAAGTTGATTTTTAGCGAAAATAACTTTCGCGAATTTCAGGTTAAATTTCTTACCGGGCAGAAATTTTCGCCCTTAAAGTAGATAAAAGAAGAAATTTATTTAAATATGGACAAAGTTAAATAAGCTATATAATGTGATAAGATACAAAGTTATTCTAGTAAATTTAGATAGCCTGTAAACAACTAGTATGAGAAAGTTGCATAAAAATATATAGGACTAGTCGTTAGCCCGTGGAAAAATCCACGGGTTCGCCCGTCGCAGCTAAGCTACCATTTTGCGTGACAGACAGACGGACGGACGGACGGACGGACGGACGGACGGACGGACAGACGCATACGGGCATTATAATATAGATGGTACAACTTATATCGTATCATATTGAAATATAAATTGAAACTGGACATTCTAAAAAAATACTTTTTCTCTTTAAACTGTAACCAGGTTCTTGTCGGGTATATTTTGGAGTTTTGTTTGAACTTTTTCATTTTCAATTCGACAAGAATCGTCATTTATGTCAACTTCTATAGCATGTGCTCTGCCATTTGTATTTTTGGAAAATAAACTCTAAATAGAATTAACATTTAGTATAAGAACAACCTGCAACTTCAAGGTATGATATGTTAAACATTAGTATTTACCAATAAAAATTCAGAAAACGCGGCCATCTCCAACATAATGGAGGATGACTAATTTCAGCATCAACGCTTAAACTCTGGAAGGCGCGATGATGAATACGGTGATAAAAAAGGAGCCGTAACGGAGATTTTAGTAGCATCCAGTACCAGGACTAAGTTAGTCAATTCTTATATGAAACATTTTATCAAAAAACGTGCTTCACAAAAGGACTATAACAGTCTATGCGAATACCAAACTTTACCTTTCGAATAAATCTTGGTAGATTGAAACACATCCTATGAAGATCAGTGTCGTAATATTTCAAATCCAAAGCATCTAATTTTCGTTCTGTAAATTTCCAATAAGGTTCCCGCAAATCTTGGTCCTAAAATTGAGAGGTTGCGTTATTGAATCCCTAATTAGCTACTTAAAGAGATATCTTATAGATTTTTTAGTATGTTTTAAGACGAAGCAAAACAAGAAGAACAAACAAAACAATGAAATAGAAAATATTTGACCTGATATTCTATATGGTTTAATTGGACGATGGAATTTCTGCTAATACGCGCATCCATGCAAGAATCTTGCTTGTGAGGAGAAACTCGATAACGTTTCTCCTCACGAGCTTAGCTAAGTTCATCGTATCAAAACACTTTTCATCCTACACAGAAATACAGCCAAACCACACCACAATTACTTACTGCATCTTTCGAGCATATCAAGAATCCATTTTGTCCACACGAATATGCCGGTACAGATACGTAAGACATTCCAATAACAGGATATAAGGGTTTACAAATCTCTATCAGCCCCTTTGTAATTTCTGCGAATTGCCACATGCTGTTGGCAGCTGAAACACATAACGTAATCTATCACAGAAACTAACTTCAGCCGGTATTTTTCTTTTAGAAAAATATTTTTCTCAAGTATTTTCGTCAATGGTAACTTACATTACAGATAATGATGAAGTAAAAAGAACGATATTTCGATACGGTTCATTAACTTTTTCTTAAATTTGTCACAACCTTATCAAACTAGCATTAATACATCTTTCTGCTAAATACTTTAGGTTATGTTTTAAGAACGTATCACCTTTATTTCATTTGTTGACCATTTTTATATTTTTTATATTTTGGTGAGTGTAATTTTGAGTATCTTTTGTGAATTTTAAAATTTTAAATTTTAAAAACAGCTGACTTCAGCCAGTGTTAAAAGCTGTTGTATTGACTGTGTAGGTATTAATCACATGCGTATTGAGTATTAAGTGGTTAGGAAGATGCTGCTAAGAAGATATTTTGGTACATAGATCAGTTGTGAAGGATAATTTAATGTTACAAAATAATGTCATTCCTGACTATATTGTTTTCTTAAAAACTCTGGCCCATGGCCTGTGTATAAAGTTTAATGAAATGAAATAAGCATTATGAAACCTACTTTGTGAGCATACTATTCCTTTCTTTGATAACACCCTACGCACGTGAGTGTAGAATTCTTCACCAAATAATCGTTCTGATATCCCTATAGTTAATAAATCAAGTATGGTTTTAAATTTACAGTGCCATTATATTTCCATCCTTCCATCTTCCATGATTATTTGAAATGGCGTTGCAGCGCATATTTTAAAATTTAGATGCCGAAAAGGCAGTGCTGAATCTTATTTTATTATTATTATCTTATTAAAAAATTAAAAAAAAGCGAGATACTGCAAAAAACAAATATGCAATTACGATGTTCCAAAGTAAACAGATTGAGGCTAAGGAGATTTTCTATTTTCTGTAGCGAGCACAGAAATCAGCATTATAAGCTCCGCGAAGCTTAAGGGCGGTATTTGCAATAAGCTTTTACATGATATGCGGTCGAGAGTTGAGTTGAAAAATGGGAGATAACACCACAAAATAAAAAAAATGTCAACTTACCACTATCACCATCTGGATCAGTGCAATCACAAATTACAACATCGAAGGAATCTGATTCACTCTTTTTAAGATAATCAAACGCATCATCAATTACCAAAGTACATCTGTCATCGTTAAAAGATGATGTTAAATTTGCAAAGTACAGCTTGCATTGTTCAATTACAACCTAAAAAGTCAATTACTTTGAGCATTTGACTAAGATTCTAATTTTGCATGCCGAAAATAGTGACTATTTTTATGTATCCGTATTCAAACCGGATTGTCGAATAATTCATGATATGATCAATTTCTTTTGTTTTAACTTAAATACTATACGTGATTGGTTAATTGGTTCTTCTTGAAACTTGACAGTTCTATCAATTGTCAAAATGGCAAATTTAAGTAGCTAGCTAGGTTATTGTGTATATGGCTAGTGATTTCTGTATGTAGCTTCTTCACTCTGAAAACGAATTTCGTTAATTTTCAGATTGTCACACATAATTAGTTAACCAGAAAGAAGTAAGAAACTCACTTTGTCAATATCACACAATGTGATTTGTTTAACTGAGGGAAATTTCAAAATTTGTTTTAACAATCCACCATCACCACCACCAACTACCAATACCTTGATATGAAAAAAGTTATCCTTAGAATTATATTACACTTTTTTATGGCCTCATTAAATTTCCGCAATTCCTGTTTCTCTGTAATGCAATTAACCGGGACTAGCATTTCACCAGATAGAAAAAACCTTCATATAAAGGAAATGTTTATAATTTACTGACTCATAAGCACGTATTATGCACAGATATTTTCTTACAGTGAACTTTTGTACTAAATTTATAGGACCGTGGCTAGCAAATTGCAAAATTAAGCGAGGCGCAGAGAAGTGATTTCGAGGTTTAAGACTAAGAGTTCAAGGGGTAAAATAAGTCTTTCAAATACCAAAATACATTGGTTCATAAGTTAATACTAAGAAGTCACTCCTCCTATTTTTTCAAAGACTTACTCGTTCTGGGTTAGGATGACAGCTTAATGGTGTAAATGATAACATCTCATGATAGGCGAACTCATCAGAACTTGTCATTTGAATGATACCATCCAAAACCAACACGCGCCCATGATTGATACTAAAAATTATCAAAAGCAAATATGGGTGTTAATAGCCTACTGGCAACAAATGAATGTGGTGGCAAGTAGACAGGCAGTCATCTTGCAGAAGATTTTACCAGGGGATAAAGTCACCAAAATTAAGCAAACTTTAGCATTTACATTTAAGTTACAGTTAATTTACGATTTTTGGGCAAGAGGTAATTAATTTCCTTAGACTTAGCAACAACAAAATTGTTACTTTTGCAAGGAGATTAGGAGAAAATTGGTAATAAGTAGTTGACTCAAGTGGTATTTTCTTTGTTAGAAATGCAAATAATGAAACACGTACCTGTCAAATATTAAAATTTCTTGATAGTTAGATGTCTTGTCACACAAAACTTCCTTTACATACATTCCAGTGGCAGCTTCAAACGGTGAATTGCCAATAAATTTTTCATCAAATTTACCATCTTTAATGTACTTGTTAGTCATTTTATTTATCACTTTTTTGCTAAAAAATAAATTTCCAGCAAATAGTTTATTTAGTTGCTAAAAAGTCGTGCGGTGAATCCAAATTATTTTGAAGTCTTGAGCGCGAATACGTTTAATTTCAATATAATTTGATTTACAGATACAGAAATTGCGGTAAACCAGAAATCGTAATAGGCTGGTTAAAATTTTTAGTCAGAGAAAATATTATACACTAGTCGGTGACCCGTGAATAAATCCACGGATTCGCCCGTCCTTCATTTACGGCATTTCGTGTGTCTCGCTACTGCGGTTACCATTTCGCTTGACAGATGTATACGGGTATTTTAATATTGATAATTTTAGCAACTAATTTTCAGAAAGATGGAAAGCAATCTTTCTCTCAATGTTTGAATAAAAATGGATAATAAACAATCATGCAGGCGACGGCATTTTAAAATCCTTCATTTTATGAAATAATCCCAAACTAAAATATATAAACTATCCACTACAGAATTACAGAAACAAAAATTTAAAATCAGTAAAAAATGCTCAACTTTTTAGCTACTATGGTTTTCCTAATTCTTAACATTTAAATTAAAATTAAAAAAAAAATTAAACCTACCAAAACCTACTTGCTGAAAGCAGAATACTTGTATCTTCTGATAGCGTTGTATGTATAATTAAACCACTCACTCAAATAACGATTCATTAAAAATAGATAAATTATATTTAGTGCCACTTACAGAATGATAGTTTTAAAGAGCATTGAAAAGGTTTGAATGGTATCATAATGTTTTGCTCATGGTTGAATTCTAAACCTGTTTGTATTAAAGTTGTAAAATTAAAAATTTTTGCACGCAACAATTCATGTCTCGATTAAAATGTTGTTTCCTATTACGTCTTGCCATTCTTTCATATAATCTATTTTTACTTTTTCAACGCGCTTTAAAACTTTTCAAAAGCAATGTAATTATATAAGTGGCACAAAATATAATTTATTAACGGGGTGAATGGAGAATTTCAGCCTTATCTGAAATTTTAACTCGGTACAGGTGCAAAAATTTAATTCCGCATTCAACTAGAAATCCACTCACATTAGGAATTATGATTACATAAAGAAGTTACCAACCCGGGTTTAGATTTCACCCTCACGGAGAAATTTCAACTCGAGGTTAAACAACCGGGCTAAAATTTTAGGAAATTTAACCCGGGTTAAAAAATCCATACGATCAAGTTAACAATATATATATATAAAAATAATAAAATAAAAAAAATATATAAAAATAATTTTTTGTTTTTATTTTTGTTTGACCACACATACTAAATGTATAGACAACTTTTTTCAGCTTTTTAAAATTAGAGAAAAAGGTATGTGTAGCATACAGCTACTGAATTTACAATTACAATTTGACAAGAAGCTTGTTACAAGAAGTTGTAACAAAAGTTCTTTTAACATTTGATGATTTGTTGGATGATAGCTATCTTTTTTCCAAACTTTTAAATTGTTTGGATAAGCATTGTTTGTTTACACAATTCGACACAGTGCACTGCGCTACCATCTTTTTTGTAATACTTTCTGATTAGTTAAAACTCAACTTATATTTCATATTTTTGATTTTATAATGTTTCATACCTAAGTGATTTGGGTACTCAGTGATTATAAAACTACCAAATCCTACAGTTATTTTGCTAATGGATGGCTAGGAAAAATATATATTTCTTGATTCTAAAATTTGTGTTATGAAAGCTGATTGTCGTCCCTTGGAGAGGGTAAATTACCCAGACCACAAAGTGTGGATATGTTCAACAAACATAGAAGATACAATCAAAACTGCACACTGTTCATGTATGCCAGGAATGTCAGAAACTTGTAACTATGGAGCAGCTCTGTTATTTCGCATCGAAGCTGCAGTATCTTGTGGACTTAGAAGAAATAAAATTTGTAGCTTTGGTCGTCTAGCGGTTAAGACACCTACTTTTGTAGGAGACCCAGGTTCAAATCCTGGCCAGTGTATCCATTATCTTTTATATATATATTTATTCTAGGACTTTTAATAATTTTGATGTCCCACATAAAAATAAAAAAATAGTTGCGTTCTATAACATTCTATGCAGAGAATATTTTTAAAAAAAAATTCATGACAGAGTGTAAATACACACTGTTTGTATAAATGCTCCGACAAGGATTCGAACCTGAATTTCCTACAAAAGTAGGTGTCTTATCATTAAGACCACCAGAGCGATAATTATGTTCAGGGTTAGTTGATAATATAAGTTTAGTCAGTTAGTTGATTAGTTTTAACCACTTATTTTTGGTTAACTAACATGTTCTTGAGGTTGCAACAAACAGCACAGCAAACTATGATGTCATCAACATGGTGCAACATGGAGATTGGCAAAAGCGTTGTAAGAATACGATAAGTTTTTATTCGCCTTACAACGTGTATTTTTGGAAATTTAACAGTGTTGTGGTGCTTGTAGTCTGACCAAGTGATAGCTTGTACAAATAGGCTCTTTGATCTTTCTATAAATACTTCTGTACAAACTAAAATCACTGTCACTTTATTATAGCCTTTAGTCTTGCCTTTTGTCATGTTTTTTCTGATAGCTTCAATTGGTATCCAATTTATGACAGCTTTACCCAATGTCCTTGCAATTATCCTAACCCAGGTCTTAAAAATATTTGAAGCTAGAAAAATGATCACTACAAACCCTATCATTTGGTTTTCACTGTGAACCATCTGTTTTTTTTCTTTTGATTAGCTGGATCCATCTTTCTCACTTTTGTGCATATATTTTCTCTCCTGGAAAGCAAAATAAACGAAGAGGTGGCTCACAACCACAATCCTTCTGCAATGCTCCTTCACATGAAATTCACATAACGATGTCTTCCACGTATTCAACTTTTTTGAGGTATTCTCGCATTCGTAAATGGCACAATTAATAGGACTCATATAGTATGGTGTGTTTTTTAAAAAAACCAGTTTGTATAATAATAAAATAACAGTTAGATTTTTGCTATTATAATTTGACGGTTTCGCTTTCTGTTTATAAATGAACTGATTACCCATCGCCGTCCATGGTAACCTAGAATCCAGTCCCGTCCGCGCAATATCCACAATGGCGCATGACCTGGCTGGATCGGTGTATTGGAGAATATACTGTACAACCCTGTTCAAGGTCTGCTGTATGGCTTTGATGAGATCACCATAAAGAGCATATCTTAATGAATGTGATCAGGTTAATGACGATAAGTATTGATTTAAAAATGTTTATAAAGCGTTTAAAAAAGAGTTCAGATCTATTTTAACAATTCCGCGTTCCTAACTGTGAGAAAATTTTAAGAACAACAGCTATAGAGTCGTTTTTATGTAAAGAAAGTTTTTTCAAATTCCACAAAAACACCGTCGTAGCTCCTCATTTAAAACACCAAGAGAATGATTTTTCGTTGGAAAGGACGAAAGGGAGAATCTTTAGTCATCGAAAATGTATTTACAAATATTTCGACTTTCACAGGTAAATATGTAAATATTACTTATATTTTTCAATCAAGCAAAACAACAATGCTAAATTAAATACATGAAATACTCAAATAAAGACGTGTTACTATAAAATAATATTTACATTAGTCCCTAATTTTAACAACTTACAAAAAGATGCTTGCTGGTTCATTGTTAAATGTCATAAAGGTGCCCACCGGCATACATATCAGCGCAATCGAGCGAATAACGAAACCATAGTTTTGATACTGCAACCGAGTTGAGTTTTAAGCCAATGCAGGCTATATAATAATGTTTTTAAGGGATTATTTTGTTAAGTGAAAAGGAGGGTGGGGTTTCAAAGATTGTAGCCACAACCAATTGAGAACGGTGTTTCTATAGAACACGCACACCGAACATCCAACACTTCACAATGCTCAGAGTGAGCATTGGTCAAATTAAAAACAATTTTTACTGATGTTAGCACAATTCTACTTTCACATCTTGTAAAAAATTTTTGAGTCGTGGAGGGGATATAGTCCTAATAATACAGACATTGTGAAAATTGCACCTAGTGTGTTTTCAATGTTGTTCATACACTTACTTAAGCAAAACTTTTTGCGTTTTTTTTACGGCTGCAGGCTACTGGCTGAGTGACGCTGTTTGGTCATATCAAGAAATAGCCAAAGGACGACCATTTTCAATAATGCCAAGTCAAGGATATAAATCTAAAAACGTAGAACGATTGATATGACAAGTTTAGTACTTCATAATTTTAATACGGTTACGATCATTACCTAAAACTTTACACTTGTTTATCATGTGTAAAAGTATTGGTAAATAATT
Organism: Hydractinia symbiolongicarpus; assembly: GCF_029227915.1. Lineage (NCBI taxonomy): Eukaryota > Metazoa > Cnidaria > Hydrozoa > Anthoathecata > Hydractiniidae > Hydractinia > Hydractinia symbiolongicarpus. Next base: position 23,534,841 of record NC_079878.1, on the reverse strand, counting down.
AAATATATGCCAAGAGAATTTGACATAATATCTAAATCTTCCACACCTTCTTCAAAACCTGCGACAACATGTACAATAAGTAATATTTAATGTCTTTTTGACATATATAGGCATGTTAAATCAAAATATAGACAAAATACTGGAGGTGTTTGAAAGAACACAACATTGCTGACAACAACACCCTTGTAATGCAATCCATTAACATTCACCCCTTGCTAGCAGTGCACGCAGAGGGGAATTACAGTTCTTATAGCGACCAGATTGTATCCCTTTCACTTAAATAAAGATTTCTGATTTCGCTCTGGGGGCATCTAATAGCTATTCTATTTGTAATCATTTTCTGCAACCTTGTCCCCAGGGTCTTGTGGCCCTGAGTCGTTATTACGGAGTGGCCAACAACTCTCAACTTCATCAAAAAGGCAAAATGCCCTGGGAACAAGGTTGCATATTCTTTTTAAATATGGCGTTAAAAAAGGTTTTGAGCGTTTTAGAGTAAAAAAAATTATTCCTTGCTTAGCCCCTACATTAAATTAAGTGCCGTGACCTTATTTATCTTCTTCCAACAGCACTAGTTATATTAAATAATAATTTGCCACCCATTTTAGCTTCTAAATCTGTCTTCTTTTGTTTAAGGCTTACATTCCTGTACAAAACAACCTAATCTTGAAATATTGAATTATAAAATGTTCCAAATATGCATTTTAAGTTTAGGCAAACCCTATTCAGAGGGTCGCCCATCTTTATATTAATAATACCCGTATTATAAAACCCGTACTCTGTCTGTTTGTCGGCGAAATCGCGCTAAAAATGCACGAAATAGCAAACCGCGAAAAGGAATCGTACTGAGGAGATTTTTATGTAGTGGACCGACGAGGTATTAAAGCTCCCTGAATTCCGTTATAAACTTTCTTAGTCCTCTGCACTTCCACCATTTTGAAAGATGCTGTGTCAGGTTTGGAGTTTTCTTTTTCACCTTTTTGTCTTCCTTGTATTCAAAGAATTATTGGACTTTTACGTTTACACATGTACAAGTTCAGATGAATATTTTAACACGTTTTTTAGCCATGTATAAACTTTGAACAAACCGAAAGTCTTTGGCTGCAAACGTACATCCGGCATGATGTAATGAAAAGCTAGCCTAGTCACCATGCTCTTCTTCTAGTCTCTTATCCTAGCCATCCTTATAATTTCATTTTTTCTTTAATATTAATCTTCATCAATCTAATTTTAACTAAGCTGGAACCTGGTTAAAACGTGAAAATAGACGGTTTCTATTTTGCTAAACAAGCTAGCCAGTTATCAAAAAATTACAAAAAACCTCAGATGTTTTTGAGTTTAAATCCACCTTTGGCAGCCTCTGTTTTATGTTTCACTGTGGCTAGGTGATATGCAGTTATGTTATTTCTTAACGCTATTCGGTCCGGGGTTTTTAGAACATATTATGACCGGGGGGGGGGGCGGATTCCGCCCCCCCCCCCCCCCCCCCCCTCAATAACTTTTCATAGGATTGTTCAAATTGAATCAAACTTGGCACACTTATAGTACGTCATAAAAGGAACAAAATGGCGGCAATAAATTTTTGCTTGCGTCAGCACATTTTCTGTGACGTCATCAGAAGCTTGAAAATTGTTACAAATGCCACTATCTGCTTAAAATATAATTACTTTTGTTCTAGAGCGAATTTTTAAATTCTGTTGGAAGTTTCTGAAAGCTAAATAAAATTTTTTTAACATATCTTCCGGTTTTTACATGGATCGGATAAAAAATTGCCCGAAAATCCGTTTTTTTTTCGATTTTCGGGTAAAATCCGACAAAATCGGGAAATCGGATTAGTCACGTGTCAAAATTATTCAAAATGATTCTTCTTGATGAAACAAAGTTGTGTTGCAAGTTTCAAGTTATAAGGATAATCCTAACAGAAGTTATTATATTTTCCCCATTATAAGGATTTCATAGAGATTTTAGGGGTAGTTTCGAGTAATGGCCAATATCAAAGCCTCTGAAAGGTATGGGACCTAAAAATTTAGCATGCAGGTGTCTAATAGATAAATGTTGAAACTCAGTAAATATCATAGCCATATAAGAAAGCAATCAGGAGTTATTAAAAAAAAACCGTCAGGGGGGGCGAAATCCACCCCCACCCCCGGACCGAATAGGGTTAAGATTTACATTTGGAACTTTTATGGAAACTTATTACGCAAATTAAAAAACTCTGAATCACTTCTTTAGTTGTTTTCCGTGTTTTTATTTAAACCGAAGTTGTACGAAGATTATATACGCCTGAAATGGCACATAACTGTAAGTATACAACGCAGATGTGCAACATGGTTTGCCTGCCAAGTCCTTATTCCGCTGTCACTCACGATTATTATGTAAACTTTAGGTTTCCACTTACTCTGCAGAATAAAAAAAATCACTGGACGACAGTTTTTTCGCTTCTTTTGTTTTTACAGTATTTGCAAAACGAATTCTTTTTTATTTAATACTAAGATATTACGAAAATTTTGAGATTAACTTATTTGGGAGAGAGATAAAAGCTTTAATACACCGTGATGCAATTTACTTGATTCACTCAGGTGTTCGCACATGAAACGCGGTAAAGAACAATTATCTGCGTCTTGAAACTTTGTTAAGATAGTAAACTTAAACATATAAATAGTTAAGGTTGCAATGGTGATGTTATTATTTTCTACACGAACTTTATAGGGCTGTGGAATAAGTCAGCTGAGCAACTTGAAATTTCGGTTTATTCTTACGTCCATGACTTATTATTCACAGAATCTGATGCCGTATGTTTCATGTAGTCAAATACCAAAGTCTTTTCTTAAGTGTATTTCATTTACACATTGTCAGCAATACCATTGTTATTTTGTTTGACAAGATTTAATAACATACGCATATCGTCTTTCTAATCTATTCGTTCTTTATTACAAAACTTGTTACCGTCTAGCCCCTGGCGAGAAGAAGAAATGCCTCAATACAAGTTAGTGATAGTTTTGAGCTCTATCAGGAAGAGGCAATAATAAATACGTAAAAAATATCATGTTGATGCATCAGAGAAATTTAGTATTCTGCTTTTCAAAATATATTTAAAATACAGCAGAAAAACGACATATACTTAATTTTCATACGCGTCCGATTAGACAAACAGACATGCTTAACAAGCTCGAACCAAGCACCTTTTAACCGAAAGCGCATCGCCGTTGGGAAGCAAATAATCCTGGGGACAAGGTTGATATGCTTAAGTTTTTCAAGAAACCTAAATATAGTCCAGAAGCCTATTAAAATTATTTTGGAAGTAAATTTGCGGTAAGAATTTAGAAACGTGCGGAAGTAGCAAACATCTTTTATACCAATACAAGTATTTTACTGCCATATGGGTGGATCTCGTGTTAAGAATGCACGAAATATTTTTAGCAAAAATAAATAATGGGATCTATTTTTAATTATTCCCTTGAATTTTCCACGGGCTAATGACAACAATCAGTTGAAAATAACGTTACCACATGACTCGCAAGTTTTGAAGTCCGTCGCCACAAATAGTTATCTCGGCTATTTCTATATTAGATTAACACAATTTGAACGCGTAAACGTTTATCTGTCAATGCTTACAGTGAACTTATGTCAAGGTTTAAACTTAAACTCTGAATCTGCGCTGTCAGCATAACATGTTTTTCTGATACTTTTTGGCACTTGAAGTTACGTGGTTTACTCCGTAATTCCGGCATGCTAAAAATTGCAATTAGCGCATTCGAAACGCTGTCTGGCTACCTATGTACAAAATTGGAATGTCGCAGCCTTTCGACTGCGGAGTTAATTGGCGAGTTAATTGGTTTTGCGAACTTTAAAAAAAAGTCTCCAAGAATGCCGTTGTGCCAAATTTGTTGTTATCGATTGTAGTCTCTTAAGAATACATATATTGTGTCTTTTAAAAACGGCTGCGCACAGCTTCGTTTGTTCCCCCCTCCCCCGCGGAGTATTAGTTACTTTATGTTAACCAGGGAGGTATATGTACCTCCATGTGATCACAGTCGAACAAAAATCTTTATTATAATACTCGCCGCGCGTCTGTTTATGAGCCAAAATGGTACCTGTGAGTGGTGACAGCCGAACTCACGTTGATATTCGCTTTAAAAACTAGTAGACATTGAATATAATAAATAAAATTCAATATAGGATGGGCGTGCTCTCAAGAGGCGTTTAAAAGGAGGGTTACAGTTATTAGAAGCAATTGGCGATTTTTTTTTCAAAATTCAATATAGATTAATAGGTAATAGGGGTGCTTATTTAAGAAGTGTATTTGAAAAGAAGCATTTAATTTACTACAGTACATATTATTGATATTGCATCTTATCACATCGGTGTTAAGTTTCCAAAACCCCATAACGTGTTTTCAATTGATGATTGGAGGATTGAATAGGAGCGTTTTGATTGGAAACCATATATATAATTCTAATGCACTGGAGAATAGTTCACGTCTGGCGTTATGCTTTTTGGAGAAAAAATTTACATACGGATATCAAAGGCTTACCGGTTATTTCATTATTTCTTTTTTTATTATTTTTATTTTTAACTATTCTTATGCATTGTAATTTATTTATTGGCTCAAGATACAAAAACAATAAAATAATGGAAAGGTATAGGGAGAGATAAAAAGTTAAATAAGAATTTTTTACCTCACACTTAGTTTAGTAGAGAAAAAAGGGAAGTATATAGTAAGATATATATACGTATTTTTTACACGTTTTTAATATCAAAGTATTATGCTAAATTGTTACAAAAAACCACATCTCCTTTTGTTTGTCGCTATTTTTATTTCACAAAGTCATCCAATCTTTCATTAAATCATTTCTGTTATATCTTCTTTTTTTGCGAAGGAACAGCAGATGTTATGTGCGATTCAACATAGCTATTTGAATATTTAAGTTTGCTGTGTTTTTTTTTTATCTTGAAAAGCGAAAAAGAAAAGAAATGTTTCGGTTCAATAAATAAATGAAAAAGAGAAGAAGAAGAAAATAAGAAAAGAAAGAAGAAGCATAAATTAAAAAAAGAAAAGCAAAAACAGAGTGAGTTTTGGAAATATGCAACATGTATTTACGCTGGAGAAAAACTTTAATGATTTCTTTGGACTCAATAAAGGTAACTCCTATCTATATTTTTCTTCGTTGCATTTTTTACATCATTGACACGATGGTGAAGTTGGCTCTTCATCGCATTCTAAAGCACTACCTAAACCCTACCAACTGCCAATTGGTCTCAGTACCATGCTTGAGAGTTAGAGCAATGCTTTGTCTTTCCTTTAGCTGCAACTACGGCGCAGTGTAAGGGACGAAAAGAATGAGTTTGCTAGGTAGTTCAAAATATGATTGTCACTTACTTCGCTAGAAGAGTAATTTGTGGTTAACCAGCTCAGAACCTACCTACATGTAAATTCAAATAAATTCCTTATAGCCTTGTGGTAGAGCGTTCGCTTCCAGTGCGGGAGGTCTTGGGTTCAAACCCCGGCCGAGTCATGCCAGAGACTATAAAAGTGTGAATCTATCCTTTCTACTTAGCGTTCAGCATGAGAATAAGATTGATATCGTAGGTGGTTGTCTAGTTGAGCGATTTTAGTGCTTGCACGACTTTCGTAGCTCAAATAGGAGCTTAAATGCGTTAAAACCCTCTTCGCAGGACCCTCGTTGATAGCAGTACCAATAGGAATTGAAGAGGCTATCCTGGGTAAATAATAATAATAATAATAATAATAATAATAATAATAATAATAATAATAATAATAATAATAATAGGCTTAATCTGTTACTGTCACTTCATTTCCATCAACATCGACTTCTTGTCTGAACTAACTGCTTCTCCATTCTGAATATGGGAAGGAATATAACCTTTCATACGCTGTTTTGTTGCTTTAAGCTTCGCAAGTAATTTCTAGTTGGTAAATGTGTAGTTTTAGTTAAAAATGTAAATGAAGACAAAATATAGACACTATTTAAACCATTGTTTGTTAAATTTAAGAAAAACGTTTGGTAAAAAGGCTTTGAAAGAAAAGGATTGTGTCACTAGGAGAAATGAAGTAATATGGAATGTAAAGGAAGAAAATATATTATATTCAAATTATTTTAAAGTCTTCGATTGTCCGAGAGGTAAAAAGAAGCGCAGAAGGGGAATGAAGACAGGACATTGGCGGTTCTATATCTATTACCACTAACAAATAAGTTGCTAAAACCCAAATAGACACCCCCAAAACTCATATGACACAAATTTCTGAAGATAACATATTGGGTTTTTTGCTAAACCACAAGCCTAGTGAATTTATTAGCGATGAACATATTAAGATTGTAGAGGCTGCAACATTTTGGATTATATCTCTGGGAGTTGCCTCTGAACAATATAGTTTTTATTCCCTAAAAACTGATAAACTAAAAAAATGAGATAGAATCCACCCATTGGCATGCATAGACTAAACTTTACGACATTGGTACGCTTCCTTTAACCTTATTAGACTACTTTAGCTCATAGCATGACAAGCTTTTCACCGTAGAGGTGCTAGGGTTGTAAGAAAATATACCAGACTTGAATGTTTTTCAACACAAAACCACGATCGGTTACAATTCTGACTTTTTTGTATCAAACAGTAATTCCCGTAAAATTGTTTTATTGTTTGTTGACAAATTGCTATTCAATTTCGGTATTTTTGTGCAGTAAAGTGTAAAGGTGTTGGCATCAATATCCTGTATTGCTTATCATATTTGCATTCGTCGCATATTTAATTGTAAAAAAACAAAACAACACAAAAACTCTCGATTCTCATGAAAAGTCGCTTATGAAAAAGTTTGGGCCGTTTGATATCTCCACTTCCAGATATTTTTTAGTAAATACTTATTAAAAATATAGATGCCAATGATTTTTTCTATTTTGCTTGGTTGTCATAACAACGGAAAATCTTAATGTCATAGAAGAGATAGTTTCAAATGTTAGCTTTCCATGTTTTTACTTACATTTTTATCCTTAAACGACCTTGGAGTTGTTGAGAAAAGTGTTGAGAAAAAATATTAGCTGAAAAATCAAGAAATTTTATCAACTATGACGTCATTACAAAGTCAATGACGTCATTACAAAATTAATGACGTCATCATTTTTTAAAAATAATCTTATTTACTTTACCAAGGACTGTGTACTTTTATGACCATAGTTTTTTCCATTTACGATATAGATGGCGTCAGTAGGGTCACTGTCAGGAAAAAAATACCGGTTCTATTCTAAAATTCGATCTAGTAGGACGCTGGAAACGTTTTACTTTAGAATAAATCGTGACCTTGAAGTCATGAGTATAAAGCTAGCTATAACCAAAGCTACTACCTGTAATTCCTTATTGGGCTTAAAGCACTTTACTCTTGTTGTATTGATCAAAAACATAACTGAAAATCGAATGGCCACAAAGGATAGTGGCGAAAGTCACTTTCACCCATTCATCTTCCTAGTTTTTCAGATTTCGTCTTTACGCAGGTCAAAAATCCGCTAACGTTATCTACTAAAGATACACAAAGAATAGTGGATTAAAGAAGTGGGGGTACAAACAGAATACGAAGAAATTATTTTTAGAATTAATAAATGATATTTTTTATAAAACCTAAAAGAGATAACAGAAGGCAGTGTTCAAAAACATTCTAGGCTTTTGCGCTTTCTATATTGTGAAGAAATTAAATTTTTATAAAATCATTTCGTGAAAGATAAAGAAGAAGGAAGTACATATTCCATCTGCTGTTCGATCATTTGTGTTTAAGAGCAGGTGATATTTGGGTTTTGTGAAGATTTTATTTTCTGTTAATTTGTTATAAGTCTTAGCCTATGCTGGCGTGTAAATTTAGAAAACCATTTAGCAACCCAGGATTATTTCTCGTGTATTTATAAAGAAATTTTGTTGATAGATTACACAATGAAGACAGAAGATTTTACCAGTATAAATGCTATTTTTAAACGAAATAAATATTCCATGTAACAGATGCACGAAATGTTTATATTTAGTCTCAGTGTGAGACTAGTAGATTTTTGAATATATTAAATAAAAATAAAGATGATCTTAATGGTTATGGTTTGGATGAGCAAGGCGAAGTTTACTATCATAGATATACCCGAAGACGTTGTCAAATTTTTGGTTTAAATTTTGTAACTAAATATGGTTACTGTGATTCTTAAGTTCTTAGTTTTTGAGCTTTGGTGCAGTGCTTTTATAAGGGCGTCGTTTTGAATATAAACTGATGTTTTAGGTTGCCTAACAATATTACCATAGCAGATCAAACGCTAACCAAATGAATTTCCAAATTCGGATCAAAAGGAATTCCAAATAAAACATTCTCTTTTATCGTATATGTTGATAAATATGTACTTTCTCATTCAGTTTTAAATAACAAATTACATTACATCATAAAGGGGCGCTTATTTAAGGGTGGTGCCTAGTCGAACAATGGCTATACAAGTCAATTGTTCAATTTAACAGAAATCAATGTAATATATGAGTTTTTTATGCTTTTGTGATAAGATTTTAATGGCTAATCAGAAAGAAACTTTACAGTGATTAAGTTAGCGTAAAAAACAGATCTCTTGAAGAAACCTAGCCACTGTAGTGTGGCGGGATAATACAGTAGCTCCAACCTGGGAAAGGGTAGCTGGTTAAAAGGGTTAAAAAATTTGACCACTATTCCGTATATAGAATATTTTACTGTTATTTAAGTGAACTAAACTATTATAGACCTAAAATACCTAAAGTCTTTAAGGAACTGCTAACGTGACCAGGTATGAACAACAACAAAAAAAGGCAGGCTGAAGTGTTGTAACAGGAAAAAATTATTCGTCAACACCTTGAGAACAGCTTAGAAAACTTTTAAAAAGCTTTTGAACAGACTGTCTCCTATTTAATATTAATTATTAAAAACTGAAAAACGAAGACGTAAAGGTGACATGATATAACAGCACAAAAATAAGAAGAACAACGCTAGGCAAATAGCGCTAACAATAACCAAAACAACAACAAAAACAACAAAAACAAAAACAACATCAAATATACCACAACAAAAATAACAGAAACAGCAACGAATGAATATATAACAACAAAAACACAACTACAATAACAATAACAACGAATATTTTAATTCTACTTTACTTCTATTTTTAGCGAAATAGAAAAATATGCGCAGCAAGTTTATACAAAGAAATATTCGGAAATGTAACATTAACTATATGTGCCATGGGTAACACGCAAAACCTATTTCCTTTAGATCAAGCTGATAAAGAAGTTGTGTCGGTGAGTGACACCACACTGATCTCAACAGTGGGGTCTAACACTGCGGGAGAGCTGGTGGATTACGGCCAAAACGAGGCGTCGCTTCATAACGGACACAGACCACTTGGAAGTCACAGAAATGATCATTTCTATCCCCGCGAAAGTCCGAATAAACGAGCAAATAACATAGATAACCGAGGCATAGATTTCGGCCGCGAAATTGATCCTACGTCTCCATATAAATTCGATTACCAAGGCAGTCCACTTCCGTTTTCCGACGCTTCGACAGACGGTGAATCTGGCGTGTCGGATACTTTTAAAAATTTATTAAAAAGGGACTACCTTTCCATGCGAAATGGTTACAGTTTTTCCGCCCACTCTACACCGTCAAGAATAATCCGGCCGTTCTCTGTCAGTAACGAAAATAACGACGTGCCGTACACATGCGCAATAGACTTGAATTTAGACTATACGATACACGTCGGGAAATTAGCCATCTACGTGAAACAAATACGATTCAACATTAATCGTGTCGAAGAATTTGTCATCGATAATTTTCGTGTGCGAGGGAAAATAAAATGTTGCTTGTTAAATCCGGCAAAAGGCCAGCGAAATACATCGAATGTATTCGAAGCGACTCGAAGAAACAAGAAAATTGTTTATGTGGATTTAGACGAGTGTTTCGTGTTTTATTTGTTCCCTAAAACTGAAATTCCATTGATGTCATTATCTTTTAAAGTTCACGTAAGTAAAAAACTCTTTCGTGAATACTCGCTTGGTGAAAGTGTTATAAGATTGGGTGATTTTGATTTGAATGCGGAGATGTTGCCCATGACGATAACGTTTGGTGAAACACTAACCGAAGAAAAACGAACTCGGTCTCTTCAACCAGTTGTGTTGCCGAAAAGCGAAAAATTGGAGATTCTTCTATCACTTGAATATAACGCTGATACGGCAAAATTAATCGTTAATGTTGATCAAACTACAAAATTGGATGAACTAAGGTACGAGTCGAAGCGAGAGATTATATTTCAAGCGGAGCTTGTATCACCCTCTTGTGAGTGCGTGCAACGTAAAACAACTTTCCTCCGTATATCAGAAGATAATCCAGGCTCCAATAAGCCGTTCCAGTTTGACTTACCACAAGAAGACCTGCTTCTAAACACGCTGATGCTGAGCGTGTCCTATTCAGCCACACGCTGGCTGCAACAGGAAAAGATTGGTTGGATTGCATTTGGTAGAAACTGTAGCGGGCAAGTAGAAGCAGAACACTGGGACCTTATGATAAGCCAAAGCCTGCTGAATGAACCCGCAGTGCAATGGCATTGTTTATGTGAATGCCCGGATGTAAATAAAAGTCATACACTCTTAACGCGCGTGTTCAAATAAGAGAAAAAGTTTTAAATAAAAAACGGACGCACCCTGTAGTTTGTAAAACTTCAGGATTATACTTTATATAACTTGTTTGTTTATATCTTAAACGTCTATAATAAAGTAATTAAAATTAATGATATGTCAGTTAATGTTTTTTTTTATTTCTTTGTGTTTTTGTGAGCTTATTATTCCAAAACTTGGTTGAGAGAAGCTAGATGAACTTATAATAGAATTTTGTAATAAAGATTTATTCAAAACTAGGTCTGCCAGTCTTTCCTTTAAAACTTATAGTTTTAATATATCTGTTATATAATACCTTATACGTCTGTCACGCAAAATGATACCGCAAGTAGAAAGACGCAGGCTAAAAAGACGGGCTTATCCGTGGATTTTTCCACGTGCCACCGACTAGAATTAAACACTTGCTGTGTCAAAGTAACTTCTTTAAACCAACTAAAATTTTAGTTACAGTACTGCCCTTGACAACAGTTTTATTCATGCTATTTTGTTTGTTAGAAGAAAGAGAGGTAAGAATTGACTAAGCGCTTGTCCGCAATGGTTGAAATAACTGTCTTCATCTGAAGTGCCGTTCGTCACCTTTTAAAAGCGTATTAAAAATTTTTTGAGAAGTTTTAAGACAAAGTAACACAGAGTGCAATGCAAAAACAACTGTAAACTATTCTTACGTCCTAGCACAGAGACCACGCAGTGCCCTTTAAAATATGTTGATTTTGGCAGCAATTTCTTCTTACTAAGAGTCAGATTAGATGAGGCAAGTTGGCTCGGTGTTGGCTTGCCCCATGCTCAGCATAATAATATTAAACAGCTCAGCATAATGGCAGATCACTGCTAAAAAGAATTTGACATTATATGAGGTGAGTCAACCCGCCCAGGCGAGCTGCCTCATTTTTTCAACCCGGGATGGGATGGTTAGGTGGGTTGACTCGGTTCATATAATATCACTTTACCAAGCCAGGGCTGGGTTGAAAAAGAGGAGCATGCGCATTGCGATCCAAAACAGAAGGAAAACAATAATGGCAGCAGACAAGGAGTTTAAATAAACTTCAGAACTTGTGGAGCAACCTACGTGGATTTCCTGTTGGTGTTTCAAACGTTTTAAAAGTTTTTTCGTTTTGTTGAAAAATATGTCAATATGTTCTGTTTAGACGATTCCATCGAAGCAATGAAAAATACAGAACCTTGGATTTAGAATAACAAACTATTGGCGACCAAAATACTTAATTATAATTTCGCTTGTTTGTTTGCATCTAGCATTTTTAAAAAATTACGCGCATTTTATTTCAACCCGGCAGCAGTGTAGGTCTTAACCCGTGTTTTGACTTTTCCCATATAATATGTAATTTTTTCAAACGGGTTGACCCGCCAACCGGGCCGACACCGAGCTAACTCGCCTCATATAATCAGACTCTAAGAAAATATTGTAGAAACAAATCATTGTTGTTGCACGGCCTTATATAACCACTAATTTCCAGCCTTAATGATTTTTATACAACAAACTTTTACAAGAAGAAAATCTACTCTTTAAAAAAGAGTAGATTTTCTTTAAAAAAAAGGCAAAAGATACGATATTCATGCTATAAAAAGAGCTTTTGAACTGCAAGATCGAGTCGCACTTATGAAAAATAGTTCTGATGTAGTAGTGTATTGTGATCCTGTAGTCATAATATACTGGTGTAAAATGACTCTTTGGGCATCAAGATTTACCAGAAAATAGTGAATCCTCCAGCGAAATATGACCTTGATTCGCCTCAACCCATGTCAGATCAATGTTTACCACTTACATTAAGTATCTAGAACTTCGGACATTTTTATATCAATATCGGACACTAAATTGCAATTACACTGATGGCGTCTAGCAAAATCAAACAATTGGGAAACAAAAACCTTCGACCATTAATTTCCGTTTTTTAATGTTTCGCAAGGATGAATATTCTTATTTACTCGAAAATATTTATCCTGGTGCCCAACATGGCCTTTATTTTTTAATAGAAAATCATTGGTACTTCTTCTTAAAATTAGTCAATGGAATGGATATGGGGTGGAAATCTTGAAGTTCTTAGGGAGTGTGAAAATTTACTGAGGGTGATAGGATATCCAAGGAAATAAAAAAGACTCCCAAGGGCCATTATCCTTCAGTGTAAAATAGCTGGTCAGTTACTTGACAATACTATATAATGACTTAATAGAAATTTTAGGGGTAGTCAAGATTTACAAAAAAACATCTTACAAAATAAAACTATTTGCGGAGCCTTAAGTTCCAATGAAGTCGGCTCGACCCAGCGCAGCGACGACCCTTATTACACTGTTGACAATACATGCACCACCGCAGCATTTACTGTGCAATAAAATTAACAACTTTTGTAAAAAGAATTATTCATTGAAAAACAAACATAATCAACACAGAGTCAAAAATATCAACAGTCTCAAAAACTTCATCCAGTTGATATAAATATTATTTTCTCACTGACTGTCAAAGAAAGAAAAACGAACCCTTTGGTTTAATCACTTTGCGTTCCAACGTTTTAACGGAATACATGTTTTGATCTAGCTCAGTGGCCGGCGGCTTAAATGGAAAAGCAAAACTAATATTTTGATTGACAGCGTCATGAAGGTGCATATAGATTATCTCCACACGTGGGAAAATGTTAGTTTTTCATTGTAATTAGCGGTGGTGAGGAGCTTAACGAAATGTAAGTAGCTAGCTACATTTTTATATATATAAATTTAGATATATTTTTGTACAATTTTTAACACAAGAACTAAATAGAATTTTAATTAACAATTTGCAGATAGCTAGAAAGCACGATAGGATTAGAGCAAGCAGCAAAGGCTAGTCGTTTTTACTTTAGGTAAAACCTTACGTTTTATAGCTTGCTTTTCTCATTGATTTCATATCAAACACTTAGAATATAATGCATACATTCAGATGAGTTGAGGCGTGACGTACTGTTTTTAATTTGATAAAGAACAATGGTAATGCGTTATGCAGGCAAATGATATGATCAATAGACCTCGACGATTGACGATATAAAGGGAAAGAAAGAGGCTGACACTAAAATTCGTTAAAACATCATAAAAAATAATAATGGGAAAAAACAATGCGAGCAACTTTTCGACCTGGTAAATTCCTAAATATGTATAAATTTAGGTTGAATAGCCAATTTGGCTTTTTCACTCCTTTTCTTGCCTGTCATGTCCGCATATATAGAACTTTGTGAACACTTGCAACTCATCTGTAGTTTTGTGGATTCACATAATTAAGTAAAAAAGGATTTTGAAAATGGTATGGTTGTCGTTGGTACAGTAGCTGTTACTAGAATCTACTGTGTTGACGGGTTGCTTTACTTAGTGTAACAGCAGCAGACACTTACTCAATGGAGACGCTCTTGATAACGAGCGATTTACTTGTGAATTTTTTGATATTTAAAAAGAATAATAATAAAAAGATGCGCAAAAAATGAAAAAAGGTCAATAAACAAATATAGTTGTATGGACCCTAAAACAATTCTCACAATCATTGGTACTTGTTTGTCAGAAACTGCAGGTACCTACAATCTGGGTGACCTATTATATTTAAACCAAAGGGTTCCTAAAATACCATCTTTACCTCCATGTAATTGCCGACTTAAAAATCTAAAATATCTTTGAGATCACGACGATTTATTTGATTATATCAATGTAATATCAATCTTGGAAGAATACAACTTACGTAGGAAACAGGTTGTCAAACTAAGGGAACGAAAAAACTGTTTGGAGAACATAAGAAGAGTGATTCGATATCCTTATCATGTTGTTTGGCACAAGATGAATCAACAACAATCGTATATGTGTCAGTTTTATATTTGAATTTGCAGATTAAAAGGTCGTTTGTTCTAACTGACGTGATCTTGTCTATATTTGAGAGGATTCTTGATACGTGACCAAGTACAAGAAGATCATGATCAAGCATGTTTATTCATGTTATAGACTTTGCCTTAACTGATGTGCACAGGTTTCTATATCAGAACAAGAGATTTGAAAGATCATACTAGCTTCTATATGAATCTAGATCTGAACAATGTATAAAAGCACCTTTGATTAATATTTAATGGATAGTTTCTCTTCCAAATGTGATTTTACTGTCACGAACCTAAAATGTCAATTCGTTTTGTCCTTGCTAAAAGCGTCCTTGAAATATCTTTGGGCTTTATGCCAAGAAAACGTCAAAACTCACTTTCCCTTGCAGTACAGCGTTGTTGGCGAATTCAAGTTTTTAAAAGTCCTTAGCCATGGCTCTTGTAAAAATCATGCTCACTTTAAAAAATATCGGATGGTTATATATTTGGGCAAACGTCCGTAAAATAACTCGCGCGAAACATTTTTATTCCAAAAAAGGTTCTAAAAATTTTGTATAGCATTACTTCACATTGTCTCGGCACCGTGTTCCAATATTTCAACAGGAGTATGAAAACGGGAAGTAAAGGAAACAACATTTAATAACTGTTAAATAATGAAGCTGGAGTAGCAACTCCCCTTTGAAAACTTGCACGAACTTACAAATAAGGTAGACATCACGTGCACTTTCGAAAATATAGATATACAAAGATTTACCTATCACATCAAGAGAGAGAGAGTCGTTGACCAAAGAATAACATGCTAACATCTTCACAGTTATTTTGATCACTATAATAAATCTTTAATCTCAGTGCTTCTAAAAACAGATAAATATTATACAAACAATTATGCTAAATTTGGAGATGTTTGCCTTCTTTACAAGTTGAGTTTAATAATAAACAACACTACAAAATCTATCTAAAATTAGAATTAGAATCTAACAGGTAGTGAATTGTAACACAAAATTAGGTCTAAATCCAAACACTGGAATCTCAAATCCAATTACTACTGTTTATAAAACTGTTTTTGTAGGTAAATCTTTAATATTTCACATCCCTGTGCCTGTTCGTTTCCCGTGTGTTCGTTTTCATCACTAACATGTTGTCGCACGTAATAAAGTGGGTTCGTCTGTGGCTCCCAATTCTAGGTTGATCTAGGCCTGATCATTGACAGGCAGTATTTTAGTAACGCGCATGGCGCATGGCCTTGTGGTTCTGGAGTTCGCTTTCTAATCACAAGGTCTGTGGTTCGGTCCAAAGGTCGGGCATATTTAGCGAGTGCCTTTACCACAGCTACGGGTCAACCCATACCATGTAAGGAAAATTGGGTAGGTATTGCCGGTGTATACTTAATGTATACATTCCGAACACAGGACCCACATTGATAACAGTGTATCCAACGCTGGAGTGGCTTTCCTGTATAAATATTCGGAATAATAATAACAATAATTTCAATTTCATACCTACTTTTGTTTGTCTTCACGCACTTCACCATGCAAAGTCAGGTATTAGTATTGGTATTGAAACTCCCATTTTTTATAGAGACAGGAAGAAATACGCCGTACCAACCTTTACTCACGCAAAATGAGATCTCACGTGATTTCAGCAGTTTTTGTCATTTTTCTCTCTGCGGTGAGATGTCAGAAATATCTCCGACTAAATGCAACGATGCAAAGAGCTATTTTGCAGACCGGAAGAAATATTTTTGGTGTTGATGGCGATGGCCGTTTGACACAGGTAGGGATTTGTTGCATTTGGAAATTTGATGAGTACAAGTCACAGGTTTGAATATATTGCCAAATTCAACAGTGGCCTTTTTCAATTTTACGAACCTTTTAAAATATGTAGCCTGCTAATTTCAAGTTTAATGGTATTTTCTCAACTTTAGCCGAATTTTAATTTATAGTTATCGACACTCAGCTGAGTGCGAGCGACAGAACTTTACAAGGGTGCATAACATCACGGAGTTAAAAAAACGCTTTTTTCAAAAAAAAAAAAATAAAGTCAATATTTTCAGTTATCTTTATTTCTAGTCTTCAAAAGGAATTCGAAAACCAAATTCAGCAAAGACATTGGATATGCTGCAACAAATAGATGGTGAAAACTATCCACATAAAGGGAAGAAAAAGAGGAAAGGAAAGCACAACAACAAAAAAGCATGGTCACTAGTAAGTTAACGCTGAATGACATTGTGCACCAACAAAATGGCAACTTCGCATGTCTTTAAGTTTCCTTTGCCTATATTATAGAAAAACATGGGACCAATTGGCCCACGTGGTCCCCCTGGTCCCGCTGGAATAGAAGCATCTGTAACAAGAGTCATATCAAAATTAAGAAGAGTGCTTCGAACCAAAACTTGTAAGTGCTATGAATCATTAGAGTATCATGCAAATAATTTATCCAAAAGTCGAAGGCAATCTCAACAACACCTTTCACTAATATTTCTTCAGAAGTGATTGCACATGTGATGCGTCACACATGTGATTTCCCATCCTTAGAATAAACATAAAGGATTATAAACATTTTCTTCAATTCTAGTGCAACCACAAACGCGAAGCGGAAGGTTTACATCATCTTTGTCAAACATGATGGCAGTGGCTATTCCTGATATATTAGCAGGCTTCTCTGCAACAACTGAATCAAGCACACGTCTAGTTCCTAAAAGTAATACAGAATTAAAAGGATACGAGGTAATACACTACACTTTTGTGCAGAAAAGGTTGTTTATTTGCAAGAATTTAGGAGAAGATGACGTTTACGTAATTTTTTCATGAATATTTATATTTTACTACAGTTCACTTTACACAAACGCAGTTGCTTGATTTAAAATTCAAACAAAGGCCTTAAAGTATTCTAAGCACCTACCTCGTGTTTTAAAGCACGCAATATATCTGCTTCTGCTCTCTACGTCAGATAGTAGCTTAAGAAATATCACTATATTTGCAGGTGTCAAAAACTGGATGCTTTGTACGAGGCAGCGCAATAGATCTTACTACTGGTCGCTTCACTGCACCCATAAGAGCAATGTATAGCTTTCATGCAACTATCCACCTTGCTCTACCACATGACGTTAAAGATTGGGTTCGAAAAGATTTTTTGACAGTCCACATATGTATTGATGGAAAATGCAGCAAAAACTCGTAAGTGATTTTTTAGGTTTAATTTGTGTTTGCAAAAGAAAACATTAGTTGATTGCGTTTTGAAAATGTTTTATTAAATATCCTAGAAAAACAGCATCATTATTATTTTAGAGGTATCAAGACAACGTCTGGGATTGGAACCAACAGCAGAATCTTTTCAGTGAATGTGAGTGGACACTGTTATCTCCAGGTAGGAACGTTTATTTTTACTCTAGTAGACAATCTTAGAAATTTAATTGACAAGAATTTAGACACGTATTCATACATATATATCATTATTTGTTCGTCAAGGAGACAATGTTCAATAATATATAACAATCCATAGCAAAGCATCAACGTGTATATATACAAACTTATTAACTTATAACCAATATTTTTACGACTTTGATACTACGTTTAATCGATGAAAAGAGAGAATCTCACTTAACCCTGCATGTGAGTAGGGGGTGGGGTTTATGGGTGGAAGTGAGGGGTGGAATAAGGTGATGGTGATAGTTGCAATTATGCTTTTCCCTCTAGCACTTAGCTATTTTGAATTATATCAGAAATTAGTCATTTTAAATCCTTATAATATCTTCTCATTTCTCTATCCTAGGCAAAACAATATGCATCCATTTACGTTCGCAACAACTCGCCCCGGCACCTTTTAGTTGCACTCAGAGGTTCATATTTTACTGGCATGATGGTTGGAACATAGTTGGATATAACTGGAATATATTCAGTTGCAATCGATGGGTAATATTGCGACTCTTGAATAAAAGTTCATTGTATATAGTGTAGATAAAATAAGTCAAAATGTGTAATTTATGTCCAATTCCAAGTTCTTTTCCTGGAAGAGAATTAAAAAACTGAGTAGTTGCTATAAAAATTGAACTACTTTGGAAGAGCAACAATATTAAAGATTAACGATTCTATACCCTGCCACTTAACAAGTCAAGCCCAGCTCAAGCAACATAATTTTATAAAAGCATTTTTAAAACATTTCTCCAATTATTTTCTGTTTAAGTTGGCTTTAGGAGACAAACAGGTCTTTACGAATGTGTGTAGATATATGTAGATATATGTAATTTATACCAAATGGTGAATTGCGAATAATTTGCTGCAAAGGCTACAAATAAGAGAGCAAAGCAAGGCACACTTTTTTAATTTGAAAGAAACGTATTTATTAAAAAACAAGTATCAGGTCAGAAGTACTTAAAATCCTTAAAATTAAAGATACTAAGATGTTATGACAAGCCAAGAACATTGTTGCATTTAGATTATAGTCGACTTAATTGACCAACAATGATTTTTTATTCGCAATGTACTTGGGAGATATGAATTCATCTTTAGGTTTAAAAATAAACATGAAAAAAAAGTTAAAACACTGTTTGTTTTTTTGTTTATAGGTGTTTATAGAGAACGAGTTATCTACTTCTTGTAATACTTTTTAATGGTTCAACTGTTTTTATTGATTGTTTTAGACCTAAAAAACGATATGACATAACCTACGGAACAGGTAAAAAAGGGATTTCGTTGTTTGAATTTTTTTTTTCTCGTGATCGTATTAGGAAAATTTGCAAACATAGTTACTCCTATTTGTGGAATTCTAACAAATTTACTTTCAACCATTATATAAAAATCATGTACTTGGATCTATTTGAACCTACGTTGGTTAAATAATTTCAAAAGATTGGAAAATGACCCCACTCTGAGTATTTCAAAATTTTTTCTCTTTCTTAACAAATGCAGTATTTGACAAGAACTAGTCGGTGGCCCGTGGAAAAATACACGGGTTCACTCGTCCTTTTAATACCGCATTGCGTACGTCTCGATACTACTTGTATTTTAATATAGATATTGTAAATCCATAAAATCATTTTTTATAAGAATATATGTATATCTAATTAAAATTATATCTATAAGGAGCAAGAAAAATCCAAGCTGTTATAGTGTTTCTTGTTTTATCCAACCACATCGCATGTAGGGTTTCTTGTATAACGTGTTTCCATGGCTACACGTTGTTTTTTATAAGAACACAAAAATCGGGGATAGCCTTTCAATGTTGTTAATTTTTAAGGTTTTGAAGCCTTCCGTTCTTATAAACTTTGTTCTTATAAAAAAAACACGTGTAGTGGAGTACAATTTTAACGAGTTGGCTGCGGTGTCACTTTGTAGTAAATTCTTGGATTTTTCGCGCGTTATAACCACTAGTATGTTGAATATTCGCGGAAATTGTTTCAGCATGATAGTATGTTCACTTTTTGTTTCTGTAGCATAGATAAGAAACGCAATCTTGGGTGGAGAAAATACCAGAGAGTGTCTATTGCTTAATCTGTAAAATTATTAGGCATTACTATTGATAGATGTCTCACTTTTAATGAGCACATCTCTAATCTATGTAAAAAAGGAAATAGCAATGTCAGATGTCTTTACAGAATAAGACGATTCATTAGTTTTGAACAATCAAAGTTATTGCTTAATTCTTATATTTTATCAATATTTACCTATTGTCCCATTATATGGATGTATTGCAGTGCTGTGCAGTATAAATTAATCATTTCAACACACAAACGTGCATTGAGAGCTGTAACAAAAGACTATCATTCCAGTTATCAGGACTTGTTGGTAAATTGTAACAGTGTGCAAATTCACGAACTGCATTTACGTATAATCTGCATAGAGATTTATAAAACATTAACGGACGAAAATCCGTCATTTATGCAGTCTTTTTACGCTATAAGACGTATCAGTTACAATTTGCGCAGCAAAAATAGTCTACTTTTACCATCAACACGCTTTGGTACTAGATCTTTTTTGTTTCGAAGTTGTTTGTTATGGAACTCTTTGCCTGACAGAGTGAAGAGTTCTCTCTCCATCAAGAGTTTTAAAAAGGAACTTATCTCACTTAATCTTTCAGATCTCTGCACATGTAGGCTACATAAGTCGGCTATTCTCGTCTCTTATTTTTAATGTTTGGTACATCTTTGTGTTTTTTTTTTATTTTTTTTTTTTACTTTAGTTGGTGTAAACTAGTATTTACCATTTACTATGTAAAACCAACTTTAAATAAATGAAATAATAAAAATAATAATAATATTGTGATAAGAATCTAGTTTTTATTTCTAAAAATTATATACATTATATTTATTGCCTACCGAGAAAACTTCTGTTCATACAGGAAAAAACTCCTAGATTAGCGAGATGTCGATCATGCGCGCCCAAGATTTCGGCGTGCGAGATAATATTTTTCTCATTTGAACGCAATTTTGTCATAATCTCAGTTCCTGTATACCCCCTAAGTTTGGTTTCCAACTAGCCCTAGTTTACGTTAAGGAGATGCTTAACCTGGAGTTAATTCTTTTCAACGCTTAATGGAAAGGGAACGGATAGAAACAGGACAGAACAGGAAGTTTTTTTGCTTGTAAATTCCACTTCATAACATTGTGCATATTTCCATACAGAAAGTACACACACTTGCGCATTTCTCACGAAATAAAATAATATAATTGGTTAGCTAATTTTCTACCTGTCGTTTCCGTACATAACGCAAAGAAAAAGTTGAACTGGTTTCTACTTTGTTTGGAAGGGAACGGAAGAGAAAATTTTCCGTCCATGTGATGTAAGCATTTTAAGTATGCATTAGCCAAATTCATAGGCCGGAGGAATGGGCGCTAATGTTTTGCTTGTGGGGAGAAAAATCCATAATGGGGGGTTTGTTGGGCTTCTAAAGTGAAGCAAATGGAGTTAAACACAAAACGTCCAGCTTTATATTATGTTATAACGTTATTATAAACATTTAGCTGCATAATCGTATAGTTTAACACTTGGTGAAGACCTTTCCGAATATACTGGAAGGTGTCATTACAAACGTTAGCTAGATAAAAACTACAACGAACAAACAATGGTTAAGTGGTCTTGTGCATCAGCCTTGTGTTTCAACAACCACACAACTTTGGGTATTGATGGGAAACCTTTAAAATTTTATCGTTTACCAAGATTAGAATCTTTAAAATCGCAATAACGGAAGATTTTAAAAACAGATGGTATTAGCTGGAAAAATGGGTATATTTGCTGTGAACACTGGAGCTCCAATAAGAGATTATCAGTGACAGACTTGCCAGATGTTGTCGTTTCAGAAAGAAATTTCCAAAAGCTTGAACAGAAATATGAGAATGCTAATAACTTGGTAAAAAAATCAGCCACAGAACTTTACAAAAAAAGATTAAGAAATGCTAAACAAAAGTTGGTAACTGCCAGAAATATAATGAACCAAAATATAAATACTCCATGCTCATCAAAAGCACGAAGAACCCTAACAAAGTCTAGTACATATATCTCTTCTAAAAAACGCAACCCTTCAAAGTTACAATACAGAAAAAAATTGGAAAAAGCAAATGCTGAAATTTTAAGACTAAATAAAGAGCTTACCGAATCCCAAGTAAAAATCGCCAGGTTAAATAAGGAACTTGCAACTATGAAATTTCAAAACAAGCTATTGGTAAATAATAACAGAAAAATACGTTCTGATAATATGTCTATTACTTCAGAACAGTTTACTTTTTCTAACATTAAAAATCCGTCAAATTTTCAATATTTATGTGGTTTAACATTGCCCCAATTTAACATGCTATTAGACTGTCTTATGCCTTACTTTCACCTGATCCCATATCCTGACTGTTGTCACACACCATCACTAAATAGATCACTAGATAAAGCAACAGAATTACTAGCTGTCCTGACTATTTGCCGTCATGGTGTTCATCAAGGTTTAATGGCATTTTTTATGGACATATCTAAAAGCACCATGTCCTCTTGTCTTGACTTCTAATAAAATTCCTGCAGGGCCAAGTGCATCAGTGCTTGCGCCATAATGGTTGTCAGTTAGATCTGTAAAAAATCCACATTTTTGTGCAGTTGCTTTTGACTTTAACTGAAAATTTTTGATAGCATCATTCTCAAATTTTTGACCACGGGCTATATTTGGTATGAAAGATATATCCTTTTCAGGTTTACCCAATTTCACAACATCCCACATTTCTTGAAACTTTTTTCGCCCATAAATACCAAGAAGGGCTGGTAGTCTACTACCAGTAATTTTCATATATCTAGCAGATTGCCACTCAGTGGTGTTCTGAGAAATATTAAAATAATTTGTACCACATGGCTTTGGAGCTTCTAAAAAACTGATGTCTATTATTACTTCCTTATTATTTGGGTTCATTTGTTTATTGATATCAGCATGTAAATTTTTAATTTCATCTGTTTTATGAGTATACACTGTAAACGATTTTTCAATTTGGACAGCTACTTTATTTTGATTAACTATTTTGTTTATTATGTTGGTAGTGTTTGTTTTAGAAACTGGTTTGTGGACATATTCTACTATTCTTTGCTCTTTGTTAATGTCATATCTTATAATATTTTCGTTGTATAAGGCTACACCACAATAGTCATGATCAGCTCAGTTGGCCAAGTAAGGTAGTTTTTCCCAAATCAGTTTTCATTAACACTTGGTAGACATGCTGTTCTACAGGTTTTTCATTTTTGAGTTTTTCCTTTAAAGTTTTCATAATTGAAGTGACATCTCTTTTAAAATAAGATTCACTTGGATCTGCAGCATTAAGAACAACTTTTCCATTTTTCTTTTTTACATTTGCTGACTTAACTTTTATAGCCTTTAATGGAACCATTGGAATAGAGCCTTTTTTAGACCGCCGATGCCATTTTTGTAACTGTTGTGTCACAGTCAGTTCCAAAATTTGATTGCCAGTGTCGTTGAAATGTTTTAAAAATAACAAAACTGCAAGAACGTGACAGCATAAGCCACTTGCACCAACTGGACAACTGCAATGAGCTTTTTGAGGGTACCCATTTTCAAAAACAAGCACTGCTGGCCTTGCTTCAGTACCATATGACTTTTTGAACATTGCTTTTACATATGTACACAAATTATCAACTAAAGTTTTAACAGTTACTATCTTTCTACTCTGTAACATTCTAATAGCCTTTTCTTGCTGGCCTAAACTACCATATGTTTTCATTTTGCAGTAATTCTTAAATATATCTTCATTGATAAGTGGTAGATCCTCATCCTTTTTACACCATTTAGCTGTAGTTGGAGGAATATTTGTGGGATCTAAGCTACAACTAAACTTGTAATTTTTATTTGCTTTGTCTTCTAGACGTTTTACTAAACGAGGATATCGCATAAACTTTCTAATTTTTATCTGCAGTTCTTGAACATTTCCTGTGGCACACTGACCTATATTTTTTAGCCATTCTGAACATTCCTCAAAGCTATAATTGCTAACATCCTTTGTATTGTCCATGTTTATAAACTTTAATAATCGATATCATAAATAAACTATATACTTTTGCAATATACAACGTTTTTCTTCGATTTATTATTATTTATCTAGCCAAGTACATCAAAACAATCGCCGCCATTATGAATTTTTTCCCTACAAGTGAATTCAGACGAACTTGACCGCGCCGTATGAATTTGGCTAATACTCAGAAGCTTTTCTGTTCCTTTCCGTTCCGCGGGAAATTTTTTACGAGTTTGAGGTAGTATTCTTTATCTCCTGCGTTTAGATTTTTGCGAGATATTCTTCATACTACTATCATTTAAAGAAACGACTACGGCGCTTTCCACTGCATTCCTCGAAACCAGAAAATGCTTCAGCATGATTTTAAGCCGAAGTCTCTGTAAGTATACTACGTTGAAACGTATTTGCGTTCATGTAGGAGAAGCGGATGCCTACCAGGAGAAACAAGTATGTACGCCCCTACTAAAATCTCAAGTGCGCATGAACAAGAAGTTTCAGGAATTGATGTCGATTCGGCATCAGTTTTAAAACTAAACAATATATTTCTAACCGCAATAGACATATCACATGATATTTTCTTACCAAGGGGAAATATGTTCTCGCCGATGACATAATAAAAGAAAGTGAAAATGTAATCATACCGAATCAATTTCCCGCTAAATAAGAACTTTTTTAAGCAAACAGCTCCCAAGACACTACTATTCGTAGTAATAGTCAACAAACCGAGTTAGTTGAATTACTTTAGCTTTTCTAAGTAATTCCTATGTTGTATGGCGAAGCGAGATTTGCCTCACTTGCCTCATTGTGTATATAAAGAAGAAGACGTGTTGTAAAAACAGACAATAAAGACAGTAAATAAGCAGCCCATGCATGAATATTAATTGTTTTTTTATCACACGATCACAAATGAATATTATGTTACGCTTAGTCGCTCACTCGAAGAAGGCGCTTATTAATTATCTTTCACCAAACGTAGGCGCATAGTCAAGGAAGGGCGTTTATTCCAGTAAATACGTTATCTATACTCGGAAAATATCACACAAACAAACAACCCATGTTTTTCACAATCTTTGATGCTGCAAAATCATTTTCAGCACTGTTCCCCACTTTGGACATGTAGAAAGCTACTTCAGCATTAAGTGCTTTAAGTTTGGGTTGATCTTTTAAACATCTTTATGATCTTCGGGGGAGTTTTGTGCATTATTCAAAGAAGAGAAATATCAAAATATAGTCTTGAATCACCTCTAAACATTTTAGGATATAACATAATGACATCTTTGTAATATTTTGTTAAAATTAACAATTTTATGGAGAATGGAGAATTATAAAGAGACAGATATCATTGGCGCAATAAGCACCAACAAAACTACAGTTATGAAAAACTCGCTGTTCCAATATGCGTTGTTTATTGGTTTTATTATTTGTATTATTTTGCATAACAGTAACATATCGGACAAAAACAATGCGGATATTGCAACCATATCAAAAGAACTGGACTATATAGGTGCGGAATGTGCTTACAGTATTAAGATAGGAAAATCTGTACGAGTATGGCAGAAATCTCGCATATTCATATCGTTTAATCCAACAAATGCTTGTTCAAGTGATGTATTATCGAGACTAAATGAAGATGGTAGATCTGTATTTCGTGTTCATGCTTACAGCGTTTATGAAATGGTCACAACAGCATCGCGTTACATTGGAAACCAGACATATGAAGCAGAATTACTACTGACATTTCCCACAAAATACATCGTGATGGTTATCCTGACGTACGTCAATGGCTTGGCTCTCGAATCCAGACGTCACGTCAAACCGATACTTAGACAAGTACGAAACAGCCCGTTTAATTTAAATTTAATACGGAGCGAATCCCCGCGTCACATAGCTGCATATTGTACTAAAAATCAAAGTGGATATGTTAGTGGAAGATGGTTAAAATGCGGAGGTTCTATACCTGGTTTGGAAAGGTGTGGTCCATGGCAGGCGCCTGACTTTGACTTTGATCATATTCACGGGTTTAGATGGGTGCCTTATGTCTGTCAGTATCACCAATACACGAATGACGAGGTTAAAAAATGCTTCGCGCGTAAAGGTTGGGACAGCATTGTATTCGCTGGTGATTCACACATGCGTTATCGCGCGTACCATTGGGTCACGCGATTATACGGCAGTTGCCATGCCTGTGTCAAGACGCATATCAAAATGGTTTTTAACAAAGTACCAAGAATAGAATGGATATTTGATGCTCGTGGTACACGACTACCTTTGACTTTTCCTAATATAACATTGCCACTTGAAAAGTACATTCACCCGAAAGTTCGACGTTCAAAATTTTCAACCCCATTTCCTGTCGATGCAATGCAAGGGAAGTTATTTTTATTAAATTTTGGTCATTGGGTTTTACGGGAAGTAAATGACGTCAATTTTTTACGACAAAAAGTGGAAGCGTATGCAGAAGCAGCAAAGATATTACAAAACACAGGAAAAACTGTTGTATGGGTGAACACGGTTAGTTTACCGTGGAGGACTGACCAATCAGTAATCGAGTGGAGAGAAAACACATCACCCTATAGGGTTAACGAATTTAATAAACTAACAGACGCAATCATGCGTGAACACGGTATTCCTGTCGTCGACGCATTTCAGATATCCGACGGCAGGATAGCCGCCACCCATGATCAAACTCACTATACTAAAAAATTAACAGGTAATGATTTTGGTGGAGTTGTTGAAAACGCGATTACAAATACAATTTTTAATCAATTATGTAATAAATAAAATTTCTTAAAATGTCTTTTGCCTACTGCAATTTGACCACACATTTTTCCACAACTCAAAAACTTCCTAAATAGTAAGCTAGCACGAACTTAGATGCAACATCTTTACTTGATTAAAACGTTGCAATTTTGCAGGGTTATTAAGAAAGCATGATGTACTCCCACTGTCCATTCTAACCAAACCAAAAAAAGTGAATATAAAATTCAAATCAATCCCACCTATCTTTTAAATAGTATATCCTATTACAGAAATGATAACTGTTTCGATGACTCATAAATCGATAACTGTAGTCCAAATTTAACGAGATAGGGAGTTAAACCTTTTAAAATTGAAAACTTTTTGGAGAGCAGAAAGTAGATTGAACTGATTAGTAGTTTAAACAGTAGTGTAAGTTATCATTAGATCCACGTTTATCATATCGGGTTCACGTACACCGTATCGCATTTACGTTCAGCGTATCGGATCCATGTTTAGCGTATCGGTTTTACGTTTAGCGTATCGGATTCAAGTTTAACGTATCGGTTTAACGTTTAGCGTATCGGATTCACGTTTAGCGTATCGGGTTCACGTTTAGCGTATCGGATTCACGTTTAGCGTATCGGATTCACGTTTAGCGTATCGGGTTCACGTTTAGCGTATCGGATTCTCGTTTAACGTGTCAGATTTATGTTTAGCGTACACTTTAAGTTATTCCAAAGCTAAAAACAACTTTTTCTCATGGGTCAGACATTATTCAAACGTAGTTATACTATCACAGTATTCACGGTGTTATAAATATTTGCATACAGTTGACTCTCTCTATCTCGACTACCCTCTATCTCGAACATCTCTCTGTCCCGAACCAAAGTCTCGGTCCCTTGGACATTTGTGTAGGCTCTAAGCTATTTTCCTCTCTTTATCTCGAACCTCTCTATCTCGAATACCTCTCTATCTCGAACCAAAATCTTGGTCCCGTCTGACTGTTTCTCTCTCTATCTCGAACTTTTCCGGATTTAAGAACCTATTTACACTAAAAATCGAATTAAAATGTTCCATTTTCGAACGAAAATGTTTGACGTTCGAATTCTAAAGTCACTCACAAAACATTGTTTACAGTGTTTTGAACCAGAAACCTTCTTGATTCTCCAAATTCGAAAAAATGTATAATGAAGACAGAGTGGCATCACTTAAACAAAAAGACATAACCGATTTCTTTAAATGAAGCTGTAAATTTATTTTATGTATTTATTTTAAAAGAAGTCTTGTGCATTGAATATTAACATTTTAACATCTCTCATTGACCTCTATCAACTCCCGATACACTGAAGGTTAAAAATACGTTTTTTACGAAAAAATGCAATTTTTGTCAATTTTTCTCTATCTCGAACTTTCTCTATCTCGAACAAATTTTCTGGTCCCTTGCGAGTTCGAGATAGAGAGAGTCAACTGTATTTGTATACTGACGTTTTCTTTTGTATTAAATACAATTTTCTTCTTCTTCATTTGATATGTCAGCGGGAGGCTTTAAATCAAAAAATGTACGTTTTGAGCTTGGCTCACCAAAAGTCAAGGTTAACTTAACGCGTAATTAAAACTGACCAGAAATGTCTGGTGTAAAAAGAAAAGGTTTTTATTAGCTGTAAGAAATAGCGTGTTTAGCTTTTACCAAAAAGAACTGCAACAACAACAAAAAAATAATGTTTGAGTTACTGCTTCAGAAATATAATTTGAAAGTAAAGTAAGAAATATTACCTCGCAACTTCATCTTACTGTTTTTCTCTCACTGTCTCCGTGTCGCTACATATTTTTTTACTCATAAGAAACATCATTTTAAGAAACGATAGGCTGATATTAAAACTGTTACAAGCAGCCAACTCGTAAAATACGGACAAAATAGAAAAAACAAAAATGATTAAATGATAAAATAGCTAACATCAGTTTTATATTCATTAATATCGTTCCATATTTTCGAAAAAATCTTCTTTCAAGTTATAATATGGTCCAGGCAGAACCCTAAAAGCTAGTTTGTATTTTATTTGATCACAATACAATAAAAGATCCGTGGCAACCAGGGGAAGGGAGAATATTGGCCACACCCCTTTTTTGTAATGAGACAATGTTATAAATTTTTGTCAAGGTCTTAGCAGACTAGGAGACTAATACGCTTGGCAATATAGGAGAGACGTGTAAAGAGAATGCGTTTTTAGCCAATCTAGAGGTTAAAATCTCAAAATACGCTTTCCAATATAGGAGAGACGTGTAAAGAGAATGCGTTTTTAGCGAATCTAGGGGTTAAAATCTCAAAATACTATTCTGGCGCGTCAACTATTAACTTAACACTCCCTTCCCTCCATCAAAAATCATTGGTGCGTGCTACAGGGTTGAATACAACAATACATAGGAGGTACATTCAGTTGCTAAAGAAATGGGTTAAGAGATAAAAATTGTCAGGGCTCAAATTTAATTTAGGTTGAAGGTGTGAACGTTGAAAATTTTTGGATTTCACAATTCTAAATTTATTTTCTAACAGCAAAAAAATTATGTTCGAACCTCAACAATGATCGAAAGAAACAGTTACTTTCTCAGTAAAAAAAAAAGAATACAAAATTTTGAAAAAACTATTATTAACAAAAAAAAATCACTATTATACAATGTAATATATTTCACAATCGGGAGAACAAAAGTTTTTTTGAATATCAAAATACTAAAGCTTGCAAAATCACAGCAGCTGGCAAACGATTAATTGCTGTTGAAGGAAGTAAAAAAATGTATGATTAACTAGTTCATAGCATCATAAACCTAAAAACAATAAATCCATGGTTATTACTCGTTCTGAGTTCATGAACACGTGAATCATGCCGAAAAGATTTAATTTGGATATGCATTGATTTAAGGACAAACTTCTGAAAATCTTTTTAAACGACTTACGATGGCAAGACGATTTGACATCCTTCACCGACATGATCCATAACGCGTTGTTTTAAGTCACAAATTTGCTGCTTCAAGGCATTTGCCACCGCGTTGAGTTCAATATTTTTTTCTTTTAACACTCTTACTTTATCCTCTAACCTTCCTTCTCTTTCCAATTTCCTTTTTCGGCATTTTGAAGAAGCTATACGATTGCGTAGTTTCTTCCGTTCACGCTTAATAAGCTCTTGTATTTCTAAGTTAATTGGAGCTAAATGCGGATTCTCTACAAACATTTTTATGGTTTGTTCATCTACTCCCAATGTTGCTAATGAATCTAATTGGCTTATACCATGTAATGATGGATTGTCATTGGTTGAATATCCTCCATTCAAGGGTTGTTGATGTTGTTGTTGTTGCATTATTTGCTGTTCAAGCATTTTTTGTTGAATACTTGGTAAAACATGTCCTGTATGGTGCTGCGGGAAACCATTAATTAAATGCGCTTGTATATTCTCCCGCTCTGCCTGAAAACCCATGGCTTGCGTAAGAAATGCAATTTCCTGTTGCTGCTGCTGTTGTTGTTGTTGCTGCATTTGGTGAACATTCATGCTTTGACCCATACTATTTAACAATGCCATTTGGTTGTTCATGGCAATTTGCTCTGATATGGCCATATGCGGCTGTGCCATGGTAGGGATATTTTGGTGCAAAGGATGATTGGATAGAGCATTTACCTCCCGGTGTAGATTTTTGTTCTGCATGTGAGAATTATCACTTGCTATGGCGTTATACGAATGTCTTTGATGAGATAAATGCCGTTTTAAATGTTGCTTGCTTTTTGATTTATATAAAGACTGTTGCGAACTTACGCGTTTCGTTGGCTCGATCTTTACAGGTTGTTCAAGAACATTTAAACATCTCTCGCTAACTTCTTCTACCTTAACTTTCTCTTCTATAATCTCTACAGGCACGTTGTCCTGTTTATCATGCAGCTGCTGCAAGGCTTCTGTAAAACAATTGTCTGCTTTGACTAAATCCTCCTCGATGTTAAAAGCCGCGGCTGATACATTTGAACTTTCATCGTCATTGGATAACTCATCCCCATGCTCATGTATATTCATAAACATCTGTTCCAAATCCGGCGAGCCCAGCTTAAGGAAATCCAAATTTGGAGAGTCTGGATTTTCTTCATCATTATCTTGAAGGTGATCTTTCCGAGGTATATTATTATTGTCAACAAATGTGAGATCTAAATGGTTTTTATCGTACAATGAAGACGACGTTAATGTTCTTGTCAGGAAATCATCTTGATAAAAGGTAGCATCTAAAACGTCTTCCATACTAGTGTGAGCGGAGTTCTCCCGCTCTCCATATGCTGCAATCTAGATCGGCATTTTCGTTATATATTCATTTTGATTTTTTTAACAGCTCTTTTTTCTTTTGCAGAAATGCATGCATTTATTCGCCGAGCTACTGCACATAAAGTTTCATACGGTCCACCGAACAGCCCTTGGATTTATTCAAGCGTTACTAATTAGTAAATATGCTTTCACTTGCCGATAATTTTGTTTACACAAAACCCCACCATCTTGTAGCTAAACAGGTAAAGCAAATCAAATAGGCGTAGCGTTATATTGTACGAAGCTATAACCTTCAGTACAGTATTGCGGTTTCAAGCTTACTAGCCCGTGAAATAAAGAAGCCATGCGTTTAATTAACGTAAATAATTTGAAAGCTTTGAAATATGTTTTTGTTAAAATTTTGATATAGATATGTAAAAGGTATGTATGTGTTTCTGTTGTTTAGAAGACTGAACAAGATGTTGAAAAAATTGGTTAGAGAGTCTTGTGGTCTTATGTTTTGTTAAAGATCTGTTTTATTTGTACCTTTCTTTGTGGCTTTTCAATAATAAATATTACAACTTGTAGAACAATTGATAAACATTTATAATTTGGTAAAACCTGTTTAAAATCCATCGTTCTCCAAAGAACATATAAACTGGTATCATTGATGTAAAATGTCTTTGCTCAAGTTTCATGTGAAGTTTTTTCCCCACAAAGTGTAGTTGTTTGATGATTTAGGATACTTAACAACAAAGGGGTGATTTTTACACCAGTTTGCAGTCTCAGATCTTTTAATGTTAAAACTGTTCTGATATTCTCTTAGCATATTGCTAAGAAAATATCAGGATGTGATTTTTCACCCACAGCTTAAGAATATTCATGTTTAAACTAAATGCATTCAATACATTGCAACTTTTATTATTAAAATCAAAATGACTATTAATTCTTTGTCACAACATTATTAACTTACAAATATTTTTTTATATTAGACCATAGTTTCTGATGACTATCAGTGAAATTATTATTTTGAAGAAAAAGACAAACTTTTTTAGTTTGCAAGACATGTTTCGTCTTGAACGTCAAGACATCTTCAGTTAATTAAAAAAATATGTACAAGTCTGTTTCATATAAGCTTTTATTACATCAAATAGCATTTGTTACTATAGCAAAAATTAAAAAAATTACAATATAAAATAAAAAGATTATTTATGTAAAATAAGTAGGTATCCCAAGGGTAAAAACAAAATTCAAAAAAATAAAATGGAAGGAAGGATATTTATTAAAAATTGAAATAAGCTATTTCTAAGAACCAATAAATTTATTATTAGCTTTAGCCTTGGTGTTCTTATTTCCTTTATATGTTCAACCTAAAAATTTTCTTAGTTCGATTTCATATTTCTAAGCATTTTTTATATATATTTCAGTTGATTATGCAAAACATTCTCATTTGTTGTATTTTAAGGTGATAAGAAAAGGCCAGTGAAATGTTAGCCTTTTCCATAGTTCTTATTTTGTTTTATTTGTTGGTCATTTCCAACTTAATTTTTCTTAGAAAATTGTTCTGATAAAAAAGGTGTATTGATCTTTTTTTAATTTTCCGTTCTGTTGTTATTTTAGATTTGCGAATTGTCAGAGACTTTGCTTCTTAGTCATTTTCGTTTAAGTTTTTGAACCTTTTATTGCATGCTGCAGCTTTTTAATTGATATCAGAAATGACCATACAATATAAAAACACATGTGTGGTTTTAACGCAATTTCTCAATTTTTTTGCAATACTTGATTTAACAACCAAAGAAACTTACTTTCATACTTTCTTTCATTCATTGTTTCATTTCTATAAAAAATAGCAATTCAATTTCCATTCTTTTATGTTAGGTTTTCGCAATTTTTGTCATTCTTGATACGAAGAGTCTCTTCGAAGAAGCTGATTGGAAAAAAAGTCGACAATAAACGTATACCTTGCGTAGATTAATTTTTGCAAATGCCGAGCGCGAAAAAATTTTCCTGGATTACTTTTTGCAAATGAGCTTATTTTAAAAATTTCGCGTAGATAGATTTTCACGAAGGAAGAATAACTAACATGAAGAGGAAACAGACAAAAAAAATTTCAGTTTAATTCATTCGTTTGTAACGTCGATAGTCTTTTAAACGAGATTCTAAAGTTTGAGTGGATTAATTTTCGCAAAATCTCGAAATTGCGAAAATTATTCCGCGTATTGTAAGTTCTATAACGACATTTGTGTGTTAGAACGGACTTTACTTCGAAAATGTGACAAGTAGAATGCATACACTTTAAAACAACTTCTGGTAAAAAGAAAAATAATAATCTAATATACTCCAAATTAGCTTCTGATGAATTATTTTTATTTTTTTTTAAATCTTAAGGAAAGTAATTGTTCGCATAAAATTTTAAGTCAAAGCGTTATTTGGTCATAATGTTTTATTTAACAAAACATCTTAACAGAAAAAGCTGGTTGCCTAAACTTTCTAGGCCAAAATATAATGACTTTTTCGGCTGCAGCAAAGAAAAAATGAACACGTCTGCTTTGCTTGTTGCAGACAGACAGACAGACACACAGAGTCTAGGAATTATTATAGAGTTTAGTCAATAAGGACCGTAAAAATCCATTAAGGCAGGATAAAATAGAAAAATATAGGTTGTTTTGTTGCATCAGCAGTGCTTATACAAAATATCATTATTTTTTCAACAGTTGTCTGTAATGTGTAGAGCTTAACCCTGTTCGGTTTGGAGAAGGGAGGGGGTGGACTCCGCCCCGACTGAGGTTTTTTTTCAATAACTCCTTAATATTTTGCATAGCTATGATACTTCTGACTTTCTATATTTGTCTATCAGTCACCTGCATGTCAAATTTTTAAGTCTCATACCTTTCAGAGGCTTCGGTATTGGCTATTACTCAAAACCACCCAAGAAAATCTCTGTGAAACCCTTATAATGGTGAAAATATAATAACTTTCGATAGGATTATCCCTAGAACTTGAAACTTACAACATAACTTTGTTTCATCAAAAAGAATCATTTTCAAAAAAAATCGAAAAAACACGAATACTTAAGCATTTTTTGGCAACTTTTCATGCGATCTATATAAAAACCGGAAAATATGTTAAATAACTTTTATTTAGCTTTTAGAAACTTCAAACAGAATGTAACAATTCGCTCTAGAACTAAAGTAATCAAATTTTAAGCAGATAGCGACATTTTGAACAAATTTCAAACTTTTAATGACGTCACAGAAAATGTACTGACCTAAGCAAAAATTTATTGCTGCCATTTTGTTCCTTTAGTGACGTACTATAAGTGTGCAAAGTTTGATTCAATTTGAACAAGCCTATGAATAGTTATCGAGGGGGGAGCGGTCCCCTCCCCGCCCCCTTTCCCCGGTCATAATATGTTCGAAAAACCCTGAACCAAATAGGGTTAAAACACTGATGAAACAACCAAATTAGCAAGCGCAAAGCTACCTAAACTAGCATAAAAAATTTTTTGATACAGATTTTTGAGCTAACTGCTACTGTACAGTGAATGAAATAATTCTGCTCTGATTGGGAATGTCCCATCACATAGCTACGATCGTCCACAAAATATGTTGGCTCTGGCAGTTGTAGATCAAAAACCAAACAAAACAAAAAAAATTAGCACAATTAGCAAAAAGACATAGCTAGCTACATATTCTACAGATGGTACTTTCTGTCTCCGCTTATGGTCAATGTGTTTTTAGAGGTTGATGTGCTCACCTGTAATCGTTTACACTGCTCACCTTTCCATGTGGAATGACATATTTTTGTGGAGAATTGTCGCTAGCTATATTGTGGGCACGTCACAAAGCACCCGAAATAGTAGATATTGCCTTGTCGTAGGTCCGGAACCAGTTCAGGTCAAGTGACAGAAACAAAAATTATTTCTATGTCGGGAAACTTCTACATCCACATCTCCGTTTTCTTTTAATAAAACTTTTAAATTCTAACGAGCGGATCTCCTGCAATAATCAACACGTACTGAAAACCTTAAAATATATAATATTCATTTTTTTTAAGTTTAATAAGAAGAACTTTTAGAAAAGCGAAAAAAATTCTGATCAGGAAATCTCATAATTTCTACACCAGGAAATAATTTTCTGGTATCATTTAGCCTTTTGTAGCAGTTTTTATGCATCAGGTCCAGAATAAAATGTCTCACTGGCCCATGGAATATTGCGGTTTTGGTATTACAGAAGCCCCTGCAAATATCTTCTCAAATCACACCTTTTTCGCTCTTGCAAAAATGGTTTGATTTGAGGTAAAAATTTGTAGGTAAAAATTGTCTGTATCTTGTATGAACAGAGTCACAACTTTAATTTGTTCTTTGCTGATGTCGCCAAAATCGGAGTACTCACAGAAATAAATGATGATATTCGTTGATTGTATATTTTGTCAAGAACTGTAGAGCTCTAAGATTTATTCTTTGTGTTTTTAGTGCATGTTGAAAGTACAATTCTCGAGGAATATAAGCATATAAAATTGAATCTGGAGGAGAAGTGCTTCCTTATTAGTCATGATTAAAAAAGAGTAAGAAAAGATTGTATATGAAAATGGCCACCTATTGGCGTTTAGACATTTCATCGCACACTGTGGAAAAGCTACTTTACAGTGTGCCAAAGAGAACTTATCATAATGGATTTCAATTTTGCTGTGTGCTTTACAAATAACTGTGGAAAAGCTACTTTACAGTGTGCCAAAGAGAACTTATCATAATGGATTTCAATTTTGCTGTGTGCTTTACAAATAACTTTGTTAAAAGTTTTTTGTGATTGATTGTGTAATGTATAAGCTTGATTGATTGATTGATTGATTGTGTAAGCTGATTTTGCCTAATTCACGTTATGCATGTTATTTATGCAAACATTCATTGCAATTTACACTGTACAATGTGCCAAAAGAGCTAACGGATTTTAGTTTCACCTAGGTAACATGCTAAGAAGGCTAATTGTGTCCAATTCAAGTATGTGTTGTAAACTGTATAAAGATAGTGGTCTGTACAAAGTTGGGCACATTTTGGTCATTTATACATATTTTGATTTGTTCTTTGCTGATGTCGTTAATATTGAAGTACTCACAGAAACAAATTATACTAAATTCCCTGGCTGTTAACGGTAAAATGGCATTCGTTTGAATTTGGAGTTTGCTCTGAGACATTCGTAAAAAAATTTTGAGGTCCTTAAATTTGAATTTAATGTAAAGTTATGACTACAATGTGCAATTGTAAAATTATGCATCCATTCATGCCCTGCTGGTCTAATGGCTATGACACTCTTGCAAAGGAGAGATCCAGGTTCAAATCCTGGACAGGGCAAGGAAAAACATTATTATCTAGCACCCATAGCTAGCTATATATTTGATGAAAGAGAAAACTGCATACAACTCTATTTCTCATAGCACGCAGTCGCACACTTTCATTCACAGAATATAAAAATACTAGTCGATAAAGGCTCG
This sequence comes from Hydractinia symbiolongicarpus, assembly GCF_029227915.1. Classification (NCBI taxonomy): domain Eukaryota; kingdom Metazoa; phylum Cnidaria; class Hydrozoa; order Anthoathecata; family Hydractiniidae; genus Hydractinia; species Hydractinia symbiolongicarpus. The sequence goes on along the minus strand of NC_079878.1, from coordinate 23,498,346 downwards.
TGGAAAAAATCCACTTACGCAGGATAACAATGGAAAAGACGTTTGATGACGTCAGCAACCCAGCAATAAGAAAAAAGATTAGAAACTTATTTTCACATTGCCCTCATTGTGTAGAGCTTAAAGCGCCGATCAATAAAATGTATGTGATCATGTGTTTTTGATAAACGGTTATAAGATATAAGGTTTAAAAATTTTGCTGACGTCAGCAAGGTCCCGCCAAAACACGATCTGGGAACGTGGTTTGCGATATAGATAAGGTATAAAGGTAGCTAAAAATCACAAATAATAAACATGTAAGGTAAAGTATTTTGAACTCATAAAAGAAAGTACCTTGTGGTCCCTACAACTTAGAAGCTAAAACATTAAAGTAGACATATTTAAAATTTTATATGGTGAAACAGGTAGCAAAAACCAACTAAATTTTAAAAATATATAAAAATTTAAATTAGGAAAAAAGAAGTTGGAAGAACTATAAAGGGGACTTCGATATATTGCTCGCCTGTTTACATGAAGTAATAAAGTTTACCTGCACGGGGTTATTACTTATGTTCTTGATTCGGTGTCACTACTCTCCAGTGGAGGATTCGAAGTATCGTATGTAGAGAAGGATGTTGTGTGGGTAAAGGGATGACCCAAGAAACAATGGCTTTATCAGACGCACAGGCCTTGTTTCTTATACCGCTTTCTGTTTGAGTAGTGAAATTGATTCATGATAGAATCAAAACTACCCGACCTGGCGTAAGCGGTCGGTCATTATACAGGGTCTGTTTATAACGAAAGGGTTACCTCTATATAATTTCTTTCTCGGTTTGTTTGTTGGCCATGCTTAACAGATTTGGTTAGTGATTGATAACAAACCACGTGCGATTATTAGCGATGTGAAAAAGGAAAGGGAAAAAATGTGCTGTGTTGTTGCTAAAGAAGACTAAGTCACGTGATTTCATGGGTAAATATAATTGGTAGATGAAAGTCACCTGTAATGGTGAGATTTTATTTAGTTGAGAGCACCACTGCGCCTCAGGTAAGTGACGTAATGTACAGTTGGTGAGTAGCAAATGTAAACAAGGCAGAGGGACCGTGCTGAAGACGTAAAACATGCGCGCCTAGGGGTAATCTGGATGAATAGAAAACTAGGCTAACGAACGAGCTAGCGTGTATGTACAGTGCAATCAGTTGGTGAAATGTTCACAGGGGTAGAGTCTTGACTATAAAGGGGTAAAGGAAATGCTAAAGCTACTCATATACCCTTCCCTCTCGTGTATACGGACTCTCGAAACGCGGGTACACTGCAGAGCTGGGTGTATTTGCTGGAGTAAAACATTTGGCAAACGCACATGGGGTTGTTGAGCTACGCGGCGAGTAGGATCTGTTCGCCAAATGCGCAAGATAGAGAAAACTAAATTTAAAATAGCCCAAGGAGCAATTCTAAAGCCGAAAATACGACTGAAAACACAAGGAGGTGATAGCGAAAATGAATGAAATAACAGAAGTTGTATAGACAGTCTTGTTATATAAGACAAGGTATAATATGTATTAAGCATAACATGTTAATTCGCTACAAAAGAATAATATTCATTTTATTTGATCTGCACCACGTGGTAGTGGTGATTGGTTTTGTTTCTATGTAGGTAGGTTACTTCGGTAAAACATCCACAGTGATTATATCGTTTTAGTATGAAAATAACAGTATCGCTGTTCCCCAGGAGTTTAAAATTGTTTTTTCGTATTGCAGTGGGTTACGTCAGTAAAATTTCAACAGTGGTTGCGCTTAGCTTAGCTGCATTGTCGTTTTAGTACAAAAAATCGCCATATCGCTATTTCTCAGGTGATTCGCAATGGGTGTTTCGTATTGTTGTCTAACCCAGCGTCATAACAACTTATTTGATACTGGTCTAGCAAAACAAACGTCAATTTCGAACAGTAGGTGATTGGATTTACAATATTCCGCCATTATTATTTCGTTACTGTTTATTTCGCCGTTATTGTTACGACATTGTTTATTTTTACGAACATGATAGTAGGTTTTTTACATCACAATTTCTAATTCGAATAATAACGAAGATGTATGTGCGAATGTCGAAGGATCCTAAATGGGGGCCTAAAAAGAGAGAGAGAGGGAGGGATGTTCCTCATTGAAGATATGGTAACCCATCTGTTCTAGCATGATAACTAATTATGTAAATACAAAGGGATTGGTAGGTGGTTCGTGTTATAGGAAATAACATTCTTGAAAATTTTGAGTTTGTGATTGTTAGTGAGATCCAGATAATCTTACAGTCGGGAGCTTATACAACCCTTGCCTTGACAAGTAAATCCTTGATATTCTTATGTCGCATAGTTGCAATAATGGGAGAGCCAGGCCAGATTTTATTGAGTTCTTGGTCATTCTCTATAAGATGCCAATGTTTATAAATAATATTTTTGATTGTAGCATTGTCCTTGGAATAGTGTGAGGAAAAATTGATCTCTTTGATTATTATCTGTTTTAGGTGTATGGTGATAGAGTACACCCTTTTGTGATAAGTCTCTAATTTTTTTCATGTTTTCTTGTAATAGTTTTTTGGGGTATCCTCGGTTTGTAAGGACCCATTTCAAATTGCTTAATGCTTTTTTGAGCATATCATCCTTGGTAATAAGCATTTTGTGTCTTAGGGATTGGAGTATATAATGGAGGATTTCATAAATGTTGGATGGAAGGAGTTGTAGTCGAGCTTTATTCTAGTTTATACACCAAATCTGTGGGTTTGGTGTATAAACTAGAATAAAGCCTTCGATCTTTTCCTACATGTATGTAGGTTTCCAAAAAATTTTATTCCTAGATATGGGGGTGAAGTGAATTAATTTTTTTAAAAAGTTTTTGTAACATTCTTCTGTGTCAGTATATATGAATGAAACGTCATCAATACAACGTTTCCAAAGCAGAACAGCTGTGGTAAGGGGAAGTATTTTAGTACTTTTATGGTGGCCCATGTAAATACACAAGTAAGGGGGTGCACATTTAGAGCCCATGGCTGTGCCATGGATTTGTTGGTAATAATTATCCATGAAGTTAAAACAGTTATGTTTTAGGACAAAGTCCATCATTATTTTAATAGTGTTTAAAGGAGGAGATTCTGGGGGAAGGATGTCTTTATTCTTTGATAGAGTTCCTAGTAAAACTTCGATGCCTTTGTTCGTATCCTTACGGAATACGGTTAGACCATATGGTGCAATCTCTATATCCAAAAAATGTCGAACCTCATTTTTAAACGTAGATATGAATCAAAACTGTTGGTCATACTGTGTATTTTCCCAATATCTGAAGGTTTGACATCAACAAGGTGTCCCATTGAGCTACCCATACTGACTCCATCAGTTTGTTCATACAGCTGATCATTGCAAGAAAAAAACACAGTTTTTGTGAAGATCCTTGATGAGCTTTTCCAAAGTGAACTTTTTTAGATCTGGTTCGAGCAGTTTTTTGTTTTAAAAAAAGATTTGATAGAAATTTATCAACATGATAATGAGTGGATCCTGTTGTGTCATTATTGGGTCTAAACTTTGGTCATCCTATAAAGGCTTTATGTGTTTTGGGAAGCCCATGGGAACAAGCAGGTTTTGCATGCTTAGGACGCATTGATTTATACTGAGCTTTAACAATCTCGTTACGTTTGAGGAGTGTTAATAGATAACTTTGTAGTGATTTCAATCTTGAAAATGTGGGATCTGCATTGATTTTCTTGAACTTATTTTCATCATCAAACAACTTTGTAAGAGAAAATTGGTACTCATGCGTGTCGATAAGAACAATAAATACCTTGACCCTTATCGGGTTTAAGTATAGCGAGATCGCGTTTCAGGTTTTTGATGAGCCTTATACTTTGACTGTCCTTAAATATTTTTTTGTTGTCCACATCAAGTAGAATAAATGCGAAAGCATGAATAGGATTCTTAGCTCTATTTATTAAACGGGGGTCATCTTTTAGAATTTTGGACTTACAAAGCTGAGGCCAGACATCTTCTGCAGTAGCAAAAGTTTCAATCTCATTTGTTTGGTAGCTAGACCATGATTTAAACCATAACGTAACAAAGAATACTCTACATTTGTCAAAGTACGCACTATGAAAGGTTTGTTATACGCTGTTGTACGAAATATAGCTTTTTATAAAAGTTTTTTTTCATCTCGTTGCTTTGAATATCGAGTACAGATGAATTTATTCGGACTAAGTTTTTTATTATATTGGTTAAAAATATCAGCTGGTTATGGTTTATGTAGAGACAAAATGTATAAGGTTAAAAAGGTAAAAAAGAAACCATCGAAATTGTTACCATTACACACGCCTTGTAAACATTTTTCTAAGTACTACTGGAAATTCATGTTGTTCTCTTTAAGGAATGGGCCACAATGTGCAGGGAGATATGTGTTAAAAATGCATTACTAAAATATTACAGTCTCTTAGTATTTGTACGTTTGTTTCATGTTAGTCTGACGGCATGATCACGCATTTTTCAATCTCTTAATGTTTCGTAGGTAACGACCACAGGAAACACAGAGAAGAGCATTCAAGAAATACGAAACTAATAAATATTTGTAAGTAAAGCAAACTAAAATTTATTCTAAAAACAACTAACATTCCGTAAAAATGATGTCTTAATATTCAAAACCATACAGTATTTGTTCATAGCTTAAATCTTTTCTCAAGTTCTAAAATGTCGTTTAGACGGTGTTTCGTGTCTGAACGAAATGATTTACTTGAAATAAGATTTCAAACCACAATGAAGTTTCTTCATGTTTTGTTTACATGTAGACTTTGACGGGGTTGTGTTCATTTTCACCGAAACAAAATAAATTTATTTCTGTCTGAAATCGGTGAATTAACAAGAGTCTGATGAATGAAGATTTCAATTGTCCTGTCATGAAAAGACATTTTTTGTAATATTTTTAAAATATGCTTAGCGAATTGGACTTCGAATTCGCCGGCGGAATGTATCTCAGCATGCACAGTGTCTCTTGTTTTGATTTTGCATGGAAAAATTCGCTTCACTGTACAATAAAAAGAGTTTCTACTTTTTAGCGGCAAAATATATCACTGTACCCAATCAGAACCAATCTTCAGTGTTTCTTCTTAGAAAAACTCAACACTGGAAAGAATTCAAAATAACTGCCTTGTTTTTAGTACCCGTGTGCTTACCTTCAAATTCGCCACATGTTTTTTTCCCCGCCCCGTAATGCTAAATCCACACTAAAAAAGGTTATGCGTAGCGGCGCGTTTTTCCCACGCAGAGTAGCCGCTAATGATGCATACTCCGCTTCGGTTTGCCGCAGCGCAGAAACACCTGTTTCAAATAATATTACAAAAATAAATCAAAATATTTTGAAATTTAATGTGACCAAAAAAATGCAAATGTCATGCGTTTTCAGTGTAAATATAGCTTAACGTAAACATTACAATGTGGTGACGTAGACCACACGTACAGTTTATATAACAATTATGTTCATTTACTCGAGTGTTGTTGTCATTTGACACCCTTTGTTTTTGTTTTACCGTCCTGTAGTGTCATTTATGCCCAATATATAACTGTCTGTTACTTTTGCAAAGTGGATAGAATTTCTTTTATAAGTCTATATACATAGCCTATAAATTTGTTCTGTAAATTAGCAAACTTTGACGTAAAAGCAATATTGACCTCATCTCTTGCGTGGGTAACTAGGGACTGCCTGGGACCAATTTGGGTAAGTTTTCCAAATCTGGGTCACCGAATCCGTTTTGGAATGGATGGGCTAATGACGTCATCAAAAAACCTTGAAACCCTAATATCTCTACATCTGTTTGTCAAAAGTACACGATCCTATATATTTTCTTGATCAGCGTTTCAAGATCTATCGATGAACGCAACAGGCATACAAAATTCTGAAAAAAATTTTTGTGTTTTGACAGGTCTCTGCTGACGTCAGCAAAATTTAAATGACGGTTGCTTTTTTCTGCAACAGGTATATTAATTTAAAAGAAAAAACATTTTGGGATTAACCGGGCCCTTGCTGATGTCAGCAAAATTCTTTAACTGTGTTATATCATTAACAGTTCATCAAAAGCAGATCATCATATACATTTTCTTGATGAGCAGTTTAAGCTCTATACAATAGAGGCAACGTAAAAACAAGATTCTATTTTCTTTATTTTTTCAAATAACGCTTTTTATTTTTTCAAATGACGCTTCTTTTTCATTTTTATCCTGCTTTAGTGGATTTTTCCACGGGCTTCGTGAAACGCTGATCAAGAAAATGTATAGGATTATGTACTTTTGACAAACGGTTGCAGAGATATTAGGGTTAAAAGATTTTTTGATGACGTCATCAACCCGTCCATTCCGAAACGGATTTGGTGACCCTGGTCCGGGAAACTTACCCAAATTGGTCCTAGGTGGTCCCTAGTTACCCAAGCGGTGAAAAATCATTGACGTCATTACCTTGTTTCCAAGTTATTTAGCATCAACCTTTTAAGTGCACTGGAATGGCTTGATTGATTTAATATAGGATATTGACGTTAAAGTATGAGATTTGGACCAAGCTACGGACCTTGACGTTGCGAAGCGAGCTACATAACCACTAGGCCACCCGCATATAGTCACGGTAGCGAAGTTCTAAAAAGTCTTTAAATAAGCTTTCCAAAGAAAATTTGTTTTTTGCGAAGTTGGTGTACATTTTAATCCATAGGTTTATGGGTTTTATGCCACATAAAAGTAACTACAAAGTTTGGACCATTGTTACGTAATCTTATGTCAAGCCAGTCTATAAAATGTAACGACGAGTGTGGAGTGTAGATTTTTTATTTGTAGACTTAAAACGATAGATAGATGTGCATAAATGGCTTTTTTGTTTTAGCTAGCTATTAAGGCTATTAAGGCTTAAGGCTATTATGAAACACTATTTTCGTGGCGGGAGGACAAGCGACACTTGAGCTTGATAAACCTTCACTTCTGACACACAAGGACAAGGAAAAGATAAAAAAAGTGAAAAAAGGACTCAGTCAATTATCTTTGATTCATGAACGGATAGCAATCTGAAGATACTTACTGATAATAAAGTCCAATCAAAATTGTTTTGAGTAAATATCAGTATTAAATATTTTTTATTTTTTCTTATCAGGTCATGAATTGACACACAATCTTTTATAACGTCAGAAGTGAAGATTAAGTGTTAAGACGGTTAACAACGTTATTTTCCTTCCCTATCATTCCTTTAGTACGTTTTCCATATGTACAACAGTGAAAAAATTCAAGTCTACAATAACAATTACTATCTTTTAATCTACTATAGCATTCACTGCTAGTAAAAGTCACTCCACTCTTAAAGTTTAGCAGATATTTTACCCCATCCGAGTACTTAAAACTCGACGATGCAGCCAGCCAAAATTGCGAGTTTAGTTTTTCTGTTATTTTGCTTACGAAAACGTTTTGTATTCACGCGAATATATCTTGAAGATAGCCAGCATCAAACGTTTCAAACAAATATTACATACGGGACGCTAGGTTCCGAGCTATGTTGGTGCCAAATGATTGGACTAGTTCATTTTTCCTGGGAATACTCATCGAATATCGTACATACATAGAAACCTACATACGTCGTGACAATACTCAAAAATTGTTCATTTTTACAATTCAGGCGGTTCTAAAAAATTAATAAAAGCTTTTTTTTCCTCAGAAAGACTTATTGGTTTAGGGAAATAAAGTACAGACATAAGAATCTGGCATACATCAGAGACAATACACACTTGTAAAAAAACGAATAAAACAAAAACTATAAATTGCATTTCTGAGGTTCCCACAACTTTATAAGCTATATCGCGGTAGGGCAAGTTGGACTTTAAACCCTCCGTTTCCAGTAGCGAAGCATACAAAAAGTGCTAAAAAGAAAAGGGTATTTAAAGCGATTAATCACCTAACGTGGCACGTTTTTGTTTACTTATGACTGACTCGCCACAGAAAGTAGAACAAAAAAACTTATTATCAAGTTTTTTGTTTTTTCTTTAATTACGATAGTCAAATATCTGCGTTTAGATCTTCTTATAAGTTTCCAAAAACCACGTAGTTAAATCATTAAGTTAGATCCGGAAATCTTGTACAAATGCTGTTATAAAAACTACGCGACAAGCGAGCATATTTAAACGTGATGTCAAAAATATTTTTTTCACCATAACCGCAGGAGCTTCTTTTTATAAATCACCCTCCTTCGGATTGTGTTTGAAAAAAGGATTTTCTTTGTCCAGGTTTAGAACAAGATATATTATAGATATATAATCTCTGTTTTTACTTTTTTGTGCTTGTTTTCTCTTTTTTATTTGGTTGCTTCGTTTTTGTTGTTGGAGAATTTGTCTGGCGTTACTTAGACAACTTTGGGTACAAAAGTAGTAGAAAAACAAAAGAAAAATGGTAAAGATTTTAATTTTGTTCTAAAGTGCACAGCGATTAGCCTAATACTTATCCTGTTGAACGAAAGGGTGTGAAACAAAATAGTTGACTGGACACAGAAGCCAAATGTAATGGAAACAAATATAAAAAATTTCGTTCATTTGGCGATAATAGGAATAAATTAAAATGAAGAAAAATAGAATGAAAAGCGAAAGATAGCAAAACCAAAATCAAAAGTAGAATGAATGGATACTTTCAATAAAAGAAATTCGTCGAACAGCTTAGAACCGAACTATTTTCATTGTTTATTAAATGAAAATTGGTTTGAATATGAAAGTAGATTAAGTGACTTATCCAACCGAAGAGCCTTAATGACTATTTCCGAAACATAGTCAAAATTAATTAGGAAAAGAAAAGTTGATTTCAAAATCAAAAGTAAAACCAATGGCGCAGCCAACCAAAAGACATTTATCAAGCAAGTTTACCTAAGCCGACATTCTTTTAGGCCTTGCAAAGCCAGAGGGTACATAAAAGCCTGCCCCAACATATCTCCTCTCCAGGGGATATGTTAGGGCATATATTTTGAATGAAGGGCAATATTTTGAATGAAAGATGAGGTACTACATTCTAGCTTCGTATTTAAATCACGTAGACAAATATCTGTGTGCTCAGATTGGATGAAGGATTTCACTATGGGGAGTTTGCGTATGACGAGTTTGCGTATGACGAGTTTGCGTATGACGAGTTTGCGTATGGCGAGTTTGTGTATGACGAGTTTGCGTATGGCGAATTTGTGTATGACGAGTTTGCGTATGACGAGTTTGCGTATGACGAGTTTGCGTATGACGAGTTTGTGTATGACGAGTTTGCGTATGACGAGTTTGCGTATGGCAACTTTTCATTCTTTGGAGATAAATTTTTGGTAACACTTTAATAGAAGAACAATACCTGCTTTGCT